>NC_136057.1:708620613-709245613 GCF_964261635.1 Lissotriton helveticus | reverse complement strand
AAAACAATGCAAATGTTTGTTCACAACTATCTGTGAATTGCAATGCAATGTTAACAAGACTTCATTGTAGGAGGAGAACGGGAGTTGATTGGGTCAGTAGCAGAAAACTGTGTGAGGTAACTGGAAAGGCAAACAAAGAAAAACATCATCCCTTTCAGCAAGGCTAGATAATGACAGAACACCACCATGCAAAATGGGTGAAGTGCAAAACAAAAGAAGCCCTAAGTCCAGCCTAACCAGTAGGAATAAAAAACAGAACTAGGTGGACAAACAAATGGAGTGTGTTCAGGTGCGCAAAAAAATTATTACACCGGGGCCTTCTCTAAAAAAAAATAAAAAAAATGAAGAGGCAGAATTATTTTACAGAAGCGTTCAGTCTTGCCTTTAAGTGCAGGTCATTCCCCAACCAGCTGAGAAAAAAGGGGAAGAGGATGACAGCACTTGTGGGGATGTAAAAGAAAACAAAATCTGCAAAATGGGGAAAAGAGGGAGTGCTCCTTTGAAAGTGAAGAGAGAGGGCCAAGCCATTTAGGAGAAGGCCACTGGTGGCCACTGCAAGATAACATGTGCAAACTGCAAAGTGAAAATTGTATCTGCACAGAGAGAAGAATGGCTGCAATGCAGCAAGATGATTGGACAAAAAAGCTACTTATCTTCAGTAAATCTCTTGCTTTCTAAGAACAATTGTTACTTACCTGTAAACAGGTGGTTCTCCAGTATTGGTGTCTTTCATAGATTCACATGCTTGAATATTCCCAGTCGTCGAAGCGGGAGTCCCACGGTAAATAAAATAGCAATGACATACTAATAACATATGTATGTAAATAAACACATAAAATATACACTAGAAAAAATAGTAAATACCCAAACACCATTCCTACATAGGAATACATGGTAGAGAGAGAAAACACTTGTAACATATTCCTGTCATTATGTTAGTCCAAACTGCAGCCAATCAGGCGCCAGCACCCCTCTAGAACCTTCTCCTCAGAGCTCAGTCCCTCAGATTTTCTTAGCACAAGAGTGACAAAAGAGTCTATGAGGAGAAGAGAGCCTCTGAGGGGAGGTGGGTGGGTCGCATGTGAATTTATGAAAGACACCAATACTGGAGAACCACCTGTTTACAGGTAAGTAACATTTGTTCTTCTCCAGTATTAGGGTGTCTTTCATAGATTCACATGCTTGAATAGAATTGAGAGCAGTAATAGCCGAAGAGGCTCGAATTGCCATGCAACAGGATGGAAGAAAGTCAATGAGACAATAATGCAGTCATGCAAGTACTGATAGCAATCATATAAAACCAAAATGGAGGAGGGAAGACAGAGGCTCCCCATAGTTAAAAAGATGGCGAAGCACTGCCTGTCCCACTGCGGTATCCACCTCGTTGATGGCATCCAGGCAGTAGTGTTTCATGAACGTGTGCCTGTTGGACCACGTGGCTGCTCTACAGATGTGATGAAGCCGCACACCAGCAAACAGGGAAGTAGAGGATGACATCGCCCTGGTGGAATGAGCCCTCACCGAAGATTGTAGAGGCTTGCCGGCTTTCCGATGGCAGAAGACAATGGCTGAAGAAATCCAACGTGCAATAGTTGGTTTGGTAACAGGACGCCCCTGACGCATGCGTCCATAGGCAATGAACAGTTGATCGGACCTGCGAAAAGGGGCTGTCCTGTTGATGTAAAATTTAAGGCATCTTTTAAGGTGCAAAGAGTGCAATCGTTGCTCTGCCGGAGACTGAGGATCGGCAAATAAGGTTTTTAAGAAAACAGGTTCATTAAAAAATCCGTAGGCACCTTCGGTAAAAAGGTTGGGTTGGTGCGAAGCACTACAAAGTCAGATTCGAATTGGAGAAAAGGAGGTTTAATAGTGAAAGCGTGCAGATCACTCACGCGACGTGATGATGTCAGAGCAAGGAGAAGGGCTACCTTCCAGGTGAGAAACTTTAAGACCGCCCTGTGGATAGGCTCAAATGGCGCCTTCATCAGTTGGGCCAAGACGACATTGAGGTGCCAAGTAGGAGGAGGATGCCGAATAGGTGGAAACTTCCGAAACAGTCCTTTGAAAAACTGACGAATAACTCTGGAAGAGCAGAGTGAGGAGGAGCCATCCTGCCGGAAACGAGAGATTGCCGCCAAGAAAACTCTCAAAGTAGAATGGGAACGCCCTGATTGGGCCAGTTGCAAAAAGAACAGAAGCAGCTGATCCGGAGTGGAATGAAGAGGATGGATATTAGCAGCCGCGCACCAATGACAGAACCTCTTCCATTTGAGCTTGTAGGTCTTAATGGTAGACGGAGCTCTGGCCTGAGCGAGAATGTCTCTGCATTCTGGCGAAATATTCAAATGGGCAAATTAAAGGTGCTCAGGTTCCAGGCTGACAATTGCAGAGAGGAGGGGTTTGGATTTCAAATCTGACCCAGTCCATCGTGAGGAGATCCGCTCAAGGATGGAGGAGGATGGGCTCGTACTGGGACAGAAGAAGCAGCTCCGAGAACCACGCCTGTCGGGGCCATCTGGGGGCGATCAGGAGAATGTGGCACGGCTGTCTCCGCATCTTCCACACCACACGAGGCACTAGCGGAATCAGAGGAAAAGCGTAGGCGAATAGATCGCACCAGTTCATCAAAAGGGCATTCCCGCACGACACGTGGTGGGGATGCCAACTTGCGTAAGATGGGCATTTCCGGTTCTCCGGGGTGGCAAAGAGATCCAGAGACTGGCGACCCCACCGTTGAAAAACGCGGTAGAGAGTTGGTTGATGTAGCTCCCACTCGTGGATCGACGACATGGATCTGCTGAGGGAATCCGCTAGGATGTTGGAGATGCCTGGTAGATGTACTGCAGTCAGATTAACTTGGTGATGGATTGCCCAATCCCAGATCGACTGAGCCAGCCACGACAAGAGTGGAGACCTGGTTCCGCCCTGCTTGTTGACATAGTGCATACTGGTGGTATTGTCCGTCTGAATAAGAACGACTCCCTTTGAATCACAGGATGGAACGACTTGAGTGCCAGAAAAATGGCCATCAACTCCAGCCTGTTGATGTGCCAAGAACGTTGACGCAGAGTCCATTTGCCTTTGATGGAGAGGCCTTGAAGGTGAGCACCCCAGCCTTCTAAGGAGGCGTCCGTTGTTAGAGTGAGTTCTGGAGTGGTGGAGAGGAGAGAAGTCCCTGTTGCAAGGTTGGATGGCTGCGCCCACCACTGGAGAGCTGCTCTCATGCGAGCGGTGACACTGACGAGGTCGTTGAAAGAACCGGTGACTTGACACCACTGTACATCCAATTCCTCTTGAATGGGGCGAGTCCACAGCCTGCAATTCGGTATCAGCGCAATGCAAGACGATGCCATCCCCAGAAATGACTTTAAGATCCGGACTGAAACGGACCGTTTTGCCTGAATCAGAGACACCAAGTGGAGGATCTTTTGTTGACGCTCTTGTGACACGAATGCCTTGGCAAGCATCTTGTCTAAAGTGGCTCCCAGAAAGTTCCTGCAGGGAGCTGGGTCGACCTGGGACTTGTCGGCATTGATTGAGAGGCCGAGGGAGCGAAACACGTCCTGACAAAGGAGAGTGTCTTGAAGCAGCTGGTTGCGAGACTGTGATTTGAGGAGGCAGTCGTCCAGGTATGGAAATATTTGGACACTCTGAAGATGCAGGTAAGCCACCACTGGAGCCAAGACTTTCGTGACGACCCGAGGGGCGGATCGGAGACCGAAAGGCAACACCTTGAACTGGAAGTCTCTCCGTCCCACCCGGAAGCGCAAGTGCTACCGATGCCGTGAAAGAATTGGAACATGGAAGTACGCATCCTGGAGGTCAATGGTGGTCATGAAGTCGCCCATGGAGAGAAGACGCAAGATCTCTACGAGTGTAAGCATGCGAAAGGATTGGCTCTTGAGATACCTGTTGAGTGCTTGCAAATCCAGGATCGGTCGCCAGTGTCCTTTCTTCTTGAGTATTAGTAAAAAACGGAAATAGAATCCCTTTCCCCTTTGAGACTTGGGAACCACTTTGACGGCAGCTTTTTGGATTAGAAGATGAACTTGATGGAAAAGCTCCTTGAGGTGGGGAGGAGGCAGGCCAGATGCTGGAGTGGGAGGAGGAATCTTGACGAACTTTAGAGCGTGGCCCTTCGCTACAATGTCCAGAACCCAGCGGTCCGAGGTGATGGAGAACCACTGAGAAGAGAACAGGGAGATTCGACCTCCAACACGTGGGGGGAGAAACAAGTCATTGTCATTTGGGAGTGGATCCTCTATATGAAGACTTTCCCCTGTAGGATTTCGAAGACTGCTGCCGGGTGGACTGCTGTTGGTTGGAGGAGCAACGTTGATTACCCAGGTGGTAGGAGCGATAATGAGTGCTTCCTCCGCGAAAAGTAGAAGAGGTGCAGCGTCTGCGTGCACCACGAAAAGGTTGCTTTCGAAACTGTAAAGTCCCCGATGAGCGAGCAATATCAGTGTCCTTCTTGATGGACTGTAATGCCTAATCGACATGCGCCCCAAAAAGCGACTCGCCGTCAAACGGCATATCAAGGATTTTTGCCTGCACTTCCTGGCGGAAAGAGGTGGACCGCAACCAACCCTGCCTCCGCAAGATCGCTGCCCCAGCAAGCTGACGAAAGCCAGTACAAGCAATGTCAACTGCGCAGTCAATAATTTCCTCCAAAGTTCTCTCTCCGTCCTGAAGAATCTTTAAGGCTTCCGCCTTGGAAGCGTCCGGGATGAGGGCCACCAGGGCAGACATGTCCGACCACATCTGGCGGTCGTAGCGGCCTAAAATGGCTAAAGCATTAGCCGCCCTCACCGTAGTGGAGGCCATTGTAGAAAACTTGCGTCCAATAGCGTCCAGGCGACGACCCTCCCGATCTGGAGGAGCTGTAATCAGAGAAGCCGGATTTCGTGAACGACGTTGTGCAGCCTGGGTCACCATTGAGTCAGCTTTGGTTGTGCAACAAGGCACGCTGGAGATCCAAAGAGCGCCTTATATTTTTTCTCAAGGCGAGGAAGTTGCGCCGGCAATGAATTTGGAGTTTGCATTAATTTCACACCTTCACTCCAAATGAAATCTATGATGGGTATGGTATGGACTTGCTTGAACGGTTGATTTTTAAAATCGTAGAGGAAACGGTCCTCCTCCCTCCGGGCAGTTTAAAGCGTTGAGCTGCTCTATCCATCAGCTGATGGAAACTTGCAATGTCCACCGGAGGGGAATCCCCAGGCGTCACCGGAGGAGGGGAAGGCGTCTGAATTTGATAGTCGTCCCACTCAGCCATGTGAGTGGCGTCGTCATCATCGTCGTCGTGAACATCTTCATGTTCTGGAAGGACGTCGTCATCGTCTTCAGCGTACACCGTAGTGTGTATCTTAACTGACGTCTGAACCTGAGGAGAAGGCGTTGGGGGCTGTGGTAGTGGAACCGCAGCAGGAGCCGCAACAGCCGCAGGTGCATGTGGCATAGGCGAACCCTGTTGAGAGGGCGGGAAACGCCGGTTGTAGTCATCCAACATATGCTGGAGATTGGAGATAAGCGACAGAGGCAGTGTGGCAGTTGGCACCTGCACAGAATGTTCCTCTGCCTGAGAATATTGGTCGTCATCATCTTCACCATAGTCCTGGCATTTTATAATTAAATCCGAAGGACTGCGTGCCACTCTTAAGGAAACATCCACATCATTGTCAGAATCAGAGTCCTGCTCAGAACCCGTGGCAAACAAGGGCGAGGGAGGCAGTGGATCACTTGGGATGGACAGCTGGTCAACTGGCCGCTTGCGACGTTGGTGCAAGGGGTCGACGGTGGAAGAGCCAGACCCGGTGGAAGAAAACGGCGCCAAAGGCAAAGAAGCAAAAGAAGATGGAACCGTCATCGACGATGTCGACGGTGCAGACGACGACAATGGCATTGGCGTCGACGGAGTCGCTGCAGAAGGATCCGCCATCGACTGGGCCGTCGTCGACGGGATCATTGTTGACGGTATGGCCGTCGACGAAGTCGTCGTCGTTAATGGAGCCGCCGTCGACGGGACCGACGACGAAGATTTCTTCCGAACTTTCGTCAACGACGATTATGCGGACGACGAAATAGATTTCTTCGTCGACGATGAAGCAATAGGTATCGTCGACGGAACAGTCTTAAAGCGGAGTGATACCTTCGTCAACATGGATGACGTCGATGTTGCCGTCGTCGACGATCCGGAGGCTGATGTCGTCGTCACTGTCGCCGATCCGGAGACAGCAGACCTCGTCGTCGGGACGATCGTCGACGCTCCCGTCGACGAAGACACATGTTTCGGAGCAGAAACATGATGGGAAGCAGCAGAAGACGACTGAGAGCCAGGTCTCGTGGGCGTAGAGGTAGCAGGAGCAGGTGAGGACACCGCAAGACCCACAGATAAGGAAAGTTTCTTCTTTTTGAGGAATGGAGAGGGCAAATCCTGCACACTGCTACGTTTAGAGGCTGCTTTTGAGGGTCCAGACACCAGGCTTTCTGCATCTGAAAGTGCCGAATCCTTAGCCTTGAGTCTTTGAAGCCATAGGAGGAGACGGCCTTCTCTGTCCTTAAGTGTCTTTGTAGAGAAGGTTCTGCAAAATTTGCATTTACCAACCTCATGGTCGGGATAAAGACAATAAATGCACTTCTTGTGGGGGTCCTCAGAGTAAAGACGTAGCTTCCCACAAGAAGAACAAGGTCTAAATGAAGACTTCTTACTTGAGGACTTGCTGGAAATCACAGGAAAACTTGAAGAAGTTGAGAAAACTGAGCAGAGCTAAGGGAGACTCCCTTCACACGACGTGCGGTAGAAAATCTGAGGGACTGAGTTCTGAGGAGAAGGTTCTGGAGGGGTGCTGGCGCCCGATTGGCTGTAGTTTGGACTAACATAATGACAGGAATATGTTACAAGTGTTTTCTCTCTCTACCATGTATTCCTATGTAGGAATGGTGTTTGGGTATTTACTATTTTTTCTAGTGTATATTTTATGTGTTATGTATTTACATACATATGTTATTAGTATGTTATTGATATTTTATTTACCGTGGGACTCCCACTTCGACGACGGGGAATATTCAAGCATGTGAATCTATGAAAGACACCGTAATACTGGAGAATAGCAGATTCCTCACTTTTTGAATCTCCTGAGACACCAAACTAGATTCATAAAAAAGAAATAGCTCCCACATGTCGATAGGCAGTGCCATGGACCTCAGTCACAACTGTATTCTGCCTCCGGACAGGATGACAATGAGATGCATCTAGGTGCCACCTCTGCACACAGACCCCAGCTAAAGACCTTCAATGCGGAGCCATGTGCAACAGAGGAACACACAGTGTGCTTACTTTAATACTTAGGTAGGTTTCTGCACACAGTGTGCTTAAAACCTTAATACTTGTGGAAAGGTCCAATCCCCAGACCAGGGAGAATGGCGAAAGTGCATAATCTGCAGTGTATGTAGAATTCTAAAAGCAGATTCCTAACCTTTAGAATCTGTACCAAAGCAGTACCGTCACAAAGGTTGGGGGGGGGAGGGTCTGAGGAGTGGCTTTACACCAAAAAGTCAGACTTCCTTAGGGACCAGGGGTCTGCAACCTTTTCTGTAATAAGAGCTTCTTAAGCTCAATGAAATTCATCAGGAGTTATTAATATTTGTAGTGTTGTACTAGCAACAGCATCAGGGCAAGAGAATATGTGTGGCCGCCATATGCAAAATTACGAGCAGTGATCACATCTGTTCATCAGGCAGGTTTGCCAGCAGTAATTAAACAAGCATTTACAATGCAACAGGTCTCGCACTTGTCAGAGTTAGATCTATACAACAATGTCTTATCTATGCGTTTGGTTTTTGTTTGGAGTGCAGTTAATGTATGAACAGAGACACAGCTGCAGCACTGCCTAGAGGACTTAGAATGAAGAAAGAGTAGCAGGTAGCAGCACTGTGAAGAGAACTTAGAATGGGGAATTACCAATGGGACTAGAGAAACAGCTAGCAGCACTGTCTAGAGGACTTAGAATGAGAAAGTACCACTAGGACCAGAAAAGCAGCTGGAGACACTGTCTGGAGGACCAAGAATGAGGAATTACCACTGGAACCAGAGAAGCAGCTAGCAGCACTGCCTAGAGGACTACGAATGAAGAATTATCACTGGGAACAGACCCAGCTAGCAGCACTGTCTAGAGGACTTAGAATGAGGATTTAACACCGGGATTAGAGAAGCAGCTAGAAGCACTGGCTTGGGGACTAAGAATGAGGGATCACCACTGGGAACAGAGAAACAGCTGCAACACTGTCTAGAGGACTTAGAATGGAGGAATTACTGACAGGAACAAAGAAGCAGCTGCAGCACTGTGTAGAGGACTAAGAATGAGGAATTAACAATGAGAGCAGAGAAGCAGCTAGCAGTACTGTCTAGAGGAATCTGAATGAAGAATTACCACTGGGAACAGAGATACAGCTATAGCACTGCCTAGGTGAGTTAGATGGAGGAATTACCAACGGGACCAGAGTAGCAGCACTGTCAAGAGGACTGAGAATGAGGAAGTACCAATTGGAGAGAGATGCAGCTGCAGCACTGCCTAGAGGTCTAAGAAATGGGAATTTCCTACTTGGAACGTAGACACAGCTGCCACATTTTGTGACCAGTTAAAGAGCAAGATTTACAGCCCTATTCACAGAAATGGAGCTCCGATCAAGTAAAACATAATGAATGCTAAAAACGAAAGACTGGGTGAAAGAGAGCTAGCGAGTAAAGTCATATTTCTAACATTCTAACTTTGCGACAGCTCAATTCGATCTTCAGTGACCCAGACTATGTAGATTATAAGCGAAAGCTAAGATGGGAAGGGGAGAACACACGGAGAAACGGTGGGTGGGAGGGGAAAGAAGTATGTTTGCAACATTTTCAGGACATGAGGCAGGTAAGTGCAATAAATAGCTGTGCAAAACGAAATGAAATATACAGAAGCTGAATGACTGATAGGGCCAGTCGCTATGGGAAGGATCAAATGGGCACGATTTACCATTCATTCAAAAGTAAGAAATTTAGAAAGGCTCCTGGAACAGATGGGCCCGCCTGAAACCCATTTCCTGAATTCACCATGCTTCTCAGAGCAACGCATGCACTCTGCTTGGCTCGACCTACAAAGATAACAAACTTTCCCAATTCCATTTCTATCCTTTATGCCTTTTCTTTGTTTTTTCGGAAATTAAGGGAGATAGCCCTTAATCTTTTCGCAATATTACTCATCAAAAAGGTGCTTCTCATAAAACGTGTATGTATGTGGCATTTGAATAGAACAAACCTAACCAAAAGGCAGCAGGGGGCTGTACAGAGTCATGGATGAGCATAGAGAGTCATGCGTAATAGGAGAGATTGCGGGATTCCCAAAACAGTAGAATACTGTTATTCCATTTTGAGGCAGTGTTATTTACACTGTTTCTCTTCAATTTTTTAATAAATAACAGAATTTGGGGTGGGGGTCGTAAAAGAAGCTGGGCGCATGGCAACCATTCTAATTGTCACAAATTCTACCATATGCTTCAGTCTGATGCAATACCCAAATTGAAGATTAAACGAAACACAATTTAATGCAAGATCTGTGCAAATTCTTGCATTGAAATCTCCTCCTAATCTCACACGAATGCGACCTACTTTTCAAAACCTAACCCTGGTTCAATGACACATCTGCAACCTCTTGTGAAGTTCTGTTAGTCAGAATACTCAAACATCTGCAAAAACAAATCTGAGAAAAATGGAGGGGTCATCACCGACATTTACAAAAACATCTTCCAACTCCTCTCAAAATCAATACAGATGATGCAATATGAAGCTTGCGGTTTTCATACCATTTATTGCCCTACTGGGCGCAACCAGCATTCCCTGGTCAATAAGTGAAATTCCCGCTTGGAACCTTTCAGAGGATACTGCTGATTCCCCCACAGGTTACTTACACTGACTCAACAAAACTCATTGTAAACACCTTGCACCACTGAACTTAAAGCCATTAAAGAGGAACGCCAAGCACCATGTAACTAAAATTAAATTAATACCAGCAAACGAAACCAGGGATTAAAGAGCTATACCATGGCTACACACTAGGTTATGGCGGTGCTGATATAGGCGCTAATGACCAAGAGCAGATTCTAAAAGTTACCTAACTCAATGTTGCTGATTTTATCAACCATTAGAAAGATGAAAGGCTGACTGGATTCGGTGAAATTCAGACTATGTGGGTGAAACACAGATCCCTGGAACAGATGCATTAGTCTACTGAACCACCTAATCCGGAATGTGATTATGTGCAAAATGCATATTTTTACAATCTGCGCAGTAGCAAAGTGAATTTGAGTTTCGTGAATCCGATACATTTTCGGTTGTAAATGTGGGAAGCCTTCAAGCTGAAAGTTCTGCTTTTACTCTAAACATGGTGGAATATGTGAAGCACCAAAATGTTTAAACTCAAAATGATATTACTGATGAGGATGTGCACACATCACCATTACTAGCTGTCCACTGAGGACTACCCAATAACTGAAAATATTTTATTTTAGTTTATGACATTCTGGGCTGAGGCACAAAGGCTTTTGGTCATATAAGGTGAACTTTCGCCATTGAAAAACATTTACATGGGCAAACTCCCAAGCATGAATGACAGAATAGGAATGGAAACATTTTAACCCTCAAAATACATTTGTAAATGTGTAATTTCCTTCTCTGTTGTGCTTATAGGTGGTGTACAGCCTGAAACCTGTACATTTGTAGATATTCACACTCAAAAGTAGTTTCATGCCCTCGAAATACTCACAGATTTATTCACTTCAAGGGTACAAGTAAGTATGTTTCCAGTGTGGAGATGGAAGGGAACATCTCATATCTGTGGGTGCAGGGAAAGGAGCTCTCAATGGGGTAAAATCATTTTGTACACAGAGAGACCAAAAAAAGTTATAAGAAAAATGAAAATGTTTATCATATGGAAATTCTACATGCGTAAATGTTACACATCTGGGTACTCCTTGGAATGGAATTTATTCCCAGAAAGTCTCCTGGGATTCTTTGCGACATTTCCAAATGTAGGAATTTTGTCCAAATGTAATACGGTCGAACTCTCATTCCTTGGACCTTGTGAATCGGGCTGCATAATTTGACACGGGTGTTTTTGCATTGGCCTCCCTCCTCCAAAGTATCCTCCTCCTCCTTCCACCTTGGCATATCAATTTGAATGTACTTTATTATCCTGCCTGATGTGGTTCAAAGCAGCTAAATACAGATGTAGCTGTGAGAGAGGAGCCTATTTTAAGCATCTTAAAGTAAAAAGGGGCTTATTTTATTTCTTAAATTAGCACGTTTCTATACTGACAGCATGTGTCTATAGCACCAAGAAACCCCTTTGGTCATTGAGTACTTTACAAACATGCTTATTATGTTTTATGCCACGTCCAGGTCTTTCCTGTTAACAATAACATTTATTATGGAAACTGTGAATTTGTATAATTTTTTTGTGTAATAATATTAATTACCAGTTATTTATACAGCATTTTTTATCTAAAGTGATTTACATAGAAAGAATTTTTCCACGATAACTCTCACCCATTGAAAACTAATGTCTCATAAAATGTGTACAGAAGTTAGGGGCTTATTTACAAGCCCCTATCGCCACAGGAACGTCACTTTTTTTTTTACTTAACGTGGCTTAACGCTGCCTTGTAAATAAGGCAGTCTTTCACGCTATTCTTAGCTTGAAAGGGGTGGGCAATGGGTGTTACAGTGGGCGTTCCACCGCAACACCCATAGGTTTTGACGCTGCCCCATAATTACAAGGACAGTGTAAAAATGGGGCAGTGCCAAAATGAAGACAAAAAAACCTGGTCTTAACATGGCGCAACGAGGAGAAATGCTTTATTTCTCCTCGTTTTTGCTGCTTATATGTGTGCTGCATTGTGCAGCATACATTAAAACAGCAAAACACCATGCATGATTGTTTATATGCAGGTAGGTGCCCCATCCTGCACATAAACAATCATTTTAAAAATGACAAGTTTTAACTTCTATGTGTGCTGCAGATTTAAGATTGTTTATGTGCAGGAAGGGACACATTCTTGCTCAAACAATTCTTCCCACAACGCAGGCACCCTTGCACTATTGGTGCAAGGGTGCCTGCACTGGCACTAGGCAGCTGTAATTAGCGCCAGGGCAGTGGGAAACAGGGTGCAGCCAAGAAGGCTAACACCGCACATCACTTTTCTTGTAAAAATGCCCTTTAGTTTCATGAAAAAAAACAAAAAAAAAACATAAGTAGGAGTTTCAAGTTGGCAGGGAGACAGAGAAGGGCATGGGCTATTACAATAACGACTTGTTTTCTTAATAGTTAATACAGAACTGTATCACACTGGAGGAAAATATAGATCAGATCACGTTTCATTTATCTTTTCAAATTGTTCATGTTGATTTGATAGATTCAAAAATAAATAATTAAAAATGTATCCTAAACTTTGAGCATATTTTCATGTCATCTAAATCAATATTTCTTTGATTATTCACATAAATGTTACCATAATTTGACCCATATTTTAACGTTCTTACATTTTCATGGAATCCTTAAGGTTACTCAAAGACTTCTCAGGAAAGAAAGGACTCTGATGACGCTCAGACTGTATGTTTTTGTACACCGGATACCTTATCAAGGCAATCTTCAATCCATCTATAGAAGGTGTTCTCTGTACAGTGCCTGGTACCGCAGTTTTTTTAAATTCCCATGTGCTGTAACTTACAGGTGCTTCTAATACCCCATTTAACGATTATCAGCCTGATTGTGTGGAAAGAAGGCTTGGGTGGAGCACCTGGAACAAAGAACCCCGGGCAGCGTGCACACCAGGCTTGCAGCTGCTGGCTGAGGTCACCACACAGTCAGCAGCAGTCCCACGGTCTCGTGACAGTCCCATGGTCTCGTGACAGGTAAAAAGATAAGAGTAAGATTTACAAGCCTGTTTACAGAAACGCAGCAACTGACCAAGTGAAAACAGGACCACCATGCCAAATGCTTTTCAGGGAAGAAAAAAAAGAGTTCCTGAACAGATGTTAAAAGGGTGACTAGTGTATTTATATATTTTTTATTTATTTATTTATTTTAAAGGTTTTATATAGTGCTGGCTAGACCCGGAGGTATCAGAGCGCTTTACATGAGCATCATATCATAGTTACAGGTTACATCGTTACAAAGGTTACACAGTTATTAGAGCATGGCAATATAGTTACTTGTAAGGTCAAGATAAACAATAAGCACAAATACGAAAGGGGAAAAGAAAGCAAGGGGAAAGATTCAGGGGAGGGGGAAGGAGATGGGGAAGTAGACAGGCAATGAAGGCTGGAAAGAGGAGGGGAGGGTGAAGGACATCGCATGGAAAGAGGAGGGGAAGGGCGACGGGGACACAAACTGGTAGACGAGTCAAAGCAACGTCCAAAGACCAGTAAGCTGTGAACCCGGGGGAAGTGGTATCACTTCCCTATCTCTGTTGCGGGAGGCACCCTTTATGCAGTGGACTCTCTTAGAGGGGTCTCTGAGACTCCAAGGCCTACATACTGGATCCTTCCCCAAAAAGGGGAGAGGGAGTGCTTTGGCAAGGGGTGCCATACCATACCTCAGCTGTGAGTGGCTCCTTTGGTGCAGTGGACTCTCAGCGGGTACACAGACTCCAGAGTATAAATATTGGATCTTTCCCCAACAAGGGGAGAAGGAGTGCTTAGTCAAAAGGCACAAAGGACAGGGGGCTAGGCAGACAAGCAGGCAAGGTGAGAGATTCAGGGGAGAGTGGATAGGAGCTAGGGAGGTAGACAAAGGGAGAAAGAGTACTAAATGGGAACAAATTTAATTATGAGACCCGATGGAATCAGAGCGCTTTACATGAGGGACAATAATGTTGCAAATTACATCAGTTAAAAGTTACATAAGTATCAAGAAAAAGCATTTAAATAACATAGGGGACATGGTGAATGGAGCAGGAAGGGTAAGGGTATAGGGTAAAGGGGTAGGATGAAGACAGGAGGTAGAGACGAGGGGAAAATAGTTACAAAAGATACCAGAAAATCTTTTAGGTGGATAGAAGAAAAGGAAAATGGGGTGAAGAATGGAAAGGGGGTGAGGGCAAAAGGGGCAGTGTATAGATACAGCGGAGAGACGAAGGGAAAGTTTGTCCAAGGTCCGGCTGGGTAGGTGACGGCAGAGGGGGAATCCATCTCCTCTTTAGCTATCAGGTAACTCCACCGGGCATCGGTCAAATAGCAAGGTCTCTACAGAAAAACATTAAAGGGGAAGAGGGCGAGAAGAAGGGAGCGTAGAGTGGGAAGGGGGTGGGGTGAAAGGGTAGGAGGGGGAAACGACAGAGAGACGAAGGAAAGTCTGCCCAAAATCCGGCTGGGTAGGTGACGCCCGTGGGGGAATCCACAACCCATCTCTTCAGCTAACAGGTAGCTCCACCGGACATCGGTCAAATAGCAGGGTCTCTACGATCGAGGGAGGGTTCAGAGTACATGTCCAGGAGGGAGAGCAGGATCAAGGTTGGGTGAGTGATGTGGTTAAGCTCAGGGCGCTGACCAGTTCTATTGTACGGGAGCGTTAAAGCATTGTGGAGAGACCAACTGAGGCTGCCAACTTGAGGTCAGGCAGGGGGGTTGAGACCTTGGTGTTAAGTTCAGTCGGTCCCCAAAATTCACAAAGCATAGGGGGTGTAATCTATGCCGTGAAGCGGCAGGAGGACAGGGCCAGTGTCAGCATGTCTTCAGAGGGGGTGAGTGGCAAGTCTGGCGTGGCGTCTCCAGAGTCATTCTGCAATAATCAGGGAGCCCTCCCGTTCTGCAGCCCCATCGAGCATACCAGATCCTCGCGTACATAATTACATCAAAGAACAGGCACAGTAGCACATAAGGTGAGAACTCTATTCTGCGCCAACCTCATAAGCCTAAATCTAGTAGACCACAACTCCTAAACATTACTTGCATTAGGAAATAAACTTAGTAACACAACCTGCAGTAGGGAATACATCAAACCTAGACCACAATAGAAAACATAAGACAGTAGGTAAAAGCTAGGAAGCATAAAAGCACTTCTATAAGCATAAATAATATAGTACTAAGTCCCTGCTCTCAGGGAGGAGTAAACATTGAAGAGACAGAACAAACGCATGTAATGGACAAATGGGGAGAAAGAATAGGAGAGCGACGATGGAGCTAGCAAATGGGAAGCCTATGGGAGGGCTGAAATCCACATATTGAATATCAAATGTCTCGAAGAGACCGCGCAAGCGCTGTCTAGCCGAGACCTAAAACAGTTTTAGTGGATGTGGGATGCCATTACATGTGTAACATTAACAGCCATAGCATAGTTGCAGTGTCCTTTGTATCAAGGTGGTAATATTAGTATTAAGTCTCCCCAGCTCCGCAAGATGATCTGTCACATATCCGCTTTAACACCTTCCATGCTCTTGACGAGCTGAGCTCATCATGAGGCACGGGGCTCATGACAAGCTCAGCTCGTCATGAGCCGTGGAACGCTCACACGCGGGGATAATTCCCCTGCTGTGCTGAGCGTTCCACGGGAACGGGTGCAGCTGTGACGAGCTCAGCTCGTCATGAGCACCGGAGCGCCGTGCCTCATGATGAGCTGAGCTCGTCATGAGCATGGGGGTGCTATGTGCGTTCCCCTGCCCCCCCAGCACAGCGGGGGAATTACCCCCGCAGCGAAGGGGTTAAGGAAAATGTTACTTACCCAGTAAGCATCGGTTTGTGGCATGGAGTGCTGTAGATTCACATGCTTAGCATAACTCAGCCATCTAGTTTGGGCTTGGAAGTGTGCAAGTTTTTTTTCTTCAAAGAATTGTTTCGAGTCACGAGGTGTAGAGACTCTTTCTTGTAGTGCGTATGGTCGATTTTATAGTTAAGATTGATTTCCGTTTGGTGGGTGAGGATAGAGCTTCAAGGATGATGTATCCTAGTGAGATGAGCATGCTAAAGTAATGTAATGTTTAATGTGGATAAGTGCAATCAAAAGAGGTGTCTGGGGAGGAGGGTGGGTGCAAGTGAATCTACAATATTATATGCCACAAACAGTTGCTTACTGGGCAAGTAACATTTTGTATTTGGTGGCATGGGTGGCTGTAAATACACATGCTTAGCATAGAATGTAAAGCAGTTTTGCTCCGTTAGATTTGGTTAGCCTTTGTGGGTTGCATTTGCTTGAAATAATGTGCATAAAACTGCTTGACCAACATTGGCTTGTTTTCGGGCCATAAAATCTACACAGTAATGTTTGGTAAATGTGTGCAGTCTAGTCCATGTAGCTGCCTTACTTATATCAGTCATGGGTATATTTCCCAAGAAAGCATTGAAAGCTCCCTTTTTACGAGTAGAGTGAGGGAAGGATTTAGGGTTGGTGCATAGTACCACCATGTCTAAATAAAGTTGAAAAAATGGTTCTTCTAGAGTTAATGCCTGAAGCTCACTTACACGACTGAGTGAGGTCATTGTAAAGAGAAAAGGAAAATACTACTTACCAGTATGCTTCTGCTCTTGGCATGGAGAGATGCAGATTCTCACACTTAGCATTAGATCGCCATTTGGTGTTGGGCTCGGATGCTTGCAAGTTGTTGTTGTCTTGGAAGAAGTCTTTGTAGTCACGAGATAGGTGACTCCTTCCTTGGACGATAGTGCGCATGGGCATCAACTCCATCCTTAGATTGTTTTTCGCCATGATGGGAAATGATGGAGTTAGTAGAAAGAAAAAAGATCTCCATGTGTGTATATCTAATTAGGATAGAACTGGAACAGATACAGGTCCCGGGGAGGCGGGTGGGTGTGTGAGAATCTGCAGCTCTACAAGCCAAGAACAGATGCATACTGGTAAATAGCATTTTCCATTCGAGGCATATGAGCTGAAGATCTCACACTTAGCATAGACTATACAGCAGTATCTCCCCTAGCGGTGGTCACCTGTATCTGTTGCAGTAGTTTGAAAAAGAGTTTTAAGAACAGCTTGGCCTACAGCAGCTTGCTGCTTGGCTTGCACATCAACACAATAGTATTTAGTGAAGATGTGTGTTGTAGACCATGTTGCTGCTTTACAGATGTCTTCTAGGGGAATGTTCCCTAAGAAAGCCATAGAGGCTCCTAGCTTGCGTGTGGAGTGCGCTCTAGGAGGAATTGTTAATGTGCATTTTGCCTTTTGATAGCATATTTGGATACATTTTACAATCCACCTTGCAATACCAGCTTTACAGATGGGATTGCCTTTATGCGGTGGGGAGAAAGCTACAAACAATTATTTTGTTTTGTGAAAGGATTTAGTTCTGTCAATGTAATAAAGAAGGGCTCTTTTAACATCTAGGGTGTGTAGAGCTCTTTCTGCTTCAGAGTCTGGGTTTTGAAAAAACACTGGCAACTCCACTGATTGATTAAGATGAAATTGAGTGATGACTTGAGGAAGGAATTTTGGGTTTGTTCTGAGGACCACTTTATTACGATGTAACTGTAAAAATGGTTCCTGTATAGTGAAAGCTTGAATCTCACTTACTCTTCTAAGAGGTAATAGCAACTAGGAAAGCTGTTTTCCATGTGAGGAACTGTAGTTCGCATTTGTGTAAAGGTTCAAATTGGGGTCCCATGAGCCTGGTAAGAAAAATATTTAGGTTCCACAAGGGAGAGGGTGGTAACCTAGGAGGAATGATTCTTTTTAGTCCTTCCATAAATGCTTTCATTGCAGGGACTCTAAATAGTGACAAGTGGTTTCTGTTTTGTAAGTATGCAGCAAGTGCTGCAAGATGTCAAGGTTCTTTTCACTTTTACATAACATGTTTGGATGCATTTCACGATCCAATTAGCAATGCCCGATTTAGAAATGGGATTGCCTTTGAGTGGTGGCGAAAAATTAACAAAATCTTTTGTTCCTTCCACATAATATAGTAGAGCTTTTCTAACATCTAGTGTGTGTAGAGCTCGTTCTGCTACAGAATCAGGAAATAACACTGTTAACTCAACTGATTGATGTGAAAAGCAGAAACCACTTTAGGACGAAATTTGGGAATGGTTCAAAGAATCACTTTGTCTTTGTGAAGTTGAAAGAAAGGCTCTTGTTTAGTTAGTGCCTGGAGTTCACTAACTCTCCTTAAGGAAGCAATTGCAATAAGAAAAGCAAACTTCCATGAGAGAAATTGTAGTTGACACTTGTGCATTGGTTCAAAAGGTGGACCCATTAGCCTCGTAAGGGCTATGTTCAAGTTCCATACTGGTGCAGGTGGAGCTCTTGCTGGAATTACTCTTTTTAGTACTTCCATAAAGGCTTTAATCACTGGATCTGAACAGAGATAAGTGCGGTCTGTTTTTTAAGTATGCAGCTACTGCTATTGAACGGATGTGTAAGCTAATCCAGATTGCTTTAAGAGTAAGAGATAACATGATGTTTTGCACTGAACCATCAAGGGGATTGATATTGTTATAGTATATAACAAACAGTTTCCACTTTGCTGCATAACATGCCCTAGTAGTAGGTTTCCTAGCCTCCTTTAGGATATTCATACAGTCTGGTGGTAATTGTAAATAACCAAACTATGACTTCATTAGCCAAAACGCTAGGTTCAGTTCCTTGGGATTTCGATGCTGATTTCCCCATGGTTCTTAGTGAGGAGACTAGAGTTGAGATGCAGCTTGTGGTGTGGACCTACTGAGAGCTATAGAAAGGCACACATGGTAGTGGTGGATATTCTGTCGCACTTAAAAGGAGGTATTATCAGACACTGGTACAAATTGGATAATTTTACTTCAAATAGGTGTACTGAACACCAAAAAAGTCTAATAGGTGCCACTCAGGGTAAGATACCCCACTACCCAGGGTATCGGTAGGAACAAGGCACAGAATGACTTGTTCTAAATGCACAAGAGACAGAACCCCGGCACTCTAAATATTCTGTGTATAATTTACAAGTACATTTCTAAAGCAATGAGAACACCATAAAATGATGAGAGAAACTTTCTGTCACAGGAATTATATGTAAAACTGATTACCGTAAGGTACGGGAAACAGACAGACATGGGCTGCTGGGGTCTTATTATGATATCTTAACGATCTGGACCTTTTATTGTCTGATGACCACTATAACGCAGATCTTAATTTGTTCCTAGAGAATTTTCCATTAGCAACTTTACAGAATGTATAAAATGTGAGTTTCAATATCAAATGAGAAACCGATCAAGGAGAAACTCATTTGATAGTTTGCAAGTATTTGCTGCCCATCAAATATTTGAACTCAATTCTCAGTGTCCAGGACGCAACACTCACTACAATCACACTATCCCTATTCTCACTCTCCGTCCCCAAACACCCACCATTCTCACATCTACTGATCCCTCCAGGAGCATCAAACTCACAACTAACAATCCCCCCAAGGCCAATCCTAACAGCTTGGTCTCTAACCTCAGCCCGCCTGTGACTGTTAAACCCACAGTTACTACCCTCTCCACCCCTGAGACTCTGAGCCCTCCCCCACAACCTCCCTCTACCACCTACACAGACCCTGTTCCCACGACCCTTACTTCCCCCTGGTCTTACGACATTTCCAATCCAGTAGTCTCTACCCTCCCTTCTACAACGGCACCATCCCCCTCCGCTGTCACACCCCCACATACACAACCCGCCTCTATCCTCTCGGACACGCCCCGGAACTCCGATAGCCTTTCTTTAATTTCTCCTCCTCCTCACCTAGACTCTAGTCCCACCTCTCCTCCTCTGAACTCCTCGATTGGGAACATCACTAATCCGGCACCCTGCGTCCAACCTCTCCCCTCTCCTAGTCCCAAGGACCTCACAGACCCTCCCCTCTCTACCCCCGATAATCGGAACCCTCCCTCAAAATCTTCCCCCACCACCTACACTGTTCCTGTTCCCCCGACTCTTACTTCCCCCCCTGCCAAACATCATTTCCAATCCTGTGGTCTCTCTCCTCCCTCCTACCACTGCATTCTCCCCCCCTCTGATGTGTCACTCCCACACTCACAACCTGCCTCCACCGCCAATCTCGCTGATAATGCCAGGAACCCGGACGTCCGTCCCAGAATTTCTCTCCCTCCTTCCTTGGACACCAGTCCCACCTCTCCTACACCGAACTCCTCGAACAGGAACATTACAATACTGACTCCCCGCATGCAACCTCCCCCCTCTCCTAATCCCATGGACTCCATCCAACCCTGCACCCCTGCTCAACCTCCCTACATAGACCCCAGTTATCCTCGACCCCTGCCTAAAACCTTAAACGTCCTCAGCTCTATAGCACAGCAACTGAACAGAATGAAGCAAAAAATTAACTCCCTTGCTGCTGATTTCCTTCACTTACAACAAGACCTTCTCAACAGGGCCAAGCCTCTGTGCTCTCTCCCCCGAGTTGTTGTCCTCCTACTTCACTCAATACATCTCACATAGCCCCACACAGCACCCCTCGAGCCTCCAGCCCATCATCAAGCCAGGCCCCCAGTCCCAACAGGGATAGCCAACCCTTTTCGTTACAGAAACCTATTGAACGCTACGACCCTCACCTCGCGATGGACCAGAAGTCAGCCCCTGTCCACATCCCTGTTATTATCAGCACTAACAGAATCGTGAATACTGTCCACTCGCCTAGACCCCGTGCTCAATACACCTCTATCCACCTAACTCCTCCCATTATCGAGGCTCCCCGCCCTCTCTCTTGCATGCTCCTAAACTGCAGATCAGCAGTACAACACGCTACTGACATTGCTGAGACTCTGCTCGCTGAAGAAATCGACATCGCCTTCCTCACAGAATCCTGGCTCAATACCCACTCCACCCCCATTCTTAACATTCTCACCCCTCCAGGGTACAACCTCATCAGAAAAGACAGGCTGATCAAAACTGGGGGGACTAGCCATCATTCATAGAGATGGAATACAGATTACCAAACTCAAACCTACAGAATACCTATCGTTTGAATACCTAGGCGTCGAACTCACCACCAAGGGCACCCCACCCATCAAATTCCACCACATCTATCATCCTCCTGGAGAGCGTACCCTTTTCCCCGAAGAACTAACAGACCTAATTACACGATTCTCTTTGACAGACACCAAAGACGTGTTCTTGGGTGACCTCAATATCCACTGGAACGACCCAGAAGACTCCACTGTCGTGAACCTTTCCAACCTTCTGGAAATATATAACCTCAAGCAACTTTGCAATAAACCAACTCACATCAAAGGTGCAACAATAGATGCGATCATAACAAACAACGTTCTGATCTCCTTGAGAGAGATTACTCCCATTGACTGGTCCGACCACCACCTCATTATGTTCAAGATCGACACACTTGCCAGCCTCCAACCTATTTGTGTGGTCAAACCTAAAATCTTAACCAGAAACATCAAAGAAATACCTCTATCCGAACTTGAAGCCAAGATTCATCCCCATCTTCAACTCCATCCCTCATCATGGACGGCTGATGACCTCACTTCAACTCAAGAATGACAGAGGTCTTACACCAAGTAGCTCCTCTCAAACTCAAACAACTGAGGAGAACCAAATCAAAACCCTGGTTTAACAAGGAGCTGAATGATGAACGGCGCCAACTCAGACAAACGGAAAGGTCCTGAAGACAAAACCCCTCGTCCCTGCACCTAACACATCTTAGATCTGCTCGACTGTCATACAAAAAACAAATCTTCAGAGAAAAGGCATCTTTTTTCTGCAGCCAACTTGATCTGGCGAAAAATAGACCTCGAGAACTCTTCAACATTGTTAAAAGCCAAACTAACTGCACTCCCTCTCAAGAAATCGAAGAAACCAATGAGTGATGTGAAGAAATTGCCACCTTCTTCACCAATGAAGTTTCTAAAATTGATCAATCCTTCTTACAAACTGCTAACTCTCCTTTCCCCATAACCGGCCCCCCTTCAACCTCCCAGGACCACTCGGAAAGAGCTCTTAACAAGGACAATCAGACCTACCACCAGCTAAAAAACAATGCGCATTGGTCCAACTTTGAGCTAATGTCGGTAAACGAGGTCATCAATATAATTTCCAACCTAAAACCTTCCTCCCACACCATGGAACCCCTCCCTTCCACAATCATAAAAGAACTCAACCACACCATTCCCCCTTTCTGGACAAAAATCATCAACGCCGCTCTCACCTCAGGCTGTGTCCCAGACTCCCTTCAACTAGGACACATCACACCCATTCTCAAGAAACCTGGGGCTGACCCTAATGATCTTAACAACCTCAGACCCATCTCTAACCTCCCATTCCTTGCAAAAACATTGGAGAAATGTGTTCTCCTCCAACTCAATTAGAACATTGAGGAGTTCAACCTCCTTGATGCCTTTCAACCTGGTTTCAGAAAAGGCTGTAGCACGTAAACTGCTAAGCTCACCGTCGCCAACAACATTCACAAGGCCCTAGACGCAGGTGATGCCTGCCTACTCGTCCTTATTGACCTATCTGTGGCAGTCGACACAGTAAACCATCCAGCCGTCTTGGAGACCCTGTCAAAACGGTCCGGCATTAATGGCACAGTACTAAAATGGTTCACCTCGTTCCTTCAACACCGCTCGCAACACATTAAAATTAACTCCTGTCTCTCAAAGCCAACTAAAGTCACACTTGGTGTCCCGCAAGGCTCGATCCTCTCCCCGTCCCTCTTCAATCTCTTCATGGAGCCCCTCACAATCATATTGAAAAAAGCCGGAGTGAACTACCACCTTTAAGCAGACGACACCCAAATCTATTTCAGGATCAAGTCTCCCAGCGACATCCAACTCCTCAATATCACCCTAACCGAGATCCAAACTTGGTTCAACGTTAACCACTTAAAGCTCAACCCAGACAAAACGGAACTAATACTATTCTCTCCAAAAAGAAACCATCGTCCAATCCAAGAGTGGCTCAAGAATCTGGTAGCCCTAAACTGCCCCCTTACCCCTATCTGACTCATTTAAGTCTCTACATTTATACATGGAGTTCTTGTTGATTTGATTATGGGCACTTTCGTTAGTCCGTTGTTTATGTTCACTTTAGTATGGGAGAACATAATATGGCGCCGCGTTGTCCCAGCGCGGAATCAGAGCATTTGTCCATTCGCGGTGTTTACACGCCGGATTAGACTTTAGATAGAGGTAAGATTTGCGCTCTATTCATTTAGATTTAGCTCGTGACATCTAGTTACTATCTCTGTAGGCTCCGGGTTCACATTTGCTTACACATGTTTATTTTTGGCATTTTTTTCAAGGTGATTCAGCACACTAGAGAAGTTAAGGTATGGTGACTACAGTTTTTCTTTTAGAGCGTGATGTGTTATATCATCATGCGGCTGGGTACTAATGTATCTACCGGTATCTTTTGTTTACAGCATAGAATTGCGACATAGTAACCAAGGTATGACATCTAAAAAACAGCATGTCTGTTGAGGAGTTTTCACTCGGTGATAGTGTTTTAATACACAGCAATGTTTTTGTGTTGACAGCTGAATAGCACACTTGGTCGCGAACCCAGCGGTAACCTTCCAACTACTATGTGGTTTTGAACTATTCACTCCATCCTCGTGTGTGTGATGCGATAACAGCCATTACTAATGGTTTTCCTGGTCATTTTAGATAAATGGTTTTTTATTCTTCCCACACAACTCCAACAAGGTAGGCCAATACCACACATATTACTAAGGACAAGTACACACCTCATGTGTTTGAGTACCATGGGCATTAACATGCTATATCATATATTTCATTTACAGATCAGCCCCTGAAGAAGGAACCAGTTAGGTTCCGAAATGCATTAGGCACCTTTAAAGACTATGCTTATTAGATCAAAATGTATTGTGCTGTGATTTATGTAATATTGACAAAAGAATTGTATTGCTATTTTTTGGGAAATTTCAAAGGACATGTACATTATCATGTAAAATCATTAGTTGAATTTGAAAATGATGGTTGAAAATACAAGTGTATGAATTGATAAATTGTGTTATTCGTTCTTGATTACATGCAACAGGTGTTCTCAACACCAGGTGAACAGTGCGCGATTGATTCAAGCCACGCAGCTTGTGAATATTCCTTGTTTTGAGTCCACAAGGAGTGACAGCCCTTGTCAGTCGCAGCACCTTTAGATAAACCTCAATTACTAGGATTTAAATTGATTAGTCTAGGAGTGCACCCCATCACTAAATATTTTCTTATATGTATTCTGTCAAACGTTCGCACCCAACTTACAAAATGATGTTTGATTCTATAACCAGCATTACAGACAATAGAGCCAACACATTGGCATATACAACAGATCAAGCAAATGAAATTTTTTAACTCATTCAGGAAGTACGTTCTATGGATGCCCATGGAGGCTCAATATCCCAGCAACTCAAACAATTAGAATACTTAACTCGACGACAATTGAATCAGAAGATGCACGCCTCAACTTTGGTGCAATATCATAAAGCCAAAAGGATTCCTAGAGGATTACGATTATCGATCAAACCTATGTTGTTTCGCTTCCACTTAAATGCTAAATTCATGGACAAGTGGTATAGCATTCTTAACAAATGCTCCTTGGATCTCATCCTACTTATCATAGAGGAATTATCGAAAACAATTCGGGAATTAGAAGATGAGATACACACTCTCAAGACTGAACTTGAAACCAGAATGGAAGCTCATACCGGGCAAATAAATCTTGAGGGATTGAATCAAAAACTTGAAAAATACAGGAAGGAGCTACAGGAAGGGAAACGTGACACGAATGACTATAAACTGAACGAAGTTTAGACGTGGGCCGAGATTTATGCCCGACGCAGATTCGACCAAAGAAAAACCACAACGTAGTCTTCTGAAGAAAGCTTGGTAACCGACAAAGACACCTCTATAAGCAGAGCACCAGCGCAATCAGGAACATCGGCAGCTAACATAACTGGTCCAATACCAGCATCTATCGAAGCAATACCTACGACAAGCACAGTGGCTTTTTTGTCCCAGGTACAAGATCTTGGACTACCCCCATCACAACAGAAAGGAGCCACAGGCGGGCCTGTTCGACAAGGCGAGGAAAAGGCAGGCAAGTCTCGACGGAGCGGGAAAATTTGGTCTAATTATTAACATATCATCCAGACAGCTTTCAACTCAACAACTCAGAGTTCTTAATAAGGGACTTTCATTTGTGTCCACCAATACACCGAATGAAATTGAACTGGATGTAGCTCTATATCGGTTTATGAGAACTTTGCGTCTACGTCACTTCTTCACCAATGTGGTTGACCATGTACAACAGACAGAATCTACAACGGAAGGGCGGTTTAAACCCAATAGCACCTTATCAACCACCAGTATCCCATAAAATGCTCGATACCTTCAACATCATGATTAAAAAGGACATCAAATCTTTGGATTTAAAAAAGGTAAAACGACATAATCTCACTAAATCTGATCGACGTACCATACAGGCAATTGAAAATAACACTGAATTGACGATACAACCGGCTGACAAGGGGGGAGCTATTGTCCTCATGGACACTTCCTTCTACACCAACAAAGTTGATGAACATGTCAGGGATGAGAACACATATTTACTATTGGATTCAGATTCCACAATTGAACTACAGAGACTATTGGACCAAATTTTACAGAATGCAGTGGATCTGGAGTGGATAGACGATTCAACACGAGCATATCTCACAACTTCTTACCCACGTTGCCCTGGTCTTATAGACCCACCATTTAGGCCAATTGTTTCAGGGTGTGGGTCAATCTTTGACCCCCTTGGACGCTATTTGGATCATTTTCTACAACAGTTCGTTCAACGATGGCGTTCATATATCAAGGATACAACGGATTTTATTTTAAAAATAGAAGAAGCAGAGCAGGATATGCAAAACACCCGGCTACTTTGAACCATAGATGTGGTGGCTCTCTATACTTCCATACCACACAACGTAGGACTGAAATCAGTAGAATGGACATTATTACAGCTTGAAGAACTCTTCACCAATAAAATCTTGTTACTCCAAATTCTAAAATTCTGTCTTCATAACAGTTATTTTACATGGAACAAAAAATATTATGCCCAATTAACCGGTACATCTATGGGTTTTTGGGGGCACCCGCATATGCGAATATTTTCATGGCCCAGTTTGAGTCACAACATTTGATGAACAATGAGGCATGGTGGACCAATATCAGACTATATTGTCGTTTCATTGATGATATTTGTTTGATTTGGATGGACACCAGAGAGGCATTAGAGAACATGATACAACAATTGAACTTGGTGGACCCCAGAATACAATTTACCTACAAGATTGATAACAAATCGATGGAGTTTTTGGATGTGAGAGTGATCAAAACACTGACCGGGAGAAGATTGCAAACCGAATTATATACCAAACCAACTGATCGTACTAATGCATTGGAGTACACTAGCTTCCACCCAAGACGTTTAATCACGAACTTACCATATTCTCAACTGATAAGAATTAAGACAATCTGCTCTGACCCACAAACATGTCAAATAAAAATGGATGAATATCTTCAAAAATACAATGATAGTGGGTACCCTCAGGATATATTACAATCCAGCAAGACCAGAGTGGCTTTAATTAATCGACGAACTTTATTGACACCCAAACCCAGGCAAACATCGGGCAAAATGTTTTTTGTTTCCAGATTTACAACCCAATCAAAGGCCATCAAACGAATCAAACACCAGATGGGAACTCCTTTCCAACGAACCAGACTTACATAATACTTATAAGGACCCTCCCATTCATGCCTACACTAGAGGAAAGAATTTACGACAATTACTAAAACAGACAAACTACCTACAGATCAGTCTTTTAAAGGTACTGTGAAATGCCATAATTGTACCCACTGCGATAATGTCATACTTGGAAATACATTCACACACCCGACAACAGGATCTTCAATTGTCTTAAGACACACCAGTGATTGCAATTCACAAAATGTTGTCTACGGCATCAAATGCCCGTGCGGTAAAATGTATGTCGGCAAGACAGAACGTAAATTGAAAATAAGAATCACGGAGCACAAGAGCCTGTTCCGTACCCAAAACATGACCTCACCATTAGCAACCCATTGGTTTGAAGAGAAACACCATTTCCCAATTACGCTTTCTGATCATTGAAAAAGTGACACTGAGATCAGGAGTTGACAATCATAAAATACTCCTACAACGGGAGGCATATTGGATTAAAACCCTGAACACCATGACTCCAAAGGGTCTAAATGATAGGTTTGACCTGTCATGTTACATTTAGAAATCACACGGATTATTAGTTGTAGGAACATGAGTTCAGTATCACACAGATGTTGCACGTATCACCAGATCATTTGTTACTCCACTATCAGCAAAACACCAACAATTTTTCTACATGGTCATTTTAGATAAATGGTTTCTTATTCTTCCCACACAACTCCAACAAGGTAGGCCAATACCACACAAATTACTAAGAACAAGTACACACCTCAGGTGTTTGAGTACCATGGGCATTAACATGCTATATCATATTTCATTTGCAGATCAACCCTGAAGAAGGAACCAGTTAGGTTCTGAAATGCATTGGGCACCTTTAAAGACTATGCTTATTAGATCAAAATTTATTGTGTTGTGATTTATGCATTATTGACACAAAAATTGTGTTGTTCTTTTTGGGAAATTTCAAAGGACATGTACATTATCATGTAAAATCATTATTTGAATTTGAAAATGATGGTTGAAAATACAAGTGTACGAATTGATAAATTGTGTTATTCATTCTTGATTACATGCAACAGGTGTTCTCAACACTAGGTGAACAGTGCGCGATTGATTCAAGCCACGCAGTTTGTGAATATTCCTTGTTTTGAGTCCACAAGGGGTGACAGTCCTAGTCAGTCGCAGCACCTTTAGATAAACGTCAATTACTAGGATTTAAATTGATTAGTCCAGGAGTGCACCCCCCCATCACTAAATATTTTCAGTTAAGTCTCTAGGCATCGCCCTTGACAAGAATTTATCAATGGAGGCTCACATCAAAAACTCTGCAAAAAGTGCTCTGTTCTCTCTAAAACACCTGAAGAAACGGAAACCTTTTCTACCCCACGATGACCTGAAGACAGTAGTCCAATCCCTAGTTCTCTCTAAAATCGACTACGGGAATGCCATCCTTACAGGGACACCGAAAGCTCACCTAGCCCCTCTAAGAGCAGTGCTGAACATGTCCGCTCGACTCGTATCTGGAGTTAAAAGATTTGAACACATCACTCCAGCTCTCAACTGCGTAAATTGGCTTCCCATGGAAGGGAGATGTATCTATAAATTGGCCTGCATCACTCAAAAAAAACCTTCACTCTCCTGACCCCAACTACTTAAACAATAAATTGAGTAGAGTAGGTCAATCCAGATCACTAAGAAGCTCCAACTCACTCCTTCGTATTCCTCCGAAATTGAAAAAGAAAACCACCCAATACCAATCGTTCTCGGGCAATGCTCCCAGGATATGGAACACTCTCCCTGGAGTCCTCAGATGCAAGTCCCGCCCTCCTTCTCCTGTTTCAAAAGGGACCTGAAACTCCATCTCCTAAACAAATACTTTCATGACCAACGTCAACTAACCTAGTCTTCTTTATCCGAGTTGTCTCCTCTCTCTCTGGACATTCATGGATAGTGGGTGACCGGACTATGTCACTCTCGCCTTTTCTTTTATTTCTCTCTCCTCCTCCGCTGCACTACATATTTATGGCCCATGCTGTATTTTTTTGTTTCTGTGGTTTTGCTTCCTTACTGCTGGCCTACTATGTAATGTAATGACCTTCCGCTGTTTACTGTGTGTATGTAAAGCGCTCTGATACTTACGAGTTAAGCTAGCGCTATATAAAACTTTTAAAATTAAAATAAAATAAATATGGAGGTCCTTGTACTTTAGGGTCCATAATCCTTGGACTGTGCGACTTAGTAGGTGAGCTCGCCAACCAGTGAGCGATGCGCCCGCTGTTAGCATCGCTCACTGGTTGGCGAGCTCTGTTATGGCCGCCCTTTGGATACATTTTGTGGGTTTTACCACTGCAGAGAGCGATGGGTGCAGCCATCTACAAACAGCAGATCGGTCAACTGACCCTGCGACTGGTTCCACTGACTTGCTAAGTATTCTTGAAGGGGACACATATGAATCCTTTTAGGAGGTACAATTATAATGCAAGACGCCATCATCCCAGCAGTTGCATGAATACGTTTGCTGGTAATGATTGGTTGGACTGAAATTGAGTGCGAAGGGACTGAATACTGTGAATCCTGGCTGTATTGGGAGAGGCTAGAGCTTTCTGAGCATCTATCATGGCTCCCACATAAGTGTGTGTGTTGGAAGGCTGTAGAAGGGACTTCAACAGATTTACTGTCAATCTTAGTTGGTGAAGTAAGTGAATAGTGGTTTGAGTGCGTTGGAGACATATTTGGTAAGTGCTTGCTTTGATGAGCCAGTCGTCCAGGTATGGGAATACATAGATGTGTTGTCTTCTCAGATGTGCTAAGACTACTGCCAGACATTTGGTAAATACCCTGGGAGCAGTGGTGACTCCAAATGGTAGTACTTTGAATTGGTAATGAGAATCCGCTATCATGAATATGAGGTATTTACGATGAGCAGGATGAAATGGAATGTGAAAATATGCATCTAAGTCTAGAGTAGACATAAAATCGCCCTGCTGTAGAAGTGGGAGCACTTGTTGAAGTATCCCCATGTGGAAATGCTCAGAAAGTATGTAAAGGTTTAGCTCTCTGAGGTCTAGAATAGGTCTCAAGGAGCCATCCTATTTGGGGATGAGAAAGTATAGGGAGCACACGCCTGTCCCTTGATGTTGTAACCGCACAGGTTGTATCGCTCCTTTGGACAGGAGAGACTGGACCTCTTGCTGAAGTAGATGTAAATGTTCTGGTGACATTTTGTGAGAACGTGGTGAAAGTTTGGAGGATTGTTGGTAAGCTACAGGCAATAACCATGTTGGATAATTCCAAACACCCATTTGTCTGCGGTGATAGATTGCCAAATGGGGAAGAATTGTAGAAGACGTCCCCCGACAGGTGTTAAATGATTGGGGGAAGTGTAGGCAAGTCACTGCTTGCTGGGGAAGGGGGAATTACGTGGTTTGGACCCCCTGCCTCGACCTTTGTTGTTGTTGCCTCCGTATCCTCCTCTGAAAAAGCCCCTTGTAGAGGAAGATTGTTGCCTTTGTTGGAGGCTACAGAATTGTCTGAGGACATTGTCTTCGACCTTCCATGGTAGAAGAAGTGACAAAAGGGGCACCGATTAGAGGGAGACTACAGAGCTCCCATAGACATGGCTAATTCTGTGTCTTTTTTCATTTTTTCTAATCACTTATCTACTTTGGGCCCAAAGAGATGTTCCTCGTCAAAAGGAGTATTTAAAATAGGCTGTTGTACTTCAGGTTTGAAACCAGAAATCCTCAACCATGCATGTCTCCTGAATAACACACTAGTGTTGAACTCTCTAGCTGCGGTGTCTTCAGCATCTAAAGCGCATCTAATTGAGGAATTGGATATCAGCTTCCCTTCCTGAACTAAATCCTGGGCTTTTGCTTTGTGCTCATCTGAGAGGTGTTGTAGCAACTACTCCATTTCGTCCCAGTGTGCCCTAACATATCTGGCTGGAAGGGCCTGGGTGTTGGCAATGTGCCAATAATTAGCTGCTTGGGCGGCTACTCGTTTACCGGAGGCGGCTAATAGTTTTGACTTTCTGGAGGGGAGCATCCTCTGTAGTCTGTGAATTGACCCGTTTATGGGCAATAGAGACCACCAAGGAATCTAGTGGTAACTGTCCTTTAATAAAGACTGGATCTGAGGGAGCAGGCTTATATTTTTTAATCAATTCTGGGGGTGAGAATGCGAGCACACACTGGATCTTTCAAGATATCATCGTCACGTCTCATTATACCTTTAAGCATAGGTAGAGTGTGGCTAGCCCTCTGGGTGCTACTGGGCATTTCAAATAGGAAATCCTCCTCTAGAGATTCCTTGTGTAACTGTACTGCATGATATTCTGCAGCTCTAGCGAGTAATTCTAGATATCCTACATTGTCGTCAGGAGGGGAAGGCTTTGCAGGGTAAAGATCTGGGTCGTTATCTGTAGGTGAATCTGTGTTATAATCTTTCCGGGGGCCTATTGGTAAAATATTGTCCTCCCCAATCAGGTGGTGGTGAGTTAGTTGGTGTAAATAGTAAATGCTGCAAAGGTGGAGAAGTTGGTGTAGGCGAACATGGTGGAAGAGGAGGAGGAGAGGAGGGGTTAGTACCTACATTCTCCCTCTTCAACGGAATATGGTAAAGGGTGTCCGCTGACTCCGGTTTGCATTTCAGAGTTGATTCAGTAAGAACACGTCCTGTATCTAGATTTATATAAAGTTCCTTTTGTTTTGGGTCCGATTTGGGTAGTGGGGCGTCAAAAATCAGATCCTGTAGCTTTGAAGAACCGTTTTAGGTTTCAGCACACAGGATTTCGGTGCCGGGGCAGAATGACTTTTCGGCACGGAAGGTTTCGGTGCTGAAGGAGGCTTTGTTTTTGGGTCAATGATTTCAGCTTCAAAACCCGTTTCAGCTTTGAGCCTGAAGGTTTTGGCACAATTCCAGAGTTTGGCCGACTCGATCCCAAGTCGGAAGGCTTAGCGACGTGTTTCGGTGCCGACCCGGAGGGTGGGGCGTCAGAAACAGCTTATTGGTGCCGATCGTGGCGCAGGGGTGGGACCGAAGCCTTTTGTTTCAGTTGAGTTGGAGTTTGGGTCAAGAGGCGTTTGGTACTCAAGGGATGTTGACCTTGTGGCAAGTCGTCTTCCATCTCGGAGACCAATTCTGGAATGGAGGCAAGTTCTTCTTGTTCTTCCTCAGCCCCTTGAGCGTCAAATTCGTGCTCGGATACTTCCCCGAAGATTTCTGGAGTGTATTCAATGTTTTGACTCTGCATTTCGCGACGTCGAGCCAGACGATCACGGAGCATTTTCTTTTATCGGAACTATTTGCACGCGTCACAGTCCTGTTCATTGGGCTCCAGAGACTAGCACAAGTCGCACACTTCATGCGAGTCGGTGCGCAGATACTTTGCGTGGCACCGAGGGCAGAATTTGAATGGAGTCCATTCCATCGACTGTGAAGTAGACCAGCGCGGTTAGGCCGGACGGCCTTTCCGAAGAGCTTAGATTGAAATAGAAGTTTTCCTCAACTGATACGATAAGCGGAGAAGTGGGATACGCGTTTGAAACAATACCAACACAGGTAGAGTGGATTGCACACTGTGGGGGACCCGAAGAAACTGTTTCGAAGCGGAGCGCAGCAATACATTTCCGAACCTGATAGCGGAAAAAAACAAATGGAGTCTATGCCCATGCGCACTATCGCGGAAAGGAGGCATCACCTACCTTGTGACTGGAAAAACATCTTCAAAGAAAAACAACTTGCAAACATCTGGACCCAACACGAGATGGCAGGAGTATGCAAAGCATGTGATCTACAGCTCACATGCCTCTAACATCTGGGTTTTGGGTGCCTTACTGCTCCCTGGTTTTGGGTTAAAAGCTCCTGCCAGTTGGGAAGTACCTGGTGTGGGACTACTGAGAGTTCCAGTAGTGTGGTGAACCATAGTTGTCTGGCTCATGTGGAAGCCACTAGAATGAGGGCCAGAGACGTCTGACGCAGTCTGCGCATCACAAATGGAAGCAGTGAGAGAGGTAGAAGAGTGTAAGGAAATATCCCTCATCAATTTATTCAGTGTATTGCCCTTGGACTGTGGGTGTCGGAACCTGGAGTAACACTTAGGGAGAATGGGTGGAAGACTTGTGGGTTGAGCTACCACTCAAAGACTTGTTGTTGTTTCCTGCTGAGGAGGATCCACAAAGTATTTTTCCACTCCCGGTATGTACTCCGCTAACAGGAGAATGTTGTGTTGGAGTGCCTCCAGATGGTCTGTGCTAATTAAGATAGCTGAGGTTACCTGGTCCGCCCCCCACAACCTCACCCCCCCTGTTTTTGCAGATAACACATGGTATTCATGTTGTTTGTTTTGATGAGAACTATTTTCCCACTGAGGCCTGGAAGGAACGCTTTCAGCATTAGGTGAACAGCTAGTAGCTCTAGGTGATTGATATGGAGAGAAGTTTGACTGGGTGTCCGGTGGCCCTGAACAGTCATCTGCTGTGCGTGCGCTCTTCAACCTGTGAGTGATGCGTCCGTTGTTAAGGTCCGCTGCAGAACTGGGTCTATGAAAGGCAGTTATTTTAGAAGGCTGCTGGAATTCAACCACTACAGAGAGTGACAAGGTTGACAGCTGATCAACAATAGATCTTCTAGCTGACTGTCCGCTTGAGACCAACTATGCGCTTAGCATTCCTGTAATGGGAACATGGTGAGTCTGGCTTGTGGTACTATGGCTATACTTGATTGATGCCATGGTCCCTAGGTGATGCATAACTGTTCTCACTGGTATACACTGGTGAGGCTGAAACTGTGGGATAAGCGTTTGGGACAAACTGAATCATTGATGCGCTTTGGTGAGCGAACCCCATGTGTGAGTTGAGGATAGATCCAAGGTAAGGCTGTATTTGAACGGGTTGCAGGTGAGATTTGATTGCATGGATTGTAAAACCTAGTTGGTGTTTTGTGGTAGCTGGGGTATGGTGACAATATTTGTGATGTGTTGTGCTTTTGATAAGCCAATCTTTCAGGTAAGCAAACACATGTATGTTGTTTTACTTTCCTAAGTGAGATTCTACCACTGATATGCATGTGATAAACACCCATGGGGCTCTGGTGACCGCAAATGGAACACTTTGAGCTAAATGTTTTGTCTGTTGAACACAAACCTGCGGTATTGACGATGTGCCGGGTGAATTGTAATGTGAAAATGTGTCCTTCAAGTCCAAGGCAGCCATTAAGTCGCCTTGCTGTAGTAGCGGGATAACATTTTGAAGAATGACAATGTGGAAATGCTCTGTGAGAATGTACCCGTTTAGGGGTCTGAGGTCCAGAACTGGCCTAAGCGACCCATCCTTTTTGGGTATTAGTAAGTAAATTGAAAAGGCCCCCTTCTTGGCACTAGTTCTATCACTCCCTTTTGTAGAAAAGCTTGGACTTCCTCTTTAAGCAGGTGTTGATGGTCCGTTGACAGCCTGTGGGTGCGTAGTGGAATGTTTGGAGGTCAGCTCCAGGCAATAACTATTTCGGATAATATCCAATACCAACTGGTCAGTGGTGATATTCCGTCATGTGTCAAAGAACTGTTGGAGCCTTCCCCCAACAGGTGTTATGTGATTGAGGGGAAAGGTGGGCAAGTCAAGGTTTTGTGGGTGTGGTGGATGGTTTTGAAAAACCGTCCATGCCTCTAGATTGGTTTTTTCTGTATGAGCCTTTATAGTACCCCTAGGTGATGTAGTTTGCAACTGGGAACGCTATTAGGTGGAAGTGTCAGAAGGTGTGGGCTTGGCCGCTCCACAATATGGCGAGCAACAAAGTATCTAGTTGTGAATGTGTTTGTAGATGTCTTAAAGCTTTAGCAGCCGCATTGTCTTTTTGAATTTTTTCAAGTAGAGTGTCTTCTTGAGGGCCAAAGAGATGTTCTCCATCAAAAGGAAGAGATTGAATACTTTGTTGCACTTCAGGCTTGAAGACGGAAACTTTAAGCCGGTCATGATGGCAAATGAGAACACTGGTTTTAACGCCTTGTGCTGCTGTATCGGCTGCATCTAGGGTACAGTAAATAGAAGTGTTGGCAATCAATATGCCTTCAGAGGCAATCTCAAAAGCTTGTTTGCTATACTTCTCTGGGAGATGCTGTAGGAGTCCCAAAATGTCATCTCAGTGTGCCCTATCATAACGTGAGAAGAGAATAATGGAGTCAGCCCCTCTCCAGTGGTTAGCCATTGTGCCGCCACTCTCTTTTCTGCAGCATCTATTTTTCTAGGTTTCTTGTCTTGTGAGGGTGCCTCACCAGATGTTAATGAGTTTGCCATTTTCCTTGCTGTTGCGACGACTAAAGAGTCTGGTGATAGTTGATCTTTTATCCAAGTTGGGTCGGTAGGGGCGGCTTTGCATTTTTTATCTACCTCCGGTGTAATGACACTTCCCCAAACCGGTTCTTTAAAAATGTTTGGTGTATTTCTTAGCATTCCCTTGAGCATCTGCAGGTATTGAGCCGAGCGTTGGCAGGATGAAAGTGTCGTAAATAAAAAGTCATCCTGCAGTGCGTCAGTGTGGAGTTGAACTTTATGAAAACTGGTTGTCCAACCTATAATATCACAGTAGGTCCTAGTATTGTCTGGAGGGGAAGGATTCACTGGATACAAGTCTGGGTATGGGTCTGTGTCCGTATGTTGGTCTGTGTGCGTATGTGTCCCACAAGTCCTTTTGCGGTGGAATGGAGTATAGGTGTACATTCATCTCCACCTGTCCCCATTACCAGCATGTTCCCCAAAATAATGAATGGATTCTTGTGGCAAATGTGTCTCTGCAGGAAGAGAAAGCAGTGGAGTCTGCGCCCTTGGTGCCTCAGGTGGAGGGCTTTCCTGTGCTTTGGTTGGCAGAGGACCTCTAAAGCTTCTTCAAAGCTTAACTGTCTCTTAAGTGGCTTTTCCTTTGTCTTAGGAGGTGTAGCCAGTATTCAACCAGTGTCCTAGTAAATATGTATCTGGTTTTGCCTCAAATCAATGTGTTCCTGCAGCCACTGAAGCACAGGTTCTACAGTTTAAAAACTGCCCCTTTGTTTGTAGCCGAGGTGAGATTCTGGCACAAAACAGCTTTCGACAACAAATATTTAGAAGTGGAGGGTTTTGGGCCTGAGGCAATTATTTTCAACACCGTAGACGGTCGAGGTTTCAGTGCCCTGGCTCTTGACTTAAGAGTCTCAGCTCGAGATTGACTGGTGACTGACTTTTGTGCCGCTCTTTCTGCGCCAAGCCGGGGCTGCGGATTTCCGATACAGCTGTTCAAGGACGATCATGAACCGAGGGCAGTGGTGGCCCATGCTCCTATTTTGTCATTCCGAAGAGGATGGTCGGCCCTTTGGGACAACTGCGGAAGGGATGGTGGGGCACAGTACTCTGTCTATCCTAGTGGAAGGTCCTGGATCTCTAGCACGGATCAAGAACTGTCATTGTGCAAAACGTTACCCTCATCCACTGCCGACGTTTGACCCTGGGCCTCATGGTGGTGGTCTGCTGACCAGAGTGTCTTTGATTGTGCATTGGGACATCATAAGCCTTCTTGTGTTCTGACAGTGCATCTTCTTCAATGGAAACAAATGGCAAGCCTCGCAAGTTGATGCTTGGTGATCCAGAGAAAAGTACAAGCTACACACCAGATGTTGGTTGGTATATGGGAACTTGGTGTGGCAGCGTGGGTAAAATCTTAAAGGCGTACGATCCACCACCAGATGAAGACAGAGTGGACGAAACATCGGGAAAAGAAAATGTTTGCCTCTTAAGGCTTTAGTCATATGGAACACATTGACGAGCGACTGATGTAGATATCTAGGTAACCGTGATGGATGACAACACCCATGTTCAAGGCCTATCTAGGAGGAACAGACGATACTGAGACACAGCAGAGGAGCACACGTCCAAATCCGATGGCGGAAAAAAAACAATGGAGTGGACGACTACCACATCTCGAAACTCAAATGACTTCTTCAAAGAAAAACTTACACACTTTTGAGTCCAACACTAGATGGCAGACTTATGCCAAGCATGTGTATCTATAACCACACAAGACATCAAACATATATTTTGGGAAATAAACTTTTTTTCCAAACATCAACTAATGAGTTCTAATTTAATAGGCTGGGCTGCCCACAGGAGAGCTACCTATAGGTAGAAGGAGAGCTACCAGTAGCTTACAAACTACTACGCAAAGAGAAGCCTGTTTTTGACCAAGCAGATGAAAAGACCTTTCTTGCGGCCCTCAAAGCCTATGCAGTAATGTCTGGTGAAGGTATGTATGGACACCCATATGTAGAAGTTTCACAGACGTTCACTACCAGAGCGCCTCTAGTGAAGGCATTTGCCCAGGTAGAATGAGCCCAAAGGCCCTTTCAAGGTTTGTTTTTGGCTAATGGATAGCACATCTTGATTCTACCTTGGCAAAGTCGGTTTCTCAACTATCTCTCCAAACAGCCTATCAAAAAAAATGTTGATTGCCAAATGGTGCACCCTTGTCCCAACAACAACACAAAATATGAGCAGATTTAGAATATACTGCCCCACAAGTAATGGTGACACAATATTTTGGGTGAAAAAGTAAGAGTGCTAAGTAAAAAAAAATTGTCAGGGTTCAACTGACTAAACTGAGAACACATCAAACAGGTAAGAACCAAATTAAGGTCCCACTGTAGCATAGTAATGGATCTGGGCAAAAAGGGAGCTCCTTTAAAAAAAAAAACATACAAGAGCAAGGTCGAACAGGGCTGATAAGGAAAATGCTACTTACCAGTATGCATCTGTTCTTGGTATGTAGAGCTGCAGAGTTACACACTGCATAGATGGCCACCAAGTGTTGGGCCCGGAAGTTTGCAGTTTGTTTTTGTTGTAGAAAAGTCTTTGGAAGTCACAGGACAGGTGACTCCTCCTTTGAATAATACTGCGCATGGGCATCGGCTCCATCCCCAGATTGTTTTTCGCCATTAGGGAAGTGATGGAGCTGTACAAGAAGTAGTAATGTCCATGTGATTTGTATCTAATTAAGATAATACTGGAATAGATAAAGGAAGCGGGGGAGGCGGGTGGGCGTGTGTAACTCTGCAGCTCTACATGCCAAGGACAGATGCATACTGGTAAGTAGCATTTTCCGTTTGAGGCATATGAGCTGCAGATTACACACTGTGCATAGATTGTATGGCAGTACCCACCTTTAGCGGCGACTACCCGTACCTGTTGCAGTTGTTTGAAACAGAGTTTTTAGTACAGCCTGGCCCACAGTGGCTTGTTGTTTAGCTTGCACATCTACACAATAGTGTTTTGTGAATGTGTGCAGGGTAGACCATGTAGCTGCTTTGCATATATCATCTTGGGGAATGTTCCCTAAGAATGCCATTGAAGCCCCTATTTTCCTTGTAGAATGGGCTTTTGGAGGAATTGTTAGCGTACGTTTGGCTTTCATGTAAAATATTTGTATGCATTTAACAATCCACCTAGCTATCCCCGATTTTGATATGGGGTTGCCTTTATGTGGTGGTGAAAAAGACACAAAAAGTTGTTAATTTTACGAAACGTTTGTGTCCTTTCAATGTAGTACAGTAATGCTCTTGACATCTAAGGAGTATAGAGCTCTTTCTGCGACTGTTTGTGGCTGCAAGAAAAATATGGGCAGCTCAACAGATTGATTTAGATGGAATGGTGAAATGACTTTTGGGAGGAATTTAGGATTAGTACGTAGAACCACTTTTATTATGATGCATTTGCAGAAAGGTTTCTTGAATGGTAAATGTTTGTAGTTCACTAACTCTTCTGAGAGAAGTAATAGCTACTAGGAAAGCTACTTTCCAAGTTAGGAATTGTAATTCACATTTATGTAACGGTTCAAAGGGAGGTCCCATTAACCGTGTGAGAACAATGTTTAAGTTCCACACTGGTGAAGGTGGCGTTCTGGGAGGCATTATTCTTTTGAGTCCTTCCATGAAAGCTTTTATAGCAGGTACTTTAAAAAGAGATAGATGTTGTCTATTTTGTAAATATGCTGCAATGGCAGCAAGGTGTAGTCTGATAGGCGTGTAGGCTAAATTACACTTTTGAAGGTGTAAAAGGTATCCTATGAAGTGTTGAAAAGACACATCTAAAGGATTTATGTGGTTGTTTTGACAGTATATCACAAACCATTTCCACTTCGCAGGATAACATTCTCTAGTAGTGGGACGTCTAGCTTCTTTAATAACGTTCATGCATTCTGGAGGAAGGTTGAGGTAACCAAACTCTATGACTTCAGGAGCCAGATCGCTAGGTTGAGCTGAGCTGGGTCCGGGTGTCTGATCTCTCCATGGTTCTGTTTTAATAGGCGTGGAGATAGGCATAGTTTCTGGTGTGGCACCACAGATAGTTGCAGCAGCGTGGTGTACCACGGTTGTCTGGCCCAAGTTGGAGCAACTAGAATGAGTGTTAGGGAATGTTGCTGTAGCTTGCGTACCACTAACGGATGTAGTGGGAGAGGAGGAAAAGCGTACGCAAATTGTCCTGACCAGTTCATCCATATCGCATTGCCTTTGGACAGCGGGTGTGGATATCTGGCGACGAAGTTTGGCCATTTTGCGTTTTCGTGGGTGGCGAAGAGTTCTATCTGAGCTTGTCCCCACATTTAAAAGAACGGTTGAATAACTTGCGGATGAAGTTCCCACTCGTGGATCTGCTGTGTCTGTTGACTTAGCAGATCTGCCATGGTGTTTTGTACTCCTGGAACGTGTTGGGCTAAGAGGAAGATCTATAGTGGTATAGCCCATCTCCATATCTGCTGTGCTAAAAGAGAGAGCTGCAGAGAGTGTGTTCCCCCTTGTTTGTTTATGTAGTACATGGCTGTCATATTGTCTGTGCGGACTAAGACAGCTTCGCCTGATACTTGTTTTTGGAATGCTTTTAGGGCTAGAAAACAGCTAGTAACTCCAAGTGGTTGATGTGGAGTACCCTTTGTTGCGGTGTCCACCTGCCTTGCATGGTGTGATGCAGTAGGTGATCTCCCCGGCCGGAGAGCGATGCGTCCGATGTCATGATTATTTGAGGAACTGGCTCTAGAAACGGTCGGCCCTTTGAAAGGTTTTTGGTGCTCCATCATTGCAGAGAGCGATGAGTCCGACACTAGGTCTGTTAATTGACCCCGAGCCTGGTTCCATTGGCTTGCCAGGCACTCTTGCAGTGGACGCATTTGCAGTCTTGCGTGAGGTAATATAAATATGCAAGATGCCATCATTCCTATGAGCTGTGTGAACACTTGAGTGTTGTAGTTTGAATCTTGTTAGGAGAGTTTGTACACTTGTTATTCCGGCTAAAGAGGGATAGGCTAAAGTTAGTTGGGTGTTTATTGTAGTGCCGTGATATTGTTGTATGTGTGAAGGTTGCAGATGTGAATTGGTGTGATTTACTGTGAACCCCAAGTCGTGGAGCAGTTGAATCGTAGCGTGAGTGTGTTGTACACACTCGCTGTATGAACTGGCTTTTATGAGCCAGACGTCTAGGTATGGGAAGACGTGAATATGTCTTCTAAAGTGTACTGCTACCACTGCTAGGTATTTGGTAAACACCCTTGGTGCTGTTGTGACTCCGAATGGGAGCACTTTGAACTGGTAGTGCTGGCCGTCCAGCACAAATCTGAGATATTTTCTGTGCGCTGTGTGGATAGGAATGTGAAAGTAGGCGTCCTTGAGATCTAGAGTGACAAGGAAGTCGTTTTGTAACAGGAGCGGAAGGACTTGTTGGAATGTGCCCATATGAATATGATCCGACTGTATGTAAATGTTTAGAGTTCTGAGGTCTAGGATAGGTCTTAGATATCCGTCCTTCTTTGGGATTAAGAAATATAGGGAGTATACTCCTTTGTTTTGCTGATGCCTTGGGACTATTTCTATTGCATTTTTGTGCAGGAGGGATATCACTTCCTGCCTGAGCAGTGACAAATGTTCCTGTGACATTGGACGCTGCCTGGGTTGTATCTTTGGCGGGGGGGGGGGGCGGGGAGGTGGATGTTAGTTCTAGACAGTAACCTGACTGAATTATTTGAAGCACCCACCTGTCTGATGTGATGTTTTCCCAGGCTGGTAAGTGTTGTTGTAGTCTTTCCCCGAAGACTACAGGGCTCCCATAGATTTGGCCGTATCTGTATCCTTTCTCATCTTTTCAAGGGATACATCTACATTGGGTCCGAATAAGTGTTGCTCATCGAAAGGTTGGTAAAGTATAGCACTTTGGACTTCAGGTTTGCACCCTGATATGCATAGCCAGGCATGTCTATGCAACAAAACACTGGTGTTAACGATTCTAATTCGTCATAATGTGCCCCGTCATATCTTGCCAATAATGCTTGTGTATTGGCAATATGCCACATGTTTGCTGCTTGAGACGCAGTTCTTTTCCCTGATGCGTCAAGGAGCTTGGACTCTTTATCTGGTGGGGGAGCTTTACCTGATGTTTGTGAATTTGCTCTTTTGCATGCATTGGAAACCACAATCGAGTCTAGTGGTGGGTCTGAAGGGGCGGCTTTATATTTCTTCTCTATTCGTGGGTTTATGACCCGAGTTCTAACTGAGTCTTTGAAGACTTCAGGAGCATGCTTAATCACTCCTTTAAGCATGGGTAAAATGGATGAGGATCTTTGTGCATTAAGAAAGCTATCCATTAGGAAGTCTTCATCTACAGGGTCTGTATGCATGTCCACCCCATGATACTGTACAGCTCTGTATACTAATTGATTGAAGCCCATAGTGTCTTCTGGTGGGGAAAGCCTAGAGGGGTATATGTCGTCCTGAGGGACATTTGGGATGTCTGGGGTGTTCTAATCATCCCACGGGTCAGGTGAGCCTGGAGGAATAGATGGATCATCTGCATTACCCCCTATATCATCAGAACTATCATCCCTATTGTCATCATCTGGTATGATAGAGGATGAAGGGAAATGTTGTGGTAGGGGCACAGGTGGTGATGGCATAGGTGGAGGTGAAGGGGAAGGAACTCTTAGAGGAGAGGTAGCCATGTCCTTTTTTGGATGAGGAGCCGGTGCAGGTGTATCCAGTGGTCGTTTTTTTTAACTTAGAGTTAATCGACCAGTGATTGGATCTTTAACGAGAGTCTTTTGTGCAGGGTCTGGGTGAAATAAGTCCTCTGCAGGAGGCCGATCTTTTGGTGCGAAAGGAGGTTTCGGCACCGAAGTAGCTTATTTTGGTTTTTTGGCAATGTCTTTAACAGGAGAAGCAGGAGTCTTCTTTGGCTTCGATGGTTTTTTTCAGCTCCAATGGTTTTTTCCGGCTCCAATGTTTTTTTCGGTTCTGGGGCATTTTTCGGATCCAATGGTTTTTTCAGTTCCGGTGGTCTTTTTGAATCCGAAGCATGTTTGCTTGGTTCCGACCTGGGTTTCGGTGCCGAGGGACTAGCGGTATGCTTCGGCGCCTTTTGTTTTGATGCCGGCGTGGTAGGTGATGTTGTCTTTTTCGGTGCCAGTAGGTGTGCGCCGGCACCGTGGGGAGGCCGACTTGAGCCCGAGTCGCCGGAAGGCTTAGCTAGCTTCTGAGCCGGGCCCGAAGGTGGGGCAGTAGAAGCAGTGTCTCGGTGTGCACCCGAGCCTGAGGGCGAGGGTGTGACCGGAGCCTTTTTTTACTGTCTCGAGGAAGGGTCGGGTCGACTGTCTTACTTACGACCCGCTGTGCTGGAGTGATGTCCTCGACTTTGGAATCTTCTGCCTCGGAGGTGCTGTCGGCACTATGTTGTTCTGGGACTTCGACGCCCTCTGCGAAGTTGTCGTCTGTAATCGGAGCTGAAGATCGAGCCATTGTTCTCCTAGCTCTTCGGTCCCGGATCGTCTTCTTGGAGTGGCAGGAGGCACAAGCGGAACAGTCTCTGGCCTCGTGCTCCGGGGAGAGGTAAAGGTTACACACCTCATGAAGGTCGGTGTGGGGAAACTTCGACCTACATTGAGGACACTTTTTAAATGGTGTCCTTTCCATGAGCTGGAGTCAAGGCCTAGTTCGGCCTGAAGGCAGTCGTCGACGACCGGAATCGAAATCTTCAATGTTGAAGAGTAGCGTCGACAGGAAACACGTTCGAAACTAAATTCTGGAAGCTGGTGAGGATTGCGTGTCGAAGGAAATCGGTTCCAACACGGAGTGCTGGAAACACATCCGAGCCCGGTGGCGGAAAAAAACAATCTGGGGATGGAGCAGATGCCCATGCGCAGGATGATCCAAAGGAGGAGTCACCTGTCCTGTGAGTTGAAAAGACTTTTCTACAACAAAAACAAACTGCAAACATTCTGGCCCAACTCAAGGTTGCCATCTATGCACAGTGTGTAATCTGCTGCTCATATGCCGCTAATGTAACATTTAACAGTCACCACAGAAAAACCTTAACAGGATAGAGATAAAACTAACAAGCCCATCAGACAGCTTCAGCAACAGAAGGCTGACATGCAGGTCCTTGCACCGCTCAATGAATTGTGGCCCAAGGACAAAATAGATGGACTTGATGGCTAGGTGGTAGGCAGCCAAAATAGTATTCACCAGTTCTGATGGAATGCCAAAGCATCTCAGTGGATGCAGCAAAATCTCCACACAGTGGTGTATGCTTAGGACGCTTGATGCAAACTCCTGCTCTGTTGTAGGGGCAGCAGTTCCTACTAAAGAGGCAGTCAAGAGTATGCACAGATTCAGCAAGTCTGCGTACTAAACTTTCAGAGCCCACTCTACAGCTATCTTGATAAGCTGTGCTCGGTCCTCTTGCTCTTCTTCAGGACCTGCAGAATCAGTGGCAGAGGAGACCTGAGTTCCATCATGGCAGAACGAGTCGCCTATGGAACCTTGAGAAGGGAACACTAGGGTGCAAAAGACTAGACAGTGAAAGTTCTCACTGGTAGCAAACAGATTTATCAGTACACTACTTGTGCGACCTTAGGAAGCTGGCACCATTTGTGATCATCAAGGCGAAACCTGCTGAACTTGTCTGCTCTGCCATCCAGAAAATCCATCAGTACCTGAAAATAGGAAAGATCCCGAAGGGATGCAGCCACCTCCACAGCCTGAAAGCCTCTAGATAGTGAGCACCAGACCCCACTGTGCCCTCCTTGTTATAGCACCACATGGCTGTTGTGTTGTCTACCAAGACCAGGTCAGATTTGACCTTGAAGAAAGGCAGAAAAGGACAGACAAGACTGCTCGTTGCACCAGCAGGTTGATGTGGTGGTACAATTCCATCAGAGATCAAAGTCCTTTCATTTCCATTTCTTCAACATAACTTCTCTAGCAAACAATGCATGTGTCCATCACTAATTTGCAGGTAGAATGAGTCAAGAAAACTGACCTACTGTCTGACAGGGAGGCATCTGCCGTTTACCACTGGGCTGCTTAATCTGCAATACGGTTGTTATTCAATAGCTCCCCCAGTGAGGAGCCCACTGAAGGCAAAGGTTCTACTCCAGGGCCAGTACGTGCTAACGGGCATGAGGCACCAGCAGTATGGCATGAGGCACCAGCAGTATAGCATGAGGCCAGGCGACAAGGAAGCCTCAGCAACAAACTGTTTGGAAATAAGGAGGGACACAGAGCAGTATGCAGCTCTGTCAAGATGCTGCATGGCAGAAACTCGTTAGCTAAGACATTGTTTTTTGCCCCATATAGGAGTAATTCTATCTTTTCCGCATTAAATTTAAAATCGCTTTCGTTCATACACTCCATAATCCTGCTGAGGCGAGCTTTGAATCTCCGCTGTGATTTGATGGTGTTACTATCTACAGAGAGAACCAGTTGTGTGTCATTAGCATGAGATATTACTGATACCCCAAATGATTCAAATTGGCCATTGGCATCATGTAGACGTCCAACAGTAACAGACTCGGGGAGGAACCCTGCGTAAGTTCATATCTGAGTCATTTGTTTCTTTTACATTAAAGTGGACACGGTTAATGCTTGTTCTCTATTGGAAAGAACAGAATCAGTTTGAATGTAATTCCAGCAATTCCCACTGATGCCAATTTCTGTAAGAGAAGAGGGTGGGAACCCATATCCAATGTTGCAGGTGGATCTAATAAAACCATGACGGAATTCTGTCCACTGTTCAGTTAAATTTTAATGGGCAAAGAAGTTATTGAAATCATCATGGAAGGCAGGCAATTTTTCACTTATTGTGCCCCAGGGGAAGTGTGCATAGAGGTTGAAATGGCACACAGCATTCAATGACAATAAAGCTAGAACGGCAGCCGAAAAAACATTTGCCTAAAGTATCAATCTTCTTAATTCTCAATAGAGTAAAAAAGGTATTAGGGTGTTCAATTTACTTATCAAGGGCTACCAAACAAAGCTCTATGACGTCACATGCTGTATGAGGAAGGAAGGGAAGGAAGGTCTCCTGAAATCCAACCTGCGGCGCAGAGCAATTGGGCTACTCACAGGTGAAACAGAACACAGTTTGGACTTTGCCACCTTAAGACCGTCAGGTAGGATCTTAGTAGCCAGCAACAAGGCATTCGAAGTTGATTTAAGAGGCTACAGAATATCATTTGACAAATTTGCCTTAGTTTCACAATGGCCAGTTCTAACTTGAAGACCTTGTGGCCCTACATATTACCATCACAAAGGGAGCTCTTTCCTCAGGGGGGGTGGAGGGGTGGGGGGGTTGGGGGGGGCAATGGCTAATTCAAGGAAGTTTCAGGTAAAGTGTTCTAAAAGTCTGAATAGAGGCCAGCATCAGTAAACTGTCCAGCTCCTGACCATCGCACCCATTTTTCTTATTGTTATAAGCCCTTGGACGGCAAAGGGATAAGAACCAAAAATAACTTATAGCCTAGTGTACTGATGTTGTGGCAGAGGTGGAGGATAGTTATCCTCAACCACAAATTGAGTATTCGATTCCAAAGTTTGACATGAAGTGATTTCTGACAGGAGCTAGCAGTGTGGGCCGCACTGTGTAATGAGCACCTGTGAAACAGACAGCACTGCACTAGGAGGAGCTAGAGAGGCCTATGGCGACTATGGCGGCGGATGATGCAGCTGAAGCCAAACACGACCAGTCTACATCGGAGAAGGACTTGCTAGCAGAAGGCTAACTGGAGGCCCCTTTGGCTCAGTGGGAACTGGAGGCACATTTGAGAGACCAGACATGCCAACTCACAAGGTGCCGCCATGTGTCACACAATTTCGGCTCCCTTCACACAGTTCTCAGTGAAGAGCCTAAATCATATGGAGACAGAGAAAGCAAGCTGGAACCCACTGTACAAAGTGGATTTCCAGCCAGTCTTTTGAAACTCACAACAGCAGAAGTCCATTAAGGGGTGTGAAAACACCCCAGGACATCGGCAACGGCCTCACCGATCTTTTGGGTTTTTTCCCGTTTTTGGAGCATGGGGGGGATCTTGGTGAGGGGGCAGAGTTCCTCCTAGGTATCTCTGCACATGACACCACACCTTCTCCAAGGTCCTGCCCCCTCATCACACACTGAAATAAGTTTATAAGTTGGCAGGTCAGTGAAACCATTTTATAAAGTTGCAGTATGACATCGTTTGGAAGGTCTCAAACTGCTGTGGCATCACCAAAGGCTCAGGGAACTTGAGATGAATCAGCTTCTGGAACTGAATCAGCTCAGAATCAGATGTTGATGCCAGTGTTGGGCCCTTAGATCGCCGACTAAGTGATTTCTCCTAAGAGTGGGAGCATTGATGAAGCAACTGACACCACTTCCATGTCTTATGTTTTTTGTCTGGACTTGCCTTTCAACATCTTCTTGGACTTAGCTGATGTTATCAAATGGAACAGGCAAACAGAACCAAAAACGACCTTGCAACTTGAACAGGGACCAACCACTTTATGTTCGGCTACCCACTTTCTGATCGTCTTTGTATGCATAAAGGAGCATTTGTCACATGACTTGGAATCATGTTTGGTGCAAGGCACCAAAGCGGGCCGAGGCCAGTCCGAGACTAACATATACTTCTTGCCAGTGCGACATAGCTTACATCCTGATTTTTCTTGTGGAGAGACATCCCTGCACAATATCTCAAAAATGTTTTGAAGAATCTGCAAAACCTGAAAAGATGGGCATTAAGCTCCAGAACCAGGTCAAAGCACGTGGTAAAAGAGTAACTAATAGTGAGCAGTGGTGGCGCCTACATATGGTTTCATCTCCTCACTTTCAGAGGCAGGATAGAAGTCATGACAGAGCATGATGGTGCAATCTGATGACATGAGGGAGGTAATGCAGAGTTTTCTAGATCCAATCTGGCATCCAGGATATTTAAAATGTGATGAATCTGCATTTAGAAGTATCCATCAGAAAATCCGTGCAGTGGTCAAAGACTGAAACAAAGGTTGTAGAGATACAAAGCCATCTTGTTTAAAGAACAACTATTAATTTGAAAATACAAAAACTAACATTACAAAATAGGACAGCTCCAAATGGATCATGTTCTCCCAAAAATATATGTCAAAACAAAATTTTCACAAACAACTGAGGTCATAGAAGGGCTCAGAAATTTAAAGATAAAATAAAGGTGAGGGGCAAAAAAAAGTATTAACAAATGGGACAAATTGAGAAATGCAGTCAAAATACATGCAATCTCCACAAAGTGCAAAATTAACAAAGCAGAATACAGAAAATGGATATAATAGAAAATGCTTAGCAAAAAACGACTTAAAAGCTTAAATAAACAAATACTTTGCTTAGAATTTTTAGGAAATTATGCCTTCAGTGATAGAAATCCATGTTATTCAATAGACACATGGATATATGAATATTAAATTGAATTATCAAGTTGAAATGTTCAAATAAAGGGCAACAGCCCAAGATTTTTTTATGCTACCGTTCGTAACTTTACACACCTGCGTCTCTCTCTGAAATCTGTTGTTGACGACACTGTGCCATCAGATGTTGACGTAGTTGTGGTTGTAGCAGCAGTATTTATAACAGTTGGAGCAACAGGGTTTGTCAATGCCGTAGGAACGCTTTCTTTCTCCGAACTATCCTCAGCACACAAACGATTTGAGGTACTATAACACAGGCCATAACAAAAAGAAAAAAAAAAGGAAACAGCTAAACAATGAAAGCAAAGTACTAGGCAGCGGTAAGAAAGACAGGGGATGGATTTTCTTAAATAACAACCTAAGATGTAGTCACTTCAGAAGAACACTTTTTAACTATAGTGTCCTTTTAATCATTTTTTTAATTGACCGAAAAAAATAACTTTACAAACAGAGCCTACCAGGACTGCTTCTTTGATTGGTAGAGGTGCTAGTGGCAATTTAAGCCATATGAAATAAAGTAAATTGTAAACAAATTGTCAAATAAAAAAATCCAGAGCCCCATGAACTACTAAACAAAAATGCATGCACATACAAAAGCATATTAAAGAAAGTTTGGAAACCAATTGAACTGGGCTACCTGCTTTGTGTGCCACCTGCAGGACCTGCTGTCATCTTTGTAGTGGCACTTGTGCTGGATAAAAAGTTTTTCTGAAAACTAGTGGGAGAGGTAACAGTTGATGCCAAAGTTGCTGGTGTACTTGTAACACCAGATGACGTTAGTGCATCTGCTCTTCCACCAAACGAATTACTGGAAGCAAAAATCAAACAAAGGATATAGAGAATCGATCTTGGTTACAAAGAAATTACAATCTGCACTAAAGGAAGAATATTTGCTCCGCTTTCACTTCATTAGCCAAATAAAAAAATCTGGATTGCCCGGAAAACGGCTACACACCGAAAGCACAACATTTACAATGAGCAGACTATGTAACAGTTTCTGTCATTAATTAAAATAGCAATTGGGATATGTGCACCAAGGATGAGAGAAGACGACATGCTGAGATGTTTGGAAATCGCTTTTCAGAGTTATTTAAGGCAATTATCAAAAAACGCAGGTACCAACTACAACTTAGAATCTTTTTGATAGAAAACCTGCTGCTAGCTTTGCAAAAGGCTAAGTACTGAAACCATTTTGACAAACCATGAAGGAGAAGTCCAACACGAGTCATCCTGTTCCTTCCTTTCCTACTATGCATGCTTTAAGTAATGTACAATGTGAAAGAATGCTGCAGCCCATGTTCTATGTATGTTTATAACAAAAACAAAGAATGTTGCTAAAAAAGCAAGAAAAGTACAACATGGCTATGTTTCCCTCAGTAAATGTTCCCTCATGGAAGAAGTAGCAAAGACTTAAGTGATGCACCATTTTGGGATGTATATGCCTGCCATACCTGAAGTTGATTTTTTCGACTCCTGATGACCCACCCTCACATGCTCCCGTTCTTCGCTCATCACTCAGAGCCATCTCCTGTGCACCAACTTTTAACTTGGTTCAGCAGGGAATGGTTATTATACAAAGTTTACCCACGGTGAAGGTACCATTTTGTTTGCGAAACGCAATGGGGCAGTATAGAATGCACTAAAGCATAGACTTGATCTATACTAATGAAAAGAATGTTACAGGAGTTATACTCTAAGAGTATGAAACATTGCACAACATATAATCAAGTCAAGTCAGTACAAGCTTTATTCGATTAATTAAAATCATAAAAGCAATTCCAACATAAATATACAAATGACAATTCATATGTAAAAAACAATTCATATTAACAATTTAGCTTAAAAAGGAACATTTAAGAGAACAATTTCATATAATTAGATGGGATAGTACAATTCATTGGAACAGCTAATCGTCAGTTAATATGAGTGCATGTCATGGAACGTTTAACTTCAATATAATCATTTTTAATTAAAAATGTCATGTAACATTAATCCAAAGAACTTTGTGAAGTATTAATAATTTGGATTAGTAACCTGGGCATCTATTCTAATAATCAGCACAGGGGTGAGGGACTACCACATGATCACAAGTTGAGAAGCGATTTCAGTATATTTTATATCCTGAACAGAGAATAATCACCAGGAGCACGCTCATAACGCTGAATACAGTTTGAATTGGTTACCCAAGAAAAATACATGTGTGCAACCGGGGTAGGGAGTGTTGTTAGCATCTCTGTTCAAATGTTTTAGAGTGCCTTCCTTTCCCAAGAAAAATACTTAGTATATGATTATCTCTTGAAAGAAAGACGGTCAGGGGAACACAAGTGGAAAAATGGTAACAGTGTAGAACATTAACTGAGTGACCATCATATTGACGATATCCGGTTGACCGCAGCAAGAGAAGAGACCAATATGTTGTCCTTTCTTTGAACTAGTACAGCATTTCTGTTAAATTAGAGAGGAACAGGAGTGAACATACATAGAGAAAAGATTTCTTAACTATTCTGCAAATGTGGGATTCCATTACAATTTGCGATCTAGAAAAGTCTCTTTAGGCAGAGCCTGGATAGAGGAAGATTTGAGTTTATGTCCTGATCAGGTAGTTTACATGTTGGTCTCTCGTAGGAGATTTGGGAGTGAGTGCTGGGGATTTTCCGTGAGTAAGAGAAGTTCAGCACAGGCTGAAAATTTATATTCATGACCTTGACATTTGATGCCTTTTCATGGTTGCTCCTGGGGCTTGGTAGGGTCATTTCAAGGGCAAAGATGGAGAGAAAGGGCACCTTTGTTGTGTCTCCCTTTGTAGTTTGACTCTGGGAGAAAGAATGCCACCAATAAGTACTGAAGGCTGGGTTTCACATGGGGGGAGTTTAATGTAGCTAATTTATGGAAGGCTTTTTCCTCCACTAGGGTGATGCCAGATCATACATCCCTCTGCCAGAGATACGATGTTTACTAAAATTCTTGTTCTAGATTCATAGAATCTACTGTTGAAAAGGCCTGATTAATCCAGATCAATAAGAAATTGTACCAAAGAGTCCAATTGTGTAGCACTATGTAGAGTTTTACACTAGGCCATTATCAAAGAGATAGGCCTGTGTGTTTTGCTAGCCGAGAACATTTCACCTTTTTCAGATTAAGAGTTATAGGGGCACATGCATCAAGATGGGCAAATGAGATTCCTTAATTGCGAAAATTAAGGAATCTTAATTATGGAATCACAATTGCCCATGCATGTAGGTTTCGCATAAAGATTAGCGGTTCCTACATATTTCTAAAGCGAATAGCAGATTGCGATTCACAATCAAGGAACAGCTTCTCATTCATTCCTATTGGCCTAGAGGCCCATAGACATTAATGGGAATTGCATGCGCAATTTGCGAGTACCAAATAGGTACTTGCAACTCGCGCATGCAATTTCAGGGGTGCAAGGGGCCAAAAGCCCACCCTGGTGCACCACCGAAATGTGCATATGTGCACATGTAGCGCACATGCATGCCCAAAGGGCATGTGTGTGCGCCGCTTGTCTGTGAAAAATGCACTTTTCTGCATTTTTCAAAGTTTTAGCAAATTACCATCAACTTGCAGTTGATGGTAATTAGCGTTTCCTAAATGCGAAGTCGCATTTAGGAAAGACTTGTTCCATCCCAAATAGGGAATCGCAATTTGCGATTACCTAAATGCATTTGCAATTTAGGGAATCGCAAATTTTGCTATTACCTATTTTTCAAATTTGCATTTGGGTTGATGCATTCCAAATGCCAAAATACGGGTCACAAGGGGGCCGATTCTGCGAATCGACCGTTTTCAACCGTTTTTTTTGTTGATGAATGTGCCCCATGGTTCCAAAAGTAAATACTTTATGTGAGTAAAATACCCAGGCAAAATCTTAATAGAACACTAGCACATGGACAATAACATTACCCAAACATGGTTTGGAAGTATTAATTTAGAAAGAACTGAAAAAACGTTTTGCACATTTAGTGTATTTTAATTTCTGTTGTAAAACAAGATTTAAATGATAAAAAGGATTTAAGTACATTTATATCGATACATGATAAAATATTCCAGCATTATAGCATATGCATGAAACTAGACATACATCAGGTACATATATAATACACATAAAAAGATGGTTTCCTGTCTACGCGTTTCGACACAACTGTGTCTTCCTCAGGACTGTACCATCATATTTCTGTAAAAAATATATATAAGAGATATTTTACAAGTTTATATCTACAGTGCAAAAAACGTTTACAGAATAAGTTTTGACATTTTATAAAATAGGGCTAGTGTTCTAAATTTCTGAAGTCTGATAATACCGCTGCACATTCATACATAGGGAGCATCATTTATATACATATATACAACTCTATATACATATCTATAGGGACCTATAGAAACCTATTTACATCATTGCTATACACATTTACTATATATCCACATTTATGGTACAACATAGAAGGCCATAAGCTTGGTTACACAATGAGACATATAGGGGTCTACGTATTGCAGTTCTTCGCAGGGCTTAGTTGGTCCTAAACTGACCTTATTGATATTATATGGTAATCACTTCTAGGTTAAAGCTATGTTGATTACAACATCTTAAAAAGGACCCTCCGGGGTCAATTTGGTTGGCTATGCACTTTAATATGTCATATCATCTGCTTACCTATAGATACCAACACGTGGCACCGGAATTAGAGCCAGTATGGAGCAAATGCACACAGCAAAAGATCACAGGGTAAAGTAGGAAATGATAAGTTCTGCAGAAGGAAAAAGGGGGGGGGGGAGGGGTTGGAATCAGAGTACAAATCAATGACCCAAACACATTGTTTATTTTTCTAAATTACTTCTGAACTGTCCTGCATGGCTTTTATCTATAGATATGATTTCAAATGACATATTGTTTTTGCATTGGTAGTATATTAATCTCATATATTCTATCACAAAAATGAGTATAATTTTATTAAATCTTGCTAGTGGGAAATGATGAAAACAGGCGATATAGTTTTAATGCTTAGGTATCCTGATTAGTATCATATCTAATTTCCAAAGTGGAATCTTAAGAAAAAGGGGGACATTTCGCCTTTTAGAAAATGGATTGTAACTAGATCTTGCCGGTAGTGTTAGGACATGATGATTCGTTTTTACCTCCAGAGTATTATTTTCTGACAATAGCAGCTTTATTCCGTTTACAAACAAGGATTTCCTCCTACACGAAAAGAGATTACAAAGCAGAAACAAGAATAGCGTCAGGGTTGAGGACTGTTTTGTCATGCTATTTGGTTCATATCTTCTTATCAAGCAACAATGTTTACCTGTTTGGGTGGCAATTGTTATGAACCGGCTGCAAATGGTTCCCGGTGTCCTTGTTTTTATATCTATAGGGGAAGCATGCACATGGCTCTTGTTATTTAAACTGGAGCTTAGATATAAATAGATTTAAGCAAGCTGCTGCATTTTCAGTGTTCTGCAGAGACACTTAAACTGAAACCGGCAGGTTCAAAATTAGCCGTAATAGTGAGGCCAAATGTCTCACATCACTAGATCGACTCCTCATAAAACCCCACAGTGTTTACCTGTATTGTTGACAGTGTAGTGCGGACCGGCTGCGTGTGGCCCGGCTGCGTGCAGTTCCCAGCGGCTTTGATTCTATGGGAAAAGCATAGACACGGCTGCTATCATTGAGACTTTCACGGTAGAAAAGGCTACCGATAAACTTACATATTGCCAATGTTTTAGTAAAAAACGATAACGAGCAGCCCAGGAAGGGATACGACTCGTATTCTTTTAACTAGAGGGAAAACGATGGTTGCTAGCATTATACCAATTATGCGGTAGATACAAAACCGCTATAGTGAAGGGCGGCTTACCGTAATCAGCACCCTTTCACTCAGTGGCCTGGTGTGGCCCGGCATCAAAGATTAAACGACGTAGCCTGGCTGCACGCGGTTCCTGGCGTCTCTAATGCTAGAAACAGACCACGCACAGTTTTAGTAATGTGCTACCCGGTATTTGGGACTTCTAGCTGATAGCTACTAGCGCATTTGCCTGCATCTTACCGTGAGTTGCAGAGCTACAAGCGGACCGGTGGCAAATGAATCCCGGCGGTTTCTGGTATTTCGGCAAGAGTCTGAATTAGGCATATACATTGGCTATATATACCGGCTCCACTTATTGGTTGAGTTTCAATCATGTGTTTCTTAAAGGGAAAGGCTAACGTTTATTACTGTTTGTTTTTAAGATCTAACTACTCAGTATTATAAAGCCCTATACTCAGTATTATAAAACCCTTTAACGGGAAGTCTTTATGGACCCTATGCTTGCATGTATAAATGTCGATCTAGTGATGTGAGACATTTGGCCTCACTATTACGGCTAATTTTGAACCTGCCGGTTTCAGTTTAAGTGTCTCTGCAGAACACTGAAAATGCAGCAGCTTGCCTAAATCTATTTATATCTAAGCTCCAGTTTAAATAACAAGAGCCATGTGCATGCTTCCCCTATAGATATAAAAACAAGGACACCGGGAACCATTTGCAGCCGGTTCATAACAATTGCCACCCAAACAGGTAAACATTGTTGCTTGATAAGAAGATATGAACCAAATAGCATGACAAAACAGTCCTCAACCCTGACGCTATTCTTGTTTCTGCTTTGTAATCTCTTTTTGTGTAGGAGGAAATCCTTGTTTGTAAACGGAATAAAGCTGCTATTGTCAGAAAATAATACTCTGGAGGTAAAAACTAATCATCATGTCCTAACACTACCGGCAAGATCTAGTTACAATCCATTTTCTAAAAGGCGAAATGTCCCCCTTTTTCTTAAGATTCCACTTTGGAAATTAGATATGATACTAATCAGGATACCTAAGCATTAAAACTATATCGCCTGTTTTCATCATTTCCCACTAGCAAGATTTAATAAAATTATACTCATTTTTGTGATAGAATATATGAGATTAATATACTACCAATGCAAAAACAATATGTCATTTGAAATCATATCTATAGATAAAAGCCATGCAGGACAGTTCAGAAGTAATTTAGAAAAATAAACAATGTGTTTGGGTCATTGATTTGTACTCTGATTCCAACCCCTCCCCCCCGCCCCCCTTTTTTCCTTCTGCAGAACTTATCATTTCCTACTTTACCCTGTGATCTTTTGCTGTGTGCATTTGCTCCATACTGGCTCTAATTCCGGTGCCACGTGTTGGTATCTATAGGTAAGCAGATGATATGACATATTAAAGTGCATAGCCAACCAAATTGACCCCGGAGGGTCCTTTTTAAGATGTTGTAATCAACATAGCTTTAACCTAGAAGTGATTACCATATAATATCAATAAGGTCAGTTTAGGACCAACTAAGCCCTGCGAAGAACTGCAATACGTAGACCCCTATATGTCTCATTGTGTAACCAAGCTTATGGCCTTCTATGTTGTACCATAAATGTGGATATATAGTAAATGTGTATAGCAATGATGTAAATAGGTTTCTATAGGTCCCTATAGATATGTATATAGAGTTGTATATATGTATATAAATGATGCTCCCTATGTATGAATGTGCAGCGGTATTATCAGACTTCAGAAATTTAGAACACTAGCCCTATTTTATAAAATGTCAAAACTTATTCTGTAAACGTTTTTTGCACTGTAGATATAAACTTGTAAAATATCTCTTATATATATTTTTTACAGAAATATGATGGTACAGTCCTGAGGAAGACACAGTTGTGTCGAAACGCGTAGACAGGAAACCATCTTTTTATGTGTATTATATATGTACCTGATGTATGTCTAGTTTCATGCATATGCTATAATGCTGGAATATTTTATCATGCATCGATATAAATGTACTTAAATCCTTTTTATCATTTAAATCTTGTTTTACAACAGAAATTAAAATACACTAAATGTGCAAAACGTTTTTTCAGTTCTTTCTAAATTAATACTTCCAAACCATGTTTGGGTAATGTTATTGTCCATGTGCTAGTGTTCTATTAAGATTTTGCCTGGGTATTTTACTCACATAAATTGTTTTACCCTGACCCAGAAAATTGATCCAAATCAGGGGGTCCTTGTTTGTTTGTCACATATAATATAATCCAAAAGTAAATACTCCATGTATGTAAAGTAGTTAAACAGCAAAAAGGGTTTTGAAGTATCTCTCCTGTAACGACTAGCACAATTTAGGTGGACAGACATGAGGTACTAGAGTTTTTCTCTTTTGAGAGAGGTGATTTTCCATTTCTATTTCCTTGGAAAATTATTGGTGGGCAGGAGTTTTCTTCTTCTACCCGTGTGATATTTGGTCTCAAAGCCGAGGAATATGTAGTCAATTGCAAATGTTTCATGTTCGGCAGAGTTCGAATTTTTCAGAATTGTGTACATCAGTGGTAGGTTGATCAGAATAAGGATTATGCTACTTCCCCAATAAGCATATTTTCTAGCCATGTAGGCATACTCCTGCCAAATAGTGTTGGGTCCGGATGTTTGCAAGTTGTTTTTCTTTGAAAAAGTCTTTCATGTCACAAGTTAAGGTGACTCCTCCTTTCGGTGATAGTGCGCACGGGCATCGACTCCATTGTTAGATTGTTTTCCCGCAAGAGGGTGAGAATGGATTAAGTGAGTGTAGTAAAGAGATGTCCATGCATATATAATTTAAGTAAAGAGAACTGCAATAACTACAGGGGTACAGGGAGGTGGGACAGCGCATGTGAATCTACAGCGCTACATGCCAAGAACAGATGCTTAATGGGTAAGTGACCCAATCCGCTCGAGGCATGTGTGCTGTAGAAACACATGCTTGGTATAGTAACCAGTAGATGTTACAGTTGTCTGGAAAAGTGTCTTTAGCACTGCTTGTCCTACATTGGCTTGTTGGCGGGCTAACACATCCACACAATAGTGTTTAGTAAATGTGTGGTGTGGACCATGTTGCTGCTTTAACCCCTTGCATGCTGATGACGGCCCCCATCTGTCATGCACTACGGCGCTCGTGTGCTGATGACGGCTGGGGGCCGTCAAGAACCCGCCCACTCGCGATTTTGCCGCACAGGCGCAGAATCGTGGCAGCATGCAAGGGGTTAAAGATGTCAGCAATAGGAATATTACCAAAAAAGACCATAGATGCCCCTATTTTGCAAGTAGAATGTGCTCTAGGGGGTATAAAGTTATTTCAGCTCTAGCATAGCATCTTTGAATGCATTTAACAAAACATCTGGAAATGCCTATTTTAGAGATAGGATTTCCTTTGTGAGATGGAGCAAATGCAATAAAAAGTTGTTTTGTTTTACGAAGATGTTTTGTTCTACCAATATAAAACAATAATGCTCTTCTGATATCAAATATGTTAAGAGCTCTTTCTGCTACAGAATCCGATTGAGGATAGGAAAGGATAGAATTTATAAAGCACACGTATACCAGCTGGTGTCAAGGAGCTAAGCGAACAGGGAAAAGTGACAGCACCATGAAACTGCTAGCAGGCAAATAACCAGGTCTTAAAGAGCTTCCTAAAGACTGGAAGTGAGTCCGCCTTAGAGATGGGAAGGGGCAAAGAGTTCCAGAGTTTTGCGGCAGCCACAGAGAAGGAGCAGCCACCCCACTTGGACCTGCAAAATCTGGGAGTGACCAGTATTTTAAGAGAAGAGGATATCAAGATCCTCTCTGGAATGTACCACTGAAACATAGTTTTGAGATAAGATGAGCCGTTACTATGCGTTGCCTTGCACACCAAATTCAGAACCTTGAAGGAGATGCGCTTCCTGATGGGGAGCCAGTGCAGGGCTTGGATTCCTTCCCTGGCTGACTGATACTTTGGGATGTTAAGTATCAGCCTTACCGCAGAGTTCTGTATGACCTGAAGCTTGTTCATCAGGGAGCCTTTGCTGATGTTAAGGTACAGAGCGTTGCAGTAGTCCAACCTAGTGCGATGATAGTGGGCCGGTGAAGCTCCAGACGGAAGAATGGAAGTACTCTCTTCAGAATTTTAAGGATGTAGAAGCTGCGCTAACTGTGCGGTTCACCTGGGCATTAAAGAACAGGCCCCCATCGAAGAGGACTCCCTGGTTTTTAGCGGAAATGACCGGAAGGGGAAGGGGACCGCAATCTGCGGGCCACCAGGCAGTGGACCAGATGGAGTTCTGTGGTCCAAAGACTAGCCACTCTGTTTTGTCTGCATTGATTTTTAATGAATTGTCCTTCATCTAGCGTAAGATGCTGGTTATACAGAGACTGAACTTTTGGGCAACCAATGGCAAGTCATTAGATATGGAGGCAATGATTTGCATGTCATCAGCATAGGAGAATACCTGGAACCCGAACAATCACACCACTTATGCCAGAAGAGAGGGAGGGGTCACATAAAGGTTGAAAAGAGTGGGGCTTAGCGAAGATCCCTGCGGGACCTCACAAGGAAGGCCAAAGGCCTTTGCTTTAAAGCCTCCACAATGGACAGTGTGAGATCTACCGGTACTAAAAGAGTGGAGAAGCTGCAGGTCCCTCTCCGTGACTCCTGCTTCCCGCAGTCGCTGGGTTATGCGTACTGGGGAGATGGTATCGAATGCTGCTGAAAGGTCCAGCAGAATCAGCACTGTAGATCCGCCTTGATCAACCTGCATGCGGATACAGTCAGATGCCGCTACCAAGGCGGAGTCAGTGCTGTGACCGGCCCGAAATCCGTTCTGAGAGCTGTCCAGAATGTCCTGGGATTTCATATGTTTCATCAGCTCAGGGGCGGGGAGAAGGAAGATAGGTTGAAAGTTCTTCAGCTCTGAGGGATCTGCGTTGGGATTTTAAGGAGAAGTGAGACCATAGCTTCCTTCCAGGTGCCAGGATAGTGCCCCGACAAGAGTGCGTCATTAAAGACATTGCACAGGAAGTTAGCAATTGGGTCGGGATCAAGTCTGAATGTGGACAGCATGCAAGGATCAGAGGATGCAACAGACTTTAGGCTAAGTAAAAGTTCCTTGGTATGTAGAGCTATGATAAGAGGAAAAGAGGACAGGCCAGGTTTCCCCGGAGCCTGGCTAGGCGCCCCCATCGGTGGGTCTGCGTTTTCACCTACGACTACCTCTGTGATAGGTTCATCCTCTGCAGTCGGAGACAACACTTGGAAGATCTTAAGGACTTTCTCCTGGAACAAGAGTGATATCTTGTCACAGAAATCTTGGGAAGGGTTCAACAGCTGAGTCCCAGGGGGCACACCAATCTCCTTTAGGACTTTGAAAAGCATGCTGGAGGAGTTGTCTGACGAGACTATCTTGTCGGTGAAAAACGAGATTTGGCCTGGAGGATGACGTGTTTGTAGTCCCACAGGAGATATTTCTGCTTGGCCTTTTCCAGAAGGCAGGGGTCCCCCCGCCATTTCTGTTCTTGCCTAAGAGCCATGAGCTCTTCTGAGTACCATGGTGCAGAGAGTTTAGCTCTTTTAATGACACAGTTTTTGAATGGAGCAACTATATCCAATGCCTCTGTAATCCAGTTGTGAAAGCCCACTGCTGGAGGGGGGTAGGGCGGGGGGGAGGGATTGCTGTTAAACTCGACCAGCCAGTGATCCACCCACCTGAGAGGCTAATCTGCCTCGATTTTAAGACTGTTGTGGTTAGCAAAAATGCCATCCAGGGTATGGCCAGCCCTATGGGTGGGAGAATTAACAAGTTGTTCAAATCCCATGGAGATCATGAGGTCACGAAAGTGAGCGGAGTACACGTCTAGTTTAATTTCAAGGTGGAAATTAAAATACCCTAGGCTAGTCTAGTGTGCCATGGTGACAAATGGTTTGAGTTTGGCCCAATGTCTCAAGAAACCTGGCCCTGGGCCCCAGAGGGCAGTATATCAGAAGGCCTGAGAAGTTGTGGTTTCCGGATAGCTTAATAGCAAACTTGGCTGCTTCAATAGGAGAGCCAGGGAGACCTTCCAAAAGGCTGGGGGTACATCTAAGGGAGTCCCTTGCCACCAGAGCTAGGCCACCCCCTCGTCTGTCGGGGCTGTCACATCTAAGAATGATGTATTCTGGGTGGACGTGTCTGTCAGGTTGGGACCCGAGTAATCCTTGGTCCAGGTTTCAGTGATGCAGAGACAGTCCAGATTGAGTGTCTGGATGGTAAGGGCAATTTTGGTCTTGTGTGCAATCATAGAGCCAGCGTTAATCAGGGCTCCCTTAAAAGGGCTGCGTCCGTGACCTCCCAGGGTTTTAAGCTTGGATGTCTTACTTTCCCCTGGGGCTGTACCGGGAATCCCGGGATAGAGGCCCGTCCGTTAATGGGGCAGAAAGTACATTTCGGGCAGTGGTCAGCCTCCCCTGTTCTAAAATTAATCATATCAACACAGCCCCGTTGCTGAGAATCAGGGCAAAGCTTCTTTTTAATAAAAAAATGTATCGAGATTTTTTAAACATTTACAACAACAAAACGTTACAACGCACTCCAAGGCACATGTTCCATAGCGATTCTGGCAAATGTTCCCAGTAACATCGATAGTGAAATGCAATATAGATCAAACAACAAATACAAAATAGCGTCCCTGCAAAGGAAGGGGGAGGGGGGATGGAGGGAGATGGGGGGAGGGGGAGGGAAGGCAGGGGGGGAGGGGAGGAAAATCTCTCCTACAATAATATGTTCAAGAAATTAAAATAAAAATAGAAACCTCATACCTGCCACAGGGTGCAAAGAGTACCACTGTCAGAGGGGAGTGTAGTACCGTGCTGTCACATATCTTTACAATCAGTTCTCTTCTTGGCCTGTTGGAAGGGGGCGGGACACCACCGTAGGGAGCCAAAAGAGTAGTGGGTCTAATGGGGAGAGGGGTCCGTGCTCCCTGTCAGTGTGTAAAAAATCTGGGGAGGAGTAAGGGGATGGTTGTTGCGTCTGCCGCTCGTAACAACGGTAGATATACCAGATGCCTTTAGGACGAGAGGTTGGGAGCTGAAGCATAGCATAAATTTCAGTTTGTGTATCACAGTATGCCATGCTACACATCCACATGTCTTTTGTCTGGCTGGTTTTTGCCCCCCAGTGGACAGCAAGTTCCCTTTTCACTAGCAGCAGCGCTAGTGCAACGTATCGCCTATTACATAATTTCACGGCATTAACTATTCCCAGTGAGGCCAACTAGGGAGTGGGAGGGACAGGGGTGGTTATAATGTCTGAGATCGTTTGAAAGACATCAGTCCAGTAAGGTACTATTCCGGGGCATACCCAGGTCATATGGGAAAAGTCCGCTTCGGGAGCCTGGTATTTTGGGCATATAGGCAGCCTAGTGGGCTCAAATTTGTGCAGCTGGCACGGTGTTATGTACGTTCTATGCAAAAACCTGAAATGGAGGAGTTTGTGCCTATGGTTTGGGGATATCCTATGTATTTGTTCTAGGCAGCAAGCCCATTCCTTATCTGTCTCCCATAGTTCTCTGATCCCTTGATCCCGAGCCGGCTTTAGCACCGAGCACGCTCGGTATAATTTGGTGACAAGGTGATCTCCGTCTTTGTCAGTTATGAATAGTGTGAGTGGTTGGAATTCCACAGGGGGAGAAGGGAATGTGGAAGTAAACGAGTGGCGTGCCCCATCAGGACAAAGCTTAAGAAGGTGCATCTTGGTGTAAATTATTCCAGGCAGTATTTTGTCTGAAGAAAAATGGGCATGATGCCTAACCCCTGGCCCCATCCAGGCGCGGAAGGGTGCACACGGGCTTGCCTTTGGGAAGAACACAGATAACTCAACAGATTGTTTAATGTGAAAAGCAGAAACGACTTTAGGGAGAAATTTAGGATTGGTGCGAACAACTACTCTATCTTTATGAAGATGAAAGAAGGGTTCTCCTAAAGTTACTGCCTGTGGCTCACCAACTCTCCTCAATGAAGTGATTGCAATGAGGAAGGCAACCTTCCATGAAAGGAATTGCAAGTCATTTGTGTAATTGCTCAAAGGGTGGACCCGTGAGTCTTGTATATGCAATGTTAAGATTCCACACTGTTGCTCGAGGTATTTTGGGAGGAATTAATCTTTTTAAGCCTTCAATAAGGCAATAATCACAGGAACATTGAAGTATAAATGTGTGTTTTGTAAATAGGCAGTGACTGCTGCAAGGTGCAATCTAATAGGTGTATAAGCTAGATTAGATCATTGTAGATGCAGAAGGTAACAAATAATGTTTTGAACGGAAGCATCTAAAGGATTAATTTTGTTATCACAATAGATAACAAAACATTTCCATTTTGCTGCACAAGAAGCCCTGGTGGAAGGCTTTCTTTCTTTTTTAAGACATGCATACAGTCTGGTGGCATATTTAAATATCCAAACTCTATGATTTCAGGAGCCAAATCTCTAAATTGAGCTTCTTCGAGTTTGGGTGCCTGATTTCTCCACGGCTGTTTGTGAGAAGGCTGGAGTTGAGATGCAGCTTTTGATGTGGAAATACTGATGTGTAAGTGATGTTTGCCTGAGCTTATGAACTAGAAACGGAAGGAGTGAGAGAGGAGGAAAAGCGTAGGCAAATATCCTTGACCAATTCATCCATAGGGCATTGCGTATGGAGAGAGTGTGTGGGAACCTGGAGGAGAAGTTTGGGCATTTTGCGTTGTACACTGTGGCAAACAGATCTATTTGTGGGAATCCCCGCTCTTGAAAATATGGAAGGAGAACTTGGGGACGAAGTCCCCACTCCTGCTGTTCCTTTCATTATGCCTCAGTGGGACTTGAACCTTGTTTTAACCTATTTGATGTACGCACCTTTCGAGTCACTTCACAATTGCCCTCTTCATCTTCTGACTCTTAAGACTGCATTCCTGGTTGCCATCACCTCTGCCAGGCGAGTGAGTGAGCTCCAGGCGCTATCTTCTAAACCTCCTTTCCTCTCTGTCCATCCAGACAAAGTTGTCTTGAGAACTCGTCCTTTTTTCCTGCCCAAGGTGGTTACAGCCTTTCATATCGGGCAGTCCATCACCTTGCCCACCGTCTTTCCGCCTCCGCATCCCTCGAAAGAGGAAGAGAGGCTTCACCGTCTGGACCCAAAACATGCGCTCTCCTATCTTGATCGCACACCCCAGTTCCGGGTGGACGACCAGCTCATTGTTGGTTAAGTGGGCGCTAAGAAGGGACGGGCGGTGCACAAACGGACTGTCTCTCGGTGGGTCATTTTGTGCATCAAGGTCTGTTACTCTTTGGCTAAGAAGGAGCCTCCTGTGGGGCTACGCGCCCATTCCACTCGGGCCACGGCGGCTACTACTGCCCAGGGTCGGGGAGTCCCCTTGCAGGACATCTGTCAGGTAGCTACGTGGGCCTCGCTGCACACATTTGCTAAGCACTACTGCCTGGACAGCCAAGTCCGGAGAGATGGCTTTTTCGGCCATTCCGTTCTCCAGGACTTTCTGGTGTGATCTTGGTTCGCAGACCCACCACCTGGGGTTGGTATTGCTGGGGCATCCATTCTAAGGTAAGGAATCTAACACTAACCTGTTTCTTTCAGATGCACAAGTTACTTACCTTCGTTGACGATACATCGGTAAGAAACAGTAGTTAGTGTTAGATTCCTTACCGCCCCACCCATCCTCCCCGTTCTGCGAACCAATATCTAGAGTTAAGGTATCTCCCTTTGAGGGCCCTAGTTTCATGGCACCAGTGTCGGTCTCTGGCATGGCTCTGTGTTCCTGGAGCAGAAAGCTATGTACAAGAACTGACGTCAGTGCGCAAGGGCGGCGTCTTAGAGCTACGACGACGTCATCCTGGCGATCACGACGCAGACGACGGACGCAGAGCCGCAGACGACACCTACCGAAGTGCAGGGGTACTGCTACGCAAAACTTTCCGGATCCAGTCTGACACCTGGGGATATTCTAAGGTAAGGAATCTAACACTAACCGGTTTCTTTCAGAAAGACATTCCTGAAGAGAAAATCCTAGCCATCTTCCTTTACTACAACTCTGCCCCAGTAACCCCATGTCCATTAGATGTGAATGTCGAACATGCCATTTACACGGTCGCAATCCACCCCAACAAATCAGCTACCCTCCACAACAGATGAGTGGTTGATAGCAACCTAGTGCCAGTACCCCTGTCCGCCCCATCTCACGACACTCTCTCCAACACCCCTCTGTCTGGCCTCCTAATTAATTGCCGCTCAGCAGTTAGGCATGCCGCTTATATCGCAGACCTCATACTGAGCCAAAACTTTGGCTTAGCAATCCTGACCAAATCGTGGCCCAATGAATCCTCATCTCCATGCCTGGACCTCCTAGTCCCTCTCAACAACAACATTGCAAGGCTGGACAGGCAATCTAGCAAAAAAGAGTGAGGCATTGCCTGCATTTACAGCTCTAACCTCCTCGTCACGGAACTCCTGGCAGATACCACAGCCTCCTGTGAATACCTCGCACTTTCCATATGCAGCAACACCACCCAACTGTGCAATCTTTTACCACCCCCCAGGCACGAATGACGCCTTCACCGACCACCTCATAAATATCATCACAGCCAAGGTTTCCTCTAACTCTAAAGACATTTTCCTTGGTGACTTCAACCTGCACTGGAACGACCCCAAGGACCTTCATGTCAACGCCATCAAACATTTCCTGGCCGACCAAGCCCTAACCCAAGCCTGCTCACTTCCTACACTCGAAAAGCGCCACTCTAGACTGGATCGTCGCTAAGGAATCAACAGTCAAGCTTATCGCTATAGACCCTTGTGACTGATCGGACCACCTCGCTATCACTTTCCTATTACCTGGCACCCACAAGACTAGGGCACCGCAACAGGTGATCCCTAAACGCTGGGTTAGAGACACCAAGAACCTTGATCCCAGGGAATTGGGAGCACAACGGTCAGTGACCTCAATGATCATTACTCTGCAACTATAACTAACATTCTTGATGACCTTGCCGCTCTAAAACTAAAAAGAACCCAAATCAAAGACAGAAACCCTTGGTTCAATGGGTCCCTCAACAGCGAGAGGAAAGCCCTTCGGCAGTCAGAAAGAATCTGGAGACAGCAACCCTCAGCCGCACATTTAAAACTTCTCCACCAGGCCAGAAATGCCTACAACAGGAACATCCTCCACTCAAAAAAAGAATTTTTCAGGTCTAAACGGGGGAACGCCAAGAACAGACCCCACAAACTCTTCTAATTGGTCAAACACCATTCCAACAAACTGGCCAAAACATCTAAAGAAACCCCCAAGTCACTACTATCATCTGAGGAATTCTCTTTTTTCTCTGACAAAATCACAGCCTTAGGTAACGAACATAGATCCGCTACTTACTCTCAACGCCTTCCAGATCTGCCTCCTCCCTCCGAGCCGCCTCCACAGGCTTCTCCCGAAAACCAAGCACACTGGACCGGTTGATGAACATTCCGTCTCGAAAATCCTATCCACCTTAAACTCTAACAACCACTTTAATGACCCACACCCCTCTAACTGCCTAGCTGCCACCGCCCAATCCATAATTCCTAGCTGGACCGCAATAATTAACCCCTCCCTGCTTCAGGGATCGATACCAGACTCTCTGAACACCGGCCAAATCCTACCCATCTTTAAAAAAACAGCGCTTGACAATGCCTCCCCTGACAATTGTAGACCTATTTCTATCATTCCACTCTTAGCTAAAGTTCTGGAGAAGTGTGTGCAAGAGCAGCTGAGCCAACACATCACCAACTTCCACCTACTAGATGACTTCCAATGCGGTTTCAGGCCTGGGCACTGCACGGAAACCACCATTCTCCACATCATGGATGATGCCCTCCAAGCCCTTGACCAAGGCAAAACCTGTCTCCTGATTCTCCTAGATCTCTCCTCGGCCTTCGACACGGTCAACCATGAAAAACTACTCGAACGCATCAAACACAGGATGGGAATAGATGGCTCTGTTCTTGAATGGTTTAGGTCCTTCCTCCATAAGCAGTCACAGAGATTCCTAATTAACGGTAAACTGTCTGCTCCCTCTCCGGTCACGGTTGGAGTCCACCAAGGATCCACCCTGTCCCCCACCCTCTTCAACCTTTACCTCGAAACGCTTGCCTAAGTACTGCAGACCGCAAATATCTCCTACTATATTTATGTTGACGACACCCAGATCTACATCAAAATCTCCTCCTTCGAGGAGATTCTTTCCACTGAATGAAGCCTTGAAACTGACTGTCCAATGGCTCTCCTCCAACCCTCAACGCAAAGAAGACAGAATTTCTTCTAATTTCCCCACCCAAAAACAACCCCCGAGACTCTGGTATGGATTAAGGCCGTCACAGGCTTAAACTGCCCTCTGACCATCGTGGACTCGGCCATATCGCTTGGAATAACCCTGGACTGTACCTTGAGCATGCACGACCACATCAATTCGATGGCCAAATCAGCCAGATTCCACCTGAGCTACCTAAGGAAACTGAAACCCTTCCTTGATACTTCTGACCTAAAAATGGCAGTCCAGTCACTAGTCATCCCTAGACACGAATACGGCTGCTCTACCCTCTCGGGTCTACCCAAGATCTCCCTGGCACCTTAAAAAGCATGCCTCAACACAGCCGCCAGACTACTAACAGGCTCAAGGAAATTCAACCACATTTCACCACATCTGAAAGCTCTGATCTGGCTTCCTCTACAGTAAAAACACAATTGATGGACGGAATGCAGAACAAATCAAAACATTCACCCCAGTAAAAAGATCTGGGTTAAATCCATCATTCTTTTGCTCACCATGCCACCCCAGTCTAGACCTGGCCATATGCAAACCAGTTTTGACCCTGTGCCTCATGGGAACAGTCCTGGCCGAACTACCAAGCCAGGTCCTCATGGACCGGAAACAAGCATCCTATGACCGGTTTCGGGGTTTCACCCCTCTTCAGCCAGGACAGCTTGATACCAGTGGCACAGTGAGCCCAGGACCCATGTCTGGGCATACTTGGCGCACTTAGGGCGAGACAGCAAAAGACACACAATTGATGGACGGAATGCAGAACAAATCAAAACATTCACCCCACAGTCATGAGATCTGGGTTAAATTCATCATTCTTTTGCTCACCATGTCACCCCAGTTTAGAACTGGCCATATGCAAATCAGTATTGACCCTGTGCCTCATGGGAATAGTCCAGCCCAACTGCCAAGCCAGGTCCTCCCTGGACTGGAAACAAGCATCCTAGGACCGGTTTCGGGGTTTCACCCCACTTTAGCCAGGATAGCTTGATACCAGTGGCACAATGATCCCAGGACCCACGTCTGGGCATACCTGGCGCACTTAGGGTGAGACAGCAAAAGACACACAATTGATGGACGGAATGCAGAACAAATCAAAACATTCACCCCCAGTCAAGAGATCTACAGGCCAGTCAAGAGATCTACAGGCCAGAATCCAACTCAAATTGGCATGTATCACGCACAAGGCATTATACTCAAACTCCCCTGCCTATCTTGCCAAGAAACTCATGATATCCGGAGGAACCAGAAACTCCTGATCCACTAGGGACCTCTTGCTCCAACCTGCACGTTTTCGGAAAAAGAAAACTTACAATCTGGCCTTCTCTGGGGCCGCATCGAGAATATGATACTCACTCCCACCTGCCATTAGAAGAATCTCTTCTCTGACTCGCTTCAAAAATGATGCCAAAACGTTCCTAATGGGCAAATTTCATGCCTACATTTTGCCTTCTATTCATCCAGAGACCATTGGTCTACTTCAGTCTAATGCATCCCCCTGGAGTACCCTGACCCTATCCACCCGGAACCTCCGGGAATCCCTCCATGGACCCTGGGACCTTATTTTTTCGTAAAATGTATATGTAAATGTAATTGCTTGTCCTTCTATTCCTTATGTATCCCGCCCCCCCTCTAAGTCTGTTGTCTTCTACAGCTGATTCCTGTAAAGTGCTCCGATACCCCAACGGGTCAAGTTCGCGCTCTATAAAAACTCTAAATAAATAAATAGGAGTTCCGTTGACAGCCTGGGAACATACCATTTGGTTTAATGGCACCCTTCCTCACCATGTTACTGCCGTTTGTATGGGCCCCTTGTCTATCGATGGGGCCACTTGCCCGGTTTTTAAATGAAATGAATGAAATGAAAGCAGGATTTATATAGCGCATGGCTGCCCGAGAGCGTCCCAGCGCTGAGATTGCATAAACCGCTGAGGGGAGGAGAGGGGGGGGGGTCAAAGGGTAAAAGAAGGAAAGAGAAGTTTTATTGTGGGAAGAGGTGCGTTTTGAGTAGTTTTCGGAACTTTATGTAGTTGGGTTCGGCCCGAAGCTGAATTGGTAGGGCGTTCCATAGATTAGCGGCTGTGACCGAGAAACGGCGTCCTCCAGTGCGGGCTTTCTTTGCTCTGTGGACCGTAGCCAGGTTCCTTTGAGAGGAGCGGAGGGGCCTATTGGGTTTGTATGGGTAGATCATGGTCTTCAGCATCGGTGGTCCTAGGTTTTGCAGGGCCCTATGGGTGGTGCATAGGGCCTTGAATATGACTCTTTCTCGAATCGGCAGCCAATGGAGTGCCTTTAGTGCTGGTTTAGCAGAAGATCTCCGGGGTGTTCCTGTCAGCATCCGAGCAGCGGCATTCTGTGTTCTTTGGAGAACATTAAGGGTAGCTTCTGGGGCTGCCAGGAAGAGGGCGTTACTATAGTCTAACCTCGATAGTATTAGTCCCTGTATAAGCAGTTTTTGAGATTGTGCAGGGAGTAGAGGGAGAATCTTCCTGGCTGAGCGGAGTAGGCCGACACAAGTGCCGGCAGTTTTTTTGGCCTGTGTTTTCATAGATAGATCCTGTTCTAGCCAGAAGCCTAAACTCTTGAGTTCCGTCTTGGGCTGAGGAAGGGGACCTAGGCATGAGGGCCACATGGCGGACGGGAGAGGCGACAATTGGTGACCCAGCAGCATGAGCTCGGTCTTGGAGCCATTGAGTTTCAACCTAGATTTGGACATCCACTCGTAGATTCCCTCAAGGCAATCATGAAGGTTTTTTATCTTTTCACCTTCAAGGGAAAAGGACACAACCATTTGGGTGTCGTCAGCATATGTTACGGCTTTTATCCCAAAGGGAGTTACCACATCCTCCAGGGGGGCCATGTAAGTGTTAAATAGTGTGGGGCTCAATGAAGAGCCCTGTGGAACCCCACACTGGAGGTGGAATGGATCTGATCGTATATTCCCTTCACAGACCTGGAAGGTTCTGTCCTTCAGGAAAGATGAAAGCCGGCTGGTTTTACACCACATCCAAATTATCTTCATCTTACACTTGAAGAACTACGTTTGCTACATACACAGTGGATTCACATACATAGAAGGGTCATACAGTTTATGTCATGAGCCTTTCACCTTGCACCGGCTGGAGCTTCTCCCCCACCACCAGGACACGTCGTCTTGTTTAGTCCTGTCATGATTAACTCTGTGATGGGCAAACATCCACAAAACCGCGATGGCTTGCTATTTTGGCTTGGGCAGAAATTTGAGTAACTGTAGGCTGTTTTTCCACATACTACTCGTGTTGAGAAACACAGGATCCTTACAATGAGTTTACTGAGTGGTCCAATTCCCTCTTTAGCTGACTACACCACCTGGGGAATCGTATTTGCACTGCTTTGGTACCCCCTAGAAGAGCGTTCTATCGAGGGTTCTGAAAAAAGTTCAGGGACGGACCCCCGACGAGCTTCCTTGACCTACCTGCTAGTGTGGGTCATCTTGTGGGCGACTGTAGCACTTGTAGGACCATGGGGATTGCTGCGGTGGTTCTCTGTTCCAGCAGACAGCCTCCGTTCCCGAGTTAGCAGAGAGACGGTGAGACTGCTGGATCTCACGACGCGCACTGCGGTGTTCGCGTGCTTCTGATGCCGCGCCTCTCCTCAGCGAGGGCGGCGTCTTCATTACCACAGGGCCGCGCCTCTTCGGGATGTAGGCCGCGCCTCCTTGGACGGTGGGGAGCGCGCTTCACCATGGCCACAGACTGCCTCCCTTAACGCCTTTGCTTGCATTTTCAAGTAAGCAGTGCCCTCCTCAGGATTACGTGATAATAGTTCTCTCTCGGTTGCCAGCGATTTTTCAATATAAAAGGCACCATAAAAAAGGGAAATAAAGGACAGCTTTAGGATTGGCACATTCCTCATTATAATGAAGCGCGCTTCTTAGTCTAATGTATACAAATGTCCAGGTGAACTAGCACTGCTTGCAGGGCTTCAATAGCATGACTTTTTATAATAATTGCCATTTCATGCAGAATCAGCATATGAATATCCCTTGACGAGTCTATATCAACGGTACGGGCAGAATTACTTGCATAAGTACTGTTCCATCTTCCTCCTGGATTGTAACCACCTGGCTTTGGCGTTTTTTTTACTCAGTCGCATTAAGGGACATTTATGTCATTTGGGTCAGAGTTACTTGACTATCAGTTTTATTACCTCTCTCTAATGTGCCATCCGGTTCTCCTATTGTGATATCTTACCAGTTCCGCTTATAAAGGAGGAGGCTGGTGGGGGTTAAAAGGAAAAGGGCTGCATTTTCATTTGCAATCACCGCTCTATGTTATGAGCTCATGTGAATTGTTTTTGTCTGACATAGCCCTAGCTGAATACCCTGTTGCTGTATTGCCTCACTTTACTCCCATGCTTTTCCTCAACAGAGGGGGTTTTGGCACGCAAAGTATGCTGCTCTTACTTTGAACCTGTTTCATACTGTACTGCTCGCTATTTTGTGCTAATGTCATAGTGATTCCTCAATTTGTTGCATTTTGGTTGGGTTGCATATGATGGTCACTGCTTTATTGCATGTACTTCTCTGCATTTGATTATTTGTTGTACTCTTGATTTCATCATTGCTTCACAATCCAATACCTTATCAATCCGTTTTAGTAGAACACCTCTACAATGGTACGCTACAATGTCCACTAACAAAAATGGGGGTCGTGGTCCAAAACCGCCACTTTTTACTGAAGTGGTGAAACAAAATTCTACTCCAATGGTGAAAGGAAATGGCTCTGCATCGGCCCCCTCACCACCAACTGCATCATCCCAGAGTGACAAGTCTTTGTCAGATACTATGCAAGGCATTGGTGTCAATCGCAGATTGGAGGGGCTGGACCTCACAATGTCATCTTTGGCTCCTGAGACTAAGTGTATTTGTGCCGAACTTACTACCTTTCATACACGGATTGATGCTATTGACTAAGATATCGGATATGGAAACTCGATTGGATACTGTCCAAAGCTCAGATCAAGATCTATTATTTTTGCATAGTAAAATGATTGATTTGGAGGATCGTAGTCGTAGAGACAATATTCGTTTTTTTGGATTTCTGGAAAATGTTGAGAAGCAGGATATGAAGCTTTTTCTATGTGAGACTCTTCCCAGGCTGACTGGTGTTTCTTTTACTCCTCCTCTCGAAATACAACGTGCTCATAGACTAGGGGCTCCACGTTCTGGTGCTGCTGCTCGACCTAGACCAATTATTGCCTGCTTTCTTCGACATGAACACACTCGACAGATCTTATCAATGGCTCGTTCACGTGGCTCCTTCCTATTCCAAGGCCATACTATCCATATGGCGGCGGACTTCTCCAAAGAGACAAATGAAAGGCGGAAGGCGTTCCTCTCTCTGCGGCCTCAGTTGCGCAGACTGGACATCAAGTATGGATTATTTGATCCCGCACGTTTTCGTATAACCAGGAATGAAGATTCCATGGACTTCTACGATCCTGCTCTTCTTCAACAATTTTTGGAAACTATCACGACTGATGACATGGACACTCAATCCTCCTCCAGTGCTCAGACTTCTCAGTCCACGGTGTCGTCTGCAGGCCCTACCGCGTCTCCTTTGAGATCCTCTACTGACCCTCGGCAACGTGGCAGAGATATTACCCGTCTGCCTCATTCTCAGGATGATAAGGCCTCGGCACTGCATTCAGTTTCCTCCCTAACTAACATACCACAAAGGGACAAGTCTAGGTCACCTCTTAAGCAGCACTCAGATGCTGACTGATTTTTCTACTTTGTCTTTTTGCTATTTTATGGATTAGGATACTTCCTATTGTTTGATGCTTTAACTGTTCATTTAACTGCCTGTTGATTTCTAGTATTACAAACTATGCGCATTGCGGCACTGTTTTAGTTTGTGTTTTATGTCTTATTGCTATCCTGTGAGATTTCAACAAATTTTGCATTTTTTAGTAGGCTTTTAGGAATATATGCGCATTTTAGTTCTCGCTCATTATTTGATGCATATGTATTACCTATTACATGTGTGGATTGCCTCCTGTTCATTCCCTTCTCCATGTTGTGGTTACGGTGGTTTCGATTTACATTGTTCATTTGCTTTATCAGATACGTTGTTTATAACAATGTAATTGTATTATATTATTTTACTCATTTATATCTATGCTATCTATATTCATGCTCTCATGTTTCCTTATGGGTGCTTTTCTTCTTATTGTTGGTAATGCGTTTGTTGCTTACTTTGCCAGTTGCGAATCCAATGCTGTGTATAATGTGGTCCCTTCTGCTACAGGTTTTCACAGTGCTCTTTACCTTACTGTTATTTTATATTTTCCACCAGTGCATTAGTTCCAGTTTTGAAGCTACTTATCCATTTTCAGGTTCTGCTTCTTATATATTGCATGGTTAATGCCTCTTTCATGAGGGGGATGTATTTTCCTCTACATGTATAAGGCCTTATGCCTTACTGATATTCTATATTTGTTATTAATATGTGATTTTCAGTTCTACAGTTATTTCATCATTTTCAGGTTTTGCTTATTATATACTATAAGGCTGTTACCTCCCCACAGGTAGTCTTTCTTTCTTTTTGTTCATTCCCCCTACTATAGTGCTGTTATTGTTGTTAAGGTAATCACTAAATATTTCATTTATTAACTATTCCGCTTTTGAATGATGTCTATTTGTTTCATTGTTTTCTATGTTTAGATTGTTTCTGATCATTTTCTTTTGTTTCTCTTCTATTGCATGATTTTATGGTTTTCTCTCCTTGTCTTTACATGCTATCTCTCTCCCTATGTGGCATTGTTTGTTTGTTTCCTTTACGTGTTTTTTCTTTTTCTTCTTTTTGTCCTAATATTCTCGTCTAGGTTTTATTCTCACGCCGTCTTTCCTTTTGTGGTGTGATAACTTCTGTTCTCTGTTTCCCCGCCTCCCCATTCTTCTTTGCTCTGAGGGGGTCCAGCCTCCCTTGGTGCTGCTGTAGGTGCACCCAGACCCGTAGTTAACAGTCTAGGTTTCCCTTTTTCTTTTCTTTCTCTTCTTTGCATCTTTAATACCCCCTTTTTTTCTCTCTATTCATATTTGCTTTGTCTGTTCCACTCTTCACTCTGCCTTTATAATCTACTTTCCCTTTTCTTTTTCTTCTCCCCCCCTTTTTCCTTTTTTCCTCCTTACCCAGAGTAACACACTTCTTCTCTTACCTCTATTTATTTATTTTTTCTTTACTTTATCATCTCCTTGTTCAATCTTATTGTCATGTCTTCTACTCATCCGTTGTCGGTGATTTCCTGGAATGTTCATGGCCTCACCCATTATATTAAACGAAATAAGGTTCTTTCTTATTTGCATTCTAAACATGTAGACGTTGCCTTACTACAGGAAACTCATTTGGACGATGTCGAATCTAGTAAACTTAGCAGGGATTGGGTTGGTAAAGTCATTCATAGCAGTGTTTCTAAACCGGACCCCACTAATCCCAACCCTGTTCGTAAATGTGGGGTAGCCATCCTTTTTCGGAAATCACTTCCTTTTACGATTATCAAGACATGGACTGATCCGGATGGTCGGTATGTATTTGTTAAGTTGAAACTTGAAACTCCTTCATTTGTCTTGGTTCTATCTACGCTCCATTAGGTTCCAAAAAGCAATTTTTCCTTCGACTCAATCGCCTCCTCACAGAAATAAATGCTGCCCAATTTCTCATTGGCGGTGATTGGAACTTGGCTCCAGATCCTGCCCTTGATTTGATTTTGGGTTTTATAGAGCGCATAGCTACCCTAGGGCATCCCAGCGCTAGCGACCACTGTCCTGAGGGGTGAGGAGGCAAGAGGGAAGGGCTCAGGGGAAGAGTAGGGTCTTTAGTTGTTTCCTGAACCTGAGGTGATTGTGTTCTTGCCTCAGGGAGAGAGGAAGGGCATTCCATAGTCTGGGGGCGTTGTACGAGAATAGGCGACCGCCTGTTCTGGACTTCCTGATTCTGGGGACCTTTGCAAGGGAAAGGGAGTTTGATCTTAATTGTCTACTAGATTGTTGTTTTGTCACAAGTGGCCTAAGGATGGAAGGGCCTTCGTTGTGCATAATTCTATGAGCTATGCACAGGGATTTGAAGTTGACCCGTTCCTTTACCGGGAGCCAGTGCAAGCTTCTAAGGGCTGGTTTGGCCGAGCTCCTTGCGGCGGTTCCTGTGAGGATTCTAGCGGCCGCATTTTGTGCACATTGAAGTCTGTGGACTACAGAGGCTGGGGCCCCCAGATAAAGGACATTACCGTAATCCAGTCTGGAGTTCACCAGCCCCTGCATCAGGAGTTTCCTGGAATGAAGGGGGAGTAGATGAAGAATCTTTCGTGCCATCTTTATAAGGCCGAAGCAGGTTCCCGCGGTTTTCCTAGCTTGAGTCCTAAAACTGAGCTCCTGGTCCAGCCATATCCCAAGGCTCTTTACTTCGGGTTTGGGGGATGGCGGGGTTCCCATGCATCGTGGCCAGGGAAGGGGAGTGGGGATTTTCTTAGGGTTTCCCAGGAGGAGTATTTCTGATTTCTCCCCGTTAAGTTTTAATCGGGAATCGCACATCCACTGGTGTACTTTTTCCAGACAGTTGGATAGATTGTGGAGGGCGTTGTCTGACTGATTGAGGGAAACGACGAGCTGGGTGTCGTCGGCATACATTATTGATTTAATGCCAAAAGGCTTGACAACATCCTCGAGTGGTTCCATGTACAAATTAAAAGGTGTGGGGCTCAGGGAGGATCCCTGAGGCACCCCACACTTGAGTGCTTGGGCCTTGGAGGTGGAATACCCATCTGCTACTTGAAAAGACCTGTTTTCAAGGAAGGATGAGATCCAGGCTAATGCGGAATCCTCCACTCCTATCAGCCCAAGACGGTGAACAAGGGTTGCGTGGTCCACCGTGTCGAAGGCGGCACTCAGGTCGAGGAGGATCACTGCCACTGATCCTCCTACGTCCAATATGCCCCTGGCTTCTTCGACTACGGCTAACAGTGCGGTGTCGGTCCCTTGTCCTGGTCTGAAGCCTGTCTGGGACTGGCGGAGAAGGTGATTGGTTTCTAGGAACTCAGAGAGATGTTGGTTTGCAATGCGCTCGGCAATTTTGCTAATAGCAGTGATATCGGTCTAAAATTAGATGGGTCTGTGGGGTCTAGATGCGGTTTTTTTATGAGAGCCTTGACCGTTGTTTTTTTCCAGTTTGCCGGGACTATGCCGTTTTTGAAGGAGGCGTTGATCAGGTTGGTGAGAGGGGGGGCTATGGTGGAAGCAACAAGCTTTAGTTTACTGATCGGGGCTGGATCTGATGGAGCGCCGCTTTTGACTTTATGTAGGACGTTAAGAAACGTTTCGGTGGTGATGTGGGGGAAGGAGGATAGCCTCGGGGTGTCTTGGCGGGGGAAGTGGATAGGGCGTCCTAATGTGATGGGAGCAGGCGGGAGGGAAGTCAGGATTTTTTCGATTTTTTGTGAGAAGAATTCGGCCATCTGATTACATTTTGCGCCGTCCAGGTCTGGTGGTGACGGAGGGTCCTGAATTTTGGTGAGGAGCTTAACAATCCTATAGGTCTCTTTTGCGGAATTTGCCGCTGAGGCTATTTGCTCTTCGAAATAGGAGGCCTGGGCTGTTTTGAGTGCGTTTTTGTAGAGCCTGATATGGATTTTATATTCACTTCTGTCTTCAGGGTTCCAGTTCTTTCTCCATTGGCGCTCTAGCCTTTTGCCTTTCTTTCTTAGTTCGCGTAATTCGTCGGTGAACCACGGCAGTTTGGAGGATTTCCTGGAGGAAGGGAGGGTTTTGAGAGGCAGGACTGTATTAAGGGAGTCGCTAATCCATTTATGTAGCTGGATTTCAGCTTTAGACGGATCTGGGTCTACTGTAGGAAGAGAGGAGGCCAGAGAGCGTTCTCAAAGGATTATGTCTAGTTTTTTCCATGGGCGTGACGGGGCCTGTGGGCGAGGAATATCCACCGTCTTCCCTGGAAGTTGGAGTTTAAAAGGAACCAAGAAGTGGTCTGACCAGGGAAGGGGCAGGGGAGTTTGAGCAGAAATTTTGGGAAGATTAGAGAAAATGGGATCCAGTAAATGTCCTTTCGTGTGCGTGGGATCATTACTGAGAAGTTGTAGGTTAAGGGAAATTAAGTCGGTTTTTAAATCTGCGGCGGGTTTGTTGTCTTGATCATCGAAGTGGAGATTTAAGTCTCCGAGGATTGTAAAGTTGGGAGTCACACAGGCCAGAGAGGAGATGGCATCCATAAGTGAGTTTATGAAGCGCCCTACCTGACCAGGGGGGCGGTAGATAAGGACCCCAGATAGAGTGGTAGATGGCGGCAGATGTAAAGAAAAAAGAGCATTTTCACTATCTAGGATGGGGGTGTCTTTAAACTGACAAGCAAGGTTATCTCGATAGATAATCGCAATTCCCCCTCCGGTACCCGTCGGTCTGTTGAGAGTTTTAATGAGGTACCCGGGAGGTAGAGCTTGGACAATGTCCGGGTTGGAGCTCGTGGATAGCCAGGTTTCTGTTAAAAACAGAACGTCAATGTCCGACTCTGTTAATAATAGGTTAATTTCTGTCTGGTGCTTTGGGAGTGACCTGCAGTTCAGTAGGGCCATCTCCAGACAGACTGGTTCGGGCGGGTGGGAGGGCGTAAACCTGAAGGCGCAGTTCGGACACCTAGGATACTCGTCTTCCGGGCTGATAGGTCCGAAGCATCTAGCGTTTAACGGTACTCTGAGTTGGTGCAGAGTTTCCTGTGAGTATTTGATCAGGGGGGTTTTGGGACCGGCCAGGAGTATAGGCTCTGGGCTCGGTCTGGCGCGGACGGGCGCAGACGGGCGCAGACGGGCTTGCCTTAGGTGCGCCTTCGGCGCGCAACCGGCGCTCCCGCTGCGCTCGTCCGCTGCGCTTCCTGTGCAGGCACATGGTTATAGGAAGTGGGCGTGGCCTAAATGGGCGTGGCCAGCGCGCACGCCTCTGCTGATGGCGGCCGCTGTTTTGCAAAGAGCGCAAACAGAGTTCAGATCAGCTGTGCGCTAATGTTTTGGTGTCAGGAGCGCGTCAGGCACAGAAAAAGGGTGAGTGAGCGATAGACAAGCTAAAATGCAGTTTTTTAAAATCAAAGTGCAAGTATTACAATTTTAAAATGCAATTTTTAAATCAAGACAGAACACGTTGCCTTGATGCCGTCAATGCATCCGATAGAGCCATTTTGAGTGACATTCTTACTGATACTGGTCTTGTTGATCACTGGAGACTCAGTCACCCTCAAGAAAAAGAATACACATTCTTTTCTTCTACTCACGATACATTCTCCCGTCTCGACTACTTTCTTCTTTCGTAACATACAGTCCGGCTAGTCACAGAATCGAAAATTCTAGAAGCAGCTAAATCTGATCACTCCCCTGTTTTCTTGTCTCTTGATTTGGGTCTTTCCAGTCCGGGGCGCAAGTCCTGGCGTTTAAACATCAATAAATATAAAACTACAACAGGTAAACTTCTTCTACAGTCACACCTGCATGACTACCTTTTGAATAATGAGGACTCAATTTCCTCTAAAAGAACGGTATGGGCAGCTGCTAAGGCAACTATCAGAGGTCAACTTATGCGGGACGCTGCTCTATATAACAAGGAAAATGCTGCCAAACAGGCTGATCTGGAAAAAGACATTTGCCGACTTTCTCAATTATATATTTCAAAACCAACCCTTCAAAGTCGTAAATTGTTGGAGCAGGCACGCATGTCTCTTAATAGTCTTTTTACTTCTAAGGCCGAATATGCCTTACAAAAGATGAAAGGGCGTCACTATGAGCAGGGTTAAAAGGCTGGCCCGCTATTGTCTGCGCAGCTGCGTCAGAGGGAAGCTGCTATGGCAATTCCGGCTATCAAATCAAGTTCTGGCGATATGCTTACTCGACCGCAAGAAATCGTTGATGAATTAGCTTCATTTTACAGATCTCTCTATTCACCAAGCACTCACATAGATCCGACAGAGATGTCCAATTTTTTGGATACGGTACATCTTCCACGACTCTTTGATGATGGTAGAGCTCTACTTGACGGAGCTATTACGAAGGAGGAAATTTCCTCAGCTATCACTGCCTTACCGTACCATAAAGCACCAGGTGATGATGGTTTCCCCCCCGAATTTTTCAAATGGACTGGTCAGAGTATGGTTGATACTCTACATGCCGCATTTGCAGAAGCCACAGAGGAATCTTCTCTTGGTTCTATTTCCAACAAGGCCATCATAGCTGTTTTACCAAAACCTGGTAAAGATCCTCTGCTGTGTGGTAGTTACCGCCCCATATCTCTCTTAAACTCTGATGTTAAGATTCTTGCGAGTATTCTCGCATCACGTCTTCGTAAGGTTTTACCTTCTTTAATCCACAATTCACAGGTAGGCTTTGTTCCTGGTCGTTCATCTCGAAATCATTTACGTACTCTCTCTCATGCGTTATGGTCAGCTAAAAATCTCACTACCGATGCCCTACTCCTTTCTTTGGATGCCGAAAAAGCATTTGACCGTATTGAGTGGGAGTATCTTTTTACCATAATGCAACGATTTGGTTTAGGCGACCAATTTATAGCTAAAGTACGTCTGTTATATGACAGTCCTTCAGCTCAAGTTAACTGCGGCGGTTTCCTTTCTACTCCATTCCCAATCAGACGGGGTACTCGTCAAGGCTGTCCTCTTTCCCCTCTTCTTTTCCTTCTGGCAATGGAACCTTTGGCTGCTGCAATACGTCAATCACCCGCAGTGGTTGGAGTTCCTCTTCCAATTGGTCATTCAAAAATGTATTTATGCGCGGATGATATTTTTCTCACACTTACTGATCTTCCCCGTTCTCTCCCTGCTCTCCTTCGCATCATAAATAATTTCTCTTCTTTTTCCGGTTATAAGATTAACTGGGATAAGAGTGAAGCATTGCCCATGTCCATTGGTACTACAAAAGCTGCAATTTCTGGTTTTGAATTTCATTGGCAACCTTCCCGCCTTAAATATTTGGGAGTATTGATTAACAGAGGATTGGATAATATAGTTATGGACAATTTAACAACGTTGATCGCACAAATGCAAAGAGATTTCGATAAATGGAAAGTTCTCGGCTTATCTCTTTGGGGGCGGGGTCAGGCGGTTAAGATGGTTACCTTACCGCAATTTCTTTATGTTCTAGGTATGCTCCCTCTAAACATTCCCCTGACTATTCTTTGGTCCATTGACTCCAAAATTAAGTTTTTTATCTGGGGTACGGCTAAACCGCGTCTTACCTTGGCCAAATTAAAATCTCACCAATTACACGGAGGCTTGAGTCTTCCCTCTATCGAGCATTACTCACTCGCCCTCCATCTTTCACAACTTTTCTTCTTTTTGCCCAAGTCTAAAGACATACCTCAATGGGTCACACTTGAACGTCACTTATTATCTTCTAGATTTGGCTTGTCCCTTTTATATGGTAAGGGTTCCAGTTCTTCCGACCCTAAAAATCCGACCCTAAAAATCCTATCTTCTCTGCTATGTATAAATCTTGGCAAAGAAGCCATCGTTTACTTAAATCAAATCTGCGGCTTCATGTCCAAGCTCCTTTATAGTCCAACTCGGCTATTCGTGTTCGTGGTCGCATGTTATCATGGCCTCTGTGGCAGGAGGCTGGTGTTCACTCTCTGGAACAACTGTTCCATGACAACAACTTTAAATCTTTCTCTCAAATCAGTGAGGAATTCCATTTACCATCCACACAATTCCGTCAATATACTCAACTCCAACAAGCCATCACAAAACATTTAGGTTCTCCACCTGAATTTTTGACCGCGTCTCCTATTTTGTCTTATTTACATTTGTGGGGAAACTTTAAAGATGTGACTTCTGGTCTTTATAAAACTTTCCTGCATCCTCTTTTTTCGCAACCCCTCTCGAAAGCTCTTCAATTAAAATGGCAATCTTGCTTATCAGTTACATATTCCATTACTCAATGGGATCAAATTCTGGATGGTTTACATAAAGGTGTCCGAGAGGCTCGTCTCAAATTTTGCATTTTTAAAATCATTCATGAATGGCACTGGTCTCCATCTAAACTACATAATGCTAAATTGATAACACACTCTTTGTGTTGGAGATGCTCTGCTTCTGGCTGTGATATTACGCACATTATTTGTGAATGCCCCCGTACTAGATCATTTTGGCTTTTTATAAGACAGACTTTGGCATCTACTATGTCATTACCATTACCCTTTACTTCTGCAAATATTATTTTACATGATTTTCGAGGTCTTCCGAAACTGTCTAAACCACAGACTCGTCTTCTTCATACTGCATTGGCTACGGCCAAAATCTGTATATTACGTCATTGGAAGTCCTCCTTATCTCCTTCTCAGGAAGAGTGGCTGGTGGCTATAGTACAAACAACCTCCTATGAACGTGTAATTCATAACTTGCAAGACCAGGCTTCTGTTTTTCTTCAAACATGGTCCCCATTCCTAGAAGCCACGGTGGATAGTGACTGTCTCCAGTTCTTCCTCTCCAACGTCTGTTGTCCCTCCTTAATTATTCTTATTTTGTGTTTGTGTACTCTTCCTGTTTTTTTTTCTGCTCCTTAATCCTTTTCATGTGTCTCAGTCTCATCTCCTTTATCTTGTTACTCTGGGGTTCTTTGTTCTTTTTCCTTTTCTTTTCTTTTCTCTTTTCCTTTCATTCTTTCTCTTTCTTCTCTTCTGCTATTTTTGCTTTATTGCTTATAGAATATTTGCTATTTTTGTTTCTTCACATCCATTATATCCTATGTATAACTATATCATTTTCATACCTGTATTATGCCTCATTTATCAATATCTCATTTTATTATCTATTTACATATGTACGTATTTCTGTATTTTCATTTTAAACTTTTTAATAAAAAATTTCAACACAAAGTGAACCAAGGGCTGGTCCAGCCCTGTATTTAGGGATGAAAATAGTGGGCATGTTCCCTATTGTCTCTGATATGTTTCTGTCCAACATTAAAGGTGAAGCAGTCTGCTTGCAAGTACTCCAACGCCTAGCGGCGGAAGTTGATCGGCAGCGGCTGTTGCAGATTATTTTTGCAGAGGTGTATTCCTCCTTGGGAGGCAAAAGTTTGGGTGTTCGACCATTCGCACAGGCACATAATAAACCCCCTTCTGAAAAGGAGGGTCATCCAATCTTTACTAAAAAGGCTTGGAACAAAAATCAGCTGAAGCAACAACAGAAGCCTGGTTCATGTGCTGGTTTGCAATCACCTGACGCTTCTGAACGTAGGTATGATTGGCGCGACCGCTCTAAAATTAAGACACTATAGAGGTTTCAGGTTTCTGATCCTCGTTTTTCTAGTTCCTTTCAGGAATCCGCGGATCAACAGTTTGGCGGAGGAGGGCATCAAAATCTCAGACGAGGCAAGTCCACGCAGACAAGATGTGGCCCGCAGCGCCAGGTTGACGTAAAAAAGCCAAAAAGGAGGAACCACTTAATTATCAAGAAAAAATTTGCCGCTTTGACTGCAAAGTATGCCTCAGAAGGTGAGAACCCTGCTCCTCGACAAGAGTTGGGCGGTAACACTCCGACAGCACGGCAGAGGTTACCATAGTGCGACAGACACTCCACCAGCATCTGGAGGCGAAAGCAATTGACACATTTATTACAGCGGAAACAGCTGACATTCGTGTTGTCTCCCCCACCCCCGCCCCCTCCCCTGATAGCCTTTATGAAATAGGCCTCCGAATTGAAGGTGATATTAAACGCACTATTAAGGTAGTCTTTTGGCATAACCTTACTTCTTCTTATGGTATTCTATTGGCGGAGGTGGATTGGCCTCCACGTTTGTTCTTGCTTCCTCTAAAGGGGAGGTTGTTATTCTCCCTAGTTTTTCAAAATATGTCCCAGAACAAACTTAACTTGCTTATGCTTCGGAGTGGGCACTAGCCCTTGTCACTGTATTATATTGGAATCAGGCAGGTTGGGACAGAGATTATCTACAGCATGTAGTTCTTTCACGTTCTACACCGCAGCCCCAACCACAGTACCCAATAAAACGTGATGCTAAAGCATCCGTTAGTGAGATTCTTACCCAGCTGGAATATCAGGGTGTTAATGAACCCTGTGTTTCGTCAAGGAATAATCCTTTCCTTCCGATATTGAAACCGGATGGTTCCTATCGTATAGTTTTGGATTACAGACATTTGCGGTACAGAACACCTATAGCTCTGAACTGGTTAACAACATTGTTCGAAAGAAATATAAAACTACTTTAGACATTTCCAATGGATTTTTCAGACCCGCTTTGCCTCTTGAAGGCCGTGACTTGACCGCATTCAGCACGTTAGGCAATCAGAAAAGATATGCGAGATGGCCTATGGGATATAACAATAGCCATGGTGTGTTTGCGGCACGCTTTGTGTCGATTTTGAATGGAATTGACCCAGATGCCTTCTCTTATGTCGATGCTATATACTTGACGGATGATGAATTACTGCATTATCACACACTTTGCAAACTTAGGCTACAAATTTTATTTTGCCAAGTCTCACATCGCCTTCACGGCGGTACGTATTCTTGGTTAAGTAGTGAACAATGGAGGTCCTTGCAGTCTGGTCTGCTTGCGACCAATTTCTTGTTAACACAAGATAATTCTACTAATTTGATCATAAGGATTGTACATGGCATTAGATTTTACTTACTTGACTAGTGGCCCAGTTTTTGCAGAATTTAGAAAAGTAACAGTCGCCGAGATAATGATTCTTATCTCTAAAATAAGATCAGGTTCCCCTTACGATCCACTCCCACCCTTGATTTTTAAAAAAGCCCCGGAGGTACTTGGGTCAAGGCTAACTCCCATTTTTAACTATGTTTTAAGAAGGTGTTTTTCTTTCTATATGGAAGAGCCTCAATACTACCTCTCCTAAAAAAAGCTAATCTTGATGCTCTGGATCCAGGGATTTCCAGACCCATCTCGCTTCTCCCAGTGCAAGCTAAACTGGCTGAAAAAGTTATTAATAACCAACTGACCTTGTACCTACTGGAGCATGACCTGCTGGATGAGACGCAATTTGGGTTTAGATCAGAGCACAGCACCGAAAGGGCACTGATTAAGGCCACTGCCGAAATAAGAACAATCATGGACTCAGAGCGTGCTGCCGCCCTGGTGCTGCTTGACTTGTCGGCGACCTTCGATGAGGTGGATCATAAAATCCTGCTAAAAACGTTGAAATCGCTGGGCATCTCCGGAAAGGCACCGAGATTGTTATCTTTCTTTCTTGAGGATAGGATACAATCGGTGGCCTTGGGGAAATTGCCCTCTTCATCTTTTACACTTCCCTGTGGAGTTCCTTAGGGATCGTCCTTGAGTCCCACTCTCTTTAATGTTTATGTCCTGGAACTGGCCTCCCTTATTAGATCTTTTTGGATGGCATTAACATCATACGCAGATGATACCCAAATTGTGGTTACCATCACAAAAATACATCACCACCAGTAAACAGGTTTAGGGACTGTATGACAGCAGTTAGCTCCTGGATGAGCTCGCACTGTCTTAAATTAAACTCCAGGAAAACGGAATGGTAACAAATTTGATGGCCAAATGATTTAGATCAGCACCTATCCCAGTTCCCAAAGTGAAAAATCTGGGTGTGATTATAGATCAGAAACTTGACTTTGAAGCTCAAGTTAAATTCTACCACTGATACCCACAGAAAGCAACACAACAGTAGTAACATCTCTTATCCTCTCTAGATTGGATTACTGTTACGGGCTATATCTCGGCATACCCATTACACAACTGCAAAGGCTCCAAACAATACAAAATGCGGCCACCAGACTTCTTCTGGGGATTCCCAAATTCCAGTGGGTGGGTACTCATCTCCAAAGATTGCATTGTCTGCCAATAAAAAAAAAACGGATCAAGTTTAAAACCTTCTGCATTACATACACGGCACTCCAAGGGGGCGGCCCTCAGTTCCTAAGATGCTCACTACACTGGTACTCCTCAAACAGTTGTTTGAGTTCACAAGGAGCAACGGTGATACTCTCCCAGAGAGTTTTTAAGTCTTACTGGGGAGGCAGAAGATTTATAGTGGGAGCTACCACGCTTGGGAACTCCCTCCCATTTTACATCAATAATCTTCCCTCTCTGTAGCTGTTCAGGAAAGCCATTAAAACCTGGCTGTTCACTGATTAATCCCCTATACCTGCTTCCCGGTTTTGCTAGCGCCAAGACACCTTATGGTAATCGTGCGCTGTATACATTTATAACATAACATAAGAGTTGACATGGCACACCTCCCTGTGCGCCATGCCCACAAAACACAGCCATGGCATACATCAGTCACCCTTCTAGATGGGCGCCCTATGCCAGAGGTTAGGGTACATATGCATAAGCCCTGTACCCATACAGTACCCAGGTCCATTCCTGGGCACTGTAAGTGCAGTGCTGCCGTTAAGAGTATATGGTGCTGGGAGGTTGTCATTATGAACTCCACAGCACCATAATGGCTGCACTAAAGACTGGGAAGTTTGGTATCAAACTTCTCAGCTCATTAAACCCACACTGACGACATTGTGGGATTTAATGTAAAATGCACGACAGAGGGCATCCTAGAGATGTCCCCTGAAACTAACCAACGACTAGCGTCCTAACTGGGTGGCTGCCTAGGCTGCTACCACTAGACATGTTTCTGGACCCCTGGGTCGAGAGCTTGCTGCTCTCGGGGGCCTGAAACAATGCACATCCTGGGACGAGGTGCCAAGCCCCCTCCCCCAGGATGGGCAGGGTTCACGAAGGGGAAGCTTCAAAGGCATTCCGCCTTTGTGAGCTTCTCCAAACCACTTGCTGTACTCAGCAACTGGCCCCACCGGTTCTGACCCCCACTCTGGCGGGAAGATCGGCGGGAAAACCAAAGTGAGAAAAGGAGGTGTGCCAACCTCTGCCAACCCCACCCCTCAGGTGGGGGAGGTGAGGTGAAACAACTCCGGGCTCTCACCATCTTGAGGATGGGGTGCCCTACCCAATCAGGACTAGGCTCATGCCCCACACCCACTGGAGAGTGGCAGGATAGGGGGTGTACCCACCCCAATGAAGGGACCCATTGGTCCCTGACCTTTACCTACCTGTAACACCCCTAAATTTAGTATTTAGGGGCACCCTGAACCTTCCTTCCTCAGATGCCGATTTGGAAACAAGAAGAACAAGAAAGAAGACCTGCCGTGTAGCTGCTAACAAGAGGATGACACCAACTGACTTGGACCCAGCCTACAGGCCTGTCGACCCTCGAATCTGCTCCTGCTAAACCCCGGTGTCTCCAGTGGCCAGCAACCTCGAAAACCCCGGAGGACCTGACTGCCTTGCTCATCTAAAGACTGGGACTTCCACAAGAAGTGGTTCTGCTCCAACAGCAACAACCCCTGGTGCCAGCCAGGAACAGCGAATCCAGCACACAGTGTACTCACCGAGCCCGGCCTGTGCCTGGGTGAACAAAGACCACGAGGACGCCCCCGACTACTGGGACCATGAATCCATCACTTAAGGACCGTCCTCTATGCTCCCGACGATGCCCGCAGCCTCACAACCTGGGACTCCTCCAACCGCGACCAGCTGAGGGTAAGATTTCCCAACTGCTGGGTGTCTACCCATCCTACAGCTTCCCAACTAACCTCTCGAAGTGGTGGTCGCACCTGAAGAATCTCAGTCCCCGAGCTTGCAGCCTTCCCATCGAAATACATTGGGCGCCCGACGGCCCAAAAAGCACCCTGCAGCCAGCCGCCCGAGTGCCACTGGAAGTGCAGCATCTGTCCTATTCTACTTCCCCACTTGCCCTGTGTAAGTGACCAGGAGCGCAGCTCCCACAGCCACGTGGCCTGCCTGCTAGCAGCCACCAACCAAAGGCCCCCCCTACCCGCCATAGGCTAATATTGGGCCTACTCACTCTGCACCCGGCTGCCCCTACCTGAACCTGGGAGACATCTTAGTCTACCCCAAGAACCGTAACTCTGCCAGTCGAGCACTTACCTGAAAGCCGATAACTCACATTTTCTCCACAGGGTAACATTGGCTGGTTTTCACTTGGAAATTCTTCTAAGTGTCGAGTTTTGCAACTTTGAAATATTCACTAAAAGTCATCCGATGAACGAAAAATTACTCACCTGTAACCAGGAGGGATCCCAGTGCTGGATCTTTGTGCCCAGCACTGACCCTAAAAAGTAATTACAACTGTGATTTTCCGATAACCTGATTTCCTTACAGAGAGTAACATTGCTTGGTTTTGACCAAAAAATGTTTAAGTGTCGATTTTCAAAACATAAATATTCATTAAAAATCGCCTGTGTAGCAAAAACAATTTCTTTCAACTGTTTACAGGAAATGCAACAGGGCTGAATCCAGGATCCAGCCCTGAGTAAGAAAAACATTTGTAAAGTGATTTTATTGCATTTACTTAAAACTTCCCATTGAGCTCAATGTTATAATTTTGTTTAACTTGTGTTGCATATTGCAACAACTGTATCTATTGCATTTAAAAGACTACTACTATTTGAAAGTATTCAATTGCAACATCTCATTCTGAGGAAGTATTTTTATACCTACTTGTGGTTCTAAAATAAAACAACAATATATTTTTATATACAAAACAATTGGCCTAGAGTTCAGTTCTTGAGTGTGTGAGACCATTTGCTGACTGAGTCTGTACAACAAATGCTTTACACTGTCCTCTGATACTGCCTTACTGCTCGCCCAAGCTACCACTTTAGATAGTAAGGTTATATCTAACTTTAACCTCTGCCATACCTCTGGGGACTGTGGACTCAGTGCACAATGAACCTCACTTTGGTGCAGTATATGCAGAGCCACTTTCTTACAAACAGCTACCATTCTCGATAGACTGATTCCAAGTTAGGGTTATCTCATTTCCCATTTCACTATATCATTTCACTGCATGCATGAAACATTACCCATTAGGTAGATATGAGCCCCTTGGAAGTAGTTTTTTTGATGAATTACTATCTCAATGCTATCTCAATGCTGCTCAGCACACTTGGACTGCCGAACTTGTATGTTGAATACTGTCCATTGTATGAATCTTGGTCAAAAACTGTTGTGAAGCACTCAAACACCCTCGGGTCAGGCTAGCACTATATAAAACTCCTTAATGAATAAATAAAATAAATAAAAATAGGAGTTAGGGATGGTGAAGGTAAAGGTGGCTGTGCTTCTTTGAAAATGGTAAAGCCTTGAGTTCATCTGGAAATGCCTACTCAAAGCTAAGACATAGTTTTCTGGCATGGGGCTGATCTCATGATGGAGGTCATGTACGCTTATAGCTAGAATCAAGAACAATACAGACACTTCTTTGCCGTACACTGATTTGTTTCCAGTACAATGGGGGGGGGACAACTGAAGTTGAACCCCAAGACCGCTTCAAAGGCATCTTCCATGTCAATCTCAGTTCAGAGGAGGGAAGAAAAGACTCGCTGTGTCGAGGCAGATGATGTTTGCATCAAGCTTCGGTTCTGAAATCTCCAATGCTGAAGATGAATTTCGAAGGTACTCTGGCATTGTGGGTAACCCAAACTGTCAGGGCCTATTGGAGGTAGTTCAGGGCTTACGGTATGGCTCTCTCTTCTCTTTGATATCAAGTTGAGGCTCCATCTGATGTCGAACCCCAGAGAGAATATACCCTCTGCATTATGCATATGAAACCCTACAAATGGTCCTTGTCCTGGATGTGGTATGTTGAGGCCCATAGAGGAGGACTGGTCTCTTCAGCTGGAGTCATTAGAGGACATACACTCTTAAAACGGCTCTACACGAGTAGCCAGGATTACCAAAGGCCAAAGCCCTTTCATATTCTATGCAAGTCCCTTCAACTTCTGCCCGGGCGGTGGTTTAGGAGAGCCTCGGCGCTGCATCCTGTAATGCACTTAATGAACCCAGTATCTATCCCTTGGATGCCAGTTGGGCTTTTTACAATTAAAAGCATTTTCAAGCCACACAGGATGACGTGTCCACCTCAGGAGACAGAGGTTACAGACCCAATGCTGGTCTGACCATGGGTACTTACTATAGCAGTTGGGGCAAAATTTCAATGTTACACTTTACTTACATGACCCCCCTCCCCATTAAGAGTCGTTCAACAACGCTCACCCAGCTCTGCTCCCAAGCGGTCAGTAATTGTATTGGTGCTGGTGAACCGGTTGGTGATAGCATTATGATCTTACATGTGCCCGGTTCATCAATGTCAAATTTTATGATAACAGTCTAACATGGAGTCTATGTACTGCTGCAGTGTGTGGATTTTGAATGAGGTATCACGAGTCATCAAGAAACTGAAAACTCTTGTTTGAAGAAAACAAACTTGCAATGTCCACACCGAACACTAAATGTCAGGAGTGTACATGCAGGTTCTTTAAAGTAGCACATGCTGCAAACAGTCATTTATCCAATCTCAATGTAGTAAATTGTGTAAACGAGGATTAAAACTGATGTCCAAAGTCAGTAGACCAGATCGTCTCTAGAGTAGAAGCCTCATGAAATATTGGGAAAGCAGGACATTCACTGATAGGGTGGAATTACTGAAGGGTCAGTAGAGCTGCGGTAGTGGTAACGACTTGTACTTGCATGATATCCAACTTAATGCATCACTTCTCAAATGTATCCATGGTGGGATCTGCAAGTACCTAATAACATGAGCTGCAGTGAGAAAAATCCAGTAGAACACTTATCAAATTCACTATTTGAGTTTCTAATAAATTGGTATTTATATTCTACCAGTGCACAGATGCTATTAATAAAATGGACTAGATATATGATCATACATTCACACCTAAACAACATTTATAATCGAAGGCATATTCTCACCAGAACTAGAACTATTTCTTCTACCTCCAGATGCTTGCTTGAAAATAATCTAGGGTTTAGGATAAATGAAGGTGAAGATGTTATTACCTTCTTTGATAATTTGGGCTTATGCCTTCGTTATTTGAGATATTTTTTCTTATATCTTCATCCCATCTTCTTCTTGTGTATGAACCACTACTCCGTATCAAACTTGAAGAGTCTCTGTCAAAGAAAATAAATTACAACATAAATGATTTGATTTATGAGGCTGTCAAAGTTTGTTGCTGAAATTATATAGCTAAAAGATTCAATTTTATGATACTGAATCTCTAAGTCTGCAAAGGTAAGTTTCACCAAGTCACAGTCATCATTTCTGAATCTTTATTAAATCATGTAGGGGAGTGCTTGAGAGATAGGGATGGGATGGCATACCCTCTAAAGCCCACAAAAATGATGTTCTGCATTTGTACCATACAAAAGCATCTTAAAAACATGGCTGGAGAGGGTGGAGTACATACGCATAACAATTATCACATTTGTTCTTTTCCAAAACACTGAGATTACAATCCAAAAGCCCCACTTTTAGGCTGAGAGTAGAGTAATTTGGAGATGTTGAAATCTAGTGGTAAAGTAAAGGACAAATCGGCCCCTTTCCGGATCATGTAAATTCAGTTTAGCTCATGTGGCTTAAATATGGGACGTTTGGGACAAATTTAAAATTGGGATTTGAAGTGGTTTGATATCAAATGGGATGTTTGATGTATGTAATAACTGTGGGATGTTGTGGCAGACAATACCTGCAAAATGGCCAGAGTAGTGGATATCTCAAACGTAAAGGTGGTAGTTTAGTACTGCTTCTCATCCCCAGATCAAAGGAAGTAGCCAATATGGGAATTCGGGTGGCAATCTCAGCAGCTGACCCCCATTGCATTCCTGGCTTCGGAACTGTAGTGTCCTTCATCCATCACAGTTCTGCTCTCTCTTGTTATTCATTTTAACTACAGTGGAGTTCTGTGGAACTCATGAACCTCCGGGGCACCAATACCTCATATGGCCCAAGAATGGAACAGGTGCCTGAGAAGGATTAACTGGCTGGCAGTGTTGTACTGTATGACATGCTGATTTGACCTTCATCTTTACTGCCTCAGTCCAACCTGAATATCCAGGGCTTATTGACAAATGATTGTACCAGACAGTGACACTCTGGCTCGTCCTCTTTGCTAGAAGGAGCCTGTATAAACACATAAGTAAGCAAAGGTCTCTTTGGAAGAATGGTTATGTTGATTTGCATAGCAACTAATCACCCAAGAGGGTATCCAGGCACATGTTCATTCTTTGTCTTCACTCTGCTTATCGTCTTAGGTCATACTGTTTTGCTTGCTTTCGAAGGCTTCAACACAGTTATTTCTAGAGTGACCAATGTAATCCCCTATGCAATAAGTGCTATTCTGTTTTGCTTGCTAATTTTATGTAAACTAAAAGCTGGACACCTCAGTTTCCCCTCTCCTTCACTCTCTTTGAGGGCCTGGACACAATACACAATTCTGTACGGCCAAGCCCACAACAGTGATCATACACCCTGGAGAATCTGCAAATTGGATCACAAATACAACATGTTTTCCTAACCGAACTCGACAAAGGGATATGGAGGTTTTTAAAAACTGGAGGTAGTGTGAAATAAGCATAAGGGCTTGAGAATCCAGGAACACCGGAGAATATCTAAGGATGGAGCACCTTTAGCAAGTAAAACAAGAACAGCAATGGAACTAGAAAGGCTTATAAAATCCTTCCTGCTATAATTTATAACTGGCCACGGCAAGGAGAGTCAGTCATGTCCCAATAGTCACTAAGTAACATACCGGATATGAATAAAGTGGGTAACTGGGACACCCATAGAGACTCTTATTCTAAAATTGATAGATCAGGGGAAAAACCAGGAGAAGAAGACATCAAGGAATTCAAGGCACAAATATCCAGACTGTTGCTGAAGCATTCTGCCTTGAATAACATCTGTATATTAGCATTGGGGACGAATGTATTATCAGATTAATAAGGTTTTGGTTTTGGATGTGGATCTTTGATCTGAGTCCTCTATAACCCTCACTCACATATCTCCCCCACTGGGCATTCTGGTGCCAGACACTGAAAAGGCTGACCAACGCAAGAAGGAATCTGGAGCAATACAATAGATAAGCACATGGTACTTTTAATACTAAGATACATAATGGGAACACTGGAATACATCTTCTGAGGGGTTACTTTATCAGGGGACCATGAAAAGAATATGACACTTTACCCCGCACGCATTTACAACGTGTGCCATTACCCCGCATTTTTTACTTCGCAAAATCTTTTCACAACGCAGGGCATTACAACACAGTCCATTACAACGCAATTTACTATTCGAACTCCACTGGGGAGATGTAATGGGGAATGTGTTGTAATGGTTTGTGGTGTAAAGCCCTGCGTTGTAAAATATTTTGCGGAGTAAAAAATACAGGGTAATGACTTGCTTTGTAACAGTCGTTGTAAAGGATGTTTAACCCATGAAAAGGGACCATTACTTGAGCTGTTCTGCCCCACACAAACACAACCTACTTTAATACGGTTATGCTGTGGTTAAAGGCATTTTCTGCAATGGAAGGGTGGGTAGTTTTCAAATGCTGTGGGAATGGGAGATTCAGAGGAAGATCTAAGTTACAGACTGAAGCCCTTGCAAGAATGGCAATCAGTTTGATACTTTGAGCAAAGATGAAGCACACTACCAGCGGTTCAATCTGGAAAATGCCAAGAAGAAATTTGTCCTGACTGGTAGCTATCGATTTTTAAATCAATATATAGTGAGTCATGAAAAATAAAAACCTGAGCTTTCCTCTTAGTTGTTTCTGTCTAGGGAAATCCTTACTGATCTTTTGCTCACAGATATTTATGTACACATCCCTAAATTTGACAAATCTTCAGGTTAGTGAGCACATTTTTATGAATAAGGTGCTGAGTGACCTTAATGGAGCCTGTTTGGGCAATGCTTCCCATATAAAATATTGGCACATTTGACTTGCAGATATTTATCACAAAACTGCGATATGTGCAGTAACAGGGGTCACCACACATTTTGCAATTAACCGAGCCATTGGTAATGAGGGCCAAGGTCTTGTCGTCTCCAAGCTGATGGATAAACATTTAAAACACTGCACAGAGCAAACAATCTATAACTTGGGAAAGCGGATTCCTCCAGAAGACATCCTTACCCTAGGTTATTTAAGGAAATATTGGTCCTGAAAATAAACCTGCCCCCTCACTACCCCACATCCCAAAATTCACTTTGAGTTCCTTATAAAAACCAAACTGTGTCCTTGATTTAAATTTTTTCCACTCCAGGGGTAAAAAAAAAAAAAGGATTCACCCAAATCAAATATGCCTTTTTTTTTAAAGTATCTTTATTGCCATTTTGATTGTGTTCAGTGCATTACACCACAATGCGTTTACCAATTTACGTCATACAATTTACGCCATACAACATTTCACATGTGAGGTTTAGTGATGTATATAAGTTGGTTTTAAGGTTACCGGTACAGTAGTTATATCCCTTAGATTCTACTTCTGCATATCTTTACCTCTTATTGCCTTCAAATAGTATATTCCCGTAAACCGGTCCAACATATTCTAGTACTGTGGGCATTTGGGGGTTTACACTTGTAAGACTGCGTTATTGAGTAGGCGAGTGTTATATAGCCATGGATACCTCGACGCAAAAGAAAAAAAAACTTTAACAACTATAGCAGAAGAGGAGTCTACACATTTCGTATGCTGGATCTGGGGGAGATTATTGCCGTTCAGGAAGAGCCGCTGCGTGTGATGCCCGACTTGGTCTTGGTTTGCCTGTGGGGTTTTGTCTGTATTTCACAGAGAGGAGTAGCAATAACTTTACCTACCTACTAGATGTGGCACAGGTCGGTCTATGTTAACCCCTATATTTTAGACTATCGTACTCGCGCTGCCTTCAGCTTTATTGTTAGTATGGCTTGGGTGTTCCCATGTGAATAGTGTGCCTTTCCATTGTTCAGCAATCAGATGTCACCTCTGGTGTTTAACCTCCTCACTATGCAATACCCTACCCTCCGCCACAGCCCACATGACCACATCCATATTCCACACATGAATCAGCGGTCCTCTAGCAGATTTCCATACCATGACTATTCTCCTTTTGGCCAGGTCCATAAATGTATTACCTACTTTACGCTTGGGTGGATGAGGGAGAGCCCCAAAAGACATGTCTCTACTGTGGGTGTGAGAGTGCTCCCCAGTGTAGTGTTGATCTTAGATATTACTTCAGACCAGACTTTGTGTAGTCTCTCACAGCCCCAGGTCATATGTATAAAATCTGCATCAAGCTGATCACACCTTGGGCATCGTCGTGGTTCCCCTCCATAAACCACAAGTAAACTGTAAGGTGTCATATATGGCATATGTACAAACTATGTACTTTAACCATGTGTTGCGAGAAATTTTCTTAGTGGATTCTTAAAATCCTACACCATATCCTGTCCGTTAATTCCCTGTCAATGATTCGTTCCCATCTGTCCCATAAGGCTCGTAGTGGGGAAGAGAAGCTCCAAGTAAGGAAGCACAGAAACCTTTAATTTGGTGGCTGGCTGAGCCCAAGTTGATCAGTGAGTGCAGTACTATATGTGTTTCCGGTTCTTCCCTACCTTACCCCCTAGCTGGCCAAACGCTTGAGCCAGCATCTCAAACAGTAGGAACTGCCCTGGCAGGAGGCCACACTTCTCCATCAGTGCTGCAAACAGGATTAGAGCCTTTTCCTGATAACAGTCGCCCAAAGTCTCAAGTCCGCCCCGTGCATGCCATTGCCTGATCCGTTCCGATGATTGACCGCAGCTCCCCATGGGGCAGCCCCACTAGAGGCAATACAATGGGTTCTTAGGTATCCTTGCCATACATCGCTTCCAGCACTGCAGGGCTGTTGTCTGCAATACTGTATTGTATGGGACCCTGGCTGTGGGGTCCAGCAATTTAGCTAGTAAGAGATGGGGGGTGCTTTTTAGGCTCCGTAAGGAACATCCCCTCTTCAATAAAATCCTCCTGCCACCGTGTCAGCCATTGCAGTTGAGCGGCCAAAAAATGGAGCTCAAAATCTGGCATCCCTAGGCCTCCCTCAATCATGGGGCGTTTCAAGGTCTTCAGCGAGACTCTTCGCATCCTGTCCCCTCGAATGAGATCTAGGAGTATTGAATCTAGTTGTCGGAACCACCCCGTTGGCATCAAGACTGGAAGGTTGGCAAAAAAGTATAAAAGGCGGGGTAGCAACCATTTTAGTCAAGGAGATCCGAGCCATCATGGGGAGCCACAAAGTGAACTAGAAATGTACATTGGATTTGAACGCCTTTAGCGCTCTATCCAGATTTCCCTCCCTCAAGGCCTCCAACGAGTGGAAGACTTGGATGCCCAATTATTTGATTGTATTAGGTGTCCAGTTATGACCAACCAGTAAGTCTGGCAGCCTAGGCAGTGGAACAGCAACCGGGAAGAGATAGGTTTTATTCTTATTTATCCATAAACCTGACAAAACCTCAAAACCATCTAGAAGCCGCAGTGCTGTATAGGAGGGCCCCCCCCCACCCCCAGCTTTGTGCAGATAAATCAGGAGGTCATCAGCACATAGAGATATGATGTACATTCTTCCACCTAGTGTCAGCCCCATGCCCTCCCCTTCCCAGAACTTCGCCGCCAAAAGTTCTACTGCCAGGACAAACAAGGGTGGGGAAAGGGGACAGCCCTAGCACGTGCCACAAGCTATCTGATATTGCGTGGACATGATTATGCCAGTTCAGACCCGTGCCGTAGGCTGTGTATATAACAATCACACCCATTTCACCCAGCCTTCCCCTCGGCCCATACGTTTCAGTCAACCGACAGGATGGCCACATGCACAAGAGACTGTGCCCCAGGGTGGTACAGCACGAGTACAGCCCACGTAGGTTGTAGGAGGTGTTACTGGTGGGGATAAACCCATGTGCTAAGATTTTGCTAGGAATTCTTAAATCCAAATTCAGCATAGAGAGGGGTCTAAAATCTACCACCCTGGCCCCTGGGGTTGTTCTTGGGAGTGGGATTACCATATCATCCCGTGTAGTCTCAGGCAAATTGCCAAGCAGCAAGTACTCAGCATACAGGGTCAACAAGTGGGGGGCAGTTCTGAAATATATCTCATATAGAATTCTGCTGGTAGGCCATGGCTTCTCTGACCTCTTGCAGCTTTACTGGTCTCCCAAGGTCTCCCCGTCCTGCCTATCCAATTTCTGGAGCCTCAGATCTAAAAAGGCCTTGAGACAAGGCTGGGAGGACGGCAACGGATCGGAATATAGAGATTCATAATAACCCTTAAATAAATTGTTAATTCTGTCCAGGTCGTATATGGGGCAACCTGTTTCAGGTTCAATCTGCGTAATTGTCGGCCCTCTAGACTCCAGCTTGATCAGCCAAGCCAGCAGATGACCAGCTTTCCCTTCTTTCTGGACTCTGTCTAGGTATTACCTATGGTCATGACATCTTTGCCTCTCCAAAGCTTCATTATATCTTGAACGCAGTGTGGGCTTTCGCATCTGTACCTTGTATAATGTCTAGTGTTCGCAACTCGTCTTCAAGGGTTGTTCATTCTCGACTGAGTACCCTCTGTACGCTGACCGTCTGCCCCATACAATGGCCCCTCACCACTACATTAAATGCCTCCCACTCAGATAAGGTAGAAGACGCTGACTGCACATTCTCAGGGAAAAAGGTTCCAATAAGTGAACGCAAAAATTCCGCTAACGGGGAATCTTCTAACACTGAGGGATTGCGTCTCCATGTGGGGAATCAGGGGTCTACCCCCAATAGGTTGGTGAATCATTAGTAATGGGCTGTGGTCGGAGAGAGTCCACCCTAGATATTCAGAACATATGATGGAGTCACTAAAGCCCGTCGAGCACAGGAAGGTGTCTAACCGTGTGTGAAGTTGATACTAATGAAAAGAATGAATATTTCCTTTCTCTCACATGTTGGGCCCTCCAAATGTCTACTAGCTCCCAGTGGTCCCTCCAGTCAGGGAACCCCGCTGCAGTGCGACTGGCATGCACTCCTGATAAGGATGGGTGGGAGCGGACCACGAGACATCTGCAACCCATTTCTTCAACCTCAACTTTGAACAGGTGCATCTCTTGCAAAAGAGCTATTTGCACCCCCCTTCTCCTCAGGAAATAGTGTATGTTGTGGCGCTTAGACATGGACTTCATCCCTTTAATGTTCCATGTTAGAAACTTCAGCGTGTGTTGGGTTGACGCCATCCATGTAGTGAGCTTCTGCTTCTCCCAGCACCCATCCCTAACCCCACCTCCTTCTCCTGCAAAAGAAACAAAACAAACCATGTGTACAAACATTCCCAAAAACAATTCCCCGATACCAGGACAGTTCAGCAGCTGCCAACCACCCAAATCAGTCAAACATCTTCAAGGTCCAAGGAGGGCTCAAACCAACCATTGTGAGGTCCTTGTGGGGGTTGCAGCTCGGTTTAATAACTCATGAGTGCATATCACGGGTTCAAAGGCCCCAATATTTATCCGGATCATATACATTACAAAATAATACCCAACAATACCGGGGGGGCGACCTCAACGCCAGATGGACACCAGCCTCAGATCGATTCCACGGTGGCTATTATATTATCTCGTCCACAATGTGAGCCTATTAAGGCTATCCCCTCGGGAGGAGTCCGCTTCAGAGTCCTCGGTCCCTCTCACAGATTGTGACCCTGCTTATGATGGGGATCAATTTCGTTGGTAGACTACGTGTGGGCATTTCTTGGGTCTTTTCCTAAACCCACGAACACCAGACCCCACCCCGCCCTGCAAAAGAGTGCTCTGTTTTATATGATTCAATCCAGTCCCATACAGCCTTGGGATCTTTATAAAAAATTGGCTCGTCCGTCAAATCCGCGGCTCTGTTTCCGATGCGTCTAGGCCCGCACCTCGAGGGCCCTTGCTTTGCTGCTTGTCTTCCGTTCTGGGGGCACACCCGACGACATTCCACCTTCACTGCACGAGGCACCACGCCCAGATATCAAGTCCTGTACGACACTGGATGCAGCCAAATAAATGGTAGCCGGCGCGGAGCTGACAGCCCATGCGCCTGCCATCTTCGGCTGCTAAGCCATCAAATATGCCTTTATCTGGTTTTCATACATTATATCGGAACCAATGAAAGAGTAAATATATTTATATATACATACACATTTCATAAAAAATATCTGAATAAAAATCAATTAAATACAAATGTATCTATTCCATATATCCTGTATATTTGAAATCAATAATTTCTTATGCGCAGTAGTTCTTATCCCGCAATCCATAGTCAGGGAAATATTAAAATTATTTTAAAAGTTTATCAAATTTGTCATCTTAATAGTCAAAACACAGCACTTTCCTTAAATGGAGAGACTTCCTAAAGAATCCTATAACTGCAACAGACATCTATTGATTCTAATATTTGTGAACAAATGAGTAGGCCTAGATCATGTAAACTTGCAAAACAGATTAACAAAACTAGATCGTGGATGTTTGTCAAGAGACACAATCACAAGGATAAACACTCAAATCTTTAAACCGTTGCCGGGGAGGCTACTAAATGTATCAGACTGAGCCAAAACCTAGTTAATAAGAGGTGATAATACACATTTGTCAATGAGACAGTTACCTACAAATCATGATGCACCACTGTTACCTTACCATGATCAATAAAGTCTCTATCCCAATCCAATAATGATCTTCCATAAGTGAATCCCTAAGGGTCTGCAGTATTCAGAAATATTTCCACACTCTTTAGCATATTCTTAATATGACAACCATAGGATATTATAGACATTATCTAGGCCTAAACAGTTCACAAATAGATAGCTTGCTTAGCTCTGTCTCTAGTTTACTCCAAATTGAATACCAAAGGTACAACGGACACGATTTAATACTATCTTCCCAATAAGGGAGATCCAATTCCTTATGAACAGTGCATGTAGATTTACTTTTTGGTACTGCTACCAGCCTCTTTGCAAACAACTCTCTATTATCTACAAGCTGTGGAGGTCAGCATTGCCCCAAATACCGGAGCCATATATTGCTGCCAAGATACATTTACTTGAATATGCCATGCACATTTGTTTGAGTGGTTTGTTACCCAGTTTTGCGGCAAATCTGAATATGCCCTCAATATTCTTCTTCAGAGCTTGTCCCTTTATAGCATAGAGACAGTTTCAGTTTCTCCTTTTGATCATACCCCAGCTCCTGCTCCAACGACATACCGCCATCACAAGAACTCTGAGACTCTCTGGCTACCTTCTTCTTCCGCAAGATCGCAGACATCCACAACAGCTTCGACACCTAGACACCGACGACAGAACCCATCATCCCTGAATGCACACCCACCAGGCACACCGACCCTCTACTCTCTTGGCACAATGTCAACGACAAAGATACCATCAAAATCATACACACATCCACTCCGGATCACCCTCCGACCCCTGTCGCCGCCACATATTCAACAAGGCAAGCTCCATCATCGCACCCCAACTCAGAAAGATCAACAGCTCCTTCGAGACTGCCACCTTCCCAGAAAGCTGGAAACACGCCAAGATCAACGCCCTTCTCAAGAAACCCAAGGCGGATCCAAAGGACCTCAAGAACTTCCGACCCATCTCCCTGCTCCCATTCCTGGCTAAAGTAATTGAGAAAACCGCCAACAGACAACTGATCCACTTCCTGAAGGAGAACAACGTCCTGGGCTCCTCCAAATCCAGCTTCCGCAGCAATCACAGCACCGAAACGGCCCTTATCTCTGCCACTGACGACATCAGGACCATACTGGACAATGGCGAAACTGCGGCCCTTATCCTCCTGGACCTCTCAGCCGCCTTCGACACCGTCTGCCGACACATCCTGTGCACAAACCTCCATGATGCAGGGATCCGAGGCATAGCCCTGGATTGGATCACCTCCTTCCTCACCGGCAGAATGCAGAGAGCCCGCTTCCCCCACTCCAGGTCTGAAGCCACCACAATCACCTGCGGCGTACCCCAAGGATCAACCCTCAGCCCGACCCTCTTTAACATCTACATGTCACCGCTCGCCAACATCGTTCGAACACACCACCTCAACATCGTCTCACACGTCAACACCACCCAGCTGATCCTATCCCTCACCAAGGACCATGCCACCGCCAAATCCAACCTCCAGGAGGCAATGAAGCCCGTTGCAGAGTGGATGAAGACTAGCCGGCTGAAGCTGAACTCAGACAAGACGGAGGACCTTATCCTCAGCTCCACCCCCTCTGAAAGGGACGACTCCTGGTGGCCAGCCTCACTGGGAGCTGCCCCGACACCCACCAACCACTCACGCAACCTGGGAGCCATCCTGGACTCAACACTCTCCATGGCCCAGCAAGTCAACTCGGTTGCCTCCTCCTGCTTCAACAACCTCACTGCAAAGACAAGGAAAACACTCTCCATCCACCTGTGTCAGACCCAGAACCTGCTGACCTTCAGGAGACGTCTCAAGACCTGGCTGTTCAACCAGTAGCTGCTCCCCCCCTCCCATCAGCGCCTTTAGACCCTCACGGGTGAGTAGCGCGCTTTACAATTGACTGATTGATTGATACAGAACGCCCAAGTAAGAAAATGTATCAACTTTTGGTATTACACACTTTTTCGCAGAAACCACTGTGAAAGTTTTTGTTAGATTAACTTTCAGGTTTAAATCCTACATAAAATGAATAAAAGCATCCAAAAACTTCTCTAGTGCCTGGGGAGTTCTGGCGAGGAGGACGGCATTGTTTGTATATAGAAGAGCCAGATTGGTTTCACAGGCCAATCATGGACATATCAGCTTGGGTTTAAGGAGTGTTTTTTCCAGACCATTAAGATATAAACTAAACAAGAGAGGAGTCAAGACACAAACCTGTCTTACTCCTCTGCTAATCATGACGTGTTTAGAGCATTCTCCAATTAGACCAAAGCTAACACGAGCCATGGTATGTTGGAATAAATGGCCTAACAAATCCACAATGGAGTTGTCCACACCCATAGATTATATAATAGTCCAGAGTTCTGTGGGGCTCACACAGCAGCTGCTGAGATCCTTAAAATCCAAATAAAGGAAACCCTTCTTGGTTTTAGTATATTTACCAATTATTAACTCCAAATGTAGGCACTGCACTACGGTGCCTAAGCCTCTTCTGAAGTAGAATTGAAGATCTGAGATGATTGAATTTTGATCTACTCAGACCTCCAATTTCTCCAATATAATCCTGTCCAATATCTAAATAGATTAGTTGGGTATGATCAAGATTTTGCAGCAAATGCTTTGCTTGACCTCAACCAATGTCTTGCTTGAGCAATACAAGCTCACTGCTTTCCACCAAGCAGTTTGCTGCATACACCATTTACCCTAGATAAGGGCTTGCATTCCTCACGTACAGGGAGAGAGATAGTTTACAAACGACAAGCGAAATTAATAAGCACATGCTGCTGCTGTAGTTATCAATGAAGAGCATGGCTGTCCTGCAAGATGTTGTCAACTTTTGCTTGCAGAATGTAGGTAAACACCCAAATTACATACAGAGGTATGTTTGGGAAAAGTACGCTCTGTAACAAATCGAAGATGAGAAGCAGAGTGGTTTTTGATTACAGTATAGCTAATAGGAGGCATCATTCACATGCTTTAAAAGGATGTATGACGTTACATCGCGAACTTTTACAACGCACACCGTTACAACGCAATTTTTACAACGCAGATACATTTACAACGAATGCTTTTACAACGCATGACATTACATAGCAGATGCTATTACAACGCATGCCATTACAACGTAAGTATAGGTAAGTATATTATTTAAAAAAAAAATGTAATTTATTAAAATTTAATTAATTTAATAAATTACATTATTTTTTAATAATTAATTTGTAAATATATATACTTTAAAAAATAGTTTATTTTAAAAAGAACAATTATTATTAAAGAACTAATATTAAAAAATAATAAAATTATTAAAATTAAATATTTAAATTATTTAAAATTATTTATTTAAAAACTGAACCCTAAAAATACCCGTTACCCTGAACCCTTACCTAGCCCTGAAACCTAAAAATACCCCTGTACCCCAAAACCCATACCTAGCCCTGAAACCTAAAAATACCCCTGTACCCCCAAACCTAGCCCTGAAACCTAAAAATACCCCTGTACCCCAAAACCCAAACCTAGCCCTGAAACCTAAAAATACCCCTGTACCCCAAAACCCAAACCTAACCCTGAAACCTAAAAATACCCCTGTACCCCAAAACCCAAAGCTAGCCCTGAAACCTAAAAATACCCCTGTACCCCAAAACCCAAACCTAGCCCTGAAACCTAAAAATACCCCTGTACCCCAAAACCCAAACCTAACCCTGAAACCTAAAAATAGCCCTGTACCCCAAAACCCAAACCTAGCCCTGAAACCTAAAAATACCCCTGTACCCCATAACCCAAAACTAAATATATACTATTACTTAAATTAATTTATTTAATTTACATTTTTAAACAAGCATTTACAATGCAACGGTTTCGCCTTTGGAAAAGTTAGAGCTATTGGCAATGTAAAGGACAATGCCATTTATTTATCTGTTTTCAAAACCAACACATAAATACAAATTTTGTCATTTACAATGCCAATAGCTCAAACTTTTCCTAAGGCGAAACCGTTGCATTGTAAATGCTTGTTTTTCACATTGCAGAGCCACGTTTCTGTTGCTGCCAAGTTCCTACTTCTATTGACGGCGCCGCCTCTGGTCGGGGTTTAGTGTCAAATTCCCCTGCACACAGTTGACTCTCTCCAGCCAGGTGGAACAGATTGCCTCTGAAATGTGAATTGACTTGGCCCTGCTGTCAGGAGCACGGGAACTGCCTGGGCTCTGCCTGGCCACGGCCCTGACAGGTCTCCGCGCTGGGGGAGATCAAAGATTACAGGAGTGACTGCACTGATTATAACAAATGCGTCCTCCTGGTTGAAGGAAACAAATCAAGAAGGGATCGGGGCCGCCTTCGAGGAGGGGTCGTGACGCACGCTAATCGTCAGCACTCTCCAATCTTTTGTGATAGTACGAGTTACGGCAGTAATGCTCCTGAACTAAACCCTGGCGGACTTTTCATAACACCTCTTGAGGACTTGTATCTGCTGATTAATCGTTAGCTGATGCCAGCGTGTCATAAATAGCCAGAGCGTGCACAGTCCGAATCTGTTAGTATAAAAGCCATAAAACACAGACCCTGTATATAACCCCGCACGGTAAACGTCAGCTTTTGTCTTCCATTCAGATGCCATTACGCTAGTCGGTGCACTTACCACAGATCTCCTGGGTACACGTTTTTCATTTCAAGAGGAGAGTTTGACTCATGGAACCGGCATCGAAGCTACGAAAACTGCTCTAAAGTAGACAGACCTCCTCGGAGGACAACCCAAACCTTATAAAGAGAGGTGGCAGAGCACCATCTTCGTCAAAACGCACCAGTGGGAGATGCCCCCCGCCCCTCCCCCCCGCCATTGCTCCATTGCGGACGGATATGAATGAATATCACAACATAGCACCCATCTTACGTTTCCCATGCACACTGCTTTACACACACAGTGGCAGGAAGGGTGGCACAAAGTCTCTTTCACAGACACGTTGCGCACACGGAGAACAGTCACTCATCCAGCCACCCTGTCAAGCAGTGTGAAGTATCAATCAATTCACGCATGCGACATATAATGAGGAATTCTGTATTGAACTCTAAAGATTCATCTATTGTGCTATCGAGTTTAGACTAGTGCAAATATTTGCATTATCTGTTTCTCTCTCACGCACACACACCCGCGCCTACCACTGCTCATTCAACACGCACGTGCTTGTGTACACACTATTCATACACATGTGCAGATAGGATACCTTTCACTCGCGCATTCACTCATACAGATCTACACATAACTAACAAAAATGCATAATGCGTACAGGCCAGAGCTTTAAGTGGGAGGTAAAAACTGGGGGCGGGGTGGCTCTCAAATGAGTGTGGCTGGTGTAATTAGGGCGTGGCTTAAAACAGCTAAGGTAAAAATCTGTGCTTAGCATAGTATGCCACCTGACTAGTAATGTGCTGCTTCTGTCATTGCATCCAGATCTATAATACAACAAGTAACATTACACCTACAACAAGCCAGGAGTATTGGCTTTGCCAGTGGTTGTTAGCTGCATAAGATAAATAAGCAACAACTATGGATTCGTTGTATAGAATATCAAAAAATGCTTCAATTCTGAATTGATGAGTGTTAAAGAACTATAACGAGTATCTTTGAAGTTGCATCAACGCTTTTGGTACTTCTGCAGAGTAAAAAAATTAATTCATCCAGAGGGTGAGGGCAAAAATGTAGAGCCTGATAGGGAGCCGGCTCAGCACCTGCTTTTCAGAACAGTAGGTGCTGAGCACAGACAGGACCCGGCCCACTTAAAGCGCTGGTACAGGCTATGCACGAGCACACAGAAACAAACAGCCACACGTGCATGCATCCAGCCCACAACAAACATACATAAATACCACAACGCAAAAGCCAGTGGAGTACACGTGCCTGCAGCCACTAACTAGGCACCACTGACACAAGCAAAACATCATACAAGATCAACGCGTGTACACACAATCAGCCTAAACCTATATGCGTCCACAACATATACATACACAAGAACAAGAAGGGAGGAGGACTTGATGCAGCTAAAACATAAGCAGGCACACATAATAGTGGTGCACACGTCTAGGCACTCACGACATATGTGCCCCCATAGGTAATTAAACACATACAGGTAATCAGGGTACAGGTGTATGACGCCACACACTGTCCATAATCATGTATGCACCATCAACATGACCACACAATCAGACAGTATACACTGGTATGCAGACAACATTTGCCGAAGGTTCACAATAGTGAGAGCGCAGTGTTTTGAGTCATACCCCTCTCTGTAACGCAGGCGGTTTTGTTTCCAGTCAGTCACAATAGTAAACCATAGAAGCATGTTGAGCCAGCGCCTCGTACACTATTAGTTCAGGAATTATGGGGCACTGATCAAATTGTTGACGCCAACGCAGAGCTGGATGTCGCTTCCAACACGGGGATGTTTACATCCTCCTCAAGCAGGAGGCACGTGCGGTGTGTAGGAAGAGGGGAGTGTCATATTCGCGTTATATAGATGCAATTACAAATAGCCACACCCTACTACCCAGGCGTTGGCATTTGAAATCTACTTTCAGATGCTCTGTGCAACGGAAAGATAATGTCGGTTGTAGCAGACAAAGACCACATTGTGATCGGTACACCTGCATTGAATACCCTCTGCGTTTGTGTACCCGGTAAGCGGCTTATCATCGCCTAGTGGGTCGAGTGCCGCTGTTTTCTTACAACTAAGGTCACACGGCGGTTTCAATCTTGCCCTGCGACCAAAGGTGAACCGCGGGTTTCTCTAATCGCCGGGTTTCCTCGCCACTGACAGATCAAATAGTCGTTCATAGACGTGCAGCTCAACTGCCGATCAACAAAATATAAACATTTCACAACGTTGACCTTTTTCACAATCGCGTTGTAGACATTTACGGTGATCGTGCGTGCACTAGACAAAGAAGGCACCTGTGGACAATTTAAAAGACACACAAACAAATCTGAGGTGTGTATTGCAACACGTTGCCTGCCATGTGTAGTCTGTTCCTAATTTTGCAAGCGTGTGTCCGGCCTCCTCTGGCACTCAGTGCGTGAAGCGACAGGGAGACCTTGACTCAACAGCAGTTCGACCACTTTGGGTCCTCTCAGTATGGACTGTGCATACCCCCAGTGCAAACGGAACTTTACTAGTGAGACGGAAGGGGATTACATTGAAAAACAAGCCCCACCGCCATTGAAAAGAAGTGAGAAGCAAGCACACGCCCACCAAAAATCCCCCACCGCACCCGAAAATGCGTAGAATAAGTAAAAGCGAAGTACTTTCGTTCTAATTCTTCTACCACTATAACATTCCCCTCTAATTGTTTTCACGTTTTTTCTCTTTTCTAAACGAAGGCATGGCGTACACGGACAAGCAGCCTTTCCCATGCAAACATGATTTTTCAACGAATGTCTATACCCCGTCAGTAGCTCATTGAATGGCAGCTTCCAAGGGTCCTAATAAATCCTGTTTTGTTATGAAACTCTTCAAAGGCGATTCGTATGTAGGAAACAACCAGGAACAAGTCAGGTCCCGGGCCGCGCTGTGATTGGCTGACGTCACGGGGGTGTCCCGGCCGGCAGCCAATCACAGCGCGGCCTGGGAATGACGTCACGGGGGTGTCCCGGGCCGGCAGCCAATCGCAGCGCGGCCCGGGACAAAGGGGCGGGGCTTAAAAAAAGCACCAGAAACGCCCCCGAATCGCGTTTTCAAGAGAAAGCGCGATTGACAGCCTCTGTCTCCCAATGGCTAGCCTCCATTTATGGAGCTAGCCAATGAGAGGCAGAGGCGGTGCCGACATCCCTACTGTAGACAATAGTTTTCGATCTGGGAGTGGCACTTCGTGCCCCTCGCCAGGTCGAAACCTAAAAATGATTTAAAAAAATAACATACTTACCAATACTTACGTTGTAATGGCATGCGTTGTAATAGCATCTGCTATGTAATGTCATGCGTTGTAAAGGCATGCGTTGTAACGGATCCTGCGTTGTAATGGTGTGCGTTGTAACGGTGTGCGTTGTAACGGTGTGCGTTGTAAGGGTTGTTTCCCGCTTTAAAAAGCTAGAAATGACAGATTGTCATATATTTGCCATATAAGTGCAATGCCTTATTGTAAGAAATTGGGTTTTAGATTGAGGGGTAAAAGCCTACTCAAGCAACAGCCACAATCAATCCTTGTACGGCTGAACCACAAAAAGTCACTAAAATAACCTGTGCTCATCCCATCTGGTAGCTTAGCACAAAAGCAGTTAGGCTTAAGTTAGAAGCAATGTGTACATTTGTATGCAGCACTTAAACAGTAATAGAGTTAAGGCACAACACAAGAAAAGTCCCACTCAATTTAGAAAACTGGTGTGAATTTAAAAAAAAATATTTGCCAACGAAACAACAAAAATCCAATCAGCAGAACTGGAATTATCAATTTGGAATTTTTTAAGTGTAAAATAGCACCTAAAAGATCTAAGCGACAACCGCGGACATCTAGTCAAGCAAGAGCAGGGTAAAGTCAAAATGTATGGCCTATGGCAATGAAGCGCAGGTTGGCTACACGAAACGTGAAGGCAGCCTGAGGAGGGGGCGTCTTGGCCGGGGAGCTGCTAGGAGAAGTCATGGTGAAGATTCCTACATTCGAACTTGTTCTATTTTTCAGAAGTCAAAAATCTCCAACGGAACTAAGCAGCAGGTTGTAGCCAATGAGGGGTCAACAAGATCTGCTGCTGTGTAGAAGAATGTAGCGAGAGCTGCTGTTAAGTCAGGCCGCCCAGTGTAACACCTTGGGCGAACTGGCGAGCCTGTAGGTCCCGGTATCCTCTCAGATCTCAGAGCACTTTTTAGTTGAAAATTTCAAGTCGAAGGGTTTGGATTTGGGTCATCTGGGCACATTTAACACCATTTCCAAGGGTCCAGAACTGGGAAGGCACCACTTGGAGGGTGAGGTCTCACTCAGGCTGGTTCCAGGACCGGGTTCAAGAAGGTTTCAGACTTTTTGGTCCCGGAGGCTCTCAGCAGGAGGCCAGCAAACCAGCCCTTGCAGTCAATCTGAAAGTCCTGGATTCAAGTAAAAGAGCAGGGCAGCCATCTGGGGGCTCAGAGCAGGCTTCATGCAGCAGAGCAGTCTTTCTTGATGCAGCAAAGCAGTCCGCTGAAGTACGCATTAGGGAGTCCTCAGAGTCCTTCTGCAGGTCCAGGAGTGAAATGAGGAGTGGGTTTGAAGGTCCTATTTTTATATCTTTAGCCCTCTTTGAAGGGGAAGAAACTTCTGGAGGTTTCCCGCAACATAAGTATCTGGAATTTCCTGCCTCCCTACCCTGGTCCCAGTCTGTCTGCAGGCACAATAGGCTAGAGTAAAGTTCTTTGTGTGAGAGAAAGTGGCACCGACTTTTGAAGTGCAAATGGGGCTGTGCACAGCTCCACATCCGCTTACCTGGCTCAGATGGCCCATCCAGGGACACTTTGTTCCTCTATTTTTTGGCTGTCTGGGAGAAATACACAAAGTCCAACTACACCTATTCATGTGCCCCAAGAACAGGTAACATGCACCAAATGGTTACAATAAAAAAGTTCTAAAAGTGCCATTTTTAGAATTGTGACAAACACCCCATTAAAGCGGTTTTGTTTCAAAATACAATTCCTCAGACAAACATGACTTTTCTACCTGCTCCCAATCAAAAGTTACCTCTTATTAGATGCAATAAAGGAACCCAATAATATTCTGTAGGAGAGGTGGGCCACAAAGGAGTGAAAACAAATATCAGTTTTCATTACCAGGACATGTAAAACCTAAAATTACATATTCCTCTTTCCTATTACAATGCAACGTGCCATATGGGACGTCTAGGGCATATGTTAGGGGAGACACATGTAATAAAAAGGGAGTTTAAGGTATGGCAGTGGGGTTAATGGCAAGCATGGAGGCATATTGGCAGTTTGAAACTGACAACAGGTTACTAAGCAGGCCTGGGATATATTTTATGGAGCTACTTAAGTGGTTGGCATAATAAATGCTGAAGGCCCAATAGTAGCATTTAATTTACCAGCCCAGAAATTAAACTGCATTGCTACTTGATCTTGAGCAGCACAAAGGGAGAGGTAGGCAGTACGTTTTCTGGTACTGGCAAATAATAACATAGTAAGTTGCTTGTTAGGTCTGCGCACAGCAATTGTTCTGTGGATTATTACACAAGTTGGTTTACTTCTGTTGGGGTTGGTTTGGGTGCTCCCAAGGTGTCGTCTTCACCCTAACGACAAAAGATACTTAAAGTTTGATAGTGCTGTCAATTGAAAATTGATAGCATCCCCCAGGGCACACTTATGTTGGGGTGGTATTCCTCCATATAACTGTACGACACTGTTAGCTTCAGTCTCAAAGAGGTTCAAAAATAGAGTTTTTATTCACAATTCATTGATGTTTGTTTGCTCATCATTAATAAAGATTATTTAGTGCAATTATTTCTATCAACAATGGCATCTTTTGCTCCGATGCATTTTGGGTGTGACCCTTCGTCTGGGAGCATCTGGGAGAAAACGACATAAGTGCCATGTTTAAGTGGTCTGTAGTTAACATGATGTGCAAGGTTAGTGTTGTGCTCGAAATGACAAAAGATTTTTTACAATTAAGGTTGTTAACGTGGTTTAAAGGTTATGCGTGTGTACTACCGTGGCGTGTGGTTTTTGAAGTGCCGAGTACACGAACGTGCTGAGTGAAGGTTAACAGGGTGGTGCTTGGGGTGCGGGCCGCGTTTATCAATGTTAAACTCAGTGCTCGTTTATAGGGGCTGCTCAAAAGCGGGTGTAAAAGCAAGCGGTGCATGGCCCCGTTGGTTGTGGGGTACCTTCTGGGTTGCACAGCCTGTTGCTGGGCACTTCTTGGTGGGTGTAAAGGGTAGAAAAATGAATCTACTATACATCAGGCAGAATATGATATTTCCAATTCAGTATGCCCTGGTTCAGCAACCCGAGCCAGCAACGACCAGAATTTGGTGCTGTCTCTAGCTTGGCATGCAACCTTAGGGACTGCCATATGGCTTCATCCCAGTCCCACTTTGCTCTCCAGAGTTCCAGCTTATAGACCTTCCCCGCATTTCTTATGCCATCTAAATCCCTGATTTTGACTGCTTGCACTAATAGTGATTTGGAGTGCCTACAAGCCTTGATGTACCAGGTCTGTAACTTGTTCTTGGTAGGCCGCATATGTTTGGTATGTTTTATTAACTGTAAAGTAGTGGTTCAAATGGGTGAAAAAGCGGCAATGGAGCTTTGAGCTACAAGCCTCCCTTCCTTGGTTGCCTTCAATGCTGCAGCCTCAGCTGTGGCAGTCGCTAGATTGGACCGAATGCTCTTTAGTTTGTCCTGATCAGTAACTAAAAACCCAAAATCCCCTGCTATTATTATCGGGGAGAGGGATTTCTCGAACTCAGATATACCTTAAGTATTGCAATAGTTGCCGAGGGTCTGCCTCCTCTGGTACCTCTCACGTCGACATTGAAGATATCAATGGTAGTGTTTGTAAGTCCCTTGAGGCGAATTCCCATAGTATCTGTGTTATTCACAGATAGCTGTGAGATATGTCAGCAAAGGCCAAGCTTAACCCACATTAAGAGACCCTCCGACCCCCCCGAACCCCCCCCCCCTCGACGGCCCATTTTGTTTTTGATTGCTGGTAAAAAAAAAATCTAGCAAAGCCTACCTTATATGCTGGGGTGATGCTCCAGGTCTCTTGGAATAGGCATACATCAAAGTTGTCCAGGAACTCAGTCCATTTGCAGGAGCAACAGCTTGTTCTTAATGCCCGCCACATTCCATGAGATCCTCGAAAACAGTGGCGGTGCTTCTACACTAGTTTGCCTATTTAAGCTAGTCACCACACAGTTATGACCGATACTGCCTCTGGGGGTCGGGCCGCTAACTAGTTTGTTCAGGTGTGAGGTCTCTAGAGAGATGCCCGGTGGATCCAAGGGCGCCTCCATAGTCCTTAAGAACGCAGGACATCCAGCTGCACCTGAAAGCTTTAGAGTATCTGAGGTAGCCAAGAGTAGCTTAGGGAGCTCTGGCAATATGTCTTGACATGGGGAGAGGATGTAGCCTTGCGGAGAGAGATGTCAACCTCGAAGATGGGGAACCGGGATCGAGTCTCGGCAACGACACTCAACATCCTGTGATTCTGGGCAAATCAGTTTATCTTCCCGTGCCTAATAAAAATTAATGTGTCCGTCTGTAACGAAACTGGTGCTCATGTAAAGCGCTCTGATCCTCGATGTCTCGGGTCTAGTTTGCGCTATATAAAACTCTTATATATTTTTTTTTTAAATGACAAAGTGGTCAGCCATCCTTCCACTATGCCCTGCAAATCAATCAACCTCCCTCAGTGGTGACTTGGTTAGCGGCCCCTTTGTGTGGTCAATCACCGTCTGTAGTTGTTCTGCAGATGGTGAGCTCCGTCTAAACTGGATGGCCAATGGGGCAGGTGAACTTGTTCTAAACTCCAGGACAATTACGTTTCGGCCAGTTTTCCATTAACTTGGGTCAACTCAAAACAATCAGTGCCAGAATGAGGAATCACTTGCCTGCTAACCCTAACAATGTCTTCCCTAATTAGGGATCTGCACCCTCTCACTTGCTGTAACCAGGGAGTTGCCTTATTTCTCAGGGAATCTTCCTTCTCGAAGCCTGTCTGTGGGGCAAGCTTTTGGACATTAGTCAAACACTTTGCAAGGGTTATTGGTTGTTGGTCCCAATAGGAAAGGGGTCTTGGCTCCATCCATGTATTACTAGGTGGCCCAGTCTTCTGAGATCTAAGGAGGTGTTCTGGCCCTGCAGCCTGTCCCCCCCAAATTGATTGTATTGCAAGAACAGGTCTCTTTCCCCGACCTGTGTAGGTTGTCATGTCCCACTAATGGAGCATCTTGAATTGGAGCAGAGTGTGAGTGCTGCCCACTACCCGCATGTGCTACATGGATTTCCCTAGCAACAGATCGATTACTTTGTGCCTCATGGCATAGGGGTCCCAATGTGTTGAAGGCCATTAGTTCCCTTAACAACCCCATAAAGTCACCTATCAGATTTCAAAGTGGTAACCTCAGCTCTTAGATCGCTGTGGATATCATGGCCCTTAGGGATAGTGTTTGGGATGTTATTAGGGTTGGCTTGTGGGAAGGATCTCAGTGAGAATGTCCCTGTTTTTAGTGGGGCTCTGTAAATGTGCAAAGCGATTACTGCATACAATTGGCAGATCTACTATGCCATTAGATTTTATGTCAAAATGCTTCCCACGGAGAGTTATGGCTGCTGCCTCCGCCTGTGTGTTTAACTGTTCGGTAATAAATGCAGGGTCCTTTCCATTTGCATCTAAAATATCTTCACACTTAACCAAGAGGGTATCAATGCGGTCAAGGACGCAATTGCTTCCAGTATGCTTAGCTTGCTTAGCTAATTTCTTCGCTTTCTTAGATTTCACTGCGCTTGGTCCGCAACCACCCTCCGTCACCTTCCTTTTGGCCATCGGATTAAAGGAGCAGTAGGTGGAACTGTTCCAGATGGTGAACTTGACCATGCCAAACTACTGCGGTGACAATTAATCAATATTTCGGTTGTTGTACCTTCCCTGATTTTATACACCTCCCACTTTATAGCGTCCAAACAAATAGAAAGTTTAGCAGTGATGATACCTTATTGTCCGAGAAAGCAAGAGTTAGGGGAATGGCCTGGCCCAGCCCAACCTCCTCCGGGCTCTGATGGGCGCGCCCTTGGCCCAGGCTCAGCCCGGGCTATTGCAGCAATGTAATTGAATGGAAGTGTATGCCCAATTGAAGTAAATAGCAAATAATGTCCTGCACAGTAGCCTTAACAGAATTAATGTGTTGAGGTTGGCAATAGCAAACAAAACGCTTACATTTTGCAGCATAACAGTCTCTGGTTGTGGGTCTGCGAGGCTGTTTAATTCTGATGGTAAATTTAAATAACCAAACTCTAAGACTTCAGGGACCAAATCGCTAGGTTGAGCATCTTGGGGTCTGGGTGTTTGATTCTCTGAGGCCGAGTGAGAAGTTTGTCTGTTGGGGAGCTTCTTGTGTGGGTCTACTGAGAGATCCAGGAGCATCGTGAACCAGGGCGGACGTGCCCATGTGGGAGCTACAAGGATCATGGTAAGAGATTTTTGCCTGAGTTTCCGAACCAGAAACGGAATGAGAGGGAGAGGTGGAAAAGCGTAGCCAAATATCCCTGACCAACTTATTTATAGTGCTTTGTACTTGGATAGTGGGTGGGAACCTGGATGTGAAGTGAGGGCATTTTGTATTTTCTTTTGTGGCGAATATGTCTATGTGAGGAGCCCCCCACTTTTGAAAGGAAGGATGGAGGACTTGTGGGTTGAGTTCCCACTCATGAGTCTGTTGGTGCGTCATGCTGAGCAGATACGCAAGATTGTTGTCAGTCCCGGCAGATATTCCGCCATCAAATGAATGTGATGGTTTAGAGGCCAATTTCATGTGGCCTGGGAGAGGTGTGACAATTGGGAAGACAGTGTTCCCCCGCTTTTGTAGTTAACACAGGGCTGTCATATTGTATGTCCGGACTAGAACAACTTAGTGAGATAGATGGGGAAGGAATGCTTTCAGTGCAAGGATTACTGGGGAGAAGATGTAGCCTTATGACTAGAGCGGTCAACCTCGAAGCTGGGGAACCGGGTTAGAGTGTCGGCAGGGACGCTCAACATCCTGGGATTCTGGGAAAATCACTTAATCTCACCACGCCTAACAAAAACGAATGTGTCCACCTATACCGCAAATGGTGCAAAAGTAAAGCGCTCTGATACCCAATATCTTCAGGTCGAGTTTGCGCAATATAAAACTAAATTTAAAAAAAAATACTGCCTGGAGTTCCAAGTAGTTGATGTGTAGGGATTTATGTTTGGCATCCCACAGACCTTGTATTGTGTTGTTTTTGTGATGTGCACACCAACCCATCTCTGAAGCGTCTGTAGTTAGAGTGATTTGAGGTACAAGGTCCAGAAAAGGCTAAACCTTCAACAAATCTTTGGGGTTCCACCGTTGCAGAGAATGGTGAGTTTGGCAGTCTATTAACACTAGGTCTTGGAGGGGACCCTGTGACTGAGACCACTGACAAGAAAGACATTTATGTAGTAGGTGCATGTTTAGTCTTGCATTGCCATAGTTCCAAAAACAAGATGCCATCATACCTAGCAGATGTGTAACAGTCCTAACAGTGAGTGTACTGTTTGTCTGACATTGAGCGAGAAGTGTGTGAACATTTTGTATCCGAGGGGGATTGGGGAAAGCTAGTTCAAACGAACATTAGTTACTTACCTGTAAACTGTGGTTCTCCATTATTGGTGTCTTTCATAGATTCACATGCTTGAATATTCCCCGTCGTCGAAGTGGGAGTACCACGGTACATAAAATAGTAGTAAATATATATATATATATATATATACACATATAGAAAAATTTTAAAATGTACATATATATAAGAAATGTAATACATAATATAAGGTAAAGTTAAAAGTACCATAGAACTGAAAAGGCCCATGGAAGCCTTAATGGGAGAATTCACTTTAGTAACATATCATAGTCATTATAATAGTCCAAATTCCAGCCAATCAGGCCACAGCACCCTCTGGAACCTTCTCCTCAGAAGCTCAAGCCCTCAGATTTTCGTAGCACCAAAGTGACCAAGAGTGCATGAGGAGAAGAGAGCCTCTGAGGGGAGGAAGGGTGGGTCGCATGTGAATCTATGAAAGACAACAATACTGGAGAACCACAGTTTACAGGTAAGTAACTAATGTTCTTCTCCAGTATTAGGGGTGTCTTTCATAGATTCACATACTTGAATAAGAGTAGAAAGCAGTAAAGTAATACATGAGTCATAAAAGGCGTGCAAAACTAGATAAGTAAAACTATAGTATTAATAATATAGCATGCATTGAGACATACGTCAAAACCTTTTATGACAGGAGGCGGGAAGCAACAGAGGCTCACCTTAATTAAACAGATTTCGTAGCAGAGCTTGGCCCAAGGCAGCATCTGCGGCGTCCGCTGACTCCAAACAATAGTGCCTCGTAAACGTGTGTCTGCTCGACCATGTTGCAGCTCTGCAGATCTGGCGCAGAGGCACTCCAGCAAATAGGGCGGTAGATGATGCCACAGCCCTTGTCGCGTGGGCTCGCACCAGAGCAGAGAGAGGCTTTCCAGCTCGGCAATGGCAGAAAGAGATGGCAGAAGAAATCCATCTAGTAATGGATTGTTTGGTGACTGGTTGTCCTTTGCATATTCGGCCATAGGCCACAAAGAGCTGGTCTGATTTACGAAAAGGAGCGGTGCGCTGGATGTAGAATTTCAGGCAGCGTTTTAAATCCAAGAAATGCAACCAACGCTCAGCGGGAGACTGAGGGTTTGGGAAGAAAGTCGTAAGAATGACGGGCTCATTCAGATGGAAATCCGAGGGAACTTTGGGAATACATTTTGGATTTGTATGCAAAGTAACAGCGTCCTTGGAGAATTGAAGAAATGAAGGTTAAATTGTGAATGCTTGGATATCACTTAATCGCCTTGATGATCAGGAGAGCAACCTTCCACGTGAGGAATTTTAAGTCCGCTGAATGGATGGGCTCAAAAGGAGGAAGGAGGAGCTGAGATAAGACCAGATTCAAGAGCCACAAAGGCGGAGGACGATGTTTAGGCGGATACATTCGAAAGAGGCCTTTGAAGAACTGCCGAATGATCCGAGAGGAATACAAAGATGTGGTGCCATCATGACGAAAGCGGGAACTCGCAGCCAGAAAGACTTTAAGAGTGCGGCCTTGGTTCATGGTGAGCAGGTGAGGCAGAGGGCGAAGAGGTATCGGATCGCACATGGACATCAGGAGGAGGTCCGTGAACCACAGACGAGGTGGCCATCTGGGAGCAATCAGTATGACATGGCATGGTTGAAGCTTCATCCTGTGCAGCAGGCGCGTAATAAGAGGGAGCGGGGGAAAAGCGTAGACAAATTCGCTTGACCAGTTGATCGAAAACGCATTCCTGCTCGACTCTCTGTGGGGATGCCGACTTGCAAACTGTAGGCATTTGCTGTTGGTTGAAGTCGCAAACAGATCCAGCTGTGGTTGGCCCCACTGGCGAAAGATGTATTCCAGAATGGGTTGGTGGAGTACCCATTCGTGATTGTCTGCCAGAGATCTGCAGAGACAGTCGGCCAGGGTGTTGGAGACGCCCGGCACGTGAACTGCCGTCAGGTGAACTTGGTGTTGAATTGCCCAATTTGAGATTTCTTGCGCCTGTTTGGAAAGCAGTAGAGACCTCGTACCTCCCTGCTTGTTGAGGTAGTGCATGCTGGTGGTGTTGTCTGTCCGTACCAGCAGCGATTGGCCTTGTATCAGAATCCGGAAAGACTTTAGGGCAAGGAAGATGGCCAAGAGTTCTATACGATTTATATGCCATGTGCGTAGCTGCAGTCCACTTGCCCTTGACCGACATTCCCTCGAGGTGTGCCCCCCAACCCTCCAAGGAAGCATCTGTTGTGAGGGTGAATGTAGGAGCTAGTTCCTGGAAGGGCCGCCCGGCGGCGATATTCGGAAGGTGAGCCCACCATTCCAAAGCTGTGTGGATGCGGGAGGGTCAGGTAGAGTTTGTCGTTGAACGACCCCGAAATTTGCTTCCATTGCTTGTCCACCTCCTCCTGTATGACTCTCATGTGAAGTCTGCAGTATGGGATCAGATGTATGCAAGAGGAGGCCATGCCCAGAAAAGATTTCAAGATCCGGACAGAAACTGACTTTTTTGATTTTAGATAAGCGACCATCTTGAGTATGCAAAGTTGTCGCTCCTGGGACACAACCTGTGCCAGACGAGAATCGATTAAGGCTCCTAGAAAGATTCTCTGTTGTGAGGGGCGAAGATGAGACTTTTCCTGATTCACAGAAAGGCCCAAGGTGTGAAAAAGTGACAGACAGGTTTGAGTATGCGGTCTTGCTTTTTGACGTGTCCGAGCTTTTATTAGACAATCGTCTAGATAAGGGTAAAATTGAATGCCTTGCAGACAAAGGAAAGCTGCGACCGGAGCCATGATCTTCGTGAAGACTCTCAGCGCTGATCGAAGGCCGAAAGGCAATACCTTGAACTGGAAGTGCTTCGATCCGAAAGTGAAGCGAAGATATGTCCTGTGTTTGTGGTGTATTGGCACATGAAAATATGCATCTTGGAGGTCGATAGTGGAGAGGAACTCTCCGGGATTGAGGTATTGCAAAATCTCCAGTAGGGTCAACATTCTGAAAGTTTGTGATTTGATGAATTTGTTGAGGGCTCGTAAGTCCAGAATGGGGCGCCATTCTCCCGATTTTTTCTTGATTAAAAAGAAGGGGGAATAAAAGCCCCTGCCCTGTTGTGCTCGAGGGACCACTTCGACAGCCCCTTTTTGTATCATGATCTTGACTTGAGCCAACAGATCTTTCAAATGAGGTGGGGGAGGACCAGAAGGTCGACGGGTGGGTGGAAATTTTGTAAACTCGAGAACATGTCCTTCCGAGATGACATCCAGGACCCAACGATCCGAGGTGATATGAAACCAGTTGGAGAAGTTTTGGGAGATTAGACCTCCAATTTTCAGAGTCGGAGAGCACTTGTTGGGGAAGTCACTGCTTTTTGGAGCCGTTTCCCCCTCTGTAATTATTTTTCCTCCGATATGGTCTGGAATCGGTCTGGCGATCTTGAGATTGGTAGCTGTATCTTTGCTTGTTGTCGACATAGGAGCGATACCGGGAGGAGCCACGAAAATTGGAAGAGTCCCCTCTGCCACGTGCTCCTCGAAAAGGACGTTTCCTGTACTGTAGGCTTCCTAAAGAACGAGCAGTATCTGTGTCCTTCTTAATGGATTCAAGAGCATTGTCAACATGCTTGCCAAAAAGTGAATCACCATCATATGGCAAGTCAAGAATTCTCGCCTGTACCTCGGGCCGAAAGGCTGTAGATTTGAGCTAGCCTTGGCGTCGTAAAACAGCGGCTCCAGCAAGCTGTCTGAACCCTGTTGAAGAGATGTCAACAGCGCAATCTATAATCTCAGCAGACATTTTTTCTCCTTCTTGGACTATCGTCTGGGCCTCGGCTCGGGCGGAATCTGGGAGCTGGTTAATCAAGGCTGCGATCTCTGACCACATTTGGCGGTCATATCTCCCAAGGATGGCCAGGGAGTTCGCCGCTTTGACCTTTGTGGCAGCAATGGTGGTAAACTTCTTACCGATAGAGTCCAACCGGCGTCCCTCTTGGTCTGGAGGGGAGGTTAGAGGAGTGGCCGAATTCCTTGAACGTTTTTGGGCAGCCTGCGTTACGACGGAGTCCGCCTCAGGGTGTGAAACAAGGCATACTGGAGAGTCTGCAGGCGCCTTGTACTTCTTGTCCAGACGTGGTAACACAGCTGGGATGGAGTTTGGTCGTGCCATGAGTTTAAGGCCTTCTTGCCAAATAAAAATCAATAATTGGGATGGTATGGGTTTGTTTAAGAGGCTGATTTATGACGTCATAGAGGAAGCAATCAGTTTGTTGCATCTCTAAGGTTAAATGGAAGCGTTTGGCAGCACGCACCATTAAGTTATGAAAGCTTCCAATGTCCACCGGCGGGGAAGGCAAAGGTGATGTCGGTGGCATAGATGGTGTTTGAGCTCTATAATCATCCCAATCCGCGAGGACGTCATTTACATCCTGATCAGTGTCTTGATTGACATCCGCATCATCATCAATATCTGGCTGAGGAAAAACTGGCGACTGCGGCGTCTCCGCATGCATGGGTGTTGGAGCCGCAGGTTGAGGAGTTGACGGCTGATAGCCAGAAACCGGTCCGAGGATGCTTGATTCCGGTCCAGGGAAGACATGGCTTGGCAGTTCGGGCTGGACTGTTCCCATGAGGCACAGGGTCAAGGCTGATTTGCATATAGCCATGTCTGAACTGGGGTGGTGTGGAGTGCAAAAAAACGATGGATTTAGGCCCAGATCTCTGTACTGGGGTGAATGTATGACATTGTTCTGCATTCTGTCCATCAACTGCTGTTTTTACATCTGTATCATAGTCTGAATATCTTGGACTCTACGTTCAGAAGGACAGATCCGAAACCACAACGTGTCCAGAACAGCTCCAATGAAAGGGAGCTTGTTAGAGGGAATCCGGTGCAGCTTCGGCACAATGATAGTGAACCCCAGCGAATGCAGGAAGTTCGCCGTAGTCTGGAGGTGGGAAACGACTGATTGGGGCAAGGCCACCTTCAACAACCAGTCATCGAGATAGGGGAAGACTGGAACCCCTGATCTGCGCAGATGGTCTACAACCACCGTCATCACCTTTGCGAACACCAGAGGGGCACTGGTGAGGTGAAAAGGGAGCACAGCAAACTGAAAGTGCTAGCCCACAGTAAAATATTTACAACAAGGGGTGGTGATGGACAGGAACAGACTAATTTGCATACAGCCAGGTTCTGAAACTGGGATGGTGCAGTGAGCTAAAAAACGGTGTTGGATCTAGCCCTGATCTCTTGACAGGGTGAGAGTATTCTGCTTAATTCAGAGACTCTGTCCCTCACCACCCCTTGTTGTAAATATTTTTGTCCACCCTAAGCGTGGAAGGGTATACTCAGACATGAGTCCCTTGCTCATTGCACCATCAGGATTCAAGCAAGCCGGGCCGAAGACGGCTGTAATGCCAGAAACCGGTCCCCGGAAGCTTGTTTCCTTCCCAGTGTAAGAATTGGCTTTTGTAGTTTGGTTTGCCCTGTTCCCATCATGCACTGGGACAGGAACAGACTAATTTGCATACAGCCAGGTTCTGAAACTGGGATGGTGCAGTGAGCTAAAAAACGGTGTTGGATCTAGCCCTGATCTCTTGACAGGGTGAGAGTATTCTGCTTAATTCAGAGACTCTGTCCCTCACCACCCCTTGTTGTAAATATTTTTGTCCACCCTAAGCGTGGAAGGGTATACTCAGACATGAGTCCCTTGCTCATTGCACCATCAGGATTCAAGCAAGCCGGGCCGAAGACGGCTGTAATGCCAGAAACCGGTCCCCGGAAGCTTGTTTCCTTCCCAGTGTAAGAATTGGCTTTTGTAGTTTGGTTTGCCCTGTTCCCATCATGCACTGGGACAGGAACAGACTAATTTGCATACAGCCAGGTTCTGAAACTGGGATGGTGCAGTGAGCTAAAAAACGGTGTTGGATCTAGCCCTGATCTCTTGACAGGGTGAGAGTATTCTGCTTAATTCAGAGACTCTGTCCCTCACCACCCCTTGTTGTAAATATATCCCACAGTAAAAAGCATGTATCGACGATGGGCAGGCAGGATGGGGATATGAAAATAGGCATCAGGCAAGTCCAGCGCTACCATCCCTGGGGCAGACAGGATCTGAGCTAGGGTGAGCATCTTGAACTTCTTGTTGAGGAAGTAGTTGAGGGCTCTGAGGTCAAGGATAGGACGAAGGCCTCTGTCCTTATTTGGGACCAGAAAATAGCAGGAGTAACAACTATAACCTATTTCTGGCCCAGGAACCCTTTCTATAGCTCCCTTGACCAAGAAAGTTTTGACTTCTTCGAGTATTAGGGAAAGGTGATCCTCTGTCAGCTGATTGTACACTGGAGGCATGGATGGAGGGGTATTCTCGAATGGGAGGGAATAGCCCCTTCGGACTATTTGCAACACCCACCCACCTGAAGGAATGTCTCGCCAGTGGTGGAGAGGATTGCGTATTCTACCACCAACTAGCCGTGAGTGATCCTGGGAGATCGGACTAGGAGGGTTTTGCGGTGAAAGAGGGGATCATGCCTTATCTTTACTCCTGGCCTCCCGACCCCGGTCGGGGTGAACTGTGTCCACAGCCCTGCAGAGGTTGCTGAATTTGTGGGGTCCTCTGCCCGGAATAGAGTTGAAGCGGTTGGTAGCCCCTTCCATAGCCACGAAAGGTGCGAAAAGCAGGCACGAGCCAAGGTGCTGTGGTGAGACCCAAGAACTTGGCCGTAGCCTAAAACTCCTTGAAACGCTAACGTGCAGCACCAGATTTGTCCCTGAAAAGACGGGAGCCATCAAAGCGCATGCACATAAGATTAGCCTGGACAACCCCAAACACCTTGACGTCCTCAGCCAGGCATGGCAACGTATGGCCACTCTTTTGGAAATCGCTCTGCCCAGCGAGTTTGTCGGGTCCAAGCCACATCGGATTGCTGAATCTCTCCCATCTGAAATGGCTTGGGAGAGTAGAATCCGGTCCTCCTCAGAGACTATGGGCAGCACCTGCCAAACCGTGTCCCATATCAAATGGAAATACTGGCCCAAAAATGCGTGCAATGTTCATCGATGACAATGCTAGACTGGCGGGTGAGAACATTTTCTTCCCAGTCTGTTGGATTCCTTGTCCGGGGTGTGGAAGGGAACGCGCCATGGTTTGTGGAAGCTTGAATAACCAAGCTTTGTGGTGTGAGGGGGTGAGGAAAATTGGGACGTCCAGTGCAGGACGATGGCGGCAGGCAATTGTTCTGTTCACAGGAGACGATGGGCTTAGACCAGGTGCCCAGGAGACCGTCCGTCAAGGCCTCGTTGAAAGGCTGCAAGGGTTCCAAGCTTGAGGCACCAGGCTGCAGGACCTCTGCAAAGACGTTAGTCTTGACTGCCACTATAGGAAGCTGCAGGATCAAAACCTCTGAAGCTCTACGCACCACCAGAGCGAATGAGGGCCCCTCCTCCGTAGCCAGGTTGGGGGGGGGGGGGTGGAGAGGGGTAGGGGGGAGACAGCATGCTAGAATCTGGGGAGGTGGCCAGGCCACTGGCATCATCCAGTTCCTCTTACCAGTCCATGTCCTGGGGTTGAGGGATTTCTAAGAGGTCCTGCTCCCCCTCCCAATCCTCCTTATCCATTCTTAACCTTTCAGAATAGGGCAGGGTAAATGGCATTGAGACGTACGGCTCAGGCTTCGGTGGAGGCACGACCGGCTCAGTGTCGTCAGGAATGAGGATGGGGGAGGCACCACCGGTGCTCTCTGGTGACACTGAGGACCTCTGCTGTGGACACGGTACCAGGGAAGGTCGCTGTGGAGATGAGACCGGCACCGGTCCGGTCATGGGAACGGGTCCAGTAGGAGGCCGTGGTGCCAGAGCAAACACCACAGAATGCGCGGGGTCCCCTTCATAGTCATTGGCATCGTCATTGGCGAGTACCTAGGCTGGAAAGGATGCTATAACTGGCGAAAAGATAGGGGATAAGTAACCCGAAGATCTACAGTGCTCTCCCGGAGAGTTTGCTGTGGCCAGAAAACTGTATGTGCGGTCCACGTGTCTCCGTCGAAGTACAGAATTGACATTTGGCGTATGTGCAGTAAAGGAGCAGCCCCAGTTCCGTGCAAAGAATTTGAAGTGAACGAATCATTCACTGAGAAGTCTACACATCGGTGGACAAGAACATGCTAGGAAGTCTGCAAAGAGGTGTTGCGCTACTATACTTTTTAAAGCTGTACATTCATTCAGAGTGATAACGCTGTAGGAGGCTGCAACTAGGTTTTGAAAGAGAAGCAAAATGCATGATAAAGCTGCGAACAGAAGCGCTGGCTGGAAGAGATCAACCAGGTGTCAGGCAGTACAAAGAGGCGCTTGCAAGCAAGTGAAGAGTTACTGTGCCACAGCGCTGGGAAAAGTAACCCAGAGAAAGCATCCGGGGTTGTGCTTGCAGAGCTGTCCATACCCAAAGCAGCAAACCACCAAAGCTGCCGGGTGGTGGCTCAGAACAACTTTCATAGTCTCCTCAAAGCAAAGGGCTCCTATGGAGACCAAGAGGGAGGTCAAGGTTCCACAGACTGTCCAAGATGACAGAGGACAGCACAACAGAGGACAGCACTACAGAGGGCCTTAGGAATGTTATGGATGAAGCAGGTCCTAGCAGAATTGCAGATGGTGTTGGAAAGAACTCCAACCTCAGAGCCTGCCTATCTCAAAGATGGTTACAACGCAGCCGCCTTTTTGAAACCACTACTGCCATTGGATACTGCCAGTAAAACTGAATATTGCCGACAGCTGCACTGCCTGGATAGAGGTATTTGATGATTTCATTGATGTGACTGAAAAAGCAGATAACACGAAGATTATCAAGTACCTTCAAAATCTTGCTGGTGAAGGTGTAAAATACATCAAACAAAATGCAGCGAGCTGACAAAATTGCCTACAGTCAAATCAAAGCAGGCTTGAATCTCAAATTCAATCCAATGCTGCATCTTTGCAACTATCATTGCAAGGGATATTTCCTAAAAAAGTAATGAGCTCCTGGTGCATGTGTTAATGTTCTTTTTGCTCCTGCATAACATATTTGAATGCACTTAATCCATCTTGCTATAACAGCTCTGGATGTAGCATTTCCCTTTGTTGGATTAGTAAAGGAGACAAGAAGTTGGTTGGTTCCTGAAGGGTATAGTGCGCTCCAAATAGTATATAAGTACCCTTTAAACATCTCAAGTGTGTAAGGACCATTCTGCAACAGTTTGTAGTTTTGGAAAGAAAATTGGTAGTTCCAAGGTTTGATTTAAATGAAATCGTGAAATAATCGTGGATAAATATTTGGGGTTTGTACAAAAAATTACTTTGCAAAGACATGGAAATAAGGCTCTTCAACGGTAAGAGAATGATCGTGGTGTCTATTTCATCGGACGTAAACAAGGAGGCAAGGAATGTTTGCAACTGTATGACTCAAGTCGCAATTTGGATGTAAAATTACTGTCTGAAAATGAATTCTGAAAAACAGAGGTGCTACTTTTTGGACAATAGGCCACGTCCTGGAATGAGTCATGGTGGCCATCTACCTTGGGCACCTTACCTGTTCTAGTCCAGAAAGCAAGAAATCTAGGATCATTTTTGTTACAAAATTATTCTTTTCTGAGCAAAAAATTCAATCACATCTTCAGGTTTCTTTGTAGAAAATCTTTCCATTTATCCCCTTTGACTTGCAAAAAACAGTGTTAACATCTCTTATTTTTTTCGAAGATGGGCTATTGTAATGCCCCCTATTTAGGTGCTCATAAATATGTGGTTAGGAAACTGCAGTCTTTAGAAAATGCAGTGGCGAGACTGCTGTTGAAAATCCCGAAGTTTACATCTGTATCCCAATCATTGCAGGGTCTCCACTGGCTTCCAGTAAGAAAAAGGTTTGTTTTTAAGGCTATGTGCCTGGTCCATAAGGCCCTTTATCGGACCACTCCAAAATATTTTCAAGACCACTTCTCCTGGACTAGCTCCTCACAAATCATCAACATTCCGTGATCAATCAAAGCTAGATGAGGAGGCAGAGGCTACGCTGCGTCGTCAAACATCCATGATGCAATTTAGGAGGCAGCTGAAGACATAGCTGTTTACTGCAGCCGTGGAATAAGCTGCTGTTAGAGTTAGGAGCGTCTGAAACTACAGACTGATTTTGTTTTTCCTCCCTTTAGCGCTAAGACACCTTCGGGTAATTGCGAGCTTTATAAAACTATTTCATTCATTCATTTCACTGAACCTTCTTAATGATGTTATTGATACTAGGAAAGCTACTTTCCATGTTAACAATTGTATATGACAATTGTGTAGTGGCTTATACGGTGGATCTATAGAACAAGTTACTAACCTTCGGTAACAATATATCAGTAAGAGATATATTAGTTATTGACTCCTCATCTTAGAATTACCCCCAGGCATCAGACTGGATCCGGAGAATTATTCTTCAGCAGTACCCCTACGTGTCAGTAGCTGGCATCAGTCATCTCCGCATTCATCGTTGGCGTCTTGATCGCCGGAATGAGGTAGCGTTATCTACTTAGACAACGCCCCTGCGCACTGACGTCAGTTCTTTACGCGATAGTCCAAGCCAGAAGTGCAGAGCCATGCAAGACACTGACCACTGGTGCACAAACCTAGGGCCCTGAAAGGGTGTCCCTTACCCTAGAAGTCAGTTCACAGAATGGGGAGGATGGATGGGGCATTGAGAAATCCATAACTATATACATATGTCTCTTACAGATATATTGTTACCGAAGGTAAGTAACTTGTTCATCTGAACGAGACTATTAGCTATGGATTGCTCACCTTGGAATAGATACCCCAGCAATACCAACCCCAGAGGTGGGTCTGCCAACTAAGTTCATACCAGAAAGTCCTGGAGAACTGAACAGCCAAAGAAGCCGCCTCTCTGGACTTGGCTGTCCAGGCAGTAATGTTTAGTAAACGTCTGCAATGTAGCCCACATGGCTGCCTGGCAGATGTCATGAAGGGGGACTCCACGTCCCAAAGCCGTAGTGGCGCCCGTCGCCCTGTGGAATGGGCACGCAACCCTACAGGAGTTTCCTTTTTCGCCAAGGAATAGCAAATTGTGATGCAAAGAACGACACGTCAAGAGATGGTCCGCTTTTGCACGGCCCAGCCTTTCTTGGCGCCCACATAGCCAACAAAGAGCTGTTAATCCACCCGGAATGGTCTTGTGCGATCCAGATAAAAGGAAAGCACACATTTTGGATCCAGACAGTGGAGCCTTTCCTCCTCTTTAGAAGGATACAGGGGCGGGAAGAGGGTGGGCAAAGTGAAAGTCTGTCCTAAGAGGAAAGAGGTAACCACTTTGGGAAGAAAGGAAGACCTAGAGCAAAGGACAACCTTGTACGGATGAACAGCCAGGAAAAAAGGTTTAGAAGAAAGAGCCTGACGCTCACTCGCCTTGTGAGCAGAGGTGAAGGCAACCAGAAAGGCAGTTTTGAGGATCAAAAGTCTGAGAGGACAATTATGTAGCGGCTTGGAAGGAGCACACCTAAGGTAAGTCAGGACAAGGTTCAACTCCCACTGGGGTATTAAGAAAGGAATAGGAGAAAACAGGTGAGTAATGGCCCTTAAGGAAGCGATTTACAATAGAGACAGCTAATCAGGAAGGCATGAAGAGGAGAACCTCCAAAAGAGGGGCAGAAAGGGGGTCCACAGCCTTTCCTGTGCACCATGCCACAAATTTGTTCAATCTACAGGCGTATACCGTTTTGGTAGAGGGACGCCTGGGTGCCAAGATAACATTACAGACTTCAGGAGGAAGGTCGAAAGCTGTCAACCGCCCTCTGCTGCTGCGACAAAAGATCCTCCCGAAGAAGAAGTCGATGACCATGTTCAAGAGCTCGGGATACCAGACTCTTCGTGCCCAGTCTGGAACCACAAGAACGACTTGGGCCCCGTCGCGCTTATTCTTCTTCAGCACTCTGGGTCACGATGAAAAGTGTCGCCTAAGGAGTGCCGCCTTGGAAATTCCATTGTGCAAAACTGCTGACATTGAGCGTTCTCTTCAGTGGGGAATAGATCTAACCAAGGCTCTCCTCACTGCTAAAAGAGACCTAGCAGCACCTCCGAGTGAAGACCCCATTCGTGATCCACCATGCACCTGCGGCTGAGTTCATACGCCCTGGTGTTCAGTGAACTAACCAGGTGTTGAACCACCAACGATATGCCCTGATGTTTCAGTCACGTCCAAAGGCGGAGAGCCTCTTGACATAGGGTCCACGACCCCACCCGCCCTGTTTGTTGGAGTACCACATGGCAGTGGTGTTGTCCGTGAACACTTGCACTACCCTTCTTTTGACAGAAGGAAGGAATGCTTTCAGTGCAAGACAAATCGCCCGTAGCTCCAGAAGGTTGATGTGGAGCCCGGACTCCGCCGGAGACCAGAGGCCTCTGATTTCCGCCTCTCCCATGTGGCCGCCCCACCCCAGAAGTGATGCATCTGTCACCACAGTGAACTCTGGTTGGGGAAGGAAGAGGGATATGCCGTTGAACCAATCATCGTTCGCTAGCCACCACTGCAATTGGCGAGCAGTGCCCTCCGAGATCTGGATGCAATCAGAAAGATTTCCTTGATGCTTTGCCCACTGTAACTTCAGGTCCCACTGCAGAGCCCGCATATGCCACCTGGCATAATCCACCCGCAGGATGCAGGGGGCCATGAGGCCCAGCAGCCTCAGGGTCAATCTGACCGAAACCCGAGATAGAGGCTGAAAGATCGGAATCATAGCCCGGAAATCCTGGACTCGCTGTTCGGGAGGATAATCCCTAAACTGCGTTGTATCCAGAACAGCTACGATGAAAAGCTTCTGGGAGGGAATCAGATGTGACTTCAGAACATTGATAGTGAGCCCCAGTGACTGCAGGAGGTCCGCCGTAGTCTGGAGGGGGGGGAGACGACAGCCTAGGGCGAGCCCGCCTTCAACAGCCAGTCGTGGAGATAGGGAAAGACTGGAACCCCTGATATGCGCAGATGAGGTGCAACCAAAGCCATCAATTTTGTGAACACCTGAGTGGCGCTGGTAAGGCCAAAGGGGGAGCACGGAAAATTAAAAGTGCTTGTGGCCTACCGTGAACTGTAGGTAACGCCTGTGGGCCGGCAGGACGGGGATGTGGAAATAGGTTTCCTGCAAGTCCAACGCTACCATCCAGTCTCCAGGGTCTAGAGCAGACAGGACATGAGCTAATGTCAACATCTTGAAATTCTCCTTCCGGAGGAAGCGGTTGACGTCCCTGAGATATAAGATAGGACGCAGGCCTTTGTCCTTTTCGGGTACCAGAAAGTAGTGGTGGTAACAACCACAACCTACTTCTGGCACAGGGGCGCACTCAATGGCTCACTTGGTGAATAGAGTCGTAACTTCCTAGTGAAGAAGGGCTAAGTGATCCTCTGACATGCGATGGAATGTAGGTGGCATGGATGATGGGGTAGTCTCGAAGGAGAGTAGCCCTTTTGGACTATCTGCAAAACTCACCTGTCTGATGTGATGTTCTGCCAGTGGGGGAGGTGATGGCGAATCCTGCCGCCCAGTGGCAACTGGTGGCGGGTCGGACTAGGAAGAGGGGGGGGCACTGGTGGACTGGCCAGCCTGCCAGCCCCCTGACCCACGACGCTGGGCCCAGGTCCCCAGCCGCGCAGAAGCTGAACAGTTTGAGCAGGCCTGTGGGTCTGAGCGAAACATGGTGGGGCACCCATTCCGTAGCCACGAAAGGAGCAAAAAGCAGACTCTGTGGGGCAAGAGGTAGTAGCGAGGCCCAAGAATCTGGTCGTAGCCCTGGAATCCTTAAATCGCTCGAGCGCGTTGTCCGCTTTGTCGTCAAACAAGCGACGGCCATCAAAGGGCATGTCCAAAAGAGTTGATTGGACATCGCCCGAAAAGCCAGTGGACCTTCGCCAGGCGTAGCGTTGTAGGGCTCCCGACGTTGAAATCGTCCTGCCTAGTGAGTCAGAGGTATCCAGGCCACATCGTAAGGCAAACATCGCTACATCTCTCCCCTCTGAAACTGCATGGGAGAGCACGGCCCGGGCTTCCTCCTAGAACTGCAGCAGCACCTGCGCGACCATGTCCCACACAGAGTGGATGTAAGGGCCCAAGACACATGCAGTGTTCACCGACCTCTGTCATAAGCTGGCGGAAGAAAACATCTTCTTCCCAAGGTGATCCAGCTTCTTGGAATCCCCGTCAGGTGGAGCAGTAGGGAATGAGCCCTTGGAAGTAGAGGTTTGGACCACCAAGCTCTCGGGGGAAGGGTGATGGGAGAGGAAAATGTGGACACCCGGGGCTGGGCAGTGGAGTCGGGCAATCCTCCTATCTACAGAAGCCCCTGTGCTGGGCTTGGACCAAGTGACCAGAAGGATGTCCGTGAGGGCCTCATTGAACGGCAGCAGGGGCTCTGAACAGGCCGCTGCCGGTTGAAGCTCCTCAGTCAGGATGTTAGTCCTGACTGCCACTGTAGGAATCTAAAGCTTAAGGCCTCAGCCGCCCTACGCAACACCACAGCGTAAGAGGCTCCCTCCTCCGTAGCCACAGTAGAGGAAGAAAAAATGCCAAGGTTTGGAGAAGTGTCCAGACCACTGGCCTCATCGAACTCCTCTCTCCAGTCCGTTTCGTCCTACTGGCCTGCCAGAGGGTCCCCAGAGCCCTCCCAGTCCTCCTCAACCCCCTCTGGTTACCACTCTAGGCGATAGGGAACACCAGGGTAGACCAAGGGTACGAAATTACCGGTCGGTGCCGGTGTCAGTACGGCTCCGTGTCCATGTCAAGGTGGAGGCTGGGGTCGATGCTGGTTGACGACACAACCGGTGTTGGAAGGGGCAGACGTGTCACCAATAGATTTGACGCCAGAGGTGGCGTAAGGTCTGGATCCAGGCCTGGATCCCGGGGGGCCTGCGGCGCTGGGGCCAGCGGCGCTGGAGCCGAAGCCGCCAGCATCGAAGGCCTAGAACCCCCAGCCGAGTCCATTGGGACCGAAAGCATGCCGTTGGGGTAATTCTAAGGTGAGGAATCCATAAATAATAGTCTCGTTTAGATAGCAGTGTTAGTACAATGTTTAAATTCCACGCTGGTATTGGTGGTGGAATGATTCTTTTTAATCTTTCCGTGAAGGCTTTGACTACAGGTTTACGAAAAAGTGATTGCCGTTTTCCTGTTTCTACATCTGCCGCAATAGCTGCGAAATGTAGTCATACTGAGGTGCATGCCAGGTGTTCTCGTGTGCAGGCAAGAACGAAGTACTATTGCTTTTCAAGAAGTCCTCATTCCTAAAATTCTCATGATTGCTTTTACTGGTAGGAGATGATGTTGCTGAAAAAGGTCCCGTTGGTTCTGGAGATTGAGTACCCTTTGGCGGCTCTGGTAAGCTGTCCCCGAAATGGTATTGAGAATTGCCCCCAGATAAGGTTGAATTTAGGATGGTTGGAGATGTGATTTTGTCATATTGATTGAGAAACCCAATTGATGCAGTAAATTTATTGTCTGTTGGGTGTCTGCTATACATTTGTGTTTGTATGGACTCTGGATCAACCATTCGTCGAGATAAGGAAACACATGAATGTTTTGTCTTCTTAGTTTTGTTGCTACTACTGCTAGTCATTTTGTGAATACCCTTAGGGTTGTTATTACTCCAAAGGGTAGTACTTTGAATTGATGATGATGTTCACTTACCACAAATCTTTAGAACGTTGTGTGCTGTATGTATTGGAATGTGGAAAATAGCGTCCTTCAGGTCTAATGTAGTCATGAAGTCGCCTTTTTGCAGTAGTGGTATTACATCTTGTAGTGTTACCATGTGAAAATGCTTTGACAGTATGTAGCGATTTAGTAGCAGCATTCTGAATGTGTCTTAGGGTTCCGTCTTTCATTGGTATTAGAAAGTAAACAGGTTAAACTCATTTGTTTTGTTATTTGTAAGGGACTCTCTCGATGTCCCCTTTTTGCAGTAATGGCTTTCCTTTTTGTTTGGGCAGGTGTAGATGTTGTGGATTTAATACTTGCCTCTTTGGAGGAATATTTGGTGGTTGTTGAAATAACTCTAGGCAATATCCTTTTTGGATAATTTCTAAGACCCATTGGTCTGATGTAATGTTTTGCCACAATATATGGAAGTCTTGTAGCCTTCCTCCGACAGGTGTTTTGTGGCCAAGGGGAAGTATTAGCAAATCACTTAGTTGCGGGGGTGAAGGAGCACTTGTTGGGTGTGCCTCTTTCTCAACCTCTATTGTTTTTGTATCCTCCCCGATAATGACTACACCCTTGCTGATGTTATTTCTGTTGGTGTTGATAGGAAGTATTTTCTGTGGTAGAGGTTTTTGCTGCTCCTTTACCTTAGTACTTTCGAAAGGGCTGCTTGTGTAGTGGTTTGTAAAGCACCCATTGTCTTTGCAGTATCTGTGTCTTTTTCTTAATCTTTCCTAGTTGATAATCTACTGCAGGCCCAAAAAGATGTTGCCAAAAAGAATGTGTTGTTGTACATCTTGTTTGAATCTAGAAATGCATAATCATGCATGCCTTCTGAGCATAATAGAAGTATGTGTGCCCCTACCCACAGTGTAACCTCCATCTACGGCACATCTGATGGTAGCATTTGAAATGATCTTCCTCCTTCTTCTGATATTCCTCTGGAAGATGTTGCAAGAGTTCCTGTATTTCATAACAGTTAGCTCTATTATAGCGTGAGAGGAGTACCACAGAGTTTGCAATCCTCCAATGGTTTGCATGGCACGTAGCAACTCTTTTTGCTGCGTCTATTCTTTTGCTTCCTTCATCTGGAGGTGGTTCTCCAGTGCCTTGTGTAACAGCTCTCTTCCTAGCAGTGGTGACAATCAGTGAATCTGCAGGTTGAATACCTTGAATGTACATCAGCATTATATTTCTTTTCAAATCATGGTGTTAGGACTCTTGATTTTACTAAGTCCTTGAACACCTCTTTAGCCACAGTTAGAATGGATCCAATTGTGGGCAAATATTGGATAGTTCTATCCATGCGTGATAATGTTTCAACCAGAAAATCACTTTCCTCCTCTGTTGAATGCATGGAGAGCTTATGATATTCTGTAGCTCTTAGTATGACACTGTGATAGGAGGAAGGCCATCATGGGGAGAATGTTTAGTGGGCACAGATGGGTCTATGTCATGGTCTGGTAGCATCACATCAGTTTTGGGGCAGGTGTCTCATCAGTATTGTGTGTACCCTGGGAGTCAGTGTCCTCAATTTCTCCCTCTTCTCCTCCTTGTGGAGATGTTGAACAAGTGTGAGGTGAAGTATGTACACTAAAAACTATAGGGCTTGTGCCTCTATCTTCTTGGATTATCATTTTTTGTGGAGGCTCAGAACGTTGTCCCTCTTCTGGTCTTTTTCTATCCTCCTTTATCTTTTTTAACATGAACTGTTGTAGTCCCTCAAATACTACCCCTTGATCTTCAGTGGGTTTAGTACGTTGTGTTTTCTGTTTGTGTGCAGATGTAGTACTTTTAGAAACAGTCTGTTCCTGGTACTGGAAACATGGCTTTTCTACTGTTTAGAAGAGTGTCTGTGGTGTTTTTGAGAAATCAGTTCAGAAGTTTTAGACTTCATTCTGCTCGATTGTGAATGCTTTTTCGACTCAGATGTGTATGTCTTGAGGCTCTTCAGTGGCATTGTTTTTGTCAGTTCCAACTGATGCTTGGTCATTGTCGATGTAGTCTTCGGTGCATACTAGTTTAGGAACTGTCCCCTTTTTGATGACTGGCCTCCCAATCAGGATTGAGAATACTCTCGCCCTTTCTCAGTTCAAAGTCTTGGTCACAGTGTTGGCCTGAACCCAAAGGTTGTGGCGCCCCACGTTAGGGTATTGGTGGTGGCGATTGTATATATTTATAGGGGGGAGTGGGTGGGGGGGGAAGAGGGGGAGGGGTCGGTACTACTCACAGTACGTGCAGTCGTTTTGGTCCTCAGCCCCGAGCCAGTGGTCAGCATTGGTGATTTGAGTTGTACTGGAGCTAGCTCTTCCCCAGAAGATACTTCAGACAAGGAGTAGTGTGGGCTGGCTATTACCATCCCGCCTCCTGTTGAGGAACTGGCTTCACTGTCCGCATCGCTGTTTGGGACTGAAATCTGCCCCAGTTGTGCGATCCATATTATGTGTGACCCTTCAATCCCATCATGATAAAAGACTGATTATTTTTAAACAATGTGCAAGCAGCGTACTGTTATTGTTGGTGCTCCGAAGAAAGGAACAAATTACAGACGTTGTATGTGTCTAGTGTGTGTACTTGGCTGTACATCAAGAAGACTGTCTAAAGAGTTCTTTCTTCGTCTCCATTACCCGGAGACTATCATTCTTAATGGATGAGTATATTCGGAATCCGGGCAGTCCGTCCCAGGTGTAGAAATAGAATCTGTTGATGACTTTTTCCCAGTGGGTGTGTGGCATCGAATCTTGAACAGCTTCGATGTAATGAGTCAGTGACCGATAGTGGAAAAACACTTTGAGGAATAAATACTTCAACATGCGCAATGCCGTGAGGGGGGGGAATAGACGCACAATGCCCATCATAAATCTCCCTTGAGGAAAACAATTTGCAAAGTTCGGGCACAACACTAGACTGCAGGAGTATGCATAGCACATGTAGCTGCAGCCAACACATGCTATGATTATGGGCTTTGCTTTATGAGGGGGTGCAAGAGCAACAGAGAGTTTGGTGAAATACTTTTGTTCTGTTAATATAATACATTAATGCTCTTTTGATATCTAGTGTATGAAGAGCTCTTTGTGCCACAGAATCAGGATGACAGAAGAAAAGAGGTAGTTCAACCGATTGGTTAAGGTGGAAAGGGGACACAACGTTTGGAAGGAATTTTGGGTTTGAAGGAAGAACCACCTTATCCCTATGTAGTTAGAAAAAAGGTTCATCTAAAGTTAGTGCCTGGAGTTCACCTACACACTTTAGTGAAGTGATGGCAATTAAGAAAGAAACCTTCCAAGATACAAATTAGATGGAGCAATTGTGTAATTGTTAAAAGGGTTGAACAATATCAAGATTCCATATGGGTGCAGAGGGTACTGTGGGTAGTATTACTCTTTTAAGGCCTTCCATGAAAGCCTTAATAATTGGCACTTAGAACAGTGTTGCTTGTTTTGTAGCCAAGCAGCTACTGCTGCAAGATGTACACGTATGGAAGTATAAGCAAGGCCAGAGCACCATAAATGCAAAAGGTAACAAATAACGTTTTGTACAGATGCATTTAATAGATCAATATTTTGTTTACAACAGTAAAAACAAATCTTTTCCGCTTGGCTGCATAACAAGCTCTGAGAAGATCTGGGTTGTGGTGAAACTTATCCTATGGAACTACTGAGAGTTAAAGTAGTGTGGTGAACCAAGGTTGACGAGCCCATGTGGGAGCCTCCAAAATGAGGGTGAGAGCCTGAGCTTCCAAACTAGGAACGGAAGAAGAGGGCGACCCGGAAAAGCATAGGCAAATATCCCTGACCAACTCATCCACAGTACATTGCCTTTGGATAGGGGTTGTGGGAATCTGGAGGCGAAGTTTGGGCATTTGGTGCTCTGTGTGGCCACAAAAAAGTCTATTTGTGGAAACCCCCTTTTGTGGAAGTATGGGAGAAGGACTTGGGGGTGGAGTTTCTACTTGTGGACTTGTTGCTGCATCCTGTTGAGTTCTGCTAAATCACTGTCCGTGCCCTGCAGATGTTCCGCTAACAGATGAATTTTGTGATGTATTGCCCAACACCAAATGGCCTGAGAGAGGCGTGATAACTGTAGTGTGACTCTCCCCCCCTGTTTTTGTAAAAAGCCGTCATATTGTCAGTATGGACTACGGCAACCTTGCCTATGAGGGGAGGTAGAAATGCTTTCAACACTACATGGACAGCTTGAAGCTCTAGGTAGTTGATATGGAGATTATGGTGTTTCATGTCCCCAAGACCCTGAACTGCTAGATCTTGCAGTTGAACACCCTATGAGGGATGCGACTGTTAGCAAAATGTATGGAACAGGGTCGATGAACGGCCGCCCTTTGAACAGGTTTTGTGTGTTTCCCCACTGCAGAGAGTGAAGAATGTGGCTGACCCTTGATGTTGTAAAGGAACTGGCTCTATAGCTCCTCAGAGTAAGAAAGCTTACCCTTCTTGTTTGAGTAGTTGATCATGCTCCAGAGATTATGTGGGTGTGAGGTGGAATATTGGAAGGAGTAGTGAGGAGCTCTAGGCAATAATCATGTTGGATAATGCCCAACATCCACCGGTCCGATGTTATGGACTACCAGGTGGGAAGAAACTGTTGCAATTGACCTCCAAAAGGTGTAGTATGATGGCGGAAGGAGAAGTAAGTCACTGTTTGATACTGTATGGGGCATTACAAGTTGGTGTACCTTTGCCCCAACCTTTGAAGTTGTTACCTATGTAGTTGCCTCTAAAAAACCCTATAGATGGAGAGGTGCAAGGTCGTGATCTGTAGGGGGATGCAGAGGTATCTGTAAATGTTGTTTTGGAACCTGCTCTATAAGAGAAGCGATGAAAGAAACTACGAGGAGCAGGTGTTTGAAGTGACCCCATGGATTTGGCAGCCTCACCTCCTTTTTAATTTTTTCTTAAGCCTAATGTACATGTGAAACAATATAAAGCAATGGGGTAGCCCAGTCTAGTGCAGAACCTGGGGGTTAATACTATATGCAAAACAGTGGTTCTGCCATTATTAGAAATCAAAAATTATTTTTTAACAATTAGGTCTCTCCAAATGGATGAGAACAGTCAACAAATGAAAGAGCAAGATGTACCTTATGTCCAAACCAAAAAGCACAAAACTCTTATATTATTTTTCACAATATATTTGTTATCAGTATTTTTAAAAATCAGTGTAAACTTATTTCAATACATATATTTACATACACAGAACATTTCTTCTGAACTAACATTTGTGACTTAAATGTGCACAAACATTAAAAAATTTACATGTCACAAAACATTCCACATGGAAGGCCCCTTGGAGTCACCCTCCTATTTTGCAAAGAAATCCACATGGAGCCCCGTGCTCCTGACGCCGGAGGTTAGTGGTTCACAAGTATAATTAATGTACCCCAGTGCAACTGAGTCCGCTCAGATAGGCTGTAATTGTAGCCATCATTTTTTGGTTACCATGCAGGAATGGCTTACAAGATGAATCTTTGAAGTGACCAGATCACTGACAGCATGTGATTAGGACTACAGTGGCACGAATAGATGACAGGGTGGAAGCCCCATAAAGGTGAGCAGGGACTTTTGGTCTCTCCACTTTATAATATTTATCCACACCAAGCCAAATATTAAAGTACCCACCCCCAATTTGTTTCCCTAAACAGGCTACACACAGATCTTCCAGTTAGCCCAGAGGAAGACCCCACCAAGACAGTAATAATATTGCACTTTTTTCAGGGGTCGAAATGTTGACGCTTTATTGTCAAGTGTTGATGATCGCCCAGGATAACAAACCAATAATTTGATTAATCACTCACTGGGCTGATATTTCTTTTTTCTTCTTTCAAAACTTTGCACTGTGTTTAGATATAATTTTTCTATGTAGTATATGGCCATGTTACTTGAGGAATGTGTTGTGACATGTAAGGAATATGCTACTTACCACTATGCATCTGTTCTTGGCATGTAGGGCTGCTGACATTCATATCTGTGCATAGATCGCCGCCTAGTGTTGGGTCCGGATGATTGCACATTGTTGTCCTGGAAGAGTCTTTGAAGTATCACGAGATAGGTGGCTCCTCCCTTGGACTACAGTGCGCATGGGCATCCTCTCCATCCTCCGATTGTTTTTCGCCATTGTGGCAGGGATGGAGTATAGTACAGTAAGAGATGTCCATGCAAAGAGTGAATGCTGCAGCTGCGACAGGCACCGGGGAGGTGGGTGGGGGATATGAATGTCAGCAGCCCTACATGCCAAGAACAGATGCATACTGGTAAGTAGCAAATTCTGTTCGAGGCATGTGGGCTGCTGAATTCATATCTGTGCATAGAATGTATAGCAGTATCTCCCCTAGCGGTGGCTACCTGTGTCAGCTGCAGCAGTCTGGAAAAGAGTTTTGAGAACAGCCTGTCCTACAGCAGCTTGCTGTTTTGAATGTACATCTACACAATAGTGTTTGGTAAATGTATGTGTGGTTGACCATGTAGCTGCTCTACAAATTTCGTGTAAAGGAATATTTCCCAGGAAAGCCATGGATGCCCCTAGCTTACGTGTGGAATGCGCTCTAGGGGGGACTGTTAAGGTGCGTTTTGCCTTCAAATAACATATTTGGATGCACTTAACTATCCATCTGGTTATACCTGATTTTGAAATAGGGTTGCCTTTGTGTTGTGGTGAGAATGCCACAAACAATTGCTTTGTTGAACAAGTTACTTACCTTCGGTAACGATATATCTGTAAGAAACAGTAGTTAGTATTAGATTCCTTACCTTAGAATATCCCCAGGCGTCAGTCTGGATCCGGAAACTTTTGCGTAGCAGTACCCCTGCGCGTGGGTAGGCGTCGTCTGCAGGCGTCCCCTGCGGCTCCGCGACGTCGGCGTCGTGCGCCGTGATGACGTCGCTGGAGTATATAGACGCCGCCTCCGCGCGCTGACGTCAGTTCTTTGCACACAGCTTTTCCGCGCCAGAACACGCAGAGCCATGTGAGAACCAACACTGGTGCCATTTGAAAACTAGGGCCCTGAAAGGGATGTCCTTAACCCTAGGTATCAGTTCGCAGAACGGGGAGGATGGGAGGGGCGGTAAGGAATCTAATACTAACTACTGTTTCTTACAGATATATCGTTACCGAAGGTAAGTAACTTGTTCATCTGAAAGAAACAGGTTAGTATTAGATTCCTTACCTTAGAATAGATACCCCAGCAATACCAACCCCGGTGGTGGGTCTGCGAACCAATACAACCTACACCAGAAAGTCCTGGAGGACCGAACGGCCAAAGAAGCCATCCCTCCGGACTTGACTGTCCAGGCAGTAGTGCCTCGCAAAGGTGTGCAGCGAGGCCCACGTGGCCGCCTGGCAAATGTCCTGCAAAGGGACTCCCCGGCCCAGGGCAGTAGTAGCCGCCGTGGCCCGAGTGGAATGGGCCCTCAGCCCAACAGGAGGCTCCTTCCGAGCCAAAGAGTAGCATGCTTTGATGCACAGGACGACCCACCGAGAGATGGTCCGTTTCTGTACCGCCCTTCCCTTCTTCTCACCCACGTAGCCAACAAACAGTTGGTCATCCACCCGGAACTGGCGTGTGCGATCCATATAGAATGAAAGCGCACGTTTTGGGTCCAGACGATGGAGCCGCTCTTCATCCTTTGAAGGATGCGGAGGCGGGAAGAAGGAGGGCAAGGTGATGGACTGCCCAATGTGAAAAGCAGAGACTACCTTGGGCAGGAAAGAAGGTCTAGTCCGAAGAACCACCTTATCAGGATGAACAGACAAGAAAGGAGGTTGAATAGAAAGAGCCTGGAGCTCACTCACTCTCCTGGCAGAGGTGATGGCTACCAGGAAGGCCGTCTTTAAGGTGAGAAGACGGAGAGGACAGGAATGAAGGGGCTCAAAGGGAGCGCACATCAGGAAAGTCAAAACCAGGTTCAAGTCCCACTGAGGCATCACGAACGGAGTTGGAGGATACATGTGCGTGACGCCCTTCAAGAATCTTAACACAATAGGGGACTTGAACAAAGATGGCTGATCAGGTAGCCTCAAGAAGGCGGAAAGGGCAGAAAGATAGCCCTTGATAGTGCCCAGAGCAGAGCCCTGCTGGGCAAGGGAAAGGAGGAAGAGGAGAACCTCAGACAGAGGGGCAGAAAGGGGATCCACAGCCTTTGCTGTGCACCATGCCACAAATCTGTTCCACCGGCAGGCGTATACCGACTTTGTGGAGGGACGCCTGGCTGCCAGAATGACATCACAGACTTCAGGAGGCAAGTCAAATGGCCTCAACTGTCGCCGCTCAATCTCCACGCATGGAGGTGGAGACTGGACAGGTTCGGGTGGAGGACCGTCCCCTGCTGCTGCGACAGAAGGTCCTCCTGAAGGGGCAGGCGGATCGAGGGACCGACTGTCATGCTGAGTAGCTCGGGATACCAGTACCTTCGAGCCCAGTCCGGAGCCACAAGGATAACTTGGGCCCGGTCGCGCCTGATCTTCTTCAGCACTCTGGGCAGAAGTGGTATAGGCGGAAAGGCGTACAACAGACCGCAACTCCACTCGCGCCGAAAGGCGTCGCCGAGCGAGTGCCGTCTTGGAAACTCCAACGCGCAGAACTGATGACATTGCGCGTTCTCTTCTGTGGCGAATAGATCTAACCAAGGCTCTCCCCATTGCTGAAAGAGGCCTCTCGCCACATCCGAGTTCAGACGCCATTCGTGATCCACCGAGCACCGACGGCTGAGTTCGTCCGCCCTGGCGTTCAGAGAACCTGCCAGGTGTTGAACCGTCAGAGTCACGCCCTGACGTTCCAGCCATTGCCAGAGGCGCAGAGCCTCCTGGCAAAGGGTCCACGACCCCACACCGCCCTGTTTGTTGCAGTACCACATGGCGGTGGTGTTGTCCGTGAACACCTGCACCACACTCCCGTTGACAAAGGGGAGGAATGCCTTCAGTGCTAGGCGAATCGCCCGCAGCTCCAACATGTTGATATGGAGCCGGGATTCCGCCGGAGACCAGAGGCCTCTGATCTCCGCCTCTCCCAAGTGGCCACCCCAGCCTTGGAGGGACGCGTCCGTCACAACCACGTGCTCCGGTTGGGGAAGGGAGAGGGATCTGCCCCTGACCCAATCGCGGTCCGTAAGCCACCACTGCAACTGTCTCGCAGTGCCCTACGAGATCAGGACATGGTCGGATAGGTTGCCCTGATGCTGGGCCCACTGAAACTTCAGGTCCCACTGCAGAGCCCGCATCCGCCACCTGGCGTGATGCACCAGAAGGATGCAGGAGGCCATCAGCCCCAGAAGCCGCAGCGTCAACCTGACCGAAACCCGGGATAACGGCTGAAAGATGGGAATCAGAGCCTGAATATCCCGGACCCGCCGTTCCGGAGGATAAACCCGAAACTGCGCCGAGTCGAGAACCGCTCCGATGAAAAGGAGCTTTTGAGAGGGACACAGGTGTGATTTCGGCACATTGATGGAAAACCCCAGCTCGTGCAGGAGGTCTGCCGTCATCTGAAGGTGGTGGACGACTGTCTGGGGCGAGCCCGCCTTCAACAGCCAGTCGTCGAGGTAGGGGAAGACTGAAACCCCTAACCGTCGCAGATGAGCTGCGACCACCGCCAACACCTTTGTGAACACCCGTGGGGCGCTGGTAAGGCCGAATGGGAGCACGATAAACTGAAAGTGCTCCTGGCCTACCGTGAACCGCAGGTAACGCCGGTGGGCCGGCAGGACGGGGATGTGAAAATACGCATCCTGCAAGTCCAACGCTACCATCCAGTCTTGTGGGTCTAGAGCAGCCAAGACCTGAGCCAAAGTCAACATCTTGAACTTCTCCTTCCGGAGGAAGCCGTTGACGTTCCGTAGATCCAAGATAGGACGCAGGCCTCCCTTGTCCTTCTTGGGTACCAGAAAGTAGTGGGAGTAGCAACCACACCCTACTTCTGGCCCAGGAACGCGCTCGATGGCCCCCTTGGCCAAGAGGGCCGTAACTTCCTCCTGCAGAAGTGTCAAGTGGTCCCCCGACACACGGTGGTTCTGCGGTGGCATGGCTGGAGGAGTGGACTCGAAGGGGAGGGCATAGCCCCTTCGGACAAGCTGCAGCACCCACCTGTCCGATGTTATCGCGCGCCAGCGGGAGTGGTGATGGCGAACCCTGCCACCCACTGGCGTCACGTGAGCCCGAAAGCTCGGACTAGGAAGGCTTGGATGCAGCAGCGGAGGGAGGCGTGGACTGACCACGCCGCTGGCCTCTACCGCCACCACGGCGGAAACCACGGCCGCCACCGCGCTGGGGAGCGTTCTGCGTCGCGTGGCTGGCAGCACGTGTGGGACCTCCCCTCCCTTGGCCACGAAAGGGCCGAAACGAACCCGTCTGCTGGCGCTGGGTCGAAAGACCCAAGGACTTGGCCGTGACCCTGGAGTCCTTGAAGCGCTCCAGCGCGTGGTCCGCTTTGTCACCAAACAGGCGACTGCCATCAAATGGCATGTCCATGAGTGAATTTTGGACGTCTGGCGAGAAGTTGGCAGATCTCAGCCAAGCATGGCGACGAATCGCCACCGTTGTGGACATCGCCCGTCCCAGCGAGTCGGTCGTGTCGAGACCACAACGGATCGAGTACCGCGCCGCATCCCGGCCTTCAACTAAGGCCCGTGTGAGCTTGTCCCGCACCTCCTGGGGACATTGCGGCAGACACTCCTCGACCGTATCCCACAGGGAGTGGGTGTAGCGGCCCAAGAGGCACGCGGTATTACAAGACCGCAGTCCAGCGCTCAAAGAGGAAAAGACCTTTTTACCAAATTGGTCATACCGCTTTGATTCCCTATCGGGCGGAGCCGACGGAAATGCGGACTGCGAAGTGGAGGCCTGGATCACCAGACTCTCCGGGGAGGGATGGGTGGATAAAAAGGCAGGGTCGTCCGAGCATGGACGGTGACGCCTCGCGACATTCCGGTCAACCGGCGCACCAGAAGCGGGCCTGGACCAGGTGCCCAAAAGGACATCCGACAGGGCCTCATTAAACGGCAGCAGAGGCTCCTGGGGGCATGACTGCGGTTTAAACACTTCGGTCAGAATGTTCGGCTTGACCTTCGCGACGGGGAGCTCAAGGTGCAAGGCCTTGGCAGCCCTCATCAGGACCACCGAATAGGCAGCACCTGCCTCAGACGCCACAGGGGACGGAGAGACAAACCCAGGGTTGGGCGACTCGTCCAGGCCACTGGCATCACCCAGATCACCTACCCAGTCCACATCATACTGGCAGGCACGGGATAGAGGGTCCTCAGACCCCTCCCAACCCTCTCCATACTCATCGTCATCATACCCATATTCTGGGTCGACGATATAGACGTCGGGGTCAACGGGCCCCATCGGCGTCGGATCCGGCGTCGGCCGACGCCGGTCCGACTCCGCGTCCGGAGTCGGGGAGGAAAGGGGGGTGGCGCCGCGCGGCGTCGGTGCCGGGGACCCGACGCCGGCCGGAGCCGACGGCGGAGTCGCTGCACCACGCGGGGGCGGTACCACGGGTTGGCCCACAGGAACCGACGCCGGAGAGGCCGGGAGACCAGCCGGCGACGAACCAGAGGGAACCAGCGGCGCCGGGGCAGGAGCACCCGAACCGCTCGGGCCCCCAGACGGGACCGACGGGCCCGCAGGCGCCGAAGGCCCCGCCGGAGAAGACCTCGCCCTCATAGCAATGAGGAAGGCCTCGATCTCCTCACGCGACGCGCCTTCCCCAGGGACCGACGGGTATGGGGTAGACGGCGTCGGCGACCCACGCGGGGCCGCGGGGGTGGGGTCACCCGAGCCCCCGGCCGCATTACGCGGGCGTCGGGGGGAGTCGGGGGTGCGATGGCGACGCCCCGACTTCTTGTGCTTACCTGACGAGCCGGAGGAATGGTGGTGACTCCCGGAGCGCCCATGGCGGCTCCGCGATCGTTCCCTCGACCGCTCCCTCGACCTCCGACCGGACCGGGACCGCTCTCGACGCGGGGCCGACACCCGGAGCTCGAGAAGCTTGCGGGACCGCTCCCGCCTAGCTTTTCCAGTCAAGGCCCGACAGTCGACGCAGGACTCCACGTCGTGGTCCGCGCCCAGACACCGGAGGCAGAGTCGATGGTGGTCGGTGACCGACATCATGCGGTCGCACTCGTCGCAGCTCTTAAACCCAGGCATCCTACCGGCACCGTAGAAAGATTAAGTTTTACAAACACTTGGTCAAAAGACCGGAGTACTGCTCTTCGGATCTGCGCTAACTGGCGCGGAAAAAAGAAGAACTGACGTCAGCGCGCGGAGGCGGCGTCTATATACTCCAGCGACGTCATCACGGCGCACGACGCCGACGACGCGGAGCCGCAGGGGACGCCTGCAGACGACGCCTACCGACGCGCAGGGGTACTGCTACGCAAAAGTTTCCGGATCCAGACTGACGCCTGGGGATATTCTAAGGTAAGGAATCTAATACTAACCTGTTTCTTTCAGATTTCCGAAATGTTTTAGTTCTGTCTATGTAATATAGCAGAGCTCTTTTGACATCAAGGATATGCAAGGCCCTTTCAGCTACTGTTTGTGGATTCTGAAAGAACACTGGCAGTTCTATCGTTTGATTTATATGGAAATGGGATACCACCTTTGGCATGAATTTAGGGTTTGTTCTAAGAACTACTCATTTGCATGTACTTGAATGAATGGCTCTTGAATAGTTAGGGCTTGCAGCTCACTAACTCTTCGAAGCGAAGTAAATGCAATAAGGAAAGCCACTTTCCAAGTAAGAAATTGTATTTCGCAAGAGTGCAGTGGTTCAAAGGGTGGTCCCATTAGTCTGGTTAAGACAACGTTTAGATTCCAGACTGGTGAAGGTGGGTGTCTTGGAGGAATGACGCGTTTAAGTCCTTCCATAAACGCTTTGATTGCTGGCACCCTACATAGTGAAAGGTGTTGCGTGTTTTGCAGATATGCTGCTAACGCAGCTAGGTGTATTCTGATGGAAGAAAATGCTAAATTGCACCTTTGGAGGTGCAATAGGTAGCAAATGATGTTTTGAGTGGAAGCATCAAGTGGGTTAATGTCATTGTTATTACAGTAAATGACGAAACGTTTCCACTTTGCTGCATAGCATGCTCTGGTAGTGGGCTTCCTTGCCTCTTTGATAATATTCATGCAGTCTGGAGGCAAGTTGAGGTATCCAAATTCTAGGATTTCAGGAGCCAGATCGCTAGGTTCAGTTGTTGCGGATCTGGGTGTTGCATTTCGCCATGGCTCTGAGTCGCAGTCTTTGATGAGGCACCACTGATAGTTCTAGGAACGTTGTGTACCATGGTTGCCTCGCCCACATGGGAGAGACTAGTATTAGCGTCAGGGAATGTTGGCGCATTTTCCGTGCCACCAGCGGTATTAACGGAGCTGGGGGAAAAGCGTACGCAAATTTGCCTGACCAGTTCATCCATATCGCATTGCCCTTCAACTGCGGATGTGGGAACCTGGCGGCAAAGTACTGGCATTTTGCGTTTTCGCGTGTGGCAAACAGATCTATTTCCGGGTGTCCCCAACTCCGGAAGAATGGTTGGAGCACTTTGGGGTGGATTTCCCATTCGTGCATCTGTTGGCTGTGCCTGCTTAGCAGGTCGGCAACTTGGTTGTCTTTGCCTGGGAGGTGTTCTGCCATGAGAAAGATGTTTTTCTGAATGGCCCATTTCCACATTGCTTGAGCTAGGTGCGACAGCTGTGGCAAGTGTGTCCCCCCCTGTTTTTGAATGTAATACATAGCTGTCATGTTGTCTGTCCGGATCAACACAGCTTTGTTGCGTAAGTGTGTTGCAAAGGCTTTGAGGGCTAGGAAGATGGCCATCAACTCTAGAAGGTTGATATGCATTTTCTTTTGCTGTACAGTCCAGAGTCCCTGTACTGTGTAGTGTAGGACATGGGCTCCCCATCCTAGTAGGGATGCGTCCGCTGTTAGAACTATTTGTGGGACAGGCTCTTGGAACAGTCGTCCTTTGCAAAGGTTTTGTGGATTCCACCAATGCAGAGAGTTGTATGCCCGACTGGTCACCAACACTAGGTCTTTTAATTGCCCGTGAGCCTGGTTCCACTGCCTTGCTAGGCATTCTTGTAGTGGACGCATATGTAGTCTGGCGTGAGGGACTATGAATATGCACGAGGCCATCATGCCTATTAGTTGCATAAACACTCGAGCTGGTGGTGAGTGTTGGGGTCTGAACTTTTGTATTAGCGTTTGCATTCCCTGGACCCGTGCTGTGTTGGGATATGCTTTTGCTGACAGTGTATCTATTGTTGCTCCCAGGTACTGTTGGACGTGGGAGGGTTGTAGATGTGACTTTGGGTAGTTTAGTGATAATCCTAAACTGTGCAGTAGATGTATGGTCTTTGACATGTTGTTGGCACACTGCTGGGCTGTTGGAGCGTGTATCAGCCAGTCGTCCAGATAAGAGTACACATGGATGTGTTGCCTTCTGAGATGTGCTGCCACTGTAGATAGACATTTGGTGAACACTCTTGGAGCTGTTGTCACCCCAAATGGCAGGACCTTGAACTGGTAGTGTTGCCCTTGAATGGTGAACCTCAAGTACTTTCTGTGAGCAGGGTGTATAGGTATATGAAAGTATGGGTCCTTGAGGTCTAAGGTTGCTAGGAAGCCTCCCTGGCGAAGCAGTGGTAAGACTTGCTGGAGAGTGAGCATGTGAAAGTGCTCTGACAGAATATACAGGTTGAGGGGCCTGAGGTCCAATATTGGCCTGAGAGACCCGTCCTTTTTCGGAATAAGGAAGTATAGGGAGTATACTCCTGTTCCCTGGTGTTGCAATGGGACTGGTTCTATGGCCCCCTTTTGCAGCATACTGACGACCTCTTGCTGAAGGAGCGTTCGTTATATGTTCCTGTGACATGGGACGGTGCACGGGTGGGATGTTGGGTGGTGTTGAGGTGAGTTCCAGGCAATAGCCATGTTGGATAATTTGCCTGACCCACTTGTCTGTTGTGATGTTTAACCAGACATGCAGAAATTGTTGTATTCTTCCCCCGACGGGTGTTATGTAGTCTGGGGGTAGTGTGAAGAAGTCACTTCGTTGTGTTATTGGAGGATCTATTGGCATTGCCTTCACGACCTCTCCCTTTGGTATTGTTTCTGTAACCACCCCTGTTGGTGTTTTTGTTATATGTGGATTGTGTATTAGTTTTGTAGTTGGAGGACTGCTGTGATGTTCCTCGTGCTCCTCCTCTATAATTGGAGCGACGAAAGGAGCCCCGGTGTTGCTGGGACTGCAGAGCTCCCATAGACTTTGCAGTGTCCGCATCTTTTTTCATTTTGTCCAGGATAGAATCAACCGCTGGACCAAATAAAAAGTCTGGGTTAATTGGCTGATTAAGAATGGTAGATTGTACTTCATTCTTAAAGCCCGATATACGAAGCCATGCGTGGCGCCTTAGTAGTACACTTGTATTGATGGACCTGGCAGCTGTGTCTGCCGCGTCCAGGGCACATTTAATGGATGCATTGCTGATGAGCTTTCCCTCCTGTATGAGTTCATCTGCCTTCTGTTTGTATGGATCAGGTAGGTGTTGGAGAAGTTCTTCCAACCCGTCGTAGTGCGCCCTATCATATCTGGCTAGCAAGGCCTGTGTATTGGCTATCCTCCAGGAGTTTGCTGCCTGAGCCGCTACTCTTTTGCCTGATGCTTCAAATATTTTAGACTCCTTGTCTGGAGGTGCAGCCTCACCAGTAGTCTGAGAGTTTGCACTCTTCCGTGCGTTGGATACAACCAAGGAATCTAGGGGTAGCTGCCCTTTGATGTATGTGGGATCTGTAGGTGCAGCCCTGTATTTTTTCTCAATTCTTGGGTTTATGACCCGTGCCCTAGCAGTGTCCTTAAAAATGTCATTTGCATGTTTTAATACCCCTTTTAACATTGGGAGCGTTTTAACGTGTCTCTCAGATGTTGTTAGTGCATCAAAGAGGAAATCTTCCTCAACAGCATCAGAGTGCATCTCTACATTGTGGTAGGTTGCTGCTCTATCCAGTAGTGAATTGAAAGCTACTGTATCCTCTGTTGGTGATGGCTTAGTAGGGTATACTGTAGGGTCTGTAATGGGTAGAGTCCCTTCAGTGTCTGGTTCCCCTCCACCCCATGGCTGTGTGTTTGGCTCCGGCAGAGGGTTTTGTGGATAGCCAAACCCTACATCCGCGTCCTGATCTTCATCCTGGGTGTAGTCAGAGCGTGCTGGTGATGTTGGGGTGTAAGGAGTAGTAGGCATAGCACTAGTGATAGGTTCAAAGAAAATGGGAGAGGTAGCACAGTCCATTTTTTTCTTTAGGGGGATCCTTGAAAGATCTTCAGTTGGTAGAGGTCTTTTCTTTTTGGTGTAGACAGACACCTTACCAGTTTGTGGGTCAATGTATATTTTTGACTGGTCTTCTGTGGAGGGATCTGGGTGAAGAAGTTCCTCTTCCACCGTCTTTGGTTTTTGCGTTGTGACCTTTTGTCTTTGTGGTTTTGGGTCGAGGCTTTTTGTGCTAACGACTGGTTTTGATTGTTGGATTGGTTTTGGGCGTTTTTCAACAGGTTTTGTTGGTTGAACGTCCTTGGCTGGCTTCACAACCTGTTTCGGACCGAGCGGTTTTATCGGTTCGACAGTGTCTTTATGTTGTTTTGGAGCCTGCTGTTTTGGCTCGATGGCCTTTTTCGGTTCGATGGCTTTCGGATCGAACGTTTTCTTGTTGTCCACCTTCGGTTTTGTTTTTGGGTCGACGGTAGTTTTGGGCGTAGGCCTTGTCCTGTCGTCGACCGGTTTCTTCCCCATGTCGATACTTGAGGCTGTTCTGCTCGAATCTACGTGCTTTTTGGGGGTCGACTCGACGTGCTTTTGTTTTGGTGTCGAATTGACGTGTTTCGGCTTGAGGTTGACTCGACGGCCTTTGACTTTGAGCTCGACTTGACTGCTTTGCTCTTCGATGTCGACTCGACGGTCTTTGTTTTTGAAGGTTGTAGTATTACGGCCTTCGGTTCGGCGCCCTTCGCGTCGACACTTTCGGTTTGACGTAATTCGGTCCGAAGACGGTATTTGTCTATAAGTTTCGGTTTCGAGGGAACCGATGTTTTGTGATGTGTCTCAGAGGTCTCTTTTGAAATGTTCTTAGCCGGGCGGTATAGCGGGGCTGAAGAACGAGGATGTTGATCTCGGCTAAGGCCTGCTGGCGAGGCCTTGACCTGAGTCTCTGATAGAGGTGTAGTGTCTATATGGGGAGGTGTACTCACGGTTCGCCCAATGTCGTCATCGGAGTCGTCTTCAACTGCTACGATGTCCTGATCATAGTCCTCGAGATCGACTATCAGTTCTCCCTCCTCGGGGTAATAATCGGAGTCGGGCTCCGAGTATTGTCTGTCGCCTTGATCCGAGTCCTCGGCGCTCGCTAGATCTTCGTCATCGAAGATGTTATCGGGCTCTGGCGCCGACCGTTGCATTTCTTGCCTCGCCGATTCGGAATAGTCTTTTTCGATCTCAACTGGGCGGAGGCTAGGCAACTATCTTCATTGTGATCTGGAGATAGGCATTTGTTGCACACTGGATGCTGGTCTGTGTGCAGGAACTTCGAGTTGCACTGAGGGCAGAACTTGAATGGACTTCGTTCTATCCACGGTCGGTCCACGTGGCGTCGAGAAGGCCTCACGGCCCAATTCGACGACCGGAGAGGAACAAAGTTGGAAGAGTGTATCGGCACCGAGCGCTGAACAATACCGACGGATCCGAATGCCTTTTGGCCCTTAGAAAAGTTTTTCTTGATTCCGAACTTGGAGAGTAGGAAAATACATCCGAACCCAATGGCGGAGAAAAACAATTTGAGGATGGAGAGGATGCCCATGCGCACTGTAGTCCAAGGGAGGAGCCACCTATCTCATGATACTTCGAAGACTCTTCCAGGACAACAATGTGCAATCATCCGGACCCAACACTAGGCGGCGATCTATGCATAGGTATGAATTCAGCAGCCCACATGCCTCAAACATATTTTAATGTTTGTGCACATTTAAGTCCCAAATGTTAGTTCAGAAGAACTGTTCTGTGTGTATGTAAATATATGTATTTAAATAAGTTTACACTGATTTTTCAAAATACTGATAAAAAATATATATTGTGAAAAATAATATAAGAGTTTTGCGCTTTTTGGTTTGGACATAAGGTACATCTCGCTTTTTAATTTGTTGACTGTTCTCATCCATGTGGAGAGACGTAATTGCTTAAAAATAATTTTTGATTTCTAATAGTGGCAGAACCACCGCTTCGCTTATAATCTACCTGTGGGCTGAAGAAGTGCTCTTTATCAAAAGAGACATTAAGTAAATCTGCCCGACTTCTGGCTTAAATCCAGAGGCATGCCTGCATAGGAGCACACTAGTTTTAATGCCTCTGGCGACAGTATCTGCAGAGTCCAATGAGCATCTAATGGAAGAATTGGAAAATAACTTCCCTTATGGAACTAGTTGATGCCCCTTCTTGTGTGCCTCTGGGGACTATTGGAGGAGTTCCGCCATTTTGTCCCAGTGAGTTATATCACATCTAGCTAATAGCCTTTGTGTGTTAGCAATCCGCAAATGATTAGCAGACTTTGAAGCAACAAGTTTGCCAGATGCATCAATAAATTTAGAATCCTTATCAGGAGGCGGTGCGTCCTCTGTAACCTATGAATTAAGCCTGGGCAAAGCACTACGCTAGCGTAGTTTGCGAAGTTTGCGCTACTTCGCACTGCGCGAATTGCACATAGCACAGTGCAAACACGTGTAGTGCAGCGGTCATTTTTTGCTTGCTCGCAGTCCTCAATGTCAAGTTGGCGACCGCGAGCAAGCAAAATGACATCCCAGCGAGACTTTCCTCGTTCGCGATCAGCAACATCAAGTTGCCGATCGCGAGCGTGGAAAATAAACCTCCCGGCGAGCTTCTCAACGCGGGGAGGTCAGGTTTCTCATTGCGAGTGGTCGCTCACACGGCAGAAAACGACCGCTGCAGTTTGCACTGATTGCACAGTGCGGACAAGCATCTGGCACCTTGCAATCAGTGTGAATAGCATTTTGCACAGTGCACGACGCAGTTCGCGTAGCTTGCGTAGTGCACTTTGCGCAGCTACACGTAGCACTACTTCGCAAACTACGCCCAGGGTGACTGTGAATTAGCCCGTTCATGGGCATTTGAGACAACTAGAAAGTTAGGTGGAAGCTAGTCTCAAATACAAATTGGGTCAGATGGTGCTGCCTTATGTTTTTTATCTACCCTAGTGGTGATATTGAGATTCCTAAAGATACCATCTGCATGACGCATCAAACATTTAAGCATTAAAAGAGATTGAGAAGTTCTGAATGTGGTATAAAGGTCTCACACAAAACATCTTCCTGAGAGTGAGGGTTTGGCAGGGTATAGATCTGGATCCTATGGGGGCGTATATGTCACAATCCAGCCAGGAGTCTGGTGGTTGTTGTGCGCCATAAGTGTCATCATCCCCCCCCCCCCCCCCCCAATCATACCCACCTCGGTCTGTATGTGGTGATCCCGGAGGTGTAAAATTTAAGGTTTCCTGTGGTGAGTGACTTGTAGAAGGTACAGGTGGAGATAGTGGTGGTGAGTGGGAGATAGAGCAGTAGGACGAATAGGGTACACAGGACTGGTAGCCTTGTCTTTTTTCTTTATCTTTATAGGCAGTGGCAAATCAATGGTTCTTGAAAAGTAGATTGCCGCTTTTATGAGGAAAACACTGACGCAAGTCTTTGCAATAATGCTGCCCAGTATCAGCATGGATATAGATCCGTTTCTGTTTGGGTTTGAGTCTCTCCTGCATTGTTTCCAAATTTGCTCTGGGAGTGGGAGGCAATTTTATTTTCAGTACCTACGGTTTCAGAGCCAAACCAATGTTCTTTTTCAAACCAAAGGGGTTTGAGTCGACGAGGTGGAGCTCAGAAGGCTTTAGACATGCTTTTGGTGCCGAGCAAGAGGCAGCCGAAGCTGTAGCTCTGTCCGACCATGGCCAGATGGCAGTGGTGGCCTGGAAGCCTTTTGTTTGGTGGAAACTAAAAGTTTTGATGTGGGCAGGGTGAGGGGTATGAGTTCTCATCGCACCTTGACCCGGCACCAGATCGTGCATCTCCAGATTGATCTCCAACATGGAGTCTGAATCTTGTACCGAAAAGGTTCCCTGGTCTTCAGCCCCAAGGCCACAAGTTCTTCCTCGTACCAGCCAGTCCTGCAGGTTTTTTCCCCCATCGAAAGAATTGGCAGGCCTCACAGTCTTCTTCCCTGTGCTCGGGGATAAGCATACACTGCAGATCCAATGATGGCTGGTCTGCGGGTACTTCAAGTGGCACTGGGGGCAAAATCGAAAACAGAGTCCGCTCCATCAGCAGAGTATTATCGATGCAGGCGAGTGTCTGAAGAACAAAAGTCTTCCGAATTTCAATAAGGAAGAAAAGAAACGCATTTGAAACAATATCAATGAGGGTAAGACTGGATTACGCACCGGAAGGATCTCGAATACGGTCTCGAACCGGAACACAGTAATACAGGTCCGAATCAGATTGTGGAAAATAAGAAATCTAACAATGGAGATGATGCCCATGTGCATTACCACCAAGAGAAGCAGTCACCTTACCTCATGACTCGAAAGACATATTTGAAGAAAAACAACTTGTAAACATTCAGACCCGCCACTAGAAGTCAGGAGTATTGCAAAGCATGAGTATCTAAGCCACACTTGCTTCGAACATAATGTTTCTTTTCTTTGGTCATAAGAATACGAGAAAAGGTTCCACAAAAACTAACAAGCTAATGAGAACGCTACTAAAATGATCCAAAGCTTCATACTGAGGTTGTTGTTGACACTAGCCCAGTCAGGTTAGGCGCCATCTTTGCACAGCATACACCCAAATGCTTGAAGATATATTGTGGCATATGCAAGTCGAAGTTTGACCCAAACTGAACATGCTTAATAATTAACTGATAAAGAAAACATAGTAGTGGTGTGGGCTTGGGAACTTTTCTAAATAGTTTTGTATGGGAAGCCTTTCATGCTTGTGATAGAATATCAAACATTGTTGACTATCTTTGGCAATCCAAAGACAAAAATGCCTCCTCAGATTGAACATTGGGGTCTGCGACTGCAAGAATACAACTACACCATCATGCATCGTCCAGGGAAAGATCAACACATTGCCAACTACTTCTCATAAGTTACTCTACAATGCCCTGGCACCCATTCTAAGACGAATAAACTTACATTAATTTCATAGTGAAATCAAGCACCCCAGCTGTCATTTCGTTGGAAGAAATTGTCACTGCCAGGAGTCAATATAGTGAAATGCTGAAACTGATAGACCTTATTAAACATCGGTATTGGTACCAGCAGCTTCAACTCTTACCAGTGATGGTGAATAGCAGAAGTTTAAAAATTTCAACGATGAACTGTCCATTACTCAGGATGGTATTGTTCTAAGAGGTTCAAGAATTGTCACTCCGGAGAGCCTTCAACAACAGATAATTGAAGTGGCCCATGGAGGGCATCATGGAACTGTTGCCATCAAAAGAGCTCTCCGAGACAGTGTCTAGTTTCCACATCTCGATGAGAGAGTTGAAAGAGAATTAAAGGTCTGTCGTCTATGCAACTGCCTGTCATCGAAAACCACTCAACACCTTCTAAATATGTCAGAGTTACCAAAGCATACATGGGAAAATATTGCAGTTGAATTCTTTGGTTCTCTTGACAAAGGACATCTCCTGATGGTGATTGCTGATGAATACTTCCGTTTTCGATTGATAGAAGATCTATCACTCAAGAACGGGTAATTTAGAGTTTAGGCAGCATCTTTGTGACTTTGGGTGTTCCTGCGTTCTTAAAAATTGACAACGGCCTACCTTTCAACAGCTGAGAATTCAGCGACTTTCTCAGTCATATCATATGTAAAGCAATTCTGGCTACAGGCCAATGGCCCTGTAGAGCGTTTCTTGAGTTGTCTTAAGAAAGCTGAACAGCATGATATACTAGAAAAGTACGACAATGAGCCTGTCTTGAATTAGACTCTTTGAGCTTACTATTCAATCTCTCACTCGACCACTGGTGAAATCCATGCAACCTGGACATTCAGGAGAGCAATGATGACAAAGTTACCTCAATTGACCAACAAAAGATCAAACACTGAGGAAGAGACCCATATGAAAGACTTGGATCGCAGGAGGAAAATGAAGGCCTACATAGACAAGCCTTGACATCATAAGACGTTGTGTTCACTAGAGGAGATAAAGTGTTTGTTCGTCAGCATAGAAAACAAACGTCTGATGCTCCATTCGATGCTGAACCATTTCACGTTGTGACCAGCAAAAGACACATGGTGACTGCCCAGCATCCTGGGAAGTCCATTACGCAACATTCCCCACATTTCCAGCATGTGGCTTCAGGCCCTAACGTCAATGTAAAGACTGGGTCTGAAAGGACAAGAACCCGTGACTGCTGTTTCTATATCACCAACACCGGTCATGGACACTTCCACTACCTTTCTCCAGTTTCCAATGACACCATTAGGACGTGTGATCAAAGTACCACGAAGACTCATAGAAGGGCTATGACTTTGTATATATTTGTAAAATAATTTTACATTTTTTATATAACAGAGGGGGGGGATGTAGTGTTGTATTAGCTCTTTATGGACTCTGTAGCACAATGATGTAAGCATTAGAGCGTAGGGAAGTGAATGCAGGTTTGAAGTGTTGAGTTTACAGTTACATGCAGAAGAATAAAGACGTGTTATACTAAACTCCGTGAGTGTCGTAGTCATTGGCGAGCATAGGGACTGGGGATGACGCTACACCCTACATATATCTGTCAGTTAGCTTCCCAAGCTTTGCGCCACTGCTATGCTCCATGGGTGCTTCTGCTGCTCATTGTAACATTGCTTGTGATCTGATTATTCAGGTGCTGGGCATAAAATGATGCCAGTCCTTTCCCCTCCGTTCCCACTCTTCAAACTCTCAGTAGTTGATCCACTTTAACAAGAAATTGTTTCTATTTTGAATGTCCACACGTATCACCGATTATACTGTGTTCAAATCAACCAAGGATTTTCATGTCAAATTTAATAATAATCACATTACCTATTTTCCTTTTCTTCTATATCAGAGGTACTTGCTAGCCGCCTTGGAAATGTTGGTGCAACATAAGCAAATCTAGTTCCTTTACCATCTCTCTCCTGTAAAAGTTAAACAACAAAATAGGAAGGGTTAAAACTTACAAATTATTAGACATTGAGCTACCAGCAACTTCAAGCACATAAAAACACAATACTTTTTTTACAGTTGCATTTAAATTCACATAAAACATAACATATAGACAGTCTACATGAAGTACCTGAATAATAACTTCTGTTTAAGTAGTGCTTAATACCACACTTTTTCTATTTTTAAGCACCATAAATAAGCATTATTACGATGCAACCAAATTATTCTAAATTTTCCAATCTCAGAAGGATCAATAAATCAGTAGATTTGTAGAGCGCTTCTTGTCACTTGTAAAGGATCCAGGCTGTAGAAAGTTCCAGCTGAATAGCCAAGTCCTCAGGGACTTTCAGAACTTATGGAAGAGATAGGGAGGTCCTTAAATGAAAGGTTGGCTCATTCCATGTTTTCGCTGCTAGGAAGGAGAAGGAGCAACCTCCGTATCTACTACATCGGATGCAGGGTGTGAGGGTTAAAGAAAGGGAAGCTGAGAGGAAGCATCTGGTGGGCTGATGGAAGTTTAAGTGGAGGCTCAAGTAGGTGGGTCCGCAGGTGTGTAGGGTCTTGTATGCATGGGTAGGAAGTTTTCTGTACAGGGAGCCAGTGGAGTTTCCTGAGGTAGGGGGTGATCTGGGTTCATCTAGGGAGATCCAGGACGAGTCTGTTTGCTGCATTCTGTAGTCATTGGAGGAGGCAACATGTGATCCCTGCGTAGAGCGTTGCCATAGTCCCCTGGACTGGAGAGGAGTGCCTGTGTGATGGTGCTCCTTGAGCCTGTGAGTAGCCATTTGAATATCTTACAAGCACACAAAAGATAAAGAAGCAGGAGGAGACAACTGTTTTTAAAATGTTTGTGTTTATTGATTTTCAATTGTCACAACATCCCCTCCCAACTTCGCCACTCGTGGGGACATTCCACAATTTCGCAATTGACATGATATACAGTATTCTATGTTATGGATACATCTGTTCAGAGGTACAGACATCGAATATCTTGTATCTTCAAGGTACCTACCTTGCTGTCAGTAATAGCAAGCAATGGTTACAGCAGCGAGAGTCCCCAGAGACAAAGGAGCGTGTCACACGTTTGATTGTGTAGTGGTTGTGTCGAGTTCAGGTGTATTTTTATCCATCTGTATAGGTCTGTCTAAGGTAAGATACAAAAGGTTCCCAGATATTTTTGGGTCGTGTAGCTTGGGGCATCAGATCCCAATATGTTGTCAGTTGTTCCTAGCAGTATGAGATGCTGCAATCCAGGCTCATTTGGTTGGGGTCGGCAGTCTCCCCCAATGCATACCCACTCTGCATTTACCCAGTCGCATTCGCACTGAGGGATCAGCACCCCTTCGGGACTTTTTTCAGGTAACCCAGCAGGCACACAATAAGGCCTGGCAGGAGTGGTGCACCTGTGATGGTGCTCACAGTATTGTACACCTCAGCCCAATAACGAGCTACTTTAGAGCAGGGCCATGCTAAGTGTCAAAAAGTGGCTTCCGGTCTTTGTCATCGGATACATGTAGAATTAGTCGTTAGGCCAATTGTATGCAGTTGTGCTGGTGTGTTGTATGTCCTGTTGAAGTAATTAAAGTATCAGCCATAGTCTATAGTTGGGGGATAGCTCTTCAGTTTGGGTGCAGCAACAGTAACATTGTGCTTCTAATAATCTCGGAGTGTAAGTCTCATTCCCAGGCCATTTGGGCCTTCGAGGTATCAATAGTAGAGGCTGTCTTGTCTGTTCGTTTGTAAGGCAGAGTTATAAGCTTGCACGCACGTGTTGTAGTTGCATGGACATATTCCATTGCTGTAAAAATGGGGGGGCGGGGAAGAGTCATGTAGTGTGCGACAGGTGGCTCTAATTTGATAATATAGTGGCATGTCCGAGAGCGACGGAGTTCCTGTCTCGGATGGAATCCTCACCCTAAGGCTGAATTTACCTAGCATACCCACTAGGGGTCGAAACGTCGACTACAATCTGAACACAAGCCAGGACAACTGTAATCAATGTAACAGTGTTCGCATAGTACTATGCGTTTTCTGTGGAACAATTGACCTTTCAATAAGGCCGGATCAGCACCACCATATGATGATGATGTATATATGCAAAACCAATAGTTGATGGACAGAATGCAGAACAAAGTCATACATTCACCCCAGTACAGAGATCTGGGCCTAAATCCATCGTTTTTTTGCTCACCATGCCTTTCCAGTTTGAACCTAGCCATATGCAAATCAGTCTCGACCCTGTGCCCCATGGGAACAGTCCAGCCCAAACTGCCAAGCCAGGTCCTCCCTGGACTGGAAACAAGCATTCTAGGACCGGTTTTGGGCTTTCAGCCCTCTTCAGCCAGGATAGCTTGATTCCAGTGGCATGGAGAGCACAGGACTCACGTCTGAGCATACCCGTCCCACTCGGGGTGACAAATGCAAAACCAACAGTTGATGGACAGAATGCAGAACAATGTCATACATTCACCCCAGTACAGAGATCTGGGCCTAAATCCATCGTTTTTTTGCTCACCATGCCTTTTCAGTTTGAACCTAGCCATATGCAAATCAGTCTTGACCCTGTGCCCCATGGGAACAGTCCAGGCCAAACTGCCAAGCCAGGTCCTCCCTGGACTGGAAACAAGCATCCTAGGACCGGTTTCGGGCTTTCAGCCCTCTTCAGCCAGGATAGCTTGATTCCAGTGGCATGGAGAGCACGGGACTGCTCTCCATGCCACTGGAGTCAAGCAAGCCCGGCTGAAGACGGCTGTAATGCCAGAAACCGGTCCTGGAAAGCTTGATTCCGGTCCAGGGAAGACATGGCTTGGCAGTTCGGGCTGGACTGTTCCCATGAGGCACAGGATCAGACTGATTTGCATATGGCCAAGTCTGAACTGGGGTGGCAGAGTGAGCTAAAGAACGGTGATGGATTAAACCCAGATCAGTTGACTGGGGGTGAGTGTTTGTATAGTCAATGCTCCGTCCATCACCTTTGGTTTTTAGTTTATGTACATATGTCACACCACCCTGTCCTTGTCCACTACCCCCACATTTTCACTTTAATCACTACCACATTCCATTCCCTATTGCCCTTAACCTGAGCACCAAATTTCGCAAATGTTTTTGGTTTCAATTGAGATTATAGAGCAACTGCGTTGCCACATTTACAAAACATTACTTTTAATACAAATAAACTGAATGAATTTGCAAATGTGATATCTAAAACTAGGTATTGTGAATGTGTTGGTTTGATTTTTATTCTAAGCAGTCAGTGCTACTTGACCATTTCTTAGCTAGCGTTCAAGCAGTCTGCCTTTCAACCCTCAGTACACTTGCATGCATAGTGTGTGAAGGGGGGGGACCACAATGTCTCCCTGTCGTCTGTGAGCGTTCTCAGTAGTGGCGTGGGTTAAGTGATGAAGTGAAGGCTTCCAGCTTTGTGGTCTTTTCCGGGCAGTCTATTCTCCCCATTCTGGAGCTTGGTTGCTGTGTGCTAATCTCAGGATAGGCACTTTATTGCAGCACGCTAGACCCAGGGTAGGGCTACTGTTGTAGGGTTCAGCAGTCCACCTGCTTTTTGACTGATCCGAAGGGTGGGGGGGGCGGGGGAGGGAGGAGTCTAGAGGTCTAGGTCCGGTTCCCTTCCATCCAATGGTGGAGTTTCCCTGGTGTCGGTTCGAGCGGTAGGTCTCTCGCAGTGTCTTCGGCGTGTGCACTGATTTCAGAGGTCATTTTTCCGCTTCTCCGTCAGGCGGGAGCACCAATCCAGGTCCACTTGAGACAAGTGGTATGAGTTGCGGCGGACACCTCTTCGGCGGGCTCTCCAACAGGCCGACTCCGCCTTCCGGTCTCAGTCGGTGTCACAGCTCGCACGGGCTTGTTGCAGGTACCTGTTGCAATTCACCTCTGCACCATTACAAGGGCTCCCGTTTTTCCGTTTTTACGGATTTTTACATATAAATACAGATGGAAAACAAGTTTTCCTTGATCTGTATTTATATATAAAAACTGGAAAATACTAGTGAGTTAAGAGGTGTCAGCCCGGGTTGAGACAGCTTCCCGGGCACACCAGAGCTGCCAGCCGCACCGAGTACTTCACAGGTCTATAAAAGACCATTTACTTGTTGATGAGTCCTTGTTGTTCTTTCACCCCTTCTAAGAGGCCCTGCCAGAGTCAGATTAGGAGCCTCTATTCACACCATTGTTGCGCACCTTCTTTCCCATTGGGTCGGCGAGTCAGTTCGAGACTGAACAAACGCAGCTCGCTCCGGGGAGTGTCTTGGCGGGAGGGCGTTAAACCCTGGGGCACCATGAACACCCTGATGGTTGCGGCGTGGAAAGCCTGAGACCACTGCGGTGGAGGATAAAGACTGCGTGACGTCCGGGTGGGGAATACATTGTAATAATGTGTTAAAAATATTTTCTATTTAGTTACCATTTCCTTACACTCTCCCTGTGTCCCATTAGAGTTTTTACTAGATTGGTGTTACTCAATTCTCTCCCTGTGTAGTTAGAGAAAGAAAATGTAAACATCTTCTCGGTTTTAAAGGAATAAGCAGCAGTTTGTCAGAGGATTTTGTCTGACATTTGACCACTATCATTGAGCACACAGCAAATGCTACAAAATAAAAACAGAATCAAAAGGCCTTTTTTTTTTTAACTCATCCTCTTTTTAAACGCAGCTCGCTCCGGGAAGTGTCTTGGAGGGAGGGCGTTAACCCCTGGGGCACCATGAACACCCTGATGGTTGCGGCGTGGAAAGCCTGAGACCACTGCAGTGGAGGATAAAGACTGCGTGATGTCCAGGGGGGATGGGTGGGAGGGGGAATACAGTAACATGCCTTGACAGTGTCTGAAACTCGCATGACTAGAACATGGCAGGGAGCCCGATAACTCTATTAACCACCATATAACACCTGCTGCCTCTGCTTTAAATGGGCAGGCGGTACTCTCGGGTACTGAGAACCTACAGTTGTTTTATTTTCAAGGCAGAGTAACTGCACGCCTTTGCTTTGAATCTATACTTTGTAAATGGGAGAGTCGTTTCTCTGCTCCGGTCAGGTACTCTGGCATGGGAGTAGCTGTACTTTTTTATTTCCAGTTCAAGCACTTTCTGTTGCCGAGAGGCCCTGTTTACCGTGTGAGTGAGTATGCCCCTGGTTTTCTACAGATTAGCTTCTACTACCCTTTTTCACAGTTTTTTCTTTGTTGCTTCTGTTTTTCTGTCCTCCTACTTCAAGCACTCACTTAAAAAAATAAGCATTTGCAATGCAATTGGTCTTGCATTTACTTGAGTTTGAGCTTTTGGCATTGTAAATGACAAGGCATTTTATTTATATTTTGGTTTTTAAAACAGATAAATAAAAGGCATTGTCCTTTACAAGTCCAATAGCTTAAACTAGCGTACATGCAAGACCTATTGCATTGCAAATGCTTGGTCTCTTCTGCACACACAAAACATCAGTCCTCTTATTGATGGCCAAGGACAGCTTTAGCACTGGTGGGGCACAATTGGGTTGCAGCTGAAGGCAGTGTGAGTTTCTCTCAGTGGGGCAGTATGGTGTTCAGTGGGAGAGAGGATGTGGCACTCTGCCGATGACAGAAACTGCAAGGCTCCGAGACAAATGGCTTGTGATAGCACTTTTAAGCATATTTAGGACATTCTGCAAATGGCAAAGTTTTCAGATGAATGTATAGTGTTGCCCAATAACAGCCGAGCACATGTGTGCAGTGTCACTTTAAATAAATGTGGAAAAATACTAGCTGTACCGTCGTATTTTGCTTGTGGCAAAAATAAATGTGGATAAATACAGAAAAAATGTCCCAAAAATAAATATGGATAACTGCAGACGGATATGGCAAAAAAATAAATACCATAAAACCGGGAGCCCTAACCATAACGTAGAATTGTAGATACTCTACAAGAGGGGATTCATGCACACTTTGATTGCCGGATTTAGCAGGATATTGACGCCCGGCCGGCAGAGACCGCTCAAGGTGCGGCCATCTTGCAGCCAGGCAAAGCCATGACAGAGAAGACAGAGTTGCCCTGAGTCATCATGGTTAGCTTGCTGTCCAGAATGGTACCTAGGTTCCTAGTTTGGTCAGTTGGGGTAGGAGTAGGTCCGAGTTCTAAGGGCCACCAAGATGCGTCCCATGAGGCGCTTTGGTTTCCAAAAACCATTCCCTTTGTCTTTTTCTGTGTTGAGCTTCAGGCAATTGTCCTTCATCCAGCTGGTGACGTCTGTCATGCAGTTGTGGGAGATGGTCTTTTCAGAGAGGGATAGGATTAGTTGTGTGACGTCAGGATAAGATATCATGTTGAGTCCATGGATTTTGGCGATGCTGGTCAGTGGTATCATGTAAGTGTGGAAGAGGTTGGGGCTGAGCGAGGGTTCTCCACAGATTTTTCTTGGGTTCGGAGATGATGGTGCACTTTTTGCATTCTTCCGGTGAGGAAAGAGGTCATCCATCTCAGAGCAGCTCCTTATGCTGTGCTGCCTTGTGGTGTCTTTGTGGTGGGAGACTGTATCAAAAGCTGCCGAGTGGTCTAGGAGGCTCAAAGCCGCAGTATCTCCTCGGTCACGTAGAGTTTAGATGTCATCGGTAGTCACGATGAGGGCTGTCTTTGTGCCGTGGTTGCAGCAAAATCCGGATTGGGAAAGTCAAGCAGGAGGTTCCATTCCAAATGCGAGGAGAGTTGTTGGTTGATGGCTTTTTTACTATGGACAAGAACAGGAGCAGGGAGATCGGCCGGTAGTTTAAGAGTTTGCTGGCCTCTTCTAATGGTTTCTTTAGTAGTGCATGGACTACTGCATGTTTCCAGGCCTCTGGGAAGGTGGCCTTGGCAATTTAGGTGAGGGACAAGGTGGTAAGTGGCTGATTCTGGTGGGGGCATGGGTCAGTCGGGTCCCCTGTGTGGACCGAGTTCATGTTGGAAGCAGTGTTCTGTGGGGTAAGCTGGCTCCATTTGGTTAGTCAGATGTCCATGGTAGCAGAGGGGCCATTGTGCTGCTTAAAAGAAGTCAGTGACCTTGGGCTGGGGTTTGAAGTTTCTATAGATGTTGATGATCTTTTTGAGGGAAGAAGTTTGCAGGGTTGTCGCAGAGTTCCTGTGAGGGGGTAATGTTGCTTGGTGCAGTTGAGGGGTTGAAGAAGTCTTTGACTATGTTGTAGAGTTCTTTGCTATTATTGGAACTTGATTTGATAAGTGAGGCTAAGGCCTTTTTCTTCAATTCTCTCAACTGTCTATGGAAATGTTTGAGGGCAGTCTTTAAGGCAGTCTTGCTGGTCTTGTCCTTGCTGGAGCCATCTGCTTTCCAGTTGTTTACAGTGTCAATTAGCGGTTCTGAAGTCTTCAGTGTGCCAACTAGCCTGCGTTGTGGACCTTCTGTGGCTGTTATTGTTGATGGAACAGTTGGTGATCCAATTGTTGAAGTTTCTGACGTTCTGGTTTAGGACGTTAGAGGAGATGGGGTGGGTGGTGTTGAGAGCATTGATCCATGTGTCTTTTTAGACTTTGCTGCGGTGGAGGGCATCGGGCAGACCGGGGACAAGGTCCATGTGATGATGTAGAAGTGGACGATGGAGTGGTACTACCAGGTGAGTTTCACGGTGTGGCTGTACCCGATGCAGTCGCTGGAGGTGAAGATGGGATCTAGCGTGTGGCCTGCTGTATGCGCAGGGTTGTAGAAGAGTTGGGCGAGTCCAATGTTGCTCATGCTGTCGAGTTTAGTACTGTTGATGTCAGTGTGGTCATCGAGATGGAAGTTGAGGTCGCAGAGGAAAATGTAGTTGTTGGATTCTATGGCGAGGGGGCGATGAAGTCAGGGATGAAGTTGCAGAAGGCTGGCTGTGGTCTTGGAGGATGGTTGGCAAGGGAGCCCTTGATGGTGGTTTTGATGTCTGTTTGGAATCGGACGTGTAGATGTTCCATGGCTGTGGTAATATCGTCATTTGTGGTGATGCACTGGATGGATATCTTGTGCATGATTGTGTTCCCTCCATCAGACTTGTTGATGCGGGTTGCAGTGGGTGAGCTTGTATCCTTCAGATATTGCAGTGGTGACGTTGGGCGCGGAGGTGGGGTTGAGTCAGTGAGGAAGAGGATGTTGGGGGTGAGGGCGGAGACTAGGTCCCAAATCTCAGTGGTTTATTTACATAGTGTCTTATATCCATTTTAAAGCTGATCCATTGTAAATTCATGGAATGAAATTAACACATAGTGAAATGGAAAACCCCAATGCATTTCGTGCTATGTTAGCACTTCTTCAGGGGGATATAGTTCTAAAAGGAAAAGAAGAAAAAAACTTTGTCGATCGCTGAAATACACAGGAACTTTGAAAACACGCAAATGTGTGCCCAGTGAAAGAAAAGAATGAAAGGGCAAAGACCCACTACGTAATCAACACTCCATGTGAAAACGCAAAAGTGGACCAAAAAAAAAAAAAAAAAATATTAGTGTAAGCACCGAAAATAAGTAAAAAGTGTAGACCACAGAACCAGCATTGTACAAGATAATTTGAAGTAGAACAAAAAACAGTAATTATGTGCAAGAAATGGTGAAAAAAGAAACCAGAAATGCGCAAGTATGCGAGAAGAAAACAAACCCCAAGAGTAACACCCAGTGACATTGGTAATCCGTCACCGTAAATCAACGAAACAATAAGTCTGAAGCTTACCCATCACCGAAAGAGCGAGCGTGTACAAGGGAACACGTCTGTAGCTCGGGACACAACCCGGAAGACGCCAGTAGGAACTAGCACTCGTAATCAAGAAAACCGGTGAGAAATAGAAGTAGGACCAAAAGCGGGTCAAACAAACAAACAGACGGTTACACAAGTTGACGAAAGGGAACAGTAGACAGAGGACTAAAGATGAAAGAGCAGGCCCTGGAGGTGAAACGAAAAATAGACATAGAAGAAATACCCCGACATACAGAAATAACGAGGAATAAAGGAAAATGGAAACCTACCCAAAACGCAAGGGAAAAATTATATACAGGAATATCAAGGAAATAATAACAATACCTACAAATACATATATGATAGATACGAGCCATATAAAAAATTCCAGAAAAGGAACTGTCAATTAACGGTACACTAGGCACAATAAAAAATGTTCTGGTCAATACACAGGTCAAAGAGAGATCAAATAACAAATGAAATAATTACAGATGGCAACCAAGTTCAATTTTATCATTAAGCCCCTTCGGTTGAAGTGCTTGTAAAAAGTAAATCCAGTGGAGTTCACGTTGCAGCATATGTTTACTATTGTCTCTGTGTGGAATTTTTTCAACCATCTCCAAAATTAGATAACGGATTTGGCTGGGATTGTGAGAATGTGACACAAAGTGAGCAGCCAAACATGATTTCAAATTCTTAGTCCTGATATTGCTGCGATGCTCATTAAGTCTGATTTTAATTTTTCTTTCTGTTTTTCCCACATATGGGAGGCCACATGGGCATTTAAGCATGTAAATGACATTGGTCGAATCACAAGTAGCAGAGACTTTAAGATGAATTGGTGTTCCTTTAGAAGGGTGACATAGTATATTTCCTGGTATGATACTGTTACAATGGCCACAATTGTGACAAGGAATGGTACCTTTGTATGTCACCACATTTTGCAACGGAGGATATTTGCATCGCAGCAATATCAGGACTAAGAATTTGAAATCATGTTTGGCTGCTCACTTTGTGTCACATTCTCACAATCCCAGCCAAATCCGTTATCTAATTTTGGAGATGGTTGAAAAAATTCCACACAGAGACAATAGTAAACATATGCTGCAACGTGAACTCCACTGGATTTACTTTTTACAAGCACTTCAACCGAAGGGGCTTAATGATAAAATTGAACTTGGTTGCCATCTGTAATTATTTCATTTGTTATTTGATCTCTCTTTGACCTGTGTATTGACCAGAACATTTTTTATTGTGCCTAGTGTCCCGTTAATTGACAGTTCCTTTTCTGGAATTTTTTATATGGCTCGTATCTATCACATATGTATTTGTAGGTATTGTTATTATTTCCTTGATATTCCTGTATATAATTTTTCCCTTGCGTTTTGGGTAGGTTTCCATTTTCCTTTATTCCTCGTTATTTCTGTATGTCGGGGTATTTCTTCTATGTCTATTTTTCGTTTCACCTCCAGGGCCTGCTCTTTCATCTTTAGTCCTCTGTCTACTGTTCCCTTTCGTCAACTTGTGTAACCGTCTGTTTGTTTGTTTGACCCGCTTTTGGTCCTACTTCTATTTCTCACCGGTTTTCTTGATTACGGGTGCTAGTTCCTACTGGCGTCTTCCGGGTTGTGTCCCGAGCTACAGACGTGTTCCCTTGTACACGCTCGCTCTTTCGGTGATGGGTAAGCTTCAGACTTATTGTTTCGTTGATTTACGGTGACGGATTACCAATGTCACTGGGTGTTACTCTTGGGGTTTGTTTTCTTCTCGCATACTTGCGCATTTCTGGTTTCTTTTTTCACCATTTCTTGCACATAATTACTGTTTTTTGTTCTACTTCAAATTATCTTGTACAATGCTGGTTCTGTGGTCTACACTTTTTACTTATTATTTTCGGTGCTTACACTAATATTTATTTATTTATTTTTTGGTCCACTTTTGCGTTTTCACATGGAGTGTTGATTACGTAGTGGGTCTTTGCCCTTTCATTCTTTTCTTTCACTGGGCACACATTTGCGTGTTTTCAAAGTTCCTGTGTATTTCAGCGATCGACAAAGTTTTTTTCTTCTTTTCCTTTTAGAATTATATCCCCCTGAAGAAGTGCTAACATAGCACGAAATGCATTGGGGTTTTCCATTTCACTATGTGTTAATTTCATTCCATGAATTTACAATGGATCAGCTTTAAAATGGATATAAGATACGTGAAAATAAGTCTTTTGTTACCATGAATATCTCTTCGGATTTATAAAAGGAATAAAGTATTTCCTAAAAAGCTATCAGCTTCCTATGATTAACTTTATATTACGCACGCCTTTGTGCCTCAAGAGTGCTCAGGACAGCTTCTTACTCTCAGTAAGACTTCTCATGTACTATTTGTGTTACACCTTATGGAACCAGAAGGTGTTATTCTGAGCACCTAAAAATCATTTCACCTCGTTTTAATATTGGAACATTGATTTACTTATTGGAGTGCAGCGGTTCGCTCTTCTTTTGTTATTTACATAGTGAGCATGTGTTCAGAAGGGAGCATGCAAGACGATGTTTTTGTTCAGGTTGTGTGTTCGGAATGGGGCTTCTTGTTGTGTTTGTATGGGTGCTGTGGCAGATGAAGTGGCACTGGTAGCAGGTGAAGTGTCACTTGGTACAGGTGAAAGGTCCTAGCGTTGGTCAGAGTGGCAGTAGTGTTTGCTGTGGCATCTGGGTTCAAGGTGGTAGAGCTCAGCGATGGAGTATCTTCGCGAGCAGAAGGGCCAGGGGTTGTGGCGCTGGTGCGGTATTGGCTTGGCCGGGCACAGAAGGACTTGCCTTCGGCGCACCAGTGGTGGGTCCGCTGTGTGATCACACTGCAGCCTGCATTAAGTAGGTCCTGGGGTGGACGGAGCTTTTGTTGGCGGGAAGAAAGACTAGCAGGGAAACCCAGGCAGCAGCAGTGCCACTGGATCAGGCTGGAACAAGGATTCTCATGGGTAAGACATCTCACAGACGTAACCGATGTAGAACAGTGAGGGGTGAGGGGTCTGATTAGGACAAACTGGGAATGAGACGCGCAGCTGATTGATCTGATTTAAGCTGTAATGATTTTTTGATGCTTGCTGTATCATAGTACATTTCAATAAAAAGAGCTACCAAAAAAAAAAAATATGAAGAGCTCATTCTGGTACCGAATCAGGTTGAGGAAAGAACACAGGCAACTCAACTGATGTGTTGATATGAAAAGCAGAAAAACACTTTGGGAAGGAACTTTGGGTTGGTGGGAAAAACTACCCTGTCTCTATGAAGTTAAAAGAAGGGGTCTTCTAAGATTAAAGTTAGTAGCTCACCAACTCTCCTTAATGAAGGGATTGCAATAAAGAAGGCGACTTTCCATGAAAGAAACAGTAGTGGACATTTGTGTAATGGCTCAAAAGGTGGACCCATGAGCCATGTAAAGAGAATGTTCAGATTCCAAACTGGTGCTGGAGGTATCCTGGGTGGTATTATTCTCTTAAGGCCCTCCATAAGGGCTTAAATTACAGGAACCTTGAACAAAGATAGAGTCTGTGTTTTACAAATATGCAGCTATTGCTGAAAGATGCAAACGAATGGAAGTGTAGGCTAAACTAGCACGCTGTAAATTCAGAAGGTAACAAATGATTTATTGAGTAAATGCATTTAGAAGATCAATATTGTTAGTACAATACTTAAAAAATTGTTTCCATTTAGATGCATAGCATGCTCAGGTAGTAAGCTTTCTTGCTTCTTTAAGAATGGTCATGCATTCTGGAAGCAAGTTCAGATATCCAAACTCTATGACTTCAGGAGCCAAATCACTAGATTGAGTTCCTTCAGATTTGGATGTCTGACTTCTCCATGGTTCGGCGTTAGAAGATTGGAATTGAGATGTAGCTTTTGATGTGGAATGACTACAAGTTCTAAAAGTGCTGTGAACCTCTAATGACGAGCCCAAGTGGGAACTACTAGAATCAGTATGAGTGATGTTTGCCTGAGCCTCCGAACCAGAAATGGAAGTAGAGGCAGAAAAGCGTAGGCAAATATCCCTGAGCAATTCATCCATAGGGGGATTGCATTTGGATAGAGGGTGTGGGAACCTGGGGGCGAAGTTTGGGCATTTTGAGTTATCCACTGTGGCGAACAAATCTATTTGTGGGAATCCCCATTGTTGAAAGTATGGAAGGAGAACCTGGGGATGAAGTTCCCACTCGTGAATTTGTTGCCGTCTTCGGCTTAGGAGGTCGGCAATCGAACTGTCCACTCCGAGGAGATGTTCTGCCAGAAGGTAGACTTTGTGATTAATTGCCCAATGCCAAATTGTCTGAGAGAGGCGTGACGGTTGCAAAGTATGTGCCCCCCCCCCCCTGTTTTTTTACATAGTACATTGCTGTCATGTTGTCGGTGCGGACAAAGACAACTTTCCCTATCAGGTGAGACTGAAAAGCTTTCAGTGCTAGATATACCGCTAGAAGCTCTATATAGTTGATGTGCAGAGCTTTAGACCTGTTGTCCCATAGACTTTGAATTGCTAAGTCATGAAGATGGGCAACCCAACCTGTGAGGGATGCATCTGCAGTTAGCATGATCTGTGGAACAGGGTCGATGAAGGGCCGCCCTTTTGATAAGTTTGGTGTGTTCCACAACTCCAGAGAGCGATGGGTGCGGCTGTCTACCAACAATAGATCAGTTAATTGACCCCGAGACTGATTTCACTGACGTGCTAAGCACTCCTGTAGAGGATGCATGTGCAATCTTGCATGAGGCACCATCGCAATGCATGATGCCATCATCCCTAGCAGTTGCAGGAACGTTCAGGCTGCTAAGTATTGATTGGCCTGAAACTATATTAGCAGAGATTGAATATTCTGAATTCTGACTGCATTGGGAGAGGCTAGAGCTGTGAAAGTATTTAGAGTCGCTCCCAGATAAGAATACATTTGGGATGGCTGAAGGTGAGACTTTTGAACATTGACTGTGAAGCCCAATTGGTAGAGTAGGTATAATGTAGTCTGATTGTGGTGTAGACACTTTTGGTGTTTGCTGGCTTTGATGAGCCAGTCGTTCAGATACGGGAAGACGTGAATTTGTTGACTTCTGAGATGTGCCACCACTACTGCCAGACATTTTGTGAATACTCTGGGAGCAGTAGTTACTACGAACGGGAGTACCTTGAATTGATAGTGTATTCCTGCTATAAGAAATCTGAGGTAATTTGCAATGAGCTGGGTGAACCGGAATATGAAAGTATGCGTCTTAAGTCTAGTGTGGACATAAAATCTCCTTGCAGTAGCATTGGACAGGCCTGTTGAAGCGTGGCCATGTGGAAATGTTCTGAAAGTATGTACAGATTTAATATCCTTAGATCCAAAATTGGTCTTAAGGAGCTGTCCTTCTTGGGGATTAGAAAGTACAGAGAGTACACCCCTGAACCTTGGTACAGTAATGGAACTGGTTCTATAGCTTCTTTTGTTAAAAGAGCTTGTAACTCTTGTTTGAAAAGCTGCAGGTGCTCTGATGAGTGTTTGTGAGCTCCAGGCAATAACCATGTCGGATAATGTCTACCACCCATTTGTCTGGTGTTATGGATTGCCAAACGGGGAGAAATTGTTGAAGTCTTCCCCAACAGGTGTTGGATGATCGGGGGAAGCATAGGTAAGTCACTGCTTATTGGGAGAGGGGAGTTGTATGTTGACGTGCCCTTACCTCTTCCTTTAAAATTGTTTCGCAGTACCCTCTTCTAATAAAAATCTCTATCGGAAGAGGGCTGCGTGTTAGACTTGAACGAGAAGTGCTAGGGTCCGAGGATGTAGTTTTAGACCAAGCTCTATTGAATGAGCGACAAAATGAGCCCCTGCTTGAAGGAGATTGAAGTGCTCCCATGCATTTCGACACATTTGGGGCTTTTTTTATCTTTTCTAAAGCCTCATCAACCTGAGGTGCGAAAAGATGTAAGAGGGTTTAAAATAGACTGTTGTACTTCTGGTTTAAAGAGTTAACTTCTCTCGTTGCAGTGTCGGCAGCATCAAGTGCACATCTAGTAGAAGAGTTAGAAATCAGCATCCCTTCTTGAACTAGCTCTTGTGCTTTTTTCTTGTGCTCTTCTGGGAGGTACTGAAGTAGACCTTCCATCTCATTCCAGTGTGCCCTGTCATACCTAGCTAGTAGGCCCTTTGTGTTGGCAATGCACCAGTGATAAGCAGCTTGAGCAGCTACCCTTTTACAAGATGCGTCAAAAAGCTTAGATTCTTTATCTGGGGGAGGAGCATCTCCAGATGTCTGGGAGTTCTCTCTTATACAAACATTGGAAACTACCAGTGAATCTAGAGGGAGCTGTCCTTTAATGAAAACCGGATCAGAGGGTGATGGTTTATATTTGTTATTAGTGCCGAACAGGGTCCTTAAAAATGTCATTTGCATGTCTCATCATGCCTTTTAACATAGGGAGACTCCGACTCTCAAAAAATTGTCATCTAAGGTCTCTTTATGCATAGTAACCCCATGATATCCTGCTGCTCTGGAAATTAGCTCGAGATAGGAAACATCATCTGGAGGTGAAGGTTTTTGCAGGGTATAGGTCTGGCTCAATATCCATAGGTGGATCAATATTATAATCCCATGGATCTGTAGATAAAGGAACATGGTCATCGCCATCATTATCATTCCCATCTCCTAAATCAGGCTGTGTGTGAGGAGATTCCTGTGGTGTTGTGTAATGGATCTAAGCCTGGCAGTATTGGTAAAGGTGAAGATGGTGGAAGTGGTAGAGGGGATGAAAAAGGATGATGGATAGGACTTGTAGCAATGTCTTTCTTAAGGGGGATCTTGTATCCAGTGTCCTCTGAACTGTTTTTCCATTTGGATGGAGTTTTGGCTCATATATGTCCAGTGTCTGGATTGTTGTAAAGCTTTTTCTGCTTTGAATCCAATATGTCTTTCATTATGTCTAAAATTGGTTTCCGGAGATCTGAAATATCTTCTTTGGATGTAGGCGCTGAAAGTTTTGGTGCCGAACCGGACTTGTCCTTTTTATCCTTGGAAGCGGAAGGTTTTGGCTCTGAAGCAGATTTGTCTTTCAGAGCGATCTGTCTCTACTTGATACCAAGCCAGAAGGCTTGATTACTTGTTTCGGTGCCGGGCCAGAGGGGTGGGCATCAGAAACATTGTCTTGGAGCCGACCAAGGCCACAAGGCAGAGGTGGCGCTGAAGCATTATTTTAGTGAAAGATAGCTTATGGGGTATGGGGGTTTTAGTACTCACGACCAACTGTCCCGCTGGAATGTATTCTGACTCCAATTTGATCTCTAGGTCGCAATCGGATCCTGCGACCGAAAAGGCTTCCTCTTCTTCCGCAGCTGTTGCTTTATGTTCCGCTTCTTCTCCGAAGTTATCCGGAGTATGTTGCGTGCTTTGGCGTTGCATTTCTCGTCGCCAAGCCCGACGAGTCCCTGCTCACTGTTATCAAAAGATAACATTTGATAACCGTGAGCAGGGACTCTTGGCAGTCCGAAACGCGTAGGTGGGGAAACCGACAGGAAAATAAAACAATCAGCGTAACCTAAAGTGGTGTGCGGCGTCTTCCTTGATGAAGAACCTTTGCTTCAGTATATATATATATATATATATATATATATATATATATATATATATATATATATATATATATATATTACCTACTGGCGATAGCCAGTAGGTATATATAGTTAGGATTTTTTCTCTATGGGATTTTTGAAAATTCTATGTCTAATAACTTTGGCGTTTGTGGACGGAATTTTTCCATAGGGCGGTTGGACTCACTTTTAGCTCGAACGGCTGAATGGATTTCCACGAAACTTGGCAAAATTGTAGATATGGTTTGCCAGATGTGCCTTTGCTAGGTCTCAATATATGTGCTCCAGTGGATTTTGAGAAATTAACGTTCAAATAAATATATATATCTGTAAGCGCGCCCCGGTTAGCGCCCCGGTCCGCGTACCGCGTCATTTGAGATGTCATCAGTGATGTCACTGACCATGTCATGAATGATGTAATATGTGACATCATCAGCAGTGGATTGCGGGTGCGCGATATATAGTTAGTGCAACTAACTATATAAGGAATTTCATTGGTTTTATGTCAATAAAATGTCCAGCTAACTACATATGGTCTCTAACCTATGGTGTTTTCAGTGAATTTTCAAGGTTTTGTAAATGCAAATTCCTAACTATATATGGTCTATAACCTATGTTTTTTTCAGTGAATATATATATGTGTATATGTGTATATGTATAAAAAAACATAGGTTTCAGGGGTGTTATAGTTAGTTGGACATGTCACTCGCACAAAGCCATTGAAATTCCCCCGTTATAGTTAGTTGTACTAACTATAACCCACGCGCCCGCAATCCACTGCTGATGCCACATATTACATCATTCATGACATGTTGAGGAAAAATTCTTCTTGTAATGGCGTAGCAGTAGAACGGAGTAAAGCAGGCAGAGTCTCAATGTGGGCTGCTAAAACTGTCCTTTGATTTTATGTGAGCACTCAGACCCACTGGAGGGTTAAATCATGCCCAAATACCAGGGTCGAGTTTGCTGCAAAATAAATGCACGCTTAAACTAAGGACTGTGGCCTGGAATTCGTTTTTTCATACAACGTGAAACGAGGAGTGTTGAATTATAGGGCGTTGCGAGAGGCTGGGGAAATCTCGCTAAATTGAGTTGGTATATACATATATATATATATATTACCTACTGGCGGTCGCCAGTAGGTATATATAGTTAGGATTTTTTCTCTATGGGATTTTTGAAAATTCTATGTCTAATAACTTTGCCGTTTGTGGACGGAATTGGCTGAAATTTTCAGGAAAATGGCACATTTTGTTTCTGAGCAGCCTTTGAAAATTTGGGGGGGGTTCGTCAAGGGGGGGCCGAGAAAAAAGGGGGGTCCCAAAACGCGTTTTTCCCATGTTAATTTCCATAGGGCGGTTGGCCTCACTTTTAGACCGAACGGCTGAATGGATTTGCACGAAACTTGGCAAAATTGTAGGGACTGGTAGCCCGATGTGCCTTTTGTAGGTCTCAATATATGTGCTCCAGTGGATTTTGAGAAATTAACGTTTAAAAAAAGATATATATCTGTAAGCGCGGACCGGGCAGCGGCCTAGGACGCGTACTTTTCGCGCAACGGAGCTTTGTGAAGCGAAGCTGATTGGTTCTCCGGCGTCTGTCAACATTCCAAACAGTCCGTAGTGGCCGCAAACAGTCCGTAGTGGCCGCCATCTTGTCTCTCGGTAGGATCTAGAGACAAGAGGAGGCCAAAGCGAAGGGGTAAATGACCATAAGGGGGAATAGTAGATCCTCGCTGACCCCCTAGGTTTGATGTGGAGGTTTTAAAAGGGCCCCGCGGGGCAAAAAAAAAAAATTATAATAATAATCTTACGGCTGAATGGATTTGCACGAAACTTGGCAAAATTGTAGGGACTGGTAGCCCGATGTGCCTTTGCTAGGTCTCAATATATGTGCTTCAGTGGATTTTGAGAAATTAACGTTCAAAAAAAGATATATATCTGTAACAGCGCACCGCTTCGCGTACTTTTCGCGTTACGGAGCTTTGCGAAGCGAAGCTGATTGGCTCTCCGGTGTCTGTAAACATTCCAAACAGTCCGTAGCGGCCGCCATCTTGTCTCTCGGTAGGATCGAGAGACAAGAGGAGGCCAAAGCGAAGGGGCAAATGACCATAAGGGGGCATAGTAGATCCTCGCTGATCCCCTAGGTTTGATGTGGAGGTTTTAAAAGGGCCCCGCGGGGCAAAAAAAATAAATAATAATAATAATCGAACGGCTGAATGGATTTGCACGAAACTTGGTAAAATATTAGGGACTGGTAGCCCGATGTGCCTTTGCTAGGTCTCAATATATGTGCTTCAGTGCATTTTGAGAAATTAACGTTCAAAAACAAGATATATATCTGTAACAGCGCTCCGCTTCGCGGAGATAAAATTATATCTGTATTACCTAGCTGTTGCTAACACCAGTTAGCGACGGCTAGTAGGAGATAGCGACCATCTTGGGCCCCACTTTGCATGTGAGTGATATTTATCACTAATGACATGCAAAGTGGGCATGCCAAGATGTTAGCGACTGGAAACAGTCGCTAACATCGCTATCTCCTATTATCAACTTTTGGAAATATTCGAGATAAGCGCGAATATCTCCAAAAAGTAACAGCTGCCCTGAGCAGTTCTTAGCCATGTTATCCTATGGGAGGTGGATAACATGGCTAAGAGGATTAGCTCGGTAATGCATGAATATCGCTGAGTTTTCAGCGATATTAATGCATTGCGGTCGGTTTTTATCGTATTTGCGATAAACTTTGATAATAGCAAGGTTTATCTGCGATAATTTCTGACGGTAAAAAAATCTTTGCAATGCATCGTTAGGGATAAATATCGCTTAACTTTGGTAATATGCCCCAACGTCTGTTAACGTTCGATTCGAAGGAAATCAGGAAGTGTTGAAAAACATTGTCTGCGCCATCTTGTCTTTTTTCAAATGCCACACTTTTGTCGTGCACGGCAGCCATTTTAGATGCCTTGACCAGACCCACTCTGTGCACGCTGTCGATCCTTAGCATGGCTCCCCACCCTCGCAAGCATCTCCCCCAGGCAGTGGTCACCCCCGCTCTCTGTCTTATGCATGGGTAATAAACCTCCCCCCATCTGCGCTGCTCTTTCCTGAGAATCACACCCTGTGCCCGCCCGACACCTCCCTTTCGCCCTATTCACTACTGCACCCTCTGACACTCCTTTTCCTCTGTGTCCGATTGTCCAGGCTGGTCCTAGGGTATCAGCTAGCCCTGCAGATGTAGTTTATGGCCACAGCTGTAAAGATTCACCCCTCTTCAAAGGAGTTATAGTAGATCAAGGCCCACACTCGATGAGATCCGTCACAGCAGAAGCGTTGCTATTATCTGAAAACCATCCTGTATTGTGATTGGGGAGGGGACCGAGCGTGAAGCGGAAGATTCCAGGGATGACTCTTTGTACATCAAAGTTTATACAATTATGTGTCACATTAAAAATATATAGCACTCCGACAAAGTAGTAAGATTATAAAACTTTAATAATTTATAAATATATACAAGAAAACAAAAATAGTAATAACATATAAACATTTTTAGGGAAAAACAACGAAGTAGCGGTCGGCTGTGCGAATAGTCCCAACGCAGCACAACGTCCAGATTTCCGGCGTGGGGCGGGTCATCAGTAGCAAACTGTTGTGCGAATAGTTCCAAGGCAGCAGAACGCGCTGAAATCTAGATGACACGAAAGTGATGTCTAGTAAGTTGCCACCCAGCAAATAACGGCGTGGGGCGTCGCGGGGGGTGGGTCTTCAGTAGCAAACTGTTGTGCGAATAGTTCCAAGGCAGCAGAACGATGGCACCAAGGTGATGTCCAGTAAGTTGCCGCACTGGTTTTGGTATCCTACAATGCTGCTCCGAATAACGGCGTGGGGCGCCCCGGGGGAGGCGGCGTGAACGGGCCTCTCCAGGTGGAGTGTCATCTGTTGTAGTGGGGCGCCCCTTTACCGTTTCAGTTGCCATTCCGTCCGTTTTTGGTCCACTGTGTCAAAAGCCGCAATTCAGCTGAGTTGCGCCCACTCTTGCGGTGCAGCGATAGGCGGCTGTCACAGGACTCTCAAAATGGCGGCAGGCTCTTTCCTTTTTGGGCCTGGTCCACTGAAATGGCCCTGGGACACCTTGGAAATCGGACGCTTGTCTGCTAGGTCTTGGACCCCATTCTCGAAAGCGTCCCCTCCGCCTTGAGAATTCATCAAAAGTTTTGGGGGCCCCGACTCCTGCAGGCTTCTGGTGGGGAGCGGCTGCCATGATTGCTCGCGGAATGACTACGACGGAGCTACGAGATGGTGGTGCTCTCATGCTGACGCCAGCTTCAGTCTGAAACATCCAGAAACAAGGTGGGGCTTTCATCGTTTGGAAAAAAAAAAAGTTTTCATCCAATGAAAAGTGTTGTTTTTAGGTCATATGATCAAGCCTTCCATCATTAGGAAACCAAAAGTAAAATGAACCAATGAAAAGTTTTATAAACAAGTCACATGACCTGTTATGCGGCATAGGGTATAAAATGCGGAGAAAATACGTTGGCACGTGAGGCGGCGTCAGTAGCGGACCGATGTGCGAATAGGCCGAAGGCAGCACAACGCGCCAAGATCCGGATGGCACCGAGGTGGTGTCCAGCAAGTTGCAGCACTGGTGTGGCCATCCTACAATGTTGAAAGTCGGCGTGGGGCGCCCCGTTGGCCTGTGAGTTTGCGTCAGTAGCGGACCGATGTGCGAATAGGCCGAAGGCAGCACAACGCGCCAAGATCCGGATGGCACCGAGGTGGTGTCTAGTAAGTTGCCGCACTGGTGTGGCCATCCTACAATGCTGAAAGTCGGCGTGGGGCGCCCTGTTGGCCTGTGAGATGGTGTCAGTAGCGGACTGATGTGCGAATGGGGCCAAAGGCAGCGCAACAATATTTTCTGACGAGAAGACACCACAAGGCGCTGAGATGCCAAGATCCGGATGGCACCGAGGTGATGTCTAAGTTGCGGACTGATGTGCGAATGGGGCCAAAGGTAGCGTAACAATATTTTCTGTATGGAAGATACCACTAGGCGTTGAGATGCCAAGATTCGGATGGCACCGAGGTGATGTCTAGCAAGTTGGTGTGGTCATCCTACAATGCTGAAACTCGGCGTGGGTCGCCCCATTAGCCTGTGGGGTGGCGTCAGTAGCGGACCGATGTGCGAATAGGCCGAAGGCAGCACAACGCGCCAAGATCCGGATGTCACAGTGGTGGTTTCATAGTTGAGAGGCACTTCATCTGCAGTGGGGCGCCGAGATCCGGATGGCACCGAGGTGATGTCTAGCAAGTTGCTGTACTGGTGTGGTCATCCTACAATGCTGAAAGTCGGCGTGGGGCGCCCCATTAGCCTGTGAGATGGCGTCAGTAGCGGACTGATGTGCGAATGGGGCCAAAGGCAGCACAACGCGCCAAGATCCGGATGGCACCGAGGTGGTGTCCAGCAACTTGCCGCACTGGTGTGGCCATCCTACAATGCTGCGCCGAAAGTCGGCGTGGGGCGCCCCGTTGGCCTGTGAGTTCGCGTCAGTCAGTGGGGGCTGTTTGAGGATCTGACTGCATTGGAAAGCAATGTGATGCTGTGCGTCGCCCCCAAGATGGAGGTTCCTCGGCTGCAGTGGGGCGCCCCTTGGTGTTTCACTCACTATGCAGCTGAGTTGCGTGCGCACTTGTGGCGAATAGGCCGAAGGCAGCACAACGCGCCGAGATCTGGATGGCACCGAGGTGGTGTCCAGCAATTTGCCGCACTGGTGTGGCCATCCTACAATGCTGCGCCGAAAGTCGGCGTGGGGTGCCCCGTTGGCCTGTGAGGTGGCGTCAGTAGCGGACCGATGTGTGAATAGGCCGGAACCAGCACAAGGCGCCAAGATCCGGATGGCACCGAGGTGGTGTCATAGTTGAGAGTTCTGAGCAGCGCTTGTAACACTGTCTGAAGCTTATTTGCACCTGCTGCAGCTTCACTATTGCCCTGGTGTGGCCTAAGATCGCCCATGACATAGGCGGCCACCTCCCGGGGTCCGGCGGAACTTTTTTCCTTTTCCTTTCTGCATCTTGTCCCAAATTCGTTTGACCTGAAGACACGACCAGGTCCCTGAATGTGTGCAGGGGGACGCTATTGATTGAATCAAAATGGCGGCTTCACACAAAGCTGACTCAAGCGTTTTCTGGTGGTTTCATAGTTGAGAGGCACTTCATCTGCAGTGGGGCGCCGAGATCCGGATGGCACCGAGGTGATGTCTAGCAAGTTGCTGTACTTGTGTGGTCATCCTACAATGCTGAAACTCGGCGTGGGTCGCCCCATTAGCCTGTGAGATAGCTGTTCTTTGGATTTGGGCCTGGTCCACTAAAATGGCCCTGGGACACCTAAGAACTCGAACGCTCGATTTTTTTTTCCTTTCCTGTACATGCAAAAAAAGGTAAATGCCCGGTATGTTACACGCTTCATCTGCCACGATGAACTCTCCAGAGGAAACGAAAAAATATATAGTTGTGGTAACTATACCATGCATCGTCATATGGAGAGGTGGCACCAATTAATTATAGTGCTGCATAAAAGAGAGATTTGGAGGAGAACCCCTGACCTGCTAGTACATTCATCAAAGAAGTGGCACTGAGAGCTTCAGAGGCAAGGGAAACGGTCCCAAATATTTAGAAGAACTTTGGAAAGATTAAAATGACATGTTTAGATTGTGGTAAATTAATTTCATGTGGGCAGATGAGTGTTACTCTAATAAATACAGCATATGAACATCATCATAGTCGATGGTTGGTAGAGACATTTTGACTATATCCTGGACCTGCCCGTCCTCGCCCAAAATGGCGCCGGAATAAATGGGACTCGTAACTCCTTGTTGTGTACTGGTTGCAGAACCTTGAAATCACGAGATACGTATGCAGTTTTGAAGCACATGGCGGGCGGGGACGAGAATTGATTGAATATTTCGACATCCCTATTGATATTAAGTTCTGATGTGTTATTGATTACTGTACTGTTGAAAGTTCGAATTAACGTCACCCATGGTACTTGCCCGCAAATGTATATCTAGATAATTTTATTGTAACTGGCCCTGTCGTATTTTAATTATAAAATGTACGTCCACCGATTCCGTAACTGTTAGACACCTTAGTTCTTGCAACCTAATGGCCCGCCCGTTACGTTCCTCTACAGTGTAAATGTCTACTCATCACATACGATTACAGTTTGCTCCGTGGCCGGCCCACGTGGTTATAGGCTCGTATTTGTATAATGAAATTTTCACAATAAAGGTTTTTAAAAGAAAACATGGTAGTAGTATATACATTGGTAAAGTTTGTAATAATAGTCACTGTTTTAGAATCATTAAAAGGCAAGTGAAATAAAGCAGACCAATTACATGAAGGGTAAAAGGTATAATACGAAGGAACGCAGTAAAGATAAATGGTCAAGGGCTGTTGTGTTTTCTATTCCTGCAACATAAAGTGATCGATAAGAATCTCATATTCAGGCGTATCGGCGACTAAGACAGCAGGTCGACCCTCTTTTGCTCAACGGCTCCATCATGGGACGAAGAAACGCTCTTTTTCTCGAAAAAAGAATATATTTTACTTGCAGGACAGTTGTAAAATTTCCGGGAAAGTACATTAGCCTGGAACATTATAACATATATTTAAGAAAAAATAATGTTCGGAAGTAATGAAAAGCGTAATTTTTAGGTCATATGAGCAAGCCTTTCATCATTACAATAAGAAAAGTAAAATGAACCAATGAAAAGTTTTATTAACAAGTCACATGACTTGTTATGCTTACGTTACGCGCTGCGCGCCCCGGATGACTTCCGGATGCGCTAACGCGGCGCGTCATATGACGCATTACGCGACAACGCAGGTCCAGAATATAGTCAAAATGTCTCCACCAACCAGCGGTCGGAACACAACCCCTTTCAGCAGGCTAAATAGTTCTGTTAAATGAGAACAGAAGGGACAGGCAACAAGAACCATCAGTGAAAGAGGGGAGGGCTAGTTCTTCTCTACCGGGTTACATTGGGGCGCTACCGGAACTGATCGAATTGGTAGTCTACAGTGTTTCTGGATGTTTCAGACTGAAGCTGGGGTTAGCATGAGAGCAGCATCATTTCGTAGCTCCGTCGTGGCCATTCCGCAACCAATCATGGCAGCCGCTCTTTATCGTTATTTTGGGCGGGGTGGGTGGCGGAGCCGAGCTGTTTTGCAGCCATCATTGTGTGGAGTTCAGTTCATCTCACTAGTTTTGTATTTGTCATGAGGGGTTGTTCCTAATGTTTCTATTTTAGCGAGGTCAAAAAGAGATCCCATTAGTGGCCTACTGATTTTGCTCGATTCCTTTTCTTTTTTTTTACACGATTTTTCGTTATCTGCAAAGACTAAACAGAGTATTGCGACTCTGTGTTTGTTTGTAAATAGAGAATGAACCAAAGAGAACTAATTCTAAAACAGTAAATACTTGGATAACAATCAATCAAATGGAGAGAGAAGCAGGCACGACGGATTACAACGGGGGCAAAGGCCTGCGTTAACTACCTTTCACTATCTGCAAAGAGAGAGTACTCCTAATAGAAATGAGGGGGGGGGGCACCATTCAAAGCAGATCAGTGTGCATAAACACGAAAATGTTTTCACTTACCACGTACTTGACATTCGACAGCTTATGATATTTGCTATTAAAAAACCATTGAAATTCACTGAAAAAACCATAGGTTATAGACCATATATAGTTAGGAATTAGCATTTACAAAACCTTGAAAATTCACTGAAAAAACCATAGGTTATAGACCATATATAGTTAGGAATTAGCATTTAAAAAACCTTATTTTACTCACACAAAACCATTGAAATTACATATATAGTTAGTTGCACTAACTATATATCGCGCACCTGCAATCCACTGCTGATGATGTCACATATTACATCATTCATGACATGGTCAGTGACATCACTCAGTGAATTTCAATGGTTTTTTAATAGCAAATATCATAAGCTGTCGAATGTCAAGTACGTGGTAAGTGAAAACATTTTCGTTTATGCACACTGATCTTCTTTGAATGGTGCCCCCCCCCCCCTCATTTCTATTAGGAGTACTCTCTCTTTGCACATAGTGAAGGGTAGTTAACGCAGGCCTTTGCCCCCGTTGTAATACGTCGTGCCTGCTTCTCTCTCCATTTGATTGATTGTTATCCAAGTATTTACTGTTTTAGAATTGGTTCTCTTTGGTTCATTCTCTATTTACAAACAAACACAGAGTCGCAATACTCTGTTTAGTCTTTGCAGATAACGAAAAATCGTGTAAAAAAAAAAAAGAAAAGGAATCGAGCAAAATCAGTAGGCCACTAATGGGATCTCTTTTTGACCTCGCTAAAATAGAAACATTAGGAACAACCCCTCATGACAAATACAAAACTAGTGAGATGAACTGAACTCCACACAATGATGGCTGCAAAACAGCTCGGCTCCGCCACCCACCCCGCCCAAAATAACGATAAAGAGCGGCTGCCATGATTGGTTGCGGAATGGCCACGACGGAGCTACGAAATGGTGCTGCTCTCATGCTAACCCCAGCTTCAGTCTAAAACATCCAGAAACACTGTAGACTACCAATTCGATCAGTTCCGGTAGCGCCCCAATGTAACCCGGTAGAGAAGAACTAGCCCTCCCCTCTTTGACTGATGGTTCTTGTTGCCTGTCCCTTCTGTTGTCATTTAACAGAACTATTTAGCCTGCTGAAAGGGGTTGTGTTCCGACCGCTGGTTGGTGGAGACATTTTGACTATATTCTGGACCTGCGTTGTCACGTAATGCGTCATATGACGCGCCGCGTTAGCGCATCCGGAAGTCATCCGGGGCGCGCAGCGCGTAACGTAAGCATAACAAGTCATGTGACTTGTTAATAAAACTTTTCATTGGTTCATTTTACTTTTCTTATTCTAATGATGAAAGGCTTGGTCATATGACCTAAAAATTACGCTTTTTATTACTTCCGAACATTATTTTTTCTTAAATATATGTTATAATGTTCCAGGCTAATGTACTTTCCCGGAAAATTTACAACTGTCCTGCAAGTAAAATATATTCTTTTTTCGAGAAAAAGAGCGTTTCTTCGTCCCATGACGGAGCCGTTGAGCAAAAGAGGGTCGACCTGCTGTCTTAGTCGCCGATACGCCTGAATATGAGATTCTTATCGATCACTTTATGTTGCAGGAGTAGAAAACACAACAGCCCTTGACCATTTATCTTTACTGCGTTCCTTCGTATTATACCTTTTACCCTTCATGTAATTGGTCTGCTTTATTTCACTTGCCTTTTAATGATTCTAAAACAGTGACTATTATTAAAAACTTTACCAATGTATATACTACTACCATGTTTTCTTTTAAAAACCTTTATTGTGAAAATTTCATTATACAAATACGAGCCTATAACCACGTGGGCCGGCCACGGAGCAAACTGTAATCGTATATGAGTAGACATTTACACTGTAGAGGAACGTAACGGGCGGGCCATTAGGTTGCAAGAACTAAGGTGTCTAACAGTTACGGAATCGGTGGACGTACATTTTATAATTAAAATACGACAGGGCCAGTTACAATAAAATTATCTAGATATACATTTGCGGGCAAGTACCATGGGTGACGTTAATTCGAACTTTCAATAGTACAGTAATCAATAACACATCAGAACTTAATATCAATAGGGATGTCGAAATATTCAATCAATTCTCGTCCCCGCCCGCCATGTGCTTCAAAACTGCATACGTATCTCGTGATTTCAAGGTTCTGCAACCAGTACACAACAAGGAGTTACGAGTCCCATTTATTCCGGCGCCATTTTGGGCGAGGACGGGCAGGTCCAGGATATAGTCAAAATGTCTCTACCAACCACCGACTATGATGATGTTCATATGCTGTATTTATTAGAGTAACACTCATCTGTCCACATGAAATTAATTTGCCACAATCTAAACATGTCATTTTAATCTTTCCAAAGTTCTTCTAAATATTTGGGACCGTTTCCCTTGCCTCTGATGCTGTCAGTGCCACTTCTTTGATGAATGTACTAGCAGGTCAGGGGTTCTCCTCCAAATCTCTCTTTTATGCAGCACTATAATTAATTGGTGCCACCTCTCCATATGACGATGCATGGTATAGTTACCATAACTATATTTTTTTTCGGTTCCTCTGGAGAGTTCATCGTGGCAGATGAAGCGTGTAACGTACCGGGCATTTACCTTTTTTTGCATGTACAGGAAAGGAAAAAAAAATCGAGCGTCCGAGTACTAAGGTGTCCCAGGGCCATTTTAGTGGACCAGGCCCAAATCCAAAGAACAGGCCGCCATTCTGAGAGTCCTGTTGCAGCCGCCTGTCGCTGTAGCATCAAGAGCAGCCGAAACTCAGCTGAATGGCAACTGAAACGGTAAAGGGGCGCCCCACTACAGCAGACGAGCCTCCACCTAGGAAGGCCCGTTCACGCCGCCTCCCCCCCCCCCCCCCCCCCCCCCCCCCTTCGGGCACCCCACGCCGTTATTCGGAGCAGTATTGTAGGATGGCCACACCAGTGCGGCAACTTGCTAGACATCACCTCGGTGGTAACCGAATCTCAGCGCCTTGTGGTGTCTTATATTCAGAAAACATTGTTGTGCTGCCTTCGACCTATTCGCCGCAAGTGCGCACGCAACTCAGCTGCATAGCTTGCTAGACACCACCTCGGTGCTAACCGAATCTCAGCGCCTTGTGGTCTCTTCTATTCCAAAAATATTGTTGCGCTGCCTTTGGCCCCATTCGCACATCGGTCCGCTACTGCCGCCATCTCACAGGCCAACGGGGCGCCCCACGCCGACTTTCAGCATTGTAGGATGACCACACCAGTACAGCAACTTGCTAGACATCACCTCGGTGCCATCCGGATCTCGGCGCCCCACTGCAGATGAAGTGCCTCTCAACTATGAAACCACCACGGTGACATCCGGATCTTGGCGCCTTGTGCTGGTTCCGGCCTATTCACACATCGGTCCGCTACTGACGCCATCTCACAGGCTAATGGGGCACCCCACGCCGAGTTTCAGCATTGTAGGATGACCACACCAGTACAGCAACTTGCTAGACATCACCTCGGTGCCATCCGGATCTTGGCATCTCAACGCCTAGTGGTATCTTCCATACAGAAAATATTGTTGCGCTGCCTTTGGCCCCATTCGCACATCGGTCCGCTACTGACGCCATCTCACAGGCCAACGGGGCGCCCCACGCCGACTTTTAACATTGTAGGATGGCCACACCAGTGCGGCAACTTACTAGACACCACCTCGGTGCCATCCGGATCTTGGCGCGTTGTGCTGCCTTCGGCCTATTCGCACATCGGTCCGCTACTGACGCCGCCTCACGTGCCAACGTATTTTCTCCGCATTTTATACCCTATGCCGCATAACAGGTCATGTGACTTGTTTATAAAACTTTTCATTGGTTCATTTTACTTTTGGTTTCCTAATGATGGAAGGCTTGATCATATGACCTAAAAACAACACTTTTCATTGGATGAAAACTTTTTTTTTTTCCCAAACGATGAAAGCCCCACCTTGTTTCTGGATGTTTCAGACTGAAGCTGGCGTCAGCATGAGAGCACCACCATCTCGTGGCTCCGTCGTGGTCATTCCGCGAGCAATCATGGCAGCCGCTCCCCACCAGAAGCCTACAGGAGTCGGGGGCCCCCAAAACTTTTGATGAATCCTCAAGGCGGAGGGGACGCTTTCGAGAATGGGGTCCAAGACCTAGCAGACAAGCGTCCGATTTCCAAGGTGTCCCAGGGCCATTTCAGTGGACCAGGCCCAAAAAGTAAACAGCCTGCCGCCATTTTGAGAGTCCTGTGACAGCCGCCTATCGCTGCACCGCAAGAGTGGGCGCAACTCAGCTGAATTGCGGCTTTTGACACAGTGGACCAAAAGCGGACGGAATGGCAACTGAAACGGTAAAGGGGCGCCCCACTACAACAGACGAGACTCCACCTGGAGAGGCCCGTTCACGCCGCCTCCCCCGGGGCGCCCCACGCCGTTATTCGGAGCAGCATTGTAGGATACCAAAACCAGTGCGGCAACTTACTGGACATCACCTTGGTGCCATCGTTCTGCTGCCTTGGAACTATTCGCACAACAGTTTGCTACTGATGACCCACCCCCCGCGACGCCCCACGCCAGAAATCTGGACGTTGTGCTGCGTTGGGACTATTCGCACAGCCGACCGCTACTTCGTTGTTTTTCCCTAAAAATGTTTATATGTTATTACTGATTTTGTTTTCTTGTATATATTTATAAGTTATTAAAGTTTTATAATCTTACTACTTTGTTGGAGTGCTATATATTTTTAATGTGACACAATTGTAAAAACTTTGATGTACAAAGAGTCATCCCTGGAATCTTCCGCTTCAGGCTCGGTCCCCTCCCCAATCACAATACAGGATGGTTTTCAGATAATAGGAACGCGTCTGCTGTGAGGGATCTCATCGAGTGTGGGCCTTGATCTACTATAACTCCTTTGAAGAGGGGTGATTCTTTACAGCTGGGGCCATAAACTACATCTGCAGGGCTAGCTGATACCCTAGGACCGGCCTGGACAATCGGACACAGAGGAAAAGGAGTGTCAGAGGGTGCGGTAGTGAATAGGGCGAAAGGGAGGTGTCGGGCGGGCACAGGGTGTGATTCTCAGGGAAGAGCAGCGCAGATGGGGGGTGGTTTATTACCCATGCATAAGACAGAGAGCGGGGGTGACCACTGCCTGGGGGAGATGCTTGCGAGGGTGGGGAGCCATGCTAAGGATCGACAGCGTGCACAGAGTGGGTCTGGTCAAGGCATCTAAAATGACTGCCGTGCACGACAAAAGTGTGGCATTTGAAAAAAGGCAAGATGGCGCAGACAATGTTTTTCAACACTTCCTGATTTCCTTCGAATCGAACGTTAACAGACGTTGGGGCATATTACCAAAGTTAAGCGATATTTATCCCTAACGATGCTTAGCAACGATTTTTTTTACCGCTAAGCATCGTCAGAAATTATCGCAGATAAACCTTGCTATTATCAAGGTTTATCGCAAATACGATAAAAAACGACCGCAATGCATTAATATCGCTGAAAACTCAGCGATATTCATGCATTACCGAGCTAATGCTCTTAGCCATGTTATCCACCTCCCATTGGATAACATGGCTAAGAACTGCTCAGGGCAGGTGCTAGCTTTTGGAGATATTCGCTCTTATCGTGAATATTTCCAAAAGTTGATAATAGGAGATAGCGATGTTAGCGACTGTTTCCAGTCGCTAACATCTTGGCATGCCCACTTTGCATGTCATTAGTGATAAATATCACTCACATGCAAAGTGGGGCCCAAGATGGTCGCTATCTCCTACTAGCCGTCGCTAACTGGTGTTAGCAACAGCTAGGTAATACAGATATAATTTTATCTCCGCGAAGCGGAGCGCTGTTACAGATATATATCTTGTTTTTGAACGTTAATTTCTCAAAATCCACTGAAGCACATATATTGAGACCTAGCAAAGGCACATCGAGCTACCAGTCCCTACAATTTTGCCAAGTTTCGTGCAAATCCATTCAGCCGTTCGATTATTATTATTATTTTTTTTTTTGCCCCGCGGGGCCCTTTTAAAACCTCCACATCAAACCTAAGAGGTCAAGGAGGATCTACTATGCCCCCTTATGGTCATTTGCCCCTTCGCTTTGGCCTCCTCTTGTCTCTCGATCCTACCGAGAGACAAGATGGCGGCCGCTACGGACTGTTTGCAATGTTTACAGACGCCGGAGAACCAATCAGCTTCGCAAACCTCCGTTACGCGAAGCGGAGCGCTGTTACAGATATATATCTTTTTTTGAACGTTAATTTCTCAAAATCCACTGGAGCACATATATTGAGACCTAGCAAAGGCACATCGGGCTACCAGTCCCTAATATTTTACCAAGTTTCGTGCAAATCCATTCAGCCGTTCGATTATTATTATTATTTTTTTTTTTTGCCCCGCGGGGCACTTTTAAAACCTCCACATCAAACCTAGGGGGTCAGCGAGGATCTACTATGCCCCCTTATGGTCATTTGCCCCTTCGCTTTGGCCTCCTCTTGTCTCTCGATCCTACCGAGAGACAAGATGGCGGCCGCTACGGACTGTTTGGAATGTTCACAGACGCCGGAGAACCAATCAGCTTCGCTTCACAAAGCTCCGTACCGCGAAAAGTCCGCGAACCGGAGCGCTGCCCGGTCTGCTGTTACAGATATATATCTTTTTTTGAACGTTAATTTCTCAAAATCCACTGGAGCACATATATTGAGACCTAGCAAATGCACATCGGGCTACCAGTCCCTACAATTTTGCCAAGTTTCGGGCAAATCCATTCAGCCGTTCGGGCTAAAAGTGAGGCCAACCGCCCTATGGAAAACTCAATGTTAAAAACACGTTTTGGGACCCCCCTTTTTTCTCGGCCCCCCCTTGACGAACCCCCCCCAAATTTTCAAGGGCTGCTCAGAAACAAAATGTGCCATTTTCCTGACAATTTCAGCCAATTCCGTCCACAAACGCCAAAGTTATTAGACATAGAATTTTCAAAAATCCCATAGAGAAAAAATCCTAACTATATATACCTACTGGCGACCGTAGGTAATATATATATATACATATATATACATATATATACATATATTTATATACATATATATACATATATACATATATATACATATATATACATATATATATACATATACATATATATATACATATACATATACATATATATACATATATATACATATATATATACATATACATATATATATACATATATATATATATATATATATATACACATATATATACATATATATACTACTGGTGGTCGCCAGTAGGTAGTTATAGTTAGGATTGGCTACCATAGGAAATCCACAACATTCTATTGGGAATTACTTTGGCGCCGGTTGAGGAATTTGCATGTAATTTTCCAAAATTTGGGCCAGCTCCGCTCCGCTCCTTCCCTGGAAGTTTCAGGGGGATTCGTGGAGTGGGAGATGAGAAAAAAGGGGGGTCTCAATATGTTAATTTCCATAGGACGGTCTGACGAGTCTACAGCCCGAACCGCTGAACGGAATTACGCCAAACTTGGCAAAATTGTAGGGACTGGTACGCAGATGTGCCTTTGCTAGGTTTGCTGAAAATTGCTCCAGTGGTTTTTTTGAAAATTAACTTAAAAAACACATATATATCTATAGGCGCGCTCCGAGCGCTCACTGGTACGCGTACCGGGGAGCGCACCCGGCACGCTACGGGAGTCGCGAGCGGAAAGCCGATTGGCTGTCGGGTGTCTGCCAACATTCTAAACAGTCCGGAGAGTCCGCCATCTTGTGTCTCGGTAGAATCGAGACACAAGAGGTGAAAAAGAAAGGGGGAAATAATTAAAAGGGGGCAGGGTAGACATTCCCTGACCCCCTAGGTTTTCTGAGGGAGGCCAAGAAGCACCCTGAAGGGCAAAAAAACTTTTTTTTTTTTTAATTTTCGCGGGGTGAGCGCCGGGTGCGGTCCCAGGTGCGCGCTCCGGTACACGCACCCTGAGCGCACCACGGGGAAAAATAGTGTAAAAAAATAAAGTAAAAAAATAATGTAGAGAGTTTAGAGGTAATTTAGCTCTGAAAGGAGCTGTTGAGTTAAGTGGGTGTTTTTTGTACCTACAAGTAGGTACCAATGCAGAGTCTTATATTCAAGAGGAAAACTATTCCCCTCATCTGTAAAATGCACACAATCTCTCCTATAGATGTCTTGCATGTTGTAACGCAAGTTGTTGTGGTAAATGGAACCCATACCATAGTCTCTGAGGTAAGCAGAAACAGATTTATTCACATGTTTCCTAGCTTTCTCAATCTGTGGACAAAATTGGTTGGACCAGTTTCATTTTTGCCTTTGGCATATATTAGAAAATACCAAGGCAGATTTTGGAAAAAGTGACATCAATTGCCCAAAGATGTCCTTTAAAAGCATTTCCAGACCTACACCAGTCAAAGTGCCTAAGTCATTTCCACCACAGTGCACAATTATAAGGTCAGGGTGTGGTAAATGCATAAAGGATTTTACCAATGGTATCAATTGGTGACTCCTCAATTCTCTGTCCAATCCATATAATGTCCACATTTGGTAAATCAAGATTGTAAATACCAATAGAAATACCTTTTTTCACTTTTTTCCAAAAACTGCCTTGGTATTTGGTATTTTCTAATATATGCCAAAGGCAAAAATGGAATAGGTCGAACCAATTTTGTCCACAGATTGAGAAAGCAAGGAAACATGTAAATAAATCTGTTTCTGCTTTCCTCCGAGACTATGGTATGGGTTCCATTTACCACAACAACTTGTGTTACAACATGCAAGACATCTATAGGAGAGATGGTGTGCATTTTACAGATGAGGGGAATAGAGTTTTCCTCTTGAATATAAGACTCTGCATTGGTACCTACTTGTAGGTACAAAAAACACCCATTTAACACAACAGCTCTTTTCAGAGCTAACTTACCCCTAAACACTCTACATTCTTTTTTTACACTGCTTTACCCCGTGGTGCACTCAGGATGCGCATACCGGAGAGCGCATCTGGGAGCGCACCCAGTGCTTTCCCCGCGAAATTAAAAAATAAAAAACGTTTTTTTGCCCTTCAGGGTCCTTCTAGGCCCCCCTCAGAAAACCTAGGGGGTCAGGGGGTGTCTACTCTGCCCCCTTTAAATTATTTCCCATTTCTTTTTCACCTCGTGTCTCGATTCTACCGAGACACAAGATGGCGGACACTCCGGACTGTTTAGAATGTTGACAGACACCCGACAGCCAATTAGTTTTCCGCTCGCGCACTCCCGTAGCGCGCCTATAGATATATATGTGTTTTTGAAGTTAATTTTCAAAAAAACCACTGGAGCAATTTTCAGCAAATATAGCAAAGGCACATCTGGGTACCAATCCCTACAATTTTGCCAAGTTTGGCGTAATTCCGTTCAGCGGTTCGGGCTGTAGACTTATCAGACCGTCCTATGGAAATTAACATGGGGAAAACATGTTTTGGGACCCCCCTTTTTTCTCAGCCCCCACTTCACGAATCCCCCCAAAACTTTCAGGGAAGGAGCGCATGACGCGTTTCGACTGTGTTACCATCACATGACACCCCGGAACCAAACAGTTTTTTTTAATGACTTCCTGAACACAAAGGTCGCATTGATCAGGGCTAACACTAGAGCTAAAAGACATACTATAATATGTACATGCTTAAAGACTATTCAACTTATTTACATACCTTGAAATAATAAATACTAAATAGTAAGGAAAATGCTACTTACCAGTATGCATCTGTTCTTGGCATGTAGAGCTGCAGATTCTTACACAGTGCATTAGATTGCCACCTGGTGTTGGGCTGCATGTTGTTGTCGTCTTGGAAGAAGTCTTTGTAGTCACAAGTTAGGTGGCTCCTCCCTTGGATGATAGTGCGCATGGGCATCGGCACCATCCTTAGATTGTTTTTCGCCATGATGGGAAATGATGGAGTTTGTATAAAGAATAAAGGATGTCCATGCATGTATATCTAATTAAGATAGAACTGGAACAGATACAGGCCCCGGGGAGGCGGGAGGGCGTGTAAGAATCTGCAGCTCTGCATGCCAAGAACAGATGCATACTGATAAGTAGCATTTTCCATTCGAGGCATATGAGCTGCAGATCTTACACTGTGCATCGATTGAACAGCAGTGTCTCCCCTAGCGGTGGTCACCTGTATCTGTTGCCGTAGTTTGAAAAAGGGTTTTGAGGACAGCTTGGCCTACTGCAGCTTGCTGCTTAGCTTGCACATCAACACAATAGTGTTTAGTGAAGGTGTGTGTTGTAGACCATGTTGCTGCCTTGCAGATGTATTCTAGGGGAATGTTCCCTAAGAATGCCAGGAGGCTCCTAGTTTGAGTGTGGAGTGCACTCTAGGAGGAACTGTTATTGTGCGTTTTGCCTTGTGATAGCATATTTGTATACATTTAACAATCCACATTGCAATTCCTGATTTTGAAATGGGGTTGCCTTTATGTGGTACTTTAGGAAGGAATTTAGGATTAGTCCGTAGAACCACCTTGTTACGGTGTAATTGTAAAAATGGTTCTTGTGTAGTGAAAGCTTGAATCTCACTAACTCTTCTAAGAGGTAATAGCAATAAGAAAAGCTGTTTTCCATGTGAGAAATTGCAGTTCACACTTATGTAAAGGTTCAAAAGGGGGCCCCATGAGCCTTGTAAGTACAATGTTTAGGTTCCACACTGGAGATGGTGGCAACCCAGGAGGAAAGATTCTTTTTAATCCTTCCATAAAAGCTTTGATTGCAGGTACTCTAAATAACGATACATGTTGTCTGTTTTGTAGATATGCTGCAATGGCTGCAAGATGTAAACTTATAGATGAATATGCTAGATTATATCTATGTAAATGGAGAAGGTAACCGATGATATTTTGGATGGAAGCATCCAGAGGATCAATTTGATTGTTAGTGCAGTAAATGGCAAATCTCTTCCATTTTGCAGACAGTCTTTGGCGTGCCCATGCGGGAGCTACTAGGATCAGTTTAAGAGACTGTTGTCTGAGCTTGCGTACTACTAGTGGTATTACTGTGGTTGGCGGAAAAGCGTACGCAAATCTGCCTGACCAGATCATCCATATCGCATTGCCCTTGGACAACGGGTGCGGAAACCTGGCGGCGAAGGTTGGGCATTTTGCGTTTGTTTGTGGCAAACAGGTCAATGTCTGGATGACCCCACTTCTGAAAGAATGGCTGAAGAACTTGCAGATGTAGTTCCCATTCGTGAATCTGTTGTGTCTGTCGACTTAACAGATCGGCTATCTGATTGTGAACTCCTGGAAGGTGTTCTGCAAGCAGATATATGTTTTGTGGAATGGCCCATCTCCAAATGGTTTGTGCGAGCTGGGACAGTTGCAAGGAGTGTGTGCCTCCTTGTTTCTGTATGTAGTACATGGCTGTCATGTTGTCCGTCCGGATTAAGACAGCTTTGTTTTGTATGTGTACTTGGAAGGACTTTAGTGCCAGGAAAATTGCCAGCACCTCTAGGTGATTGATGTGAAGCACCCTCCGTTGAGCAGTCCATCTTCCCTGAGTTGTGTGGTGGAGCAGATGTGCTCCCCATCCTGTCAGGGATGTGTCTGTTGTCAGTACTATTTGTGGAACAGGCTCTAGGAACAGCAGCCCTCTGGACAAGTTTTTGGTGTTCCACCACTGCAGAGAGCGATGTGTGCGGCTGTCCAGCAACACCAGGTCTGTTAGTTGTCCTTGTGCCTGATTCCACTGATGTGCTAGACATTCCTGCAATGGACGCATTTGCAGCCTTGCATATGGTAAAATAAAAATGCAAGATGCCATCATGCCTATTAGTTGCATGAACACTCTGGCTGGGAGAGAGTGTTGGTTTTGAAACCTTGTAATTAAGGCTTGAATGCTGTGTATCCTGGCTGGACTGGGATAAGCTAGAACTGTATTGGTGTTTATGGTAGCCCCTAGGTATTGATGTACATGAGAGGGCTGTAGATGTGACTTGGTGTAGTTTATTGTAAACCCGAAGTTGTGCAGTGTCTGAATTGTGTGAGATGTGTGTTTAACACACTTATTGAATGACTTGGCCTTTATGAGCCAATCGTCTAAATGGACCTCTTGTCTTCTGAAATGTCCTGCTGCTACTGCTAAGCACTTTGTGAACACTCTGGGTGCTGTTGTTACCCCGAATGGAAGGACTTTGAATTGATAGTGTTGTCCTTCTAGCACAAACCTGAGATACTTCCTGTGAGAAGGATGTATGGGAATGTGAAAGTAGGCGCCTTTGAGGTCTAGTGTAGTGAGGAAATCGCCTTGTTGCAATAATGGGAGCACTTGTTGTAAAGTGATCATGTGAAAATGATCTGAGTGTATATAGAGATTGATAGGCCTCAAATCTAGAATTGGTCTTAGTGTCCCATCCTTTTTGGGTATTAGGAAGTAGAGTGAGTAGACCCCCTGTTCCTTGATGTTGCAATGGAACTAGCTCTATTGCATCTTTTTGTAGCAATGAGAGAACCTCTTGTTGGAGCAGCGTTAGATGTTCTGTGGACATTGGACACTGTCTGGGTAGTATATTTGAAAGGGTAGCTGTAAGCTCTAGGCAGTAACCCTACTGGATAATCTGTCTTACCCACTTGTCTGTTGTGATGGAATTCCAGACAGGTAGGAACTGTGCTAATCTCCCCCCTACAGGAGTAGTATGCTGTTGGGGGAGCTGAAGGAAGTCACTGTTTAGTGGTGGAAGAGGATCGATTGTTGTTACCTCGACCTCTTCCCTTATTGTTATTGCCTCTGTAGCCCCCTCTATAGTATCCTTTATTAGCGGATGCTTGCATATTAGTTTTAAAGGAAGCTGAATTGTCTGCTCCAGCTTGTTTGGAGCCTCCTCTGTAAATGGAGCGACGAAAGGGGCCTCTTGCTTGGGTGGACTGCAAAGCTCCCAAAGACTTGGCTGTATCAGTGTCTTTTTTCATCTTTTCCAGAGCTGTGTCTACTTCTGGACCAAACAACTGTTGTTGGTTGAATGGTTGATTTAAGATAGTAGTTTGTACCTCTTGCTTAAATCCTGAAATGCGTAGCCACGCGTGACGTCTAAGAAGGACACTGGTGTTTATTGCCCTGCATGCAGTGTCTGCTACATCTAGTGCGCATTTAATGGAGGCATTAGATATAAGTTTACCCTCTTGTATGAGGTCATCTGCTTGTGCCTTATATTGATCAGGTAGATGTTGTAAGAACTTCTCTAGCTGATCATAGTGAGCCCTGTCATATCTTGCTAGGAGGGCCTGTGTGTTAGCAATGTGCCATGCATTACTAGCTTGGGCAGCTATTCTTTTCCCTGAAGCATCTGTTATTTTGGACTCTTTATCAGGAGGTTGTTCTTCTCCTGATGTTTGTGAGTTTGCCCTTTTCCTAGCGAGGGAGTCTCAGGGTAGCTGGCCCTTAATGTAAGCAGGATCCCCAGGAGCTGCTCTGTACTTTTTTTCTATCCTTGGGTTTATGATTCTAGTCCATACAGGATCTTAAAAACTTCTGCGGCATGTTTAATAACTCCTTTAATCATTGGCAGTATTTGCACAAATTTTTGGGATTGTTCAAAAGTGTCTAGTAAAAAATCCTCTTCTGCCTCATCTGAATGCATGGTGACATTGTGATAAATGGCAGCCCTATGAATTGAGTGTCCAAACCCAACATTGTCTTCTGGGGGAGAAGTTATGTGGGTCAGGAATATCTGGTATATCCTGTGGGTTTGGATACTCCCAGTCTGGTGAACCTGTTGGGTAGGGAAAAGGGTCATCTGGGTCTTTCCCTCCCCCCATGCTATACAGATCATCATCAGCATCTTGAGGAGGTGTATGTTGTGGAGAATGAAGAGGAGAATTTTGAGGGGAAATGTTTAAAGAGAGAGCAGGAGAGGGAGATACAGGAGAAGAAGGGTGCATAGAAGATGTGGCAGAGTCCTTCTTCTTGACAGGCACTGGAGGTGTAGGTGCTGTATCTGACTTCCTCTTCCTGTGTGGTGTGGTGGAAACATGGCCTGTTTCTGGGTCTATGTATATCCTTTTTTGCAGAGGATCAGGTCTGAAAAGCTCTTCTTCAGAAAATGCTTTCAGCACCGATTTTTTCGGCTCCGGGGTTGGTTTCTGTTTGTCTTTAGCCTTAGGAGTTGTTAAAAGTCTTGTGGTGTACTTTTCGGCACCGAAGGTATCTTCTTCGGAGTCGAGGCCTGGTTCGAGGGCTTGGAGGCACCGGTAGCAGGTTTTGTGGGTTTTGGCACCGAAGATTGTGGGGTGGAAACAGGTTTTATTGGGTTCGGTGCCGTATTGTCTTTAGGAGTCTACGGTTTCTGGGTCTTTTTCGGAACCGGGACTTCTTTCGGTTTCGGTGCCGAGGGAGCTGGTCGTATCGGCACGTGCGGTTTGCTCAGTAAGGAGGGTTCGGAAGGCTTTAATATTTTCTTCGGAACCGGGCTCGATGGCGGGGCTTTTGAAGCAATGTCTCGGTCTCGACTGGGCCCTGAAGGCGGAGTTTTGACCTTAGCCTTTGGTTTAGGTGGTTGGGCTGGGGTAAGGGCAGTTGTACTCACGCGTTGACCTGATGGTATGGAGTCATCTGAGTTGTCTGCCTCAGATACGATCTGGAGATCCTCGGAATCTTCCTCTGGGACACATGGACCTTCGTCAAAGATATCCACCGGTTCCGGAGCTGATCTCAGCATGTCGCATCGACGGGCCCTCCGATCTCGAATGGTTTTCTTGAATCGAAAGGACGCACAAGCTGTGCAGCTCGACTCGTCGTGTTCAGGTGATAAACACAGGTTACGCACCTCGTGATGGTCGCTGTGTGGAAATTTTGCTCCACACCCGGGGAATTTTTTGAATGGTGTCCTTTCCATGAGGTGTAGGCCTCACCGCGTGGGTAGGCCTGACGGCCCGCGTTGACGACCGGAATCGAAGTGATGATGTCGAATCTATGTATTTTGAAGTTAAGTTTGTTTTTAGAAAGTTTTGCTCGTCGAAGTCTTCGAAAGTCGATTTTCGAACCGGAGCGGAAAAGTTGCATCCGAACCCAGTGACGGAAAAAAACAATCTTAAGGATGGAGCCGATGCCCATGCGCATTATCGTCCAAGTGAGGAGTCACCTATCTCGTGACCACAAAGACTTCTTCCAAGACGACAACAACATGCAATCATCCGAGCCCAACACCATGTGGCGATCTAATGCACAGTGTAAGATCTGCAGCTCATATGCCTCGAACATATATTTTAAATACATTAAAATACGTAAAAATACTTGATAGCTTGATATAAAAGTTGTATATCTGGCAACATATGATAATCAATTTAAAGCCAAGTGGCTACAATTGTGCAGCATGCCATACGAGAGAACCTCAGCTTAACAAGTCCTTGTCATAATGTGACCAAATATGTCTGAAATACAGTGCAAGTGCAAAAAAACAAAATGTGTTATATCTGTGCAGAAAGTGCATAGTTGTCCATAAATCGCAGATATTAAAACTCATATCTGTTACAGGATATATTATATAAAATTGAAATTTGAAAGGCAAAAGATCGCTGCCCATAATTAAACTGATCAATAAAGTGCAAGTGCATTAAAATCATGAATTTCATTCCAATTAAAATAATCAGAAAATGTGGATGAATGTTCATAACTTAACCTCATACATAGAAAATAATCTAGCACATAGCACCTCCTGCGTGACCCATCCGGGTCAACACTTACATAATGTTTAATCAATTACTGATGTGTTTCATTGAGTTCAAATTAATGGTAAGAATACATATTAAAGTCATTCAAGCAGCCTAAAAAAGAACCTCCTAAAATCCTAGATTGTGTACTCGCAGTCACCAAGACTAAAACCAAAGTTAAAATCACGGTAAAGGCAAGACCCAAACCAGTCTTAAAAGAAATGTAAAAAAAAGGCTGCTCAGCCGCAGTTACCTCTCACAAATTAGATTGCTGAATACAATCAGAAACAGGTGCCTCTCAAATAAAAATTAACAAATCATAAAAAATTATGGAGGTCTTCCCCTGTATTTAGACCTTTGGGAATTCTAGTGTCTAATAATATGATATATTTGGATTCAAATTGTCCAAGTGGTTTCTCCCTATTACCTCCTCTGATGTTTTTGGGCAATTACAAAGTAGCAAAACATTTTCTGTGTACTAGTTTGAAATGACGAGCTACTGGATAACTTTCATCTGAATTAACTATTGCCCGCAGATGTTGTAGATACTGTTGAATACTTGTAACTTGGTACTGACGATATCTTAGTTTGCACATACATTTGCACGTACATTTAAGTACATATACCGCAAACTCGGTGCGGCAATTAAACAAACCATTGATTTTAACGGGATTAGTGTCAAAAGCACTCCAATATTCTGTTGAGTCGATGCCAAATTTAAAAAGCCCGACATGAAATACATTTATGAAACCCTGTTTTGTGGATAGCCAGTTAGTGGAAGCTACCAACTCCTGACCTGATTTAACCAGGCATCCCTCATCAAGGGCGCCCGTCTAAAAGTGATGAGCGGACGGTCAGGTAGAAACTGATGTAGAGTCATGTCTGTTTTGAGTACAGGCCAATGCTGGTTAATAATGGCCCTAACTTTCTTCTCTACATTACTAAAAGTAGTTATCAGTCTCATCTGGTCATCACCTTGGTGGGGATCGTTAATCCCTCCCCCCATTACTTTACTTCTTGACTTGGTGGTAGTGTCCAAACACTGCTCTCTGGTATGGCTATTGGCCCTTATTTTTGCCAGTTCTAACATTTTAGGACAGTAACCACGGGCAATAATCTATTCTGAGCTTGCGCTTGGCATTCAACAAGATATTCTAGCGCCGGGACACCCCCTTGGGGGTAGCCGTGCGCTCTATAAATTCCAAAAAATAAAAATAATAAAATATTTTTCCGAATTGCAGATTCTCCGCATTTTTAAAAATTCCCCACACGGTATACTTTTAATCAGGTGACCTGTGTGGGAACTGGTTGCATGCAAAACCGCATTTTTATGCGTTTTTTTTTCCTGTGCAATCTAGTTTGTAGCATGTTATCTATGTAGATCTCAACATCAAGGAACTGGACACACTGTTTACTGATATCTGCACTAAATTGTAGATTCAAATCATTTTCATTAATAATCTTCACAAATTCTGTAGCAGATTCCACAGTCCCTTTCCAAATCATGCATACGTCATCGATAAATCGCCAGAATTCAACCACATTGGAGTCATACAGCAAACTATGGGTGCCCCTGAAGACGTGTTCCTCCCTCCTCCCCACATGCAAACATGCGTAGCTTGGGGAGAAACATGCCCCCATTGCAACACCCTAAGCGGCTGAAAGACTTCCCTATTGAACATAAAGTAGTTGTTTTCCAAACATAGTTCTATCATTCTAACAATCATTACATTATGTTCGCAGTAGTTGATATTACATTTATGTAAAAAATGTTTTACTGCTTTCAGCCCATCCACATGATGTATACTAGTGTAGAGGGTACAAATATCTATTACAATGAGTACATAGACTCTTCCCACTTGATGGTATTAAGTTTAGACAAGAAATGACCTGTATCTTTAATGAAAGATGGCACATATTTTCACAAGTTCATGAAGGAAATGGTCCACATATTTAGATAGTGGTTCAAGGAGGCTACGCTGGGCTGAAATTATTGGGCGACCTGGTATAGGCAGTACCTGCTTATGTATTTTCAGGATGAAATATAAAGTAGGTGTAACTGGAAAATCATTTTTCAAAAAATATTATTCATGTTCGCTCCGCAAACCATCCCATTTCCACTGACTCAATTCTTAGATCACAGTCTGCTTTAGGCATCTTACATCATTAAATGAACCTTTTCTATAGCATGTGTTTTCGCTAAGGTGTCGCTCTGCTTCTTCCAAATACAAAGATCAAGGCCAAATTACGATGTTTCCACCTTGTCCGCTTTATTGATGATCATGTTAGAATTATTCAAAAAATTTGGCATGAGGTTCAAATATTGCCTTTCCATAAATTTATATCTCTTGCATTTGCATAGCGTCTTACAATTTAGCGTTTTCAGATCTTCGATCACCACATCATTGAATGTATCTATGGCATCCTTTGGCAATAGCGGAATAAATGTTGAAGGTGGCTTAAAAGGACTACTGCACTGAAGGTTACTCTGGATACCCGTTGTCATTAAATCCTCTTGCGTGGATCCTACATTTTCTACATTACTGCTGTTTAGCGCACGCACAGTTCTTAAAATTCCAGTGTCAGAACCTTGAAAATTGCTCGTGGGTCGATTTATATTAGTGATGTTGGTTGCCTGTTCTTGTGCTTTGTTCAACTTAAAATGCTTTTTCAATTTGAGTTTGCGAATACATTTTGAAAACATCTATGTAGTTGAAGGAGTTGCGTGGACAAAAAGGATAATCCCAAAGATAATAGTTCGGATTCCGCCTTTGTGAGGACTGTATCTGATAGATTTACCACTGTGTTATCAGGGGCTATTTTTGCGTGGAAGCGATTACCATTTTTTCCCTCTGCCCTATTGGTGAATCCACTTGCGCCTGCATTTTCACCTTTGTTGCCTGTGCCTGTTGTTTCTCCTGTGTTTTTCTTCTACTGTTGTGGTCGGGCCGTAGAGTTTGTCGGCGGTCTTCCATTAAAAAACTCAGTTCCTCCGATGGTGTATATTGTGTGGGAATCCGGGTTTGCACAGTGGTATATACATATTTAGTTCTGTGAAAAATGACTATATATATTTATATATATATTTTCACAAAAATGCATGCCTGCGGTCCATGATGTAATGCAAAATGGTGTAAAAATCAATGTGGTGTATTGCATGCCTGGTGAAGGCACGAGTGATAATGGCATGTGTTGTAAAGACATACCATGTCTTACCATGCCTTGTGACTCAGGTTGAGTAATGACCTTCAAAGTAACTGTTTCTTGTTCTTACAGCCTTGTACCTTCTGCTGAACTCTGGGCTACACCAACACTGACCAGCCGCTTGCTACCATTGTTTGGCCAGACACTTCTATGGTGGATGCATGCACAAGTGAGCATTTGGGAAAACTGCAAAGCAAGATGTCATCATTCTCCAACAGGTTCATGATCGTTCACACTGTGAGAGGACACAAATTCTTGTAAACGGGAGGCAGCCTTTGAAATACAATCACTCCTTTGTCATCGTGGTAGATTTTGCCAGTAACTGTAATGAGTTTGGCTCCCACAAAGGTTGCATTTGTTTGGGAGTGAGGTGAAATTATCTGGAACGGACCACAAAAACGAATGTGTACAGGAGAGGCTCTGTTTATTGCATGGTAGCGAGGCATTGCACTCAGCTGTTGCTCTTTACTAGCCAGTCACCTAGTTAAGGAAAGACATGAACAGCATTTCAGCGAAGGTGCACTGCAACCACTTCCAAACGTTGTATGAACACCCATGTGCGGTTGTGCAGCACTTTGAACTAAATGTGCTGCTTACAACAAATGTGAGGTACTGGAGGCAATGGCTGATACTGTGCCGGTGAAATATTAAGTTCTGGTATGAAGCTTGAGGTAATACTTTTGGGCGACAATGGAAAAAAAACACTTATCTAAATGTATCTCTAAATGTATCTCTTCACCATAGGAAGGGTATGAACGTATTTGTCTGAACAGTGCAGAGAGGATCGTCAAAAAATGCAGGTTATGTAGGCAACTGTGCAGTGTTTGCCCTGGGCGTGGGCTTTTCTAGGGGCCCTGTAGAAGGATAGTCCCTGAAATATAAGTAATTGGAGGAAAAACATTCTGGACTATGCTCCACTTAGCTTTCTGTAATATCAGAGGTGGCCCCCTTTTCATGATACGAACATGTGCCTTTGAAGCCTTCAGTATTGAAGGAGAACCTGAATAATAAATCTAATAGTAATGCACCCACCTGCATTTTCTTTTATATCAGATGGTCATCTTGTTCCTTAAAGAAAAGGCAGGCAAAACAGTTTGAATTCTTGTGGTCCTTGAGAGACAGCTGTAACTTATTAATGCATGTAGTAAGGAGAGAACCGTACGGGTGTACTCTGTAACACACCACTAGGAGTCATTTTCGTATGACCTGGCCAAATGGTTTAGATGTAGAGCTGCATACTGCAGTTCCAAAGGTACCATCCAGATCCAGGGCATACAGAACCTGGGCCAGCGAGAGGATTTTGAATGTGTCCTTCTGCAGAAAGGCATTCAAAGGGCTAAGATCTAAAACAGAACAAATGGTTCCATCATTCTTCAGCACAAAGAAAAAGAGGAGCTTGCAACTCTTGTAGTAAAGATGGATAGGTGCTCTGAGAGCAGCTCTGATGTGGGAGGAAGCTGCGCCAGGTCGGAAATGAGCTGGAGGGCGTAGCCCTGCTGAACGTCTGGAGGACCCATCTGTCATATGTGATGGATTGCCTAAGTGGGATAAATCTGAAGTGGGATAAATCTGGTGGGTACCGCACCAAGCCAGAAAATATCTTAGGGCTCAGCATACATAGATTTTGTAGAAGAGCGTGTGGCGGATAGGATGACATCACAACTTCAGGAGGAAGGTCAAAATAAATGAACTGTTGATGTTCAATCTCCACACATGAAGGTGCAAGTTGCACAGGCCTGCATGGAAGACACAGCCCTGGTGCTACTACATAAGGCCATCCTGAAGCAGAAGCCTGATCAGAGGGCATATGCTCAAGCCCAGAATTTCGAGGTACCACAAATTCCAGGCACCATCGGAGTCATTAGAATGACAAAGGCTTGGTTGGTCTTGAACTTCAGAATTTAGGGAAGGCGAGATGGCAATGGAAAAGTTTACAGGAGCTCAGTGTTCCAGTCCATGTGGAATGTGTGTCTGATGGAAACCTTCTTGGGAACTACAGCATGCAAAATCTTGGACATTGAGGGATCTCAGCAGCTGTGTAAAGATTGAGCAAGAGTTATTCACATTGCTGGAAGATGCCCTGGCAATCCTATGGTTATAACTGCCAATTGTGAGCCGCCATGAATCATCCTTGGGTTTATCTGCACTGGCGTTTAAAGATCCTTCCAGGTGGCGTATCACCAGAGAAAAGCCATGACCATTAAGCTAGTTCCAGAGACGTAGAGCCTCCTGGAACAGAACCCATGACCTCTCTGCACCATGCATGTTGCAGTGCCACATGGCAGTGGTTTTGTCTGTGAGAATCTGCACCAGTCTCCCCCTGATGGTAGTCAGTAATTCTATCAATGCCAATCTAATTGCCTGCAATTCCAGCAAACTGATTGTTAGATCTGGCATCTTTCGACGTGGTTTCCCCTGTTTTTGACTGTGTGCCGCATTTAGTTTTTGCTGATGTTAGGACTCTGGGTAGTTTACTACTGCTGACCAGTAATAAAGTGCAAGGGCTCTACTGCTAAAATGTAATGGTAATTGATTACTCCATGATTGGCATATTTTATTTACTAGCAAGTGCCTAGTACAGTGCACCATGTGTGCCAAGGGCCTGCAAATCAAATGATACCAGTGGACCTGCAGCACTGACTATGCCACACACGAGTAGCCTTGCAAACATGTCTTGGACCTACCACTGCAGTGAGTGTGTGTAGTTTTAAAATGCCATTTCAACCTGGCAAGTGCACCCACATCTTTCTTTTTAGGTCGAGCCTAGACAGCACGCTTGCGCTGTCTGGAACACCTTGAATAATTTATAATCAGAGAATCCCTAGTAACAGCATATGGTACTGCACCCTTTCTTTAAGACATAATATAAGAATTCCATTAGTAGTTGGCTCAAGGATCGAGCGTGGACATTTTTTCCTTTAGAGGAATACATTTTTTTTCTCACAAACTCTCCAAAAGATTAAAATGTTCACGCTCGTTTCTTAAGCCTCATGGTAATGGCATTTCTATAATAGGTCTTAAGGAAAGGGTGCAGTATCACAGCCTGTCACTAGGGACCCCTAGTAACAGGCTGTGGTAATGAATCCTTGCCTTAAAACCAAATATAGGAATTCCATTACCAAAAGGCTTAAGGAACCAGCACAAGCATTTCTGTGCAATTTCTTTACGCTTTAGTGTGATAGGAACAGAAATTGCACTTAAGGAAAAAATGTTTGCCCTTGTTCCTTAAGCCTCATGATAATAGAATGTAAATATGTCTTAAGGAAAGGGTGCAGTACCACAGGCTGTTACTGGGTGTCCCTAGTAACAGTCTGTGGGACTGCACCCTTTCCTTAAGACACATAATATAGGAATTCCATTACTATGTGGCTCAAGGAACGAGTGTGAGCATTTTTCTTCTTTAGTAGAATTAATTTTTTTATTGTAAAGGCTACAGAAGATTAAAACGCTTGCGCTCGTTTCTTAAGCCTCATGGAAATAGAATTCCTATATTATGTCTTAAGGAAAGGGTGTAGTCCCACAGGCTGTTACTAGGTGTCCCAGACATCTAGTAACAGCCAGTGTTAATGCACCCTTTCCTTCATGTGGAATTTCTTACTTGTGTATGCTGCTGCTGGCATAATTAAAGAAAAAATGTAACATTTGCCACACCAAAAGCTCACATTTTCACGAATGCCAGACCTATTCCATTGCAAATGCTTGTTATTACATGTAAGCACCCCTAAGAGTAGGTTGCAGTGTATTTAAAAGGTAAGACATGTACTGTTGTGTTCTGTCAGTGAAATACTGCTAATTTCGTTTTTCACTACAGCAAGGCCTATCTCTCCCATGGGTTAGCATTGGAATTGCTTTGAAACATCTTACAAGTGTACTTGTCAAGTGGGAACTGATCGAAAATTGCAGTTTGAGGTCTCTGGACTCACAATTTAAAAACGCATCTTTTAATAGATTTGGTTTTTGAAGTGCAGGTCTGAAGATGCTACTTTTAGAAAGTTGGCATTTTCTTACTTTAACCATTCTGTGCCTCTGCCTGTCTCTGAATACACGTCTGAGTCAGGATGGCAGTTGGGCTATTTGTGCATTCACTCTAGACCGTCACACAAAGGGAGCGGAGGTGTACACAGCATATCCTGATGACCCATTCCTAGGCTGATGGGCCTACCTGAGCTGGAGTGGTGGGAGGAATTTACACTGACACCTGACTAGTGCTGTGCCTGTCCGCACACAAAGAAGTCTCCACCCCCTGTAATGTGTCTGGAGCCAGGGCACAGAAGGGCAGGGTTTTGTGCATTACAAACACTTTCCTTTGAAGTTTGACTACTTCAGAGGCTCAAAATGGGTAGAAGTCCTGGACCATATACTCAGAACACTTCCGGGTTGAGGACATTCTGCTACGAAGAAGAGCTAGATTGCTGTCAGGAGGGACTGACACTTTGCGGTTTGCTTGGCTGTGTTTGCTTGCTGCTTCTGTCCTGTGAGTGAAAGAACTGGAGTTTGTTTCTACACCCTGCTTCCAAGGTTCACCAAGGGCTTGATTTGAGCTGTCTCAAGGCAATCAAAGACTTCACATGCAATCGCCTGGACTCTGCTGCTGTGAGTTCTACTCTGCCAAGTGGTGCCACATCCAGTTCCTCGTGTCAAGATTACGAGCTGCGACTCCAGATCCTCTCCCCACTCTATGCAGGAACAGTCAGTGGCGTGCCAAGAAACTGTGTGGGAAACTGTATGGACGTTACTCTTCAGCCAGGTTCTGACAGCCGAGCAATTTCCTCTACTGGTATAACGACTTTGTAATTGATATCCTACTGACTTTTCCATAATAAACATAATGTACTGTGCTGCACGCCAATCTGCTCAATACCACTGTAGGCTATATACCGGAGCATGCTTTTTACTGGTTTTCTTTCTTTTTTCTTTTGCTGTGCCAGTTGGACTGTCTGAATCACAGCTGCAGCACTTTCCAGACTGGTCATTGCAGCCACAAGTACCGTAACATGTTCCAGCTCAATGACCGCGATCGGCATGTTGGGAGGGGATCCAATATAAAACCAGCCCCACCCATGAGGCACAGACGTCTTCTGGACTCTGTCTTCCACGTATGAGTTGAGGCGCGGTTTGAAGGTAACAACCAGCTAGTGAATTCAGCAGCTGCATCCAGATAGCGTTAAGCATTTCTGTTACAGACTCAGATGTTGTGAGATCAGACGGACAAGAGCGTATCATGCCTATGGTAGGACAAATGCCAGAAGGCATAATTTTTGGAACCTTGTAAAGCTCTGTAAAACCTTGTACAAAGTTGCGTGGCAGGTCCCGCATATAAATATATATAGTCAGTTACAGTTGAGGAAGTTCATCTATGCTCATACTCAGATGAGAATGAAGAAATAAACAGCAAGCTGTCTTACAAACTATTCTGCTACAAGCTACGTACTAGGACTATAAAAGGGTTGAAAGTGGTAAGCATCATTGGGACTAAGCCCTATGTGTATAGACTTACTATATGGTATACACATCTGCTACAGTCATTTCTAAATGTTTTCCCTACTCTGTTTTAGCCATGTATTCATTCATTATCAGGAGAGCTGAAAAGGGTATTCACGACTCTGGTCTTGTTTTACAGGTCTCTTTCTCTGCTGTTCCTTCCCTTACACCCTTTCCCCCACCTGGCCACTACAACAGTCTGCGCCAAAACGGCATTCAGACTTGGTGGTGCCTGGAGGTGGAACTTTCTAGCATCGAGAAAGCTGTGAAGCATCGTAGACGGTGACACCTGGGTCCTTGGAAGTGAGTTCTGGTGATACAAAGAAGAAAATCCACGCATCAGAACCATTCAGAACCGGCGCAGCACAGCCAAAACGTTAACACATTGCCGCTGCCTATACCGTAGCGGGGTCTCCACTCGATGCAACAACTGAGGTTTACAACAGGTTCCAACTTTTTGTCGCAAAGCCACCGAAGAACTGCCAAGTCTCGAGCACTGCATCACAGAAGCCCACGACGCATCGCCGACTTGACTTTCCATGCATCGTCCCTGGGCGCCAATTTCTTCATGGACACCGCACCGTAGTAAGTAACAGAGGTATCTTGCCCACAAACAACACATCACTTCCCCTGCCTAGCAATAAGGAACAGATGCATCACCTGCTTTTTTGACGCTTCATCTAACCTTGCATTGTCTTTAATTTTTGACGCATCTAAGGTACTTTGTCCTGGTCAAGCGCATCCATTGATTTTTTAGAACTACAACTTTATTTAATGTTGAAAAGTCATATCATCATGATTTATGTATGTTGGATTGTTGGCACTTTGGTCTTATTTTATTCAGATAAATATTGGCTATTTTTCAAACCGGTATGGACTCCTTTTGTGTTTTCACTGCGCTACTGTGTTTGTATGAACAAATGCTCTACATATTGCCTCCAAATTAAGCCTGATTGCTTGTGCCAAGTTACCTAGAAAAACCCCTTTTCTTAGGTCTGTAATTTACTTAACCCGACTAAAGTGAGGGCCCCTACTTGGACAGGGTGCAAACCACTGTTATCTAGAGACCTAATTTCCAATACTGGTGATCAGCGGTGAAAATACAATGATTGGTGTACATTACTTCCATATCGCAGACCATTACACCCCAGCATACTGTTATTTTTAAAACTTTTACATTTTCACAATCATGTATCAGTCTGGTGAGCCATCAGCTGTAACTGCAGATTTGGTGTTTGAGCAAGAGAGGTTGGAGACCTATAAGGTGTCTCAGCTCAATAAGATTTGCAAGGATCTCAAATGCCCTTTAAAGCCTCACGAGAAAGGAGGAGCAGCAAAAGGTGACAAGGGCCTGGTTAGCAGCCAGTGAGGATGGTGAGCATACAGGGAAGGGGTATGATATTATGAATATGGAGGAACAGAACCTGCATGATGATTTTGCTCAAATTACAATTGATGGACAGAATGCATACCAATGTCATACATTCCCCCCAGTACAAAGATCTGGGCCTAAGTCCATCGTTTTTTTTGCTCCACGTGCCATTCCAGTTTGAACCCAGCCATATGGAAATCAGTCTTGACCCTGCGCCTAATTGGAACAGTCCAGCCCGAACTGCCAGGCCAGGTCTTCCCTGGACTGGAAACAAGCATCCTAGGACCAGTTTCGGGGTTACAACCCTCAGCAGCCAGGATAGCTTGACTCCAATGGCATGGAGACCACGGAAATTTGCTCTGTAGGGCAAGCAGCAGCGTTTCTTCAAAAGGTGTGTCCCAAGAGGAGCTGGAGGACAGGCACAAAGCTAGAAAGCACAAGGTAGAGCTGGAAAAGTGCAAAATGAAGCAAGAAAGGGAACTCAAGTTGGAAGTAGCTAAGCTCAAAATAGGCAGAAAAGAATACATTGGCAATGAATGAGAAGAAATTGCTTTTAGCTCAGGAGCGTAGCTTAAAGCTGGATATCAAAGCCAAAAGGGCTAAGTCTAGCACAGATGGTAGCAGTGTGTCTTCAGTGCAGTCTGAAGGAAAAGTGCACAAGAACCTAGGGAAAGTGTACCAAGGAGGATGACTTACATAAGTGGTTTCAGGACTATGAGTCAGCTCTCCAAATGAGGAGGGTCGCTGAGCGAGACTGGGGGCAGGTTTGTGGAACTACTTCATATTGGAGTGAAGGGACACATTATTGGCATTAGAAGCAGCACGTAAGTTTACCTACCCTACCATGAAGAACACACTAATCACTAGAAATGGTCTTATTACACAGAGATACAGGGTCAAGTTTAGGAAGCGCACCAAGCTCGAATCTCCCACCTGGCTTCAATGTGTGGATTTTTTTATGCAGAGCACTGGATGATTGGGTGAAGGTCAGTGAGGTAACCAATTACATGGGGTTGTACTATTTGTTTGTATGGGAGCACTTGTCTAGTCTTTGTTTTCCAGAGCTGTGCCAGCACTTGATCGACAGTAAGCTTACTGACCCTAGGAAGCCTGCTCAGAATGCGGACCGCTAGATGAGTACCAGAGTCCACAAGAGGTTGTATGTTGGAGACTCAGGGAAGAGTGGGCATAGGTCTCGCCTTTGGGACCTTTTAAGTGTTTAGCTAGAGCTATTGGCTATGCCAATGCGTTAAAGTTATGTTGTAGAAAAGTGTGGCTACTGTCTAGCATATTGAAAAATTTTAATAAATAAACACAAGTTGGTTCCTCTGATCCACTTCGCACATGGAAACCCTGACATTGTTCTTCTGGCTTCTGCTTATGTTACAGTACACTGGTGGCGGGGGCGACGACTTTGGCCTCCATCTTGGGGCTAAAGGCTGGGTTAGCGCTCTAGCGGTCGGGCGACTCACGGCCCGGGCGCTATAAATTGGGAAATACAACAGTAACAGCGCAACTCACTTTGTTCAGATAACTCCTGTGGCGGAAGCCGGGAGTGAGGTTTTAATTTTAATTTCTATGTTTCCCCCTGCCTATTAGCAGATAGGATTTTATTAAATATTACGCTTTGTGTACTTGTACTGATTTTACCTGACCCTGCTCATTAATCTTTGGGGCTTCTTCACACTCTTTGTTGGGCAAAACCGAGGGCCGATTTAGGGCTCGACTCGGTCACAAGCAGCCTTCCCGGGGGCGACGACATTGGCCGCCATCTTGGGGCTAAAGGCTGGGTTAGCGCTCTAGCGGTCGGGCGACTCACGGCCCGGGCGCTATTAAATGAAGACCAATTCCCGTCCGCGCAGCGGGCGCGCTGATGGCGCGCCAGAGGCAAGCCCGTCTGGGCCCGTCCGGACCAGACCGGGCTTAGGGCCAGTTACTATGCCGTAACCTCAAAAAGGCAAATAGGGTATTCCAGGGAAGAACTCTTGAGGCTTCAAGGCAAGAAAGGCTTGTGCTGTCGCCAGTTTGAGAATCTTGGCGAACAATTTTGTCGGTGCAAGTTCTGCCCGAATTTCACCTCCTCGAGGGAAAATAGTAAGAAGGTCCACAGGGATCTAGGGATGGCACTATTGAACTGTAGATCACTACCAAAGCACGCGTTAGAGATTAACCTATTGATTGAAGAAGGTAATCTCGATGTGCTTTTCCTAACGGAGACGTGGCTATCCCCAAATTCTGATTTTGATATCACCACGGCTCTTCCAAACGGATTTTTTATCCAGTCTCATCATAGGCAACAAGGGAAGGGAGGAGGGCTGGCTATAATCTATAAAGATTTACTTACTTGTAGAATTGAGGATGGTGATATTTCAGACTCAGAAAGTGTCCGCTTCACTATTCAAATTACACCTACCAACTCTCTCTCAGGATTCCTGATCTATCGCCCGCCAGGTTGTATAAGACAGTTTGCAGGATCCTTGTCGGAATCTACCCTAGTGGCAGCTGCTCTATCGCCTAATTTCCTGGTATTGGGAGATCTGAATCTGCACTTTGACGACCCCAATGATAAAGTGGCCGGAGATCTTAGTTCGGACCTTAATGCTTTCGATCTGAAACTTATAAATAAAGAGGCAACCCATATTAGAGGGCACCTTTTAGACCCCATATTTTCAAACAGCAACCAACTCATGACCAGACCTCCGCTGCCTGTGCCATGGTCGGACCATTTTGTAGTCCCATTTTCATGGAAAATTGTTGCAGAGAAGAGTTGTGCACCCCGTCCTCGCACTCTCCAGAGAGCTTGGCCTAAGTTATCGGTGGAAAAGCTGACTCTTGCCTTAGAACGGACTGTCCCGGTTGTAGAATCAGATCCTCTGGTGGCAGATTTAAGCTTTCAGAACTGGCTTAATAACTCCTTGAATGCAGTTCTACCTCTCAAAATGGTCACTAAAAAAAGCAGTACCTTCAAATCGCCGTGGTACACTGCAGAGCTTAGGGATCTTAGAAGAAAAACCTGCAAAAAAACTAGAACGCAGATGGAAGAAAGACTGGGCAGCTAACAATAAAGCCGCCTACCGTTCCACCCTGAGATCTTATAAAGCGTCCCTGAAAAAAACTCAGGCAGATTTCTTCGAGAAGAAAATTAACTCTTCATCTAATTCCTCGAAAGAAACATTTAAAATAGTCAACCAACTCCTTAAGGTCCCTTCCCCGGTGACTTCCCTAGAATATACTGAAGCAAGGTGCAATCATTTAGCGGAGTTCTTTGACACTAAGATACAAAGAATCCTTGAGAGCCTTCCACAGAATGTCACTTTTACCGGGGACGACACATATTTGACTCCTACCTCCGGCCTCTCATTGGATTCCTTTAGCTGCATCACTATGGAGGATTTCTGTAAGACCCTATCTCTCCTGAACAGTGGTTCTCCATCTGACCCGGCGCCAATGTACATCCTTAAACAGATTGCAAACACAATAGCCCCCTTAGCAACAGAGCTGTTAAACTCCTCATTTGCCTGCGGGGTGGTGCCGCCCAGCTGGAAACAGGCCAGAGTCAAAACGCTCCTAAAAAAACCAGGGCTTGATACTTCTGACCTGACCAACTTTCGCCCGATCTCTTGGTTACCTGGTCAGGGCAAAATTGCCGAAAAAGTGGTTAACCAGCAGCTATCGGGGTTTTTAGAAAGCACTGGGCGGCTGAGCGACTCCCAAACGGGTTTTTGCCCGGGACAGGGCACGGACACAGCCCTTATAGTGGTGGCATAGGAGGCAAGGTGCATCTTAGATTCAGGGGGATCCGCAGTTGTGCTCCTCCTGGATCTGAGTGCAGCGTTCGATACGGTGGACCATGTAATATTGGCCCACAGTCTCGCCAGATTGGGCATAACAGGATTAGCCCTGAGATGGCTTGAATCTTTTTTGAACAAGCGATCGTTTAAGATCTGGGAAAATGGTGTCCTGTCCAAATCAACCCCCCTCCAGTGTGGAGTGCCGCAAGGCTCGTCTTTGAGCCCTACCTTGTTTAATGTCTATATGGCCCCACTGGAGGAGGTGGTGGCCCCCTTTGGGATCAAATCAGTAACATATGCAGACGACACCCAATTAGTCGTCTCATTAACCCAACAAGATGGATGTCTGGACAATCTCTCAGCCTGCCTTACCGGAATATTCTCCTGGATGACAGGCTCGCGGCTCAAGCTCAACGGAGCAAAAACTGAGATCATGCTCCTGGGCAACCAATTTACATCTCTCCCAAAAGCTTCCTGGCCTTTCTGTATGGGTGAGTTGCCCTCACCAAAAGAAAAAATCAAAAGCCTGGGGGTGTGGTTTGAGCCTGACCTAACCTTCAGGACGCATGCTCAGAAAATCGCAGGCGTCTGCTTCGGCCTGCTTCGGGCAGTGAGGAAAGTCCTCCCCCTCCTGCCTTTTCAGTCCAGGAAACTACTGATCCAGGGATTAATTCTATCCAGACTGGACTATAGTAACGCCCTATTCTTAGCGGCGCCAGAAGCCACCATTAACATCTTGCAACGGGTACAGAACGCAGCAGCCAGGATGCTGTCTGGGGCTCCAAGAAGATCTTCGGCACAACCAGCGCTAAGAGCCCTCCACTGGCTGCCAGTCCGCGAAAGAATTGTCTTTAAATCATTATGTATCACCCACAAGGCGCTCCAGGACAAAGGCCCACCGGCTCTTAGGAGCCTGATTTGCCCCTATAAATCCTCCCGGGCTCTCCGGTCGGATGTGGAAAACCTAGCCATAGTCCCTAGAGTGAGGAAGACTCGCACAGGGGACGTCGTTTCACGGTAAATGCGGCAAAAAACTGGAACACTCTTCCTTGGCACATTCGGACCGAACTCTGCTATACTAAATTCCGGAAGTCTCTTAAAACTTTTCTGTTTCCCAAGTTCCTCTGAGAACGGTTTCTCGCTGAGTTTATTTTCTGTTCTCTGTTGGGTTAGCGCTGGGACGCTCTAGGGCAGCCATGCGCTTTACAAATCAAATTTCATTTCCTTTCATTACACTGGTGAACATTAGTGTAAAAATTGGGGGTGCAACAGCAAAATTAAATATGGTCTGTTGAAGCGCTCTTTTTAACAAAACAAGCACCCTTTGCAAGACCCAAGAAACTGACAGGGGCCACCTGTGCGAAGCACTTCGTCATTTCCATAACTCGGGTCCAGTTCTGGTGAGACCAGTGCATTTCTTTGATGTCACAGAACCTAATACTATTTGTTTTCCAACTGCTGCTCACTGACCTGCCTTTCACCGTGGATTCTGGCTTTGAGAGCAGGCACTGTGATGTGATAACTCAACTCTATTAACTTATCAGAACTAAGCATCTGTGTCAATTTTGTCAGTGCAGATTATTCCTCGACTGGAATAAGTAACTGAGATTTTGATTTATTTAGAGATGTTATGCTCCAGCGAATTATGAAATAAATAAATATGAATAAAATCAACTTGTTGCTTATCGTTAATTAGTATTTGCCAGCGGGATAATATTCTAAGAATGAAATAATTTTTCCATTTTTTTTTATTACTACTAAACTGGATTAGGTAGAAGTTTTAAACAAGTCTAAACTGGCTACAACACACCTGCACATGCATTCGAAAAGATTAGTAAAACAAACATTGATTCGGGCGTTAAACAATGCTTTTCAAACACCAAACCGTAGAATGTTCCAGACTAAGTTGCAGCCAGGAACATTCCTGCGCAGCAACCAGTCCATCACTTTGGCCATCTTCGGAGGGACACTTGGCTGCAGAAAACAGGTGACTGGATATACTAAACTCCATCAGGCCAGGGTGGGAAACTTTGCCAACGTTACTTTGCCAACGTTTCAAAGAAGATCGTTTTCCAACTTTGTGGGTATGTTTTAATTTTGCACAGCCCTGTCCTGTTAAAGACTAAAGAAGTGAATTACATTTCCTAGCAGAGAAAGAATAAGGCAGAAGTAGCACCTAGGTCAATATCTCAGAGCGTTGCAGCAGAAAGAAAACAGGTATCCTTAAGATAGTGCAACACTTGGGAATTGCGGTGACTTTAATGAGCACCGGGACTGGCTGCATTGGACGATCCATCATTCACCACTTCAGGTGGCCTCTTGAGAGAAGTCAAGAAAAGTGGATCCACGGAGGCAAAGAGGATCAGAAACATGGAGAAGAAGAGGAGCAGCGCCTAGAAGGCTTTCAAGATGAATTATGCAGACGAAAAAACATTAACAAGTATAAACAAATGGCCCCTGCACGTGCCGCTGTTTCCAAACGCCCGATCCGGCTAGAAACAGGCGCATGCGGTAAAGTTCATGAAAACAAGTGCGAGGGACCAGCACTTGCGCTTCTGCTGCCATGCACCTTGCAGGAGCGACCAGCAGCGGCGCAAGAGACATATGTTGTCAATTACCACGTACGCCGCTGCTCGCTCCCGCAAGGTGGATGCCGCCACAAGCACGAGTGTGTGCTTGAAAATTAGCAGAGCAACGGCTAAAGTACCTCCTATGCAGCGCATGCGAACTGCAACAGGCGAGACCTAAAAACCAGTGGGGATGGGGACACAAAAATAAGAGTAAGGGGATCTCAAAAGGGCCCCAAACAAGTTTCCAGGGTCAGTATTCCCAGGCCGCTGTTGAGAAAAGCTGTTTCCCGCCAAGAAAGCCTGGAGGGAACGGACCTATGAAGTGTTTTGACTGTAGCCAGGAAGGACACTTTAGAGGGCGTCCCAAGTGTACTAAGTGGACACAGCACCCCACTAGTGGGAAGCCTAGGAAATGGCGAGTGTATCGCTTTGGACAGAGTTGGTCCCAGTTAGTGGTGGAGGAGCCAGCAGAGATTACCCTAGTCTCCCTGAGTGAGGTGGTACAGAGAAACTTCATGTCTGATAATACTGAGAAGCACAGGCAGTGGGTGACTAGCAATGGGAGGTGGGTGGAGACTCTGAGAGACACAGGAGCCAGTATAACCACTGTCATTTGGTATCTGAAGAGAAGGTAGTCCCTAATGTGGTCCACCAAGTTGTTGCTGTAGACAAAAGTGTGTGCCAATATGTAGTGGGTCAGGGTCCCTTTGAGTGGAGAAGTGGTGTCTCAGGTTCCTTGAGGGTAGCTGTGAGTCTATCCATGCCTGTTGATCGTCTGCTGAGCCACAACCTGGAGCAACCGGCCGCAAAGGAGGTGGAGCTCATAATTGGAGGTGTTGGGATTGCCAGAATCGGTGTGCCTTACCACACGTTCCATAGCAGCCAGAGAGGGTGATCAGAAGGACCTGGAGCCTCAAACAGTGTGTGTACCCAGGTGCCTGCCATGAACAGATGCGGCAAGGCGTACGAGAAACCCATTCCTGAAATTTAGACGGTCTAGGAGGAGGCTGAACCTGAGGGTGACGCCCAGGAACCTACAGAGGAAGATGTGGCTGATCTAGGGGACCTCCTAGAGCTGAACCATTGGCAGCAGGAAGGAGGACCCAACCAGGGAGGAATTCTGCGCAGCACACAAAGAGTGCACAACTCTTAAGGGTCTTCGGAAACAGGCCGAGGATCAGGCAGCTAGGAACACCTCAGGATCTCACCTGATATTTTGGGAGAATGATCTCCTGTATAACAAGTCTAAAGATGCTGAGCCCAGGGCATCCCGTGAGCTGGTGGTACCCCAGAGCTTCAGAGCCCTCATACTGGGTTTGGCTCATGATGTGCCTCTGGCAGGTAATTTGGGGCAGTTCAAGAAATTTGACAGGCTTGTCACCCACTTTTATTGGCCACAAATAAGGAAGGCCTCAGATGCGTTCAGCGGGTCTTGTCAAACAAGCCAGGCGATTGGCAAATCTGGGAAGAGGTGCAAGGCTTCTTTAGAATCTTTTACAGTAATGAGCACCCATTTTGAGCAGTTGGACATTGACATTGTGAGGCCTATGTATAGGAAAGTTAACTTTTTGGCATGGTTACCCCCTCATTTTGTCTGACTGATGCATCTTTGACATAGTGTGCACTAGGTTTTTGCTAAATAGGTTTTCAGTGTCTGTATTCTTTCCCAAAACTGTACCTTTGTTTCCACAACTGGCACACATCTGGCCCACAAACAAATCCCTTGTGAACGGTACCACTGGTACCAAGGCACTTGTGACAGACTGCAGCATGTATTGTGCCACTTTAAGAGACCCATCACCAAACACAGGCATACTGCCACTGCAGCCTGCGTGTGTTGATGCAGATAAAAGTGAAGAGTCAACCTGGCACACATCCCTGTGTGTAAGACCTACCAGCAATGCAAGAAGCATGGATAAGTCACCCCTACACAGAAGTCCTTGAAGTCCTAAGGCAGGGTGCACTATATCTCACATGAGGGCATAACTGCAAGAGCAGATAAATCCATTCTTAGGCATTATGAGTGCACAGTGAACCCATACTGACAACATGGGCTGGGAGCTTGTCACTACGAGTCCCACAGCTCCAGGATGGCTTCACTGAATTCTAAGATGTTTGGTAACAAACATCTCAGCTTAATAAACCCACACTGATGACATGGTTACAGGTGCCACCTGAAATCCTAACAACTCGCTAGTGTATGCCTGACTGGTCCCGATCAGCCAGCTACCTCTAGACATGTTCCTGAATCCCTGAGGCAGGAGCCTTTCACTATTGTGGGTCAGAAACAAAGCCTGCTCTGGGGGGTGGTGCTTCACACCTACCCCTAAGCAGGAATAGCATAGAACGGCGGTGAGCAACAAAGGTTTCCTGCCCTTTGCTATGCTGACCAGGGCCTTTCCAGCTAATTAAGATGCCTACCCCCATGACCAAGCCCCATTTTTGGCAGCAAGGTCAGCGGAAAAATTAGTAAGCAAGATAGGTGTACCGCCTCTGAGCTAGGGCCAGACCTTAGGTGCCCTGAGGTGTAGTAACCCCTTCCTTTGAGAATCCTTCATATTGTTTTTGAGGACTCTAGCCAATTGGGTTAGGGACATGCCCCGTCCCCAGAAGGAGTGGACAATTCAAAGTGTGTAGGCACCCTAAAGTAAGTAGCCCATTGGCTACTACCTTCTGACCCCCTGAAATGCCCCTTCAGGAATATGCAACTTACCAGTATGCATCTGTTCTTGGCATGTAGGGCTGCTGACATTCATATCTGTGCATAGATCGCCGCCTAGTGTTGGGTCCGGATGATTGCACTTTGTTGCCTTGAAAGAGTCTTCGAAGTATCAAGAGATAGGTGACTCCTCCCCTAGACTACAGTGCGCATGGGCATCTTCTCCATCCTCAGATTGTTTTTCGCCATTGTGGCAGAGATGGAGATAGGAAAGTAAGAGATGGCCATGCCAAAGATAATGCTGCAGCTGCGACAGGCACCGGGGAGGAGGGCGGGCGATATGAATGTCAGCAGCCCTACATGCCAAGAACAGATGCATACTGGTTAGTAGCATAATCCGTTCGAGGCATGTGGGCTGCTGAATGCATATCTGTGCATAGACTGTATAGCAGTATCTCCTCTAGCGGTGGCTACCTGTGCCAGCTGCAGCAGTTTGAAAAAGAGTTTTGAGGACAACCTGGCCTACAGCAGCTTGCTGTTTTGCTTGCACGTCTACACAGTAGTGTTTTGTGAAAGTGTGTATGGTGGTCCATGTGGCTGCCTTACAGATGTCTTCAAGAGGAATATTTCCTAGGAAAGCCATGGATGCCCTCATTTTCCTTGTAGAGTGTGCTCTTGGGGGGACGGTTAAAGTGCGTTTTGCCTTTTGATAGCATAGTTGAATGCATTTAACTATCCATCTGGCTATTCCTGACTTTGAAATAGGATTTCCTTTGTGTTGTGGGGCAAAAGCAACAAATAGTTGTTTTGTCTTCCTAAATGATTTAGTTCTGTCTATGTAATAAAGTAGGGCTCTTTTCACATCGAATGTGTTTAGGGCTCTCTCAGCTATTGACTGTGGATTTTGAAAGAATACTGGCAGTTCTATTGATTGGTTGATATGGAAATTGGATACAACCTTAGGCATGAACTTAGGGTTGGTTCTAAGAACCACCCTGTTGGCATGTACTTCCATGAAAGGTTCTTGGATTTTTAATGCTTGTAATTCGCTCACTCTTCTGAGTGAGGTAATGGCAACCAAGAATGCAACCTTCCACGTTAAGAATTGTAGTTCGCATGAGTGTAGAGGTTCGAAAGGAGGGCCCATAAGTCTGGTAAGTACTATATTTAGATTCCAGACTGGGGATGGGGGGGTGTCTTGGAGGGATCACCCTTTTCAAACCCTCCATGAAGGCTTTGATTGCTGGTACTCTAAACAGTGAAAGGTGTTGCCTGTTTTGAAGGTATGCTGCTATAGCAGCGAGGTGTTGTCGTATAGAAGAGTATGCTAAGTTACATCTTTGTAGATGCAGCAGGTAACATATAATGTTTTGTATGGAAGCGTCTAATGGGTTGATTTGGTTATTGTTGCAGTAAATAACATCTTTTCCATTTAGCTGCATAGCACGCTCGTGTGGTTTGTCGTCTTGCCTCCCTAATGATGTTCATGCAGTCTGGGGGCAAGTTAAAGTATCCGAACTCTAAGACTTCAGGAGCCAGATCGCTAGGTTCATCTGATTGGGATCTGGGTGTCTTATTTCTCCATGGTTCTGAGTTAGAAGATGGGGAGCAAGGCACAGTCTTTGATGAGGAACCACTGAAAGTTCTAGGAACGTTGTGTACCACTGTTGTCTCGCCCATGTGGGAGCAACCAGGATTAGTGTGAGTGAGTGTTGTCGCAGTTTGCGTGCCACCAGCGGGATCGTGGTGCTGGGGGAAAAGCGTACGCAAATCTGCCTGACCAGTTCATCCATATTGCATTGCCCTGTGACAACGGATGTGGGAATCTGGCGGCAAAGTACTGGCATTTGGAGTTTTCTTTTGTGGCAAACAGGTCTATATCTGGGTGACCCCACTCTTTGAAGAATGGCTGGAGAACTTGGGGGTGAATCTCCCATTCGTGTAGTTGTTGGCTGTGCCTGCTGAGCAGGTCGGCAATGTGATTGTCCTTCCCTGGAAGGTGTTCTGCTAGGAGAAAAATGTTTTTTGGAATGGCCCACTTCCATATGCTTTGTGCCAGATGGGACAGCTGTGGAGAGCGCGTTCCTCCCTGTTTCTGGATATAGTACATTGTGTTGATCCGGACGGACAACATGACCGCAGTCTTGCTGTACAGGTATTTCTGAAATGCTTTCAGGGCTAGGAATACCGCTAGCAATTCTAGTTGGTTGATATGTAGCCTTTTCTGTTTGGTTGTCCAGAGCCCTTGTACTGTGTATTGAAAGAGATGGGCTCCCCAGCCTGTCAGTGATGTGTCCACTCTCAGTACTAGTTGTGGAACCGGCTCTTGGAACAGTCGCCCCTTGGAAAGGTTTTGTGGGTTCCACCACTGCAGAGAGTTGTGAGCGCGACTGTCTACCAACACTAGGTCTTTTAGTTGTCCTCAAGCCTGGTTCCATTGCCGTGCTAGGCATTCTTGTAATGGGCGCATCTGGAGTCTGGCATGGGGGACAATGAATATGCAGGAGGCCATCATGCCTATGAGCTGCATAAAGATTCGAGCTGGCAGAGTGTTGTGGCAGGAATTTGCGAATGAGAATCTGCATGCTGGCTATCCTTGCTGAGTTTGGATATGCTTTTGCCACTGGGGTATTTATAGTGGCTCCCAGGTACTGCTGTGCGTGGGATGGTTGCAGATGCGATTTTGGGTAGTTATAGAAAACCCTAGACTGTGTAGCAACTGAAGTGTTTGAGATGTGTGTGCTGCGCACTGTTGGTACAATTTCGCTTGTATTAGCCAATCGTCCAGATCGGGGTACACATGGATGTGTTGCCTTCTGAGATGTGCTGCCACTGTCGCTTAGCATTTTGTAAACACTCTTGGAGCCGTGGTAACCCCAAAGGGCAAAACCTTGAATTGGTAGTGTTGACCTTCTATTGTGAACCTGAGGTATTTTCTGTGGGCTGGATGGATGGGTATGTGAAAATACGCATCCTTGCTAGGAAATCTCCTTGTTGGAGCAACGGGAGCACTTGCTGTAGTGTGATCATATGGAAGGGTTCCGATAGTATATATTGATTTAGGGGTCTGAGGTCCAATATTGGTCTGAGGGAGCCGTCTTTCTTGGGGATAAGGAAGTATAGGGAGTATACTCCTGTCCCTTGCTGGTTGAAAGGGACTTGCGCTATGGCCCCCTTTTCCAGCATGCATTTCATCTCTTGTTGGAGCAGGGTGATGTGTTCCGTGGACATAGGACGATGTCTGGGTGGTATGTTTGGTGGTGTAGAAGTCAGTTCTAGGCAATAACCAAACTGGATAATTTCTCTCACCCACCTGTCCGTGGTAATTGCGTGCCAGACAGGTAGGAACTGTTGGAGTCTGCCTCCGACCGGTGTTATGTGGTCTGGAGGCAGCGTAATGAAGTCACTGTTTTGTGGCAGTGGAGGCTCTGGTGTTATTGACTCCACGTCCTCGTCCCTTATTATTGTTGCCCCTATAACCTCCTCTGTTTGTGTTCTTGTTGAAGGAACCTTGTGTGTTACTTTTGTATGAGGCAGATGTTTGCAAGGAATTTCCTTGTGTAGTTGCCCTGTATGAGGAGCGCCGAAAGGAGCCTCTGTGTTGCTGAAATTGCAATGCCCCCATTGATTTTGCGGTTTCTGTGTCTTTTTTCATTTTATCCAAAATGGTGTCGACAGCAGGGCCAAATAGGAAATCTTGATTGACAGGTTGGTTAAGAATGGTGGACTGCACCTCATTCTTAAAACCGGAAATACGCAGCCATGCATGTCTGCGTAATAAGACGCTAGTGTTAATTGACCTAGCTGAGGTGTCTGCTGCGTCAAGCGCGCATTTGATGGAGGCATTTGTTATAAATGTTCCCTCTTGTATGAGGTCATCAGCTTGTGCTTTAAAGGGCTCAGGCATGTGTTGCATTAGGCTTTCGAGTTGATCATAATGCGCCCTGTCGTAACGAGCCAGTAGGGCTTGTGTATTAGCAATCCTCAATGAGTTGGAGGCTTGTGCTGCTACCCTTTTTCCTGATGCCTCCAGTAAGTTTGACTCTGTATCAGGGGGAGGTGCTTCCCCTGTTGTTTGGGAGTTGGCCCGTTTACGTGCATTAGCCACCACCAGTGAGTCTAGTGGTAACTGTCCCCTGATGTAAGTAGGGTCTGTAGGAGCTGCCCTATACTTCTTTTCTATTCTGGGGTTGATTACCCGTGCCCTGGCTGTATCCTTAAATATGTCAGGTGCATGTTTCAGAACTCCTTTTAACATGGGAAGTGTTCTAACACTTTTTTCTGAAGTGGGGAAGGTGTCAAATAAGAAGTCTTCCTCAACAGGTCATTATGCATATCTACATTGTAGAATTGTGCTGCCCTGTCTATCAGTTGATTGAAGACTACGGTGTCATCTGTAGGTGACGGCTTAGCAGGATAAGAGGGTACATCAGGGATGGGGTGGGTGTTGTAAGGATCTGTTGGCTCCTCCCATGGTTTGGTTCCTCTTATGGTTGAGGATCATGTGGCAAATCATATTGAGGTTGTGGCTCATCCCCCATGTTACCATCATTGTCTCCGTGGTGAGAAGGAGAGTAAGGAATGTAAGGATTAAAGGGTGTAGTAGGCATGATAGGCTGAAAAGGAATGAAGGGTCTAGAGGGAGAAGTCTCAAAGTCCTTTTTCTTTAATGGAATAGGAGAATGTGAGCCAGAGTCCAAAGGCCTCTTCTTTCTGTGCAGGATGGTAACTTTACCAGTGTCTGGATTGATGTATATTTTAGCTTGGTCGTCTGATGGATCTGGGTGGAAGAGTTCTTCCTCTGCAGTCCTGGGTTGAGCGTTAGACTTCTTTGGGTTGGCAACACTTTCTTTTTCGACGACTTTTGGTGGTTTTTTTGCTTTTTTCGGCTCGGGCCCTTGTTCGGGGTCGACGAGTGATTCGGGGTCGACTGGAACTTTTGGGTCGACACGTTTTTTGTGCTCCGTAGGCTTTGTGGGATGAGTGTCCTTTTCAGAGTCGAAGTTCTTCTTCGCATCGACTGGTGTCTTCGAAGCACTTATCTTTGGGTCGACAGGTTTTTCCGGCCGTGCTACGGTCTTCGGTATGGCCCCCTTTTTGTCGGCGACCTTTGACGGGTCGATGGATTTTGGACCGGTAGGCTTATTCGGGTCGGTGACCTTCTTCGGTTCGGCGCCCTTAGGCTGCGTGCCCCTGTTCGGGTCGACTACCTCTTTGGGGTCGACGTTTTTTGGCTGAGCGGCCTTCTTGTGGTCGACAGTCTTTTTTGGCTCAACGCTTTTTGGCTGTACGGACTTCTTCGGTTCGACGCCCTTAGGGTCGACGACCTTTTTTGGCTCTGGAACCTTCTTCAGGGCGATGTTACTGGGCCCTGGGGTCTCTGAAGATTTCGGAGCCGAGCCGGATGGCGGGGCTGGCGAAACTTTTTTATGATCTTGGCTAAGGCCTTTTGGTGATGCCTCGACCGGAGCCTTCGGTAACAGGCTTATTGGTGTCGTGGGCAGTGTACTCACGATTTGCCCCGGTGGGATCTCGTCATCGGAGTCCGAGTAGTCCACAACCGTGACGATCTCTAGGTCCGAGTCTTGAGCGTCCGGTAGTTCCTGGTCATCATCGAAGATGTTGTCCGGTTCCGGTGCCTGTCGCTGCATTTCTTGCCTAGCGGCCCGTTGGATCCGCATGGTTTTCTTTGACCGAAACTGGGCGCAGACCGGGCAGGTTTCTTCCCTATGGTCTGGGGAAAGGCACTTGTTGCATACTGAGTGTTTGTCAGTATGTGGGAACTTAGAGTGGCATTGTGGGCACCTTTTAAAAGGGCTTCTTTCGATCGACGGTCGGCTCACGTGGCGTCGAAAAGGCCCAACGGCCCGCGTCGACGACCGATGGGAGATGGAAAGCTGGATCGAGTAGAGAGGTACCGAACGAGAACAATACCGTCGAAGTCGAAGGCCTTTTGGCCTTTAGAAAGTTTTGTTTTCGATTCCGAAGTTGGAGTTTTGGAGTTAGCATCCGAACCCAATGGTGGAAAAAAAACAATCTGAGGATGGAGAAGATGCCCATGCGCACTGTAGTCTAGGGGAGGAGTCACCTATCTTGTGATACTTCGAAAACTCTTCCAAGAGAACAAAGTGCAATCATCCGGACCCAACACTAGGCGGCGATCTATGCACAGATATGAATTCAGCAGCCCACATGCCTCGAACATTAGTATCTAGGGGCACCCCTGAACTTTAATCCTCAGATTACCAACGACCTACGAAGAAGAAGACAAAGAAGGGCCAATACCTGCATGACAAGAAGCTCCTGCCACTGTACTGGTCCCAGTCTGTATACGAACCTTGCAGCTCCAACGGCTAGTCCCGCAGACCTCCAAAACATTGGGAGGATATCTGCTTTCCATAAAGACTCCTGATCTCCAGTGGACAGCGGACCTGTCCAAAGAAAATCAGCTTTGAAGACCAGAGCTCTACCTGCAGACCTACAAAACCAAGTACCTCTAGACCGAACGCCCACGGCCCAAGATTCAGTGGCCCACCAGTACAGCAAAGGTTTCCAAGCATTTCTGAGCAAGAGTCCACCATGGGCTGACCCCTGGAGGACTCCCTGTCTACGTCTGCAACCACTGAATGATTACTACCCCCCCCCCACCCCACACAACCACTACCTGCAAAGGACACCTCTGCACCCACAGCACCTGGGTGTTGAGGAGATAAACCAACAGTGTCCCGACACTCCAGTATTTCCCAACTTACCTGTGTAGCTGTAGGTCTCCTTCGATCGTCCTCCGGGACAGAGCCTGCAGCCTTTTTCAGACTTTAAGATTCCCAATTGTTTTGCATTGGAGCCTGACACTGTGTTGGCACTCTGCCCACAGCCGCCCCTGTGCCATCGGAGGGTTAAGTTTGTTCCTGCCTTGTGGCCCCTCCCTGTGCTTACCTTAACCTCCAGAGACTGGGCTACTAACCAGTGCTGCTTATCTGTAACTAGTACCACTTCAATTGCTGCCTTTCTCCATTGGATAACTTTGGCAACAGACACAAAGTTTAACCTCTGAACCCAGCCGCCCCAGTGCCGCAGGTGTTCTGATGTCACTTACCTGAACCTTACCTGGTAATGATTCTTTATCCATAACCTCAATGTAAATCGTTTACTTACCTGCATATTGGTGATTGTTTTCTCCCACAGGATAACATTGTACTGTTGAAAAATGTCCACTTTTTACATTGAAAAGCATTGATATTGCAAAACGTATTTACTTGCAACACAGTCTCTTTGGTTCTATAAAATAAATATACTAAAATCATAAATTTTTACTAAACATTGGTTTTGGGTTTAGACATTTGAGTGTGTATATCGTTTACTAACTGTGTGTACAATAAATGCTTAAAACTGCCCTTTGATAAGCCTGACTGCTCACCCTCACTACCACAACAGAGAGCATTAGTACTATTTACTTGAGCCTCTGTAAAGCCTCCAGATCCAGCTTCCTACACTCTGGATCCCAAGACAGCCATTGGTAACAGGTTAGTCATGTTCTTCGGGCCCATGCCACACGGTATCCAGAAGCTATCCCTCTGAGGACGGTGACTGCTGCCACGGTGGGCAAGGTACTGACGGGGATCTTTACCGGTGTGGTTTTCCCCAAGGAGGTGGTATCTGACCGAGGTGACAACTTCATGTCTCTGTACTTAAAGGCCACGTGGAAGGTGTGTGGTGTCACCAGCAAGTTCACCGTTCATTACCACCCCCAGAGCAAAGGGTTGGCTGAAAGCCTCAACCGGACTCTGAAGGCCATGATTATGTGTCTTGTTGTCACATGTGGGTAACTGGTCCTAAAGAGAAGAAAAGAAAAGCTGAGCTATTATGCTCGCTAGGTAAGACTGTGGGTTACTTACTCACAGGATAGGTTGGAAGGGCCCTCTCGGGGGCCCGTGGAAGACTGCAGCGCCACCCCCACGAGGAGCCATGCCCGATGATGAAGCATGACACCCGCATGGGTGTGTAAAGGCACTTTTTTCAGAAGGAGAAATTCCCCACCTTCACACCACTCAATCTCCAACCTATCCTGTGAGTAAGTCACACACAGTCTTACCTAGCGAGCATAATAGGCCTGCTTTACTTTTGAAACAGTTACCCACATGTGACAATAAGGTTAACCTTGGGAGCACGGCAACTGGACCTGTTCTTCTTGTTGCTCCCAGTCCCCCTTCTTGTGTGTTTAATGATTGTGGGTCTCTCAGAACCCATGAGGCGTAAGTAGGACGTCCTCTTACCATGCCTGGTGTTTGCCAAGAGGGAGGTATAGCAGAAGGGGGTTGGCTTCAGCACTTTCGAATTGCCCTGTGAGAGGACCTCTCAGTCTGGTCAAGGAGAGCTGGTAGCAAATTCTTAGGAAGCAACTCCCCAGGATGTATTTACTTACATGCTGCGCTTCCGGAACCAGACAGCCAGCTTCTGGAAACACGCTCAGGAGAATCTAGAAGCTAGCAAGGAGGACATGAAATGCTGGTATGCCTCTGGTTGAATTTCAGCCTGGCCAGAAAGTGTGCGTATTGGCCAGTAGAGCTCTGTGCTCTAGAAAACAGCTGGTCTGGACTATTTGAGGTGAAGGAGTGCAAGGGTAATGTCACCTACCTGGTGGACATGCTTCCATGCTCTTGTTTGTGGACGATGGGATGGAATAGGAGAGTGAACCTCTCTGCAACCTTCTAGCCTCCAAAGAGCAGGATAGGTAAGTAGAGGGCAAGATCCTCTTCCCTGAGACTGTCGCCAGTTGCAGGGACAGTTTAACTCTCTCTTTCTCACTCATCCTTGGAGTCACCTACTGGTGCACCCATGAAATTGACACTAGGGACAGCCTACCTGTTAAGCACAAATCTTACAGGTTGTCTGATAGAGTGAGAATTAGCATCAAGGAGGAGGTCTTTAAGATCCTGGAGTTAGGGTTGATTGAGCCCTCCAACAGTACTTTGTCTAGTCCAGTGGTATTGGTTCCCAAGGATGCCACACCCAGTGTCACCCCTGAACTGCTGTTCTGTGTTGACTACTGTGCGCTCAATGCCGTCACCAAGACTGATGCACACACCATCCCCAGAGCTGGTGAGCTCATTGATCGGCTTGGAGCTGGTTGGTCCCTCAGCACATTTGATCTCATGTTTGGGTACTGGCAGATTGCCTTTACCACAAGGGCACAGGAGGTCATTATCTGAACACCAGAAGGGCACTACCAGTTCAGTGTCATTCCTTTTGGGTTGAAGAACACCCCAGCCACTTTCCAGAGGTTGGCCAACCAGGTCCTGGCTGGGTTGCAGAATTTCAGTGCTGCCTACCTTGACGACATTGCAGTCTTCAGCTCCAGCTGGAAGGACCATTTGCACCATTTCAGGAGGTGTTTAAGGCTATTCAGATCACAGGCCTCACTATGAAGGCCAGTAAATGTCAGATAGGGCAGGGGTCTGTGGTGTACTTGGGACACCAGGTAGGGAGCAGCAAGGTGCAGCCCCTACAGCCAAAAATTGATACCATTTTTGCTTGGGCGCCTTTTTAGGTCTCACCGGATATTACAGGAGATTCATCAAGGGATACGGCACCATTGTTGCCCCTTGACAGAGCGGACTTCCAAGAAGCAGCCTTATCAGGTGGTCTGAACAAAGGCGGACCAGACCACTTTTGACACCCATGTGCACGGCGCCCGTGTTACTAACTCCTGACTTTTCCAAATAATTTGTGGTGCAGACTGATGCCTCAGAGCTTGGTATGGGAGCTGTGCTTTCACAGCTAAACAAAAAGGGTCTAGTTTAACCTGTAGCCTTTATTTGTAGGAGGTTACATTGCAGGGAACAGAGGTGGGGCGCAACAGAAAGGGAAGCTTTTGCTTTTGTCTAAGCGCTGAAGAAGCGAAGACCCTACTTGTTTGGGACTCACTTCCAGGTTCAGACAGACTTCACGTCCCTCAGATGAATGAAACAGACGAGGGGTGAGAATCATAAGCTGTTGAGGAGGTCCATCTCCCTCCAGGGAATGGACTTTACGGTGAAACACCACCCTGGAACAGAACACTCCAACACTGATGATCTTTTCCAGGTTCTTCCGCATAGTGAAGAGAACTCCCAAAAGGCTGGATAGCTGTCCTCACTTTCAGCTTGTTGGGGGGAGAGGGGCAGGGAGAGGGAGGAGAATTGAATCAGACATCTTTTGGCATGGTTTCCCCAGTCTTTTTGTCTCAGACCTCCTGTTTTTTTTTACTATATTCTGCATTTCATTTTTGCTGAAGTTAGGACTCTCGGTACTTTACCACTGCTGACCAGTGCTAAAGTATCTCTATGGTTATTGATTTCTCTATGATTGGCATATTTGGTTTACAAGCAAGTCCCTAGTACACCATGTGTGCCAAGGGCCTGTAAATCAAATGCTACTAGTGGGCCTGAACCACTGATTGGGCCACCCAGACGAGTAGCCTTGCCAATATATCTCAGACCTGCCAATGCAGCATCTGTGTGTGTGTAGTTTTAAACTGCCATTTGGACCTGGCAAGTACACCTGCTTGCTGGGCCCAAACCTTCCCTTTTTATGATATGTAAGACATGTAAGGTAAGCCCTAGATATACCCATGGGAAGCCTACAGCGTAGTTAAAAAGTAGGACATGAACTGTTGTGTTTTACACATCCTGGTGGTGAAATACTGCTAATTTCGGTTTTCCCTACAACAAGACCTACCTCTCCCATAGGATAGCATTGAAGCTGCCTTGTAACATCTTACAAGCGTATCTGCCAAGTGGGAGCGAACAGAAAATTGCAGTTTGATGTTTCTGTACCTTCAATTTAAAAATACATCTTTTAGTGAAGCTGGTTTTTAAAGTGCAGGTTTGAAAATCCAATTTTCAGAAAATTGGCATTCTTACTTTAACCATTCTGTGACTCTGTCAGTCTCTGAATACAGTCTGGGTCAGAATGACAGTTGGGCTGCTTCTGCATTCACTCTAGATCGTCAACATAGGGAGCTGAGGTGTGCCCTGCATATCCTGAAGGCCCATCATCAGGCTGATAGTTTCAACTCCCCGTAGCACTCTGGAAGGTCTAACACTTGAATAGATCGGTGCCTGGACTCAAACAGAGGAGTCTCCACTCCCGGTAGTGTATCTTGGTCTAGGGCATGGAAAGGCAGGGTTTTGTGCACTACAAAGACTTTCCTTTGAAGTTTGCCTACTTCAAAGCCTGAAGAAGGTATACGTACTGGACCTGTGCCACCATATACTCAGAACACATCTGGGTTAAGGTCATTCTGCCAAAGTGGGATTGCTGTCAGGTGAGACTGACACTATGCTGTTTGCTGTCCTGTGTTGACCTGCTGCTCGTTGCCTCTGGCCTGGGAGTGAAAGGACTGGACTTTGCTTTCTACATCCTGCTTCTAAGGATCTTCAAGGGCTTAATTTGAGCTTGTCGCCTGTTATGTTGGCTCAGGGCCAACGAAGATTTCACATGCAATCACATGGACTCTGCACAGATTAGTAGATATGGGTGTACTCATAGCGAAGCGCAGAATAGTAATGCAATAGGTTCGGGCCCAGCACCCACTGTTGCTGAGTGGTCTAAGGACATGTTATACTGCAACACACAGTCGAACTGTACAGTGAACTGATTCCCCCCCCCCAGAGTCTAATGCGTCAGGGTGAAGGGACCCAGCTGGGGAAAAGGCATACGGTGATTTTGGTAAGACTTAGCACTGCATGTAAGTTTCACTTTACCTTTTGTTATCAAGGAGCCTGTGGTGACCCTCGCTTGGATACGCACTATCTGTGATGCTCCTTGTGCAGATTTTTGTAATATGTGCTATCCTAAACTCTGTAAACGTGTATCAAGTTATATGCTAAGTTACCATTGATGTCCATTATGGTTTTGTTTTTCTTTGTTTTCGGTCTTATGTTTCTGGCTTGTTTTCTACAACATCATCTATAAATAAAGCAATACATTGTTTTTTTAAACGCCAGCGTTGCTTGATGAAACGGAATGGATCTCTGAACTGGAGCAGGAGTTGGAACAGGTTCCAATTGGGCAGATGTCACGGGAGGACCTCCACCTATAATTTGACTGGGAACCCCTGATGCTACCTGGGGCCCAAAGGAGCTCCAGAAGGGGAGGCCCGGTTTCACACCAAAATTTGCAGGTTCGCGCCTCTCTAAAGGCTGCGATATGCTGCAGTGTTGACGAAGGCCCAGGGAACTCTGGGCCGGAGCGATTAGCTGAGGTGGAATGGGTGCGAGGCTTATTTTGATGCCTTTGCTCCTTTTTAGAACAAGAACGGTAGGAAGGGTCGTCTTTTTATGTTTGCGTATGGATTTTGATTAACCAGGGACTTAAAGGGGGAAGTGGACCATCCGGGGGAGCAGCCTTTTGATCAACACCAAGAGCGGGACTTGTGCTTCCACCAAGACCTCTTCTTGCGTTAGGCGATGTACAGCGTTGCCTCCCAGACCCAGATCACTTTCAGGTGAATAAGAACACACTAAGCTGTAACTGGAGCCTAGGAATCACAAATACTTCTTGAGGGACGATGATGGACATCAGCTTACTGCAGTCATGGCATGGTTTGATGCCTGCAAGTTTTAGAGGAGACATGGCCTCCAAGCACACTTCAGAAACTTTTAGGGGTTGTTTGAACATTGACAAAAGTAAGGAGAGAAGCTCCAGACCCTTGTCTGAAAGCATGGAAAGAGAGGAATAGACGTCGGCACTCAAGAGGTGTTTTATATGCGAATCTGATTTGTCATCTGTTGGCACTGCTGTGAAGTTTTCTGGAACAAGTCTGGAGAAATCTGTTTTTAGAGGGACACATTAGACTAAGCATTGTTTAACATCTGTCAGCTTGCACATTAATCTTGAAGAAAAAAGTAAAGGAATGGATGAAATCACTCTAAGAAGTCGGTATGGCACTATATTTATTGACTGTCTTAAACCAGTATCCACAAATAGTTTCTGTTAAAACTTGGAGGTGTCATAAGGGTTGTTGACTGGAAGAAGAGAAAACTCTTCTTTATCACAGTGAGTAAAAATTAAACTGAGCTAGAGGCTATGCCCAGTTTAAAGGCCACTTTCATTGCACACTTACAACTGAGGTTAAACAAATAAGGAATGATATCAAAACATGTGCAGCACTTCTTTGTCTTAATCACCTAAAGATTAGACCTAAGATGAGAGAGAATTTAGAATCATATGCATGTTTTCAATTCCAAAATGAAAGGAAGAAAAAGGTGCCTAGAAGCATAGAAGTGCTGCCACTTGTTCAATTTTAGATCACATTTGAGGATGAAAGAACATACAAATCAGTCTCAACGTGTAACAGAGCTGTATTTGAGTTGTGTACGCATTATTCATTAATGATAGCGCTCGAAAAAGCGTAAACAGTGGGGTAAATCTGGGAGTGAATACTTTAACAGTAAGGAGCAAAATAGAAATTCTGATGGAGACTTGCTTACGTGGGGATGCCGGGAATTTCTACACACCCCAAGAACCTGAAAAATGTGAGTGCGCTATGTACATATCTAAAGCATAATCCATTTCCAAAACAACAATGGGCTCTAGGTGAATACAACTCCTTGAAAGAGAAAAAAGTGGGCTCTGACATATATGATGATTTGTCCATAAGCAACATTGTTTTGGCAGACATACCGAATCATTAGGACAAAAAACTCAGGCACACAAATTCGTGGGAGGCTTCCAACTATATAGAGAGCTGATAAAACCTTTTATTTAAGCTTGATTCAAATAAATAGGTGATGGTGAATATCAAGATATATTTGGTGAAACAAATGTAAAATAAAAAAGTACCTTTTCTTTGTTGTCTATAGTGGAGGAAAGCCTTGGGCTGGATGCAGAACGCATAACACCAGCTGAGTCCTTTTCTTTATGAGCTTCTTTTACTGACGTTATCTCAGCCAACGCTCCATAACTACCAGTCTTTCGAAGACCTAACCTCCAAGATGCAGGAGATTCATCTTTTCTTTCTTCATCCTTAGGCGAAACCTTACTGGCTGGAGTCGGGATCTGCAAAAAGGAAAAAAGATACAGTTCAAGAAATGTACTATTAAGCAATCCAAACTGTTTTAGAGGGTGGTTTTATGGATGGTTTATAAGTATAAGAAGATTTGCATCAACACCTATGTCGACATTGAAAATTCTGAGGTTAGAAATATTTAATGAATTTAGAAGAAAAAAAATCACACAGTGACCGAGAAATGCAAAATATTAATAAGCCACACCCAACTGAAAACCATGCATGATAGTCTCAGTGTGTTAACTGAACTGGTTACTCAGCAACCTAAAACAAATCTTTCAAGAGATTACGCTCTCACCATAGACTCTCCTCCCTTACTGGGGACAAGAACAATGCCAGTTTTGCGCAAGCCCTGCCTCCATGATGTAGGGTGCACGGACGCCACCACAGGCATGAGATGAGCAATGACATCATACTAAATCCAATTAAGACACAAAGGAGTTAAACATTTAAAGAAAATCAGCAAATTACACATGCTAGAATTCAGCCTTATAAGTGTACATATATCTACCCTTTACACTACATAATTATTTTTCACACAAGTAATAAGATATCTAACCTATTATATAGTTCTTCATCAATGGAATTTTGTTTACATTTATAAACAGACGAATATGTTGATGCATTGTAAGGATCCTGTAGCACATTTTAAATATAACTATTTTTTTATGCATAGTCAACATGCCTATTTGATTTGTAGATTTAAGAAAGCAATTTAGGTTAAAATTCAGTCACTATAAATTATACGGAATTGGAAACAACTCCAAAATATTTAAAAAACAAATAAAATTAATAAAACGCAGAATAGTGCTACAAGGCACAAGCTTCCAAAGGTAAATTTGGATGCTGTGTCCTTAATTTAGTTACCCGGATTTAGGCTATACAGTTCAGCCATAGAACGCTCTGTTGTGGGACCATAACTAAGAACTTGGATAAGAGATTCAGCCTGGCTGGAAGCCTTCTGTTTGGCTCTTGGGACAAGAGAAGATCATCTGCGTACCACTGGCATAGTTAGTCAAGAGCAAATAGACCAATTCTAGACTTCTGTTTCATCTTGATGACTGCCTTGGGGAGTAGAAGAATATAATAAAGAGCATAAGGAATTGCTCTTCACTAGTTAGGAGAAAAGGCACTCCCCTTGAAGTTATGGTTGGTCTGAGAACCTGGAAATACCCCACCCCCCCAAGCCTGCCGCCCGCTCTCCCCTGGTCTTGTCATTTTCCACTTCATATAGTAGCCAGCAAGGTAAAGTGCAGAGATTGTTAGACCACAAAGAAGTCTTGAAAGCCTTTGCTGTTCAAAAGCCATTTGTGTCTTAACTGTAGATGATCTGAATGTCAAGCAAATGGATAGCTGGACTTGGCAGATTCAGAAACTAGCAAACCGCACCAGATCTTGCATGACTCCTGCAAGAGAAATATGGAGGAAATTCCTTGCCTGTTTTTTAATGCCATACATGCCTTTGTTCATGACATTCCACTGATATTTTTCCTGAAGGTAGGAGAATAACCAAGCTGAGGAGCACCCAGATCTGCGATTTATGAAAACTACAATGCTGTGCTATTATTGTTCTGGCTCAGAATGAAAATTGATGTTATGGGTTACAAGAATTACTTGAAAGCTAGACACACTGTTTTTAAGATCCAGCATTTATGAGGTGATGTGTGCGATTGTTCCTTTGTGTAGTGAATTACTTGAGCTGTTAGTTTAGAGAGTCACTGAAGACTCTGCTACAAGTGGCAGCCATTGGAATGGAGTCAGGTAGGATATACTGCACTGCTAGGTAAAGTGTAAAGGCAACAGGTCAGAAGGACATCTTGTCACACCAACCTTCTGTACGATACTACCATAGATACTCCATACATTTGTGTAAAGGTTGTTTGTGAAGTTTGACCTTTGAGACTAAGATGATGTACAACATCATCGATGGCAGGAGAAAATGTTTGATGTCCAGATAAAAGATTGCCTAAAGGTGATGGCAATATAGGTACATAAGATAATCTTTGCTACAAAGGACACACTTGTGTCCAGGATTTCTTCCTATTATTGCATCAATTGCACTGGACTGTTTCTGGAATGTTGAATTTTTTCCACAGACAGTCTGATCATCCTCTATTATTTGAAGGTTTTTAATCACTTTTCGATGTTAGTTGACTTTAATGGGCCTGACATTTAAGTATAACTTGATAAGGATGCCTTGCTAAAAATGGAACGCTATCATCATTGTCAGGTATTTTATAAAAGGCATGCACGGTTAATTGCAGGCCATATTGTAGGACTCCATACTAGGAGATTTGAAATATTCTGTTTTCTTTTCGTGAATAGTGAAAATATGTTACCCTACACTCCCAGTCCAATGTAATAAGTGGTAACGTTTGTGCATAGTCAGCATAATGAACTTTCCTTTCTTGATCTAATTAATTGTGACCTTAAAATCTAGCATTGGTCTGAAGTTGTTTTGCCCCTTCTTCTAGATCAGTAAATAAAAAGATCAGATCCCTTTCTAGCTCTGATCCTCAGGAACTGCTCTGTTTTTCGTTTGCACCTCCTTTACTTAACCATCCAGGAGGAAGGTTTTCAAACATGTTTGAGGAATACAAGAAGGATACTGCAACATTGGAGTTTGTAACTACCCAGTGCAAGATACAGAACTATTTTAATTTTGCTCTAAATTGCCATGATGGAAGACTGGTGCTAATGCTCCCTCCCAGGGAGCTAATCAACATGGGTATAACAGAGGAACTGTTGTCTGGTGACAAAGAAGCATGAAACCCTGGACTGCTAAAGATGGCTGCCCTCCTGTTCCCTTGGTGGACTCCTTTTGGTAGATCTAGTATTGTCATTGAGGATGATAATACTGTTTCTTTTACTATTAGGTGCATAAAGCTGCTGGTATGCCACAAAACCCAAGTTTTACCCTCAAGCAGTAACTACTATGATCAGTCCAATGTTCATGGGGGTTAATAGTAGGTTTCCATTTTTGCTACAGTTTCCTTCTCACTAAAGTGTAGTCATCAAAGGTCATGCTTTCTTGAAAATGTAGTTTTAAAGATATGAGCTAAGACTTTGAAAAAGTTCTCACGAATATTTCAAGGCATTAGTTATGAACAGATACACTATTAATCTCTGTCCATGCTTAAAGATTGGTTGGGTGGAAGTGACCTTCCCTTTAACATTTCTTCAGCGTTCTCTTGGCGATAAAATCACAGGAGATCAGTCAATTACTCCAGAAAGTCAAAAACAGCAAATTCACAGAGTCAGAAAAGGCCTACTGAGCTTGATGCACACAGATAGAATTCCTGTTATTTGCCACAAACAATAAATACGAAACACTACTTAATCTGACTGAATGACATGAACCATTACAGCTTCGAAGTGCAACTTTCACTGAATGCCAAGTCACTTAGATTAGATCTGGGCACCAACTCACCATCAGGGAACAAGCCGCCAAATAAACCTAAGACCACATGGTTCCAGTCCTCTCTTCTAAAGAAAATGAAGCCATTTCTTCCAGAAAGTAACTTCAAAACCGTTGGAGAGGATTGTGTAGTATCAGGTACAAAATAATCAGATTAACAGATCACAGTTCTCTTCTGGTGTAGTCAGAGACAGGCTTCAGTCCCACAGATAAAATGGGCATATCCTTCTTAATGTCTACATTTGTTTTACACCATACCATAATAGTATAGAGGAGATTCAAAGTCTATAACCTCTAGAACGGTGTTACACTCAATGTTTTCCACAAACACTCTTTGGCTACTCGGTTTGCAGTGCTCTGCCTGAACCCCGGGTTTAAAACTGTTCATCCGCTCCAGAAATGGCAGGGCCACTGGGAAATATCTGAAATGAACAGATTCTTTTCCATTCTCATTCCCATGTACGCTATTTGGGAAACGAGACGCAACGCTGAAATATTGGAAGCAGTGAATACAACCACCATTACGCTCAGTCTGAATACAAATCAGATGTCCATAAAAAAATTGCTCTTATAGAACAAAATGGTCTTAGATTACCTCATGGCATCAAAGGGGGGTGTTTGTGAGCCTTAGTTTATAGGTCTCCAACACATATGGGGAATTTCGTACAGAACATTTTCAAAGAAGTGGCCACTAGCAGTGTACAAGTTTAACTTTCTGGGCAATTTAATATTAATGCTGAACTAGGTACAAGTGTGGGTATGTCTCAAGATATTGATGCTCTGTCTTACATTAATCAGGGATGTGGAATTCCTATAGCCCAACGCCCAGGACATATTGTTTGGGGTCAAGGGCAACACGTTTTCATGGGTATTTTGTCCTTGTGACAAGTAGGCCCAACCCCCTTCAGCATAAACCCTTTGGCTGCATTTTTGCAGTACCACGTTATGGATCAGGGAATGGCACTTTCTGTGGTTAAGATAATATTTTTGCCCATGTTAATGCTGTTTAAACTTGTATTTACGGTTCATTAATTGAAAGTCTTTATTATTAGGGTGAGCGCTCCAAGTAAATGTTGTATGCTCTGACTGCACTACTGACAGTGGTTCCAGTAAAATAATGTGTACACACGTTTTCAAAGTTTAGCAATATGAAGCTATGCACAATGCACCCAGAATGATCTCTGATTTGATGCAAATATTTGTAGAATCTTGAAAGCAAGATTAATGATTCTCTGCTTTCAAAATAAAATGTTTATACCTAAATGAAATCAGGAAACAAAAACAGTTTGCTAAACTACTGTAAAATTTCAGGTACCATTTCTTTGCAGCATCATTTAGTAACATGTGTTGATGCATGCTAGTATTTCCCAAAAATATTCATAAAGGAAAATCAGTGTAACCAGTCTCAATAACATTATGGGAAACAAAAATAAACAAGCATTAGCGAATCCAGTAGGTCTGAAACTGCTGATCAGATTTTTAGTTTTGTCAATGTGTGAATTGATTTGGCATGGTATTTGTAAAACCCTATTGGTGGGGGAGCTGCCGGGCCCTCACCATTATAACAAGCACTGGCAAAAGTATAAATTGTTTTTGGTCTCAAAAAGCACACACTGCCACGGTAGTTACTGGCACTGAACAAAACTACTTGTGTGCCGATATGCTCCTTGTGAAAGAGCAGACTGCTGTTACATGCAGTGAAGCCAGCAGATGCAGAGAGAGACAGAATTTTAATAAACGCAAAAGGTCATAGTCCACGCCAGACCATATTAGGGGCCCAATTATTATAAGAAAGTCTCACAAGTACACCCATGGTATATGTCCTTGCATTAAGTGCAGCTATACGGCTTTCGTGAATTCCCAAGAATTTACAGACGCAGGACAAGAAATAGTACTCCTAGAAAATATTTGTGGACTGTGTTTATTTCTGTTTATTTAGACCATTGTCTTCAAACACACGAAAATCTCATATACACAATAAAACCATACATAAAAAGATCACATGAACAGTTAAAACCACTAATTCATCAGAGTTAATTTAGCTTATACATTATAAAAAGAGACTGGTAATCGCCTTCTCCCATAGGAACATCAACATTTAAATATTCTATATACAGTTAAATAATTAAAACAACAAAAATATTTAATCGGCGGTATTGTTCAACTCTCGTTAAAAGAGAATTTGTTGTCCACAACCTTCCTTTTTAACAGCAGTTAATTAAAACCATTGGATCTATGGCTGTTCCATAAGCTTCAATATTTACATACTCAGGGTATGGGATTTTAGGACTAGGTAACATTACTGTCCTTGCTTAAGTTTGTCACATACAAGCCGATTTAAGCCTTTCATGGAGCTTCCTAGTGCAATTGCAATGTCAAGGTTTATCATTTCGGTCAGTAACACAATGGCTTGGGCTCGTGACTTTATTCCGTATTTTAAAAATACTGGCCGTAAAAATAATTTTCTCAATTATAAAACTGAAGGGCTATCTAGCAATATATGCTGGGTTTCAGATTTGGTCCCAAGGCCACATTTGCATGTTCGATCTGGATGTAAAATTTCTGCCTTTATTTTCCCATCCATTTACCACAGGTTAATGCCAATCTGCATCCGTAGGATTTCGCACCGAAACCCATAGTTTGGTAAGGTTTCTAGGTATGGATACCATGCATCATTTACCCCGGAGTTTACTATACATTGGGCTGATTTTTTCTTCCTCAGATATTCTAGGTCATTGTTCCTTGACTGCTCTATGCCTTGGTACCAGAGTGACGCCTTTGTAAATTCTACATCCAGGGGGTGCTGTGTTGAGCTCACCTTTAAACTCACTGTTATTGTCTGGATTTTCCTTTTGCTTCCTTTGCCCATTTTAAGCTACTGTGCCGAATGTCCTCGCTACACCAGTGTGAGACTTTCTGAACTCTCCCTGGGTTCTGGCATTTCCAGAATCTTACAAAAGACATTTGGACCTGGCTATTCCATGCTATTGTACCTAACTCCATCCTAATTGCCTGGATCATTGCCGAGCCTGGAAGGGACAGTAGTATTTTTAGGGCCTTACCTTCCTCCCGATCCCACCCTCCTTTACCGCTTAGAAAGAGGACTTCTGCCCCATATAATACTTTGGGTGGGATCATAGCTTCATAAGCTTTTAACAGAGGTTTATGCAACATGTTGCTATAGTCTTTGTTGAATTTTTTCAACCCACAGATGGAAGAAAAGGCTTTTGTTTTTGAGCTTCAAGGTGAATATACCATTTTAGGGAGCTGTCGAACCAAAGGCCCAGGTATGTATATTCTTTTACTATTTCCGATTTTGTTTGTCCTAAATACCAGTTAAAGTTTTTGTCTTTCTTACCAAAACATAAAATCTTTGTTTTATCCATATTTACAACTAAAAACTTTGCATCACAGTATTCTTTAAAAGCATTTAATTTCCTTTGGAGCCCAAGTTCCGTTTGGTCAATTATCACCAGGTCATCGGCATATAGAAGACTTGCTACTTTCCTACCGCTCATTCTGGGACTTGCACTTCTTTCTACCTCCAGTACTGCGGGTAGGTCGGCTAGGAATATTGCCAAGAGTAGGGGGGCCAGACACAGCGCTGTCTTAGCCCATTACCTATTGCTATTTTCTGTGTCAGTGACCCTTGTGTGTCCATTATTACTTGGGCCCAGTTCCCTCGATGTAGTTCCTTTAGTATGGTCAGTAGGCTTTCCGGTATATCATATTTTATCAGGCACTCCCATAGGCTCTTTCTATCCACAAGGTCGAAGGCTGCCCGGAAGTCAACGAAACAGCAATACAATTTCCCCTTTTGTTCTATTGACTTCCGGGCTAGTGCCCAGAGGGCGAAGCAGTGGTCTATGGTGGAATGACCTTCTTTGAATCCCCCTGTTCAACTGGTACCACTGAGTTCTGGTCCACCCAAGCTTTTAGTTTACCTAGTATTATTTTTGAGAAAATCTTTTCCCCAATATCTATTAGGTTAATTAATCTATAGTTTTTGGGAGCTTTCTGATCGCCTTTCTTATGTATGGGCCTTATTATTGCACCCTTCCAATTGTTAGGGAACTTCCCAATTTCTAAGATAACTTGGAACATTTTAGCAAAGAATTCTGCCCACCAGTCCAGCTGGGTTTTAATTATCAGGGCAGGAAGGTCTAAAGGTTCTGCTGCCCTTGTTAGATTCAAAACGTTTACCGTATTTTTCACTTCAGAGGCCGAAAAGTCGGGTTTTAAGACTGCTTCCAGACCGCTCAAATCTGTTTGCAAACCCTCTTCCGGTTATCTTCCTGGGCTATATAGATCCATCAAATATTCCTCCCAAGCTGCTTCCTGTACCACACAGTTCATTGTGGCCACCGGGCGATCCATTGATGATTGGATTAGTGTCCAAAACTGGCGTATATTCTTTGTTTCTATTGCCTCAAGCAGCTTTGACCAACATTCTTCTTTATACTCTCTTTTTGCCCTCCAAATTAACATATTGTATTCTCTTTTTAATTTCGTGAGGGCATCGGCCTTACCCCGATCAAACTTTATGCATAGACTACGTGCTGTTTTCCTCAGTTCTCTTTTCTTCCTTTGTAAACCACTTTCTTTGTCTCTCCTGCTTTCTTTGGTTCCTTTTATCCTTTATTTTGTCTTTCCTCAGACCATCGCTGAGGCTTTGGACCACTACTTCAATTTTATCCTCAAACCAATCCAGGCTCTGACCGCTTACTATGCCCAGATCTAAATTCTGTTGCAGTTTTATTAGCCGAGCTACATACTCATCTGATAATTTTGTTGTGGCTCGCCTGGGGTATCCCACCTATTGTTCGATAACATTACTACAGGGGTTCAACTGTATATCTGGGAGCTCTAATTCTAAGAGGTTATGGTCACTCCCTTCTCTATTTGTAACCCTAAAATCTTTAATTAGTTGGAAACAACAGGGTGTCGTAAAAACATAATCTATTGGGCAGTTTTGCAACCCTAATTTAAAGGTTTTCATTGCTGGACTGTCTAGGGTTGATCTTCCATTTAGGCAAAAGAGGCTTTTAGTCCCCAAGAAATTTCCCAGCTGAGTATCATTAGATGTTGTTACACAGTCTGGAAGGTTGCTTGTATTATATCGTAAGCCTCTAGCAATCCTTGGAACCAACAATCGACTTTCTTTGGGTCCAGTTTATGGTTAAAATCGCCCAATAGTATGATCAAATCACTGCCATATTTTTCACAAATTGTATCCATATCATCTTTAAAATACCCCATTTCAACAACGTATTCCTCTCGATTACCCCATTGCATATACACATTTAGCAACGTCATTGTACTCGTTTTGTCGGAGGTAGATAACGTTACCCTACATGCAAGTAATAATTTACATTTTACAGTTATTTCGATCACCTTTTTCACTATTTTGGTTGATAACAGCGTCATTATTTCTCCTGCACGGCGCCCAAATCTTTGCTTCTTTGCTGGGTGGTTAAATTGGCAGAAGCCTGCAAAAGTCGGGGTCTTGCCGCGTAGCCAAGTTTCCAGTATACAGATGATCTTTGTGTTTTTTCCTATTTCCCTTACATTTTCTTGTTTAGAATCATCTCTGAGACCATTTATGTTCCAGGAAGCTATTCTTATGCCATGTGGCGTGCCTTTTTCCTATTCGACGTCATCTAGGGATCCTTCCTCCCCATGCCCCACAGTATTCTTATTTGAGGGACCTTCATGGCATGATGCCTGGCTCCAGTTTCCCCACCAATTTTCCACATCTGAATTGTTCACTACTATTTTTAGGTTTCGCAAATCAGCTTCATCTTCTTCCATGTCGGTTATCCTTACCTGTCTATTTCTTAATCCTGCATGGTACCTTAGAAAATTCGTACCCTGCCGCTTCTTCCCTTCTACCTCTATATGTATTTCCTCTTCAGATAGAATCCGAATCCCTTCTTTCTGTACCTCCTCCTCCGCTTTTTCGATTGCACTCTTTACTAGATCCTAGTACATCAATACTCTGGTCACATCGTTTCCTTCTATATTTTGTCAAAATCCCACTTGTCTTAAATCGTTTGACCCATTACCTTTCAGATTTGGGCATCTGGCAAACGCTTGCAGGAGTTGTGACCTATTTAGCGGCAGCCTCTTCCTTAACTTCTTACCCCTTTTACCTGTTGGGATTGGTTCAAAATATAACCACTTATCCTCTTTACCTTATTTTCTTGCCCCCTTTAATTCTAGCGGATGTATCATTTGCACCTGGACTGGATTTTAGCATGAGCAAATATGTATGTGTAGATTTGCTCATGCAAAAATCTGAGTGTTTGCCAGTTCACTTTTCCTCCAACTACTTTTTTTCTAACTCTGGAAGAAGGTTTACGTCTGCCATTGCCCGGAGTAAATTTCCAATATTTCGCAGTATGGGAAAATATTAGCGAAGAGTTGTTGACAACCCTTAAAAGATGCAAATTAGTAGGTTTGCACAGACTCAAAAAGGGCATTCCAACCCTGGAATTATTGCTTACCACTACCTTTAGCCCCAGAATGTAGATCTGCGGAAACATGGCTAATAAGGAGACTAATATGAGAAAAACAAGGACCCCCTGGGTAGTTACTAAGCAGACTCCTAGGGCAGGGTAAACACAGTATGTGGAAGAAAATTCCTAGGCAGTCTTATTGATAAGTAAACAAGTGACTTGACCAAAATTGCAAGAAGCACAATTAACAAAAAAAAGGAAATAATCTGTATAAAACATACATATTTTTAATAATAGACATAGTAAAAATCATATAGATGACTGCAATTCATCAGACTATATGACAAATCAATCTAAAATTACATACAATCATAGCATACATTTAACATAAGATGCTGGATAAAAGAAGACACCAAGGAGAAACAGGTGTCCACAATAAGGTGACGATTATTAACTCGACGCGCGTTTCGGCGAAAACGCCTTCTTCAGGAGCCACAAAAGGAAGATGGTATAAGGACACAGTCGTTGTCTTTGTGCAAGGAACAGGTAGTTGATGTACCTGCCAGATAGGAGTTACGATCTTTCAAGCGGTATCAGTAGTTGTCAGATGCACTGGGTGAACTGGTGATAAGAAAATTACACAGCTGATCTTAACGGAAACTTGTTCCACACAGTGAATAATACGTTATAATGCTGCCACAAGAAACGCGTTCGGCGATAAATCTGCGGAAACATGGCTAATAAGGAGACTGCAAGCATTCGAACACTACTATGGTATGAGCCCTGGCAACATCAGAGATGATATATATGAGCTCTTATATGAGAAGGCTGCCATAATTTGTCGCGGCACTACATGGCATCAAAGGGACAAGTGGATTTTGTTACAGGACAGGTAGATTTATGAAGCAAGCTGCCTCATTGACAAGTAGATATTCTATTAAGTTCCACACCTCTGAATTTGGTCCAAAAAGTCAGAAGAACCTCTCTGGACCTGGATTCACCCACCTACCTGATTTACTACCTCATGGACTGGCCCATTTTTTTGCTCCCTCTCCTTGTCCCTTTTCAGCCTAGGGACCTTGTGGATAAGCCTCAGATTTATATTTCACGCCCTTAGTATAATGTAAATGAGACTAATTTAGCACATTATCTTACTAAAGACTCACCAGCACTTAAGGGGAATTTAGATCAAAATGCAAATGTGATCAATAATTGGTTGCATAATGCAAATGACTAATGCCCCAGCTTCACGTAAAGCATCAGCTAGATTACATCCTTAGCTTCTTGGTTTAATAGTACACTGGCAGCCACAAAACTAAATGTAAACACATAGAACTATTAGTTGGATGAACGCAGCCGGCGTCACCATAGCCATCCCGGACGGATACAAGATCACCCGGAGGGACCGCATCTACCAGACTGGAGGAGGCATCGCCATCGTACACAAGAACACCATCCACATCTCGACCAACTCCAACGACACCTTCACCGCCGCCGAACACCTCCACTTCCAGATACACACCGACGCCAAGACGACCCTCAGAGGCACCCTCATCTACAGACCCCCTGGACCACGCACACAATTCAGCGAAGACATTGCAGACTTCATCAGCCCACACGCCCTCCCCTCCGCTCCGCTGACTACATCCTCCTAGGGGACCTCAACTTCCACCTGGAGAACAAGGACAGCAACACCACCACCCTGCTGGACAACCTCGCCAACCTCGGACTCAAGCAACTGGTGAACACCCCCACCCACTACGCCGGCCACACGCTTGACCCCGTCTTCTCCTCCAGCAAGCACATCTCCTTCAGCCACTCCATCGGACTCCATTGGACAGACCACAGCTGCGTCCACTTCAGCTTCAGAAGAACCACGACCCACCACCACCCGCAACAGGCTCCTCGCCGGAGCAAGATCACCGCCGACCAGCTTACCACCTCCCTCAGCCAGAACCCTCCCGCCAGCACAACGGACCCCAACGAAGCAGCCAGCAACCTCACACAGTGGCTGACAGCCTGTGCCGACGACCTCGCACCACTAAAGAACCCTCCCAACAGGCCTGGCAGCAAGAAAGCCCCCTGGTTCACCGACAAACTCAAGGACTCCAAGAAGAACTGCCGCACCCTCGAGAAAGCCTGGCGCCACGACCAGACCACAGACAACCTGACCGCCCTCAAGCACGCCACCCGCAAGCACCACCAGCTGATCTGCACCACCAAGAAGACAGCATTTAAAGAACGACTGGACAACAACGCCCACGACAGCAAGGAACTCTTCAGCATCGTCAAAGAGCTCTCCAACCCGAGCGCCGGAAACAACGACATCACTCCTTCGCAAGACCTCTGCGACTCACTCGCCTTGTTCTTCCACCGCAAGATCGCCGACATACACAACAGCTTCGGCGCACCAACCACGCACCCAACCGCCGAACCAATGCCCCCCACCACCACCCTCTGCAACTGGACCCCTGGTCAGCACCGAAGACACCACCCGCACGATGAACACCATCCACTCCGGATCACCAACCGACCCCTGCCCCCACCACGTCTTCAACAAGGCCGACTCCATCATCGCACCCCGTCTCCGGGACATCATCAACACCTCCTTCCACACCGCCACCTTCCCGGAAAGCTGGAAGCACGCCGAGCTCAGCGCCCTCCTGAAGAAACCAACAGCGGACCCCACCGACCTCAGGAACTTCCGCCCCATCTCGCTTCTCCCTTTTCCTGCCAAAGTCATCGAGAAGACAGTCAACAGACAGCTCGCCGCCTTCCTCGAGACAAATGGATCCCTCGACCCCTCGCAGTCCAGTTTCTGAGCCAACCACAGCGCCGAGACCGCCCTGATCGCAGCCACCGATGACATCAGATCCCTGCTCGACAACGGGGAAACAGCTGCCCTCATCCTCCTGGACCTCTCCGCAGCGTTCGACACTGTCTGCCACCGCACCCTAGTACAGCGCCTCAGCAACAACGGAATCCAAGAAAAGGCACTGGAGTGGATCATCTCGTTCCTCGCCGGAAGAACCCAGAGAGTCCGCCTCCCCCCGTTCAGATCCGAGGCCACCAAAGTCATCTGAGGCGTACCACAAGGATCATCACTCAGCCCAACCCTCTTCAACGTCTACATGAGCCCCCTCGCAGCCATCGCACGCCAACACAACCTCAACATCATCTCCTACGCCGACACTCAGCTGATCCTCTTCCTCACCAACAACCCCGCCACCGCCAGAACCAGCCTACAGGAAGGGATGAAAGACGTCGCCGAGTGGATGAAGAACAGCCGCCTGAAACTGAAAGACGGAAGTCCTCATCCTGGGATCATCGCCCTCCTCCTGGGACGACTCCTGGTGGCCCCCTGCCCTGGGCACCACTCCCAAGCCAACGGACCACGCACGCAACCTGGGCTTCATCCTGGACTCCTCCCTCTCGATGACCAGACAAGTCAACGCCGTCTCCTCATCATGCTTCAACACCCTGCGCATGCTCCGTAAGATCTTCCGATGGATCCCCACCGAGACCAGGAAGACCGTCACCCAGGCACTCGTCACCAGCCGACTGGACTACGGGAACACCCTCTACGCCGTTACCACAGCCAAACTGCAGAAAAGACTCCAACACATCCAGAACGCCTCCGCACGACTCGTCCTGGACATCCCCCGACACAACCACATCTCCGGCCACCTCAGAGACCTGCACTGGCTCCCCGTCAGCAAGAGGATCACGTTCAGGCTCCTCACCCACGCACACAAGGCTCTCCACGACCTGGGCCCCAAGTACCTCAACGACCGCCTGACCTTCTACACACCCACCCGCCAGAACGATCGACCAGCCTCGCCCTCGCCGCCGTACCACGCATCCGCAGAGCCACCGCCGGAGGAAGATCCTTCTCCTACCTGGCAGCCAAGACTTGGAACTCCCTCCCCATCCACCTTCGGCTGAACCAGGACCATCTCTCCTTCAGGAAGCAACTCAAGACCTGGCTGTTCGAGCAGTAACGGACCCCTCTCCCCCCAGCGCCTTGAGACCCTTCCGGGTGAGTAGCCCGCTATACAAATGCTATGATTGATTGATTGATTAGTGGGCGATGAAAAATTATGATGCTAAAGATAGAGATTTGTATGGCAGCTCTTAAGCTCAATATGAAGCCATTCCAAAGGCCCAAGCAGATATTTCAGTACAAATCACTACCAAATCTACCAGCTCTAAAGAAATGTTCAAAATTGTTTAATGTTTCATGATTCCCAAAGCTTGCACTAGGGGCAATTCACCCTCTAAGGAGCTACGTGAAAGTCTTTCTACTTACTTCTATGAAATCTGGCCCTTAATGTGTTATTTAATCATCAGTGTCTTCAACAAGCCATAGTATCTAGGATCTGGAAACCGGACACCGATACAAAGTCTAGCAAACTGTGGCATATGCGGATCGGCCTTGGCATGGCTGAAGGATTTTCAAAAAGACGTTTCTCTCCCACCTTCATGTCTTCACCAAAGGGCTTGAAACAAGGAGTTCCACAGGGCTCAGCCTTGAGTTCTACATTGTTTAATGTGTATATGGCTGCTGTAGGAGAGCTTGTTCAGACTTTTGGTCTAAAAGGAGTGTCATACACTGATGATACACACCTTATGGTTTCCTTTTCGAGGTAAACAGTGGACTTCGGAATAGATTTCAATCTTGCATGATTAATGTTGCAAAGTGGATAAATAGCAGCTGCCTGAAACATAATTCAGCCACATTTGATGTATTACTCTTTCGCTGCTCCCCTCCGGTTTGGTCCACAGCTTGGTGGCCATCCGCAGTAGGAATTCCTCCTGGTCTGGCTAAGGAGGTCCAGAATCTGGGGGTCAAACGTGATTATGAATGACCTTTTATTCATTAAGAGAAAGCAGTGACAGGTGTCTGATTTGCCCTTTTAAAAAGTGTATTAAAAATATAATTCCAAAACTAGTTCCAGAATTTATGAGGAAAACTCTGGTTCATTCTAATATCTCCACGCTGGACTATGCCAACATACTCTACTTGCGTCTACTAAAATATCTCCTGCATCGGCTACAGATGGTAAAAGATTCTGCAACCAGGCTCTGTTTAGGCATTCCTTGGCTGAGCCATTAAAAACATTCATTAGCGCGCAATTCATCTGCGCGTTCATTTTAAATGTCTGCTTTTCACTTTCAGAGCAGTTCACAACAGAGGACCTTGTTATCTGAGAGACGGATTACAAATGTATCATCTTACAACAACAGTTCAAACCGCAAACATGTTTCAACTGACAGTCAAGCATTTGCCGGGCTTGTCTAGGTGGTCGATCTCTTTTCTTCTTAACACCACCCTCTCCCCCTCCTGACTCTGGAATGCTTTGCAGTTAAATATTTGGGAAATATTTATCAAATTAACTTTCAAGAAACAATTGATGATTTGGCTATTTCAGCCAATCTAGTTAACACTGGATACGAGACCTCCTTTTCTCGGTAGGCGCCGGGACGTCTGTCTGACAGCTGCATATTTTATAAATATTTCATTCTTTCAAATAGTTAGTGCTGCCATTTTCATTTTTGTTACTCTGTATGTTTTAATAAAGTTAATAATGTGTATCATCCTATATACTTGTGCAAATAAAAGCCATGCCTACAAAATTATCCACTTGCTACTTTTGAGGATGATGAAGACCATGAGAAGGATGTAAAAGCTGTAGGTATAAGTCTATATTCTATTAAACAACTGTGAAGGATGCTGCCTTCCGGCAAAATAAAAAAGGAGGCTGAGAAAGTAGAACCATTTATTTGTGGGCTTTATTGCCAATGCTTCATTAGTAACGTTGCATTTTTTTCATCTTTACAATTATGAATTATTTAATTACATTACTGCAATGTTCTCACAATAGCTTTAAAAACACGTTAAAATTAACATGCATGCCTAGTTTTATGAATCTGAGGCCCAGAGACCGCTTTATTTGGTGTTGTACAATTGCATATTTTCTTGTGTCATGTACCCTCCTTGTTCAGAGGATTGGCACCATGAAGTATGAATTTTAGAAAATAGTGGAGTCACCACCTGTTTGTGTGTCAATATATTTTCCAAGGTCCTCTTGCAATCTTTCTCGTGAGAAGATCCTGCCTCCTGCTCATCAATTATTTTTATTGAAGCAACAGTTTCAAGCACACATTTATGTTTTCACTGAGCTGTGCAAAGAGGAAAATGTAAAAAACTGCACCTGAAATCTATGGATTTTTGTATTGATATGCTTCAAATTGATTTTAGTCGTAAGCTCTGGCCCATTGAAAAGACAACTGATGTAATTGTTTAGATAGCTTTTTTTTATCTTTTGCATTAAATGCATGCTAGACTTTAGGCTTCCCAGAAGTATTTTGTTTATTTTTTAAATGGTGTACTGGAACTGAGCTATGCATAACTTGCCCTTCTACTTCCTTATAGCCATTGGACGTGTGGAAGCCAGCAGGTTGCAGGACAAGGAATCATGGACCGTCCCAACAGCACATGCAGATGTGTGTGGAGAGGAAGGAAGAGAGGTCAGAAAGACACCTGCTTGCAACATTTTTGCCAATGTTTTCACCATGACACTTAGGGAAGAGGCACTTTCCCGAGTCTGATAACATTGAAAATAAACTGTAGAGTTTGTTAACAACCAAAATAGCCAGATGTACTCCATATCTAGGTCTGTTACATACAGAAAAACAGGACTGACGTCAAAACTATATCCTGATGTCATTGTGTCCTGTGGCTTTGGGAGCCATGACTGGAGTCATGTGACGCCACCTAGTAATGCTGGATTGCTATTGCTTTAAGAAAGAACCATCAGGAAGGGCAGTATATGCAAGCTGTGGCAGGCCTAGCGGTCCTATGTAGAGAACCAGAGAACAGACTAAATTCCTAAAACTGTATCTCTGGAAGGGGATTGTCTAGAAAAATAATAACTATTTTATTCAGAAACTAATTCAATAGTGAAGTCAGATGTTTCATACATATTAAACAAAAGTAACTTTTAGAAAAATAAAATGTTCCTGCCTGAAGTTCCTCAAGCCTATTTTGCATTTTCTCTCCAACTTCTCTCAGCCAGTAATTAACATGGGAATTCCTCCCAATTCTACACGATAGTTCACTTTGATGGACAGGTTGACCTGAAAGGGCAGGGATGACTCCTTGGAGCTCAGTAGAAGGCGGGGCCTGTGGATATTCTTTTTGAGTGTCAAACTTGCTTGACAGGTCTGCTGGGTTAACACAACATTTCTAAGGAATGAAACTAGCTGCCAAAACTATTCGTGTGTATCCACTGTCTGCTGGAAAGCCATGCTAAAGTCATACCAGACTTCTGTCTCTGGGTTTACTGTTGGTACAGTGGCTGCTTCAGAACTGATTTTAGTGTTAGAATGACACTAGGGTTACCATAACATACTCTCCACACACACACACACCCACCCCTAGCCCTCAGAGCCCAAGTTTAATGTGGCCAAAGACTTTAGTCATTCTGAAAATGAACAAGGTGAGTAGTGTTTGCCCCGGGAACTTTTACCACATTGGTGTGGCGTGCCCAGAAGTCATTCCTATCTACTAGCTCATGTCAGGCATAAACGTGGCATCTCCAGGCACCCACTTCAGAACACTGCTGAATGTGAACCACAGTAGAGGTTGCAACCTGCTGTATGTCACTTAAGTGGAACCATGAATGATTGAACCTACTCACTCTTGTACCCAGGACTAAGTGGTGACCTCCAAAGTCAGTTGGCTGACCTGTGAAGCTACAAGGATACAATGAGCTATAATAGGCCTTTCCCGAAACTGCCCAGCTGATCAGTGTCAACTGGACCTGGACTGAACCATGCTGTTGGCCTCTGCCTGACTCCCCGTGAGTTTCTAAGTGCCTCCTCTATGGTGATGGGGGGTGGAGGGAGTGGAGGGGCTTTAGAAGAGTACTTTGTAATGGATTTGGAATGAAAGAAGTCCGAGGGTAAATCTTTGGCCCTCATGAACCGGGTAGGTGTATCCGACCCATGCGCAGTCTCAAATTGCGTCTAGTTCCTGGTCAACTGCGACCACTGACTACCATTGGCACTTAACAAGCAGTATATCCTGAGCTAATATTCCCAATAAAAAGTCCTCAAAGACAAGTTGATCTCCTCAATCTTCTTTTTCATCTTGTATCACTTCTTCAAAGCAAAGGTCTAGCCGCCAACACGTGTTTCGTCCTGTATGGTATAAGCTACGGACTTCCTCAGGCCTAATCACCGTTAAAAACCTTCTTAAACAACCAGCGACATGAGCAATAATGATGTGAATTAGTATATTGAGTATCCAAAAGGTATATCTGTTGATCAAATCCAGGACGTAATCATATGTCCACTTCCAATTGTCTCTTCCAACAATTGCTATCCATCAGTAACCCAGTACTAGCAGCATGTCTCGAAACAACAGTCTCGGCGAGGTGGCGTCTAGCTAGACACCACCTCGCTGAGACTGTTTCGATTGTTTTGATTAGCCCTGAGGAAGTCCATGGCTTATACCATACAGGATGAAACACGTGTTGGCAGCTAGACCTTTGCTTTGAAGAAGTGCTACGAAATAAAAAAGAAGATTGAGAAGATCAACTGGTCTTTGAGGACTTTTTATTGTGAATATTAGCTCAGGATATACTGCTTGTTTGGTTTAATGGTTTGGTTTTCCACACCATCTGGTGAACGGTGGATGGCCGTTACCTTATCCTTTGAGCTATAATTACGTGGATTCATCTTACTGCTTCACAACTGTGCACAATTGTCACAAAGCCATTTTTGTATAATACCATTGGCAAGTAATGCTTCTTGTAGCTATTTCAACTTAAAACTTTAAAAGTAATCTCTCATTGGACTTTTATCATTTTGGTGCCATTTAAGTCAGTTTGGTATTTTATTGTTTAGATTTATGACTTTATTACTGTTTTGGTACTGCATAAATACTTTACACATTGCTTTGATTTATGCTAGTCTGCTCTGTGCCACACTGACCAGGGGATTGAGGTCAGGTTAATTTATTGACTTTGAGGGTTCACGCTGACATGGGTTGTGATTATTTGATGAGGTGTGTAGACCCAACCCCAAATAATAAAAAATCGTATGCTGTACATGTTATGAAACTAATAAAATTAAATAGAAAATGGATTAAGACGTTTACAAAAAAATAACAGTATTATTTAACTAGCCATGATAGAAGGTAGAGGAGAAACAGACTTTGCAGGGAAAGGATCCAGACTCATTTGACTCCAACCAGGCTGCAGAGACCAAAAATAAAGTGCCCAATGAGCTACAAAAAGTTTATTTGGAATAGAAATTTCCTAACCATTTATTATGAAGGTAAAATATTGGTAAAAAATAATGTGGTACCAAAATTAGCAAGAAAATACCAGACTGAATCAACCAATATTATGTATACAGGCCCTGTGATGAGGATTTTGTTCTCCTTTTCAATACAAAGGCTTCAATGGTCTCCAAAAAACTCGGACTAGCACAACCCCAAACTGAGCTAACATGGGACAGCAAAGACCTTCAGATATGTATGTTAATAACTCAGCCTAGGGATGGAGCCAGGCTAGCTGCCTAAATAGCCCTGATCACTGGTTTTACAGAATTGTACCTTGCCAATTTAAGTAGGCACACTGAAACAGGCACCATCTGGGATTTTGGATCACACATATGCATGTCGGCCTGTAGGCAGTAGAGAGCAAGATTGGGAGGACTGGCAGTTTAAGACACTCATGCCCTTTGCGGAGAAGGCATGTGCTGAAGTGGTCATTTTCAACCATCTTTAAGCTGATCGACAAGTCAAGGAACATCACAAGATTACTGGGAACCACAATTTTATTTCACCGTCATGAACATAGTCAAGCATGAATCAGGGTTTCAGCCTCTAAAGGGTCTGTTGGTTCCTGTGTACTTTCAGGGCTCCACAACTGTCCCGTCAAAGAACAAGTTACACATCTTTAGCAATGTCTTACCTGTTAGCGACTATCTAGCTGCAGATTCCACACCCTAGAATATTCCTCAGGCGTCAAACTGGATCCAAACATTTTTCAGGAGCAGGAACGCTGTACACTGGTAGGTGGTGCCGTTCTGCTTCGCAAGCCGCTGTCAGCTGTTCCAAAAGTGATGTGTGCAGTGTTTAGATAGGTGCCAGCGCGCGGACGTCAGTTTTTCGCGACTTCCCACACTAGAAGCGTGGCGCTTTGAAGAACATTGACCACAGGTGCATTAAACTAGGGTCCTTGAAAGGGGAAGGAAAATGCTACTTACGAGTATGCATCTGTTCTTGGCATGTAGAGCTGCAGATCCACACACTATCCATAGATCGCAATCTGGTGTTGGGCCCGGATGTTGCACTTGTTTTTGTTTTGGAGAAGTCTTTGGAAGTCACAAGATATGTGACTCCTCCTTTGAATGATAGTGTGCATGGGCATCGGCTCCATCTTCAGATTGTTTTTCGCCAGCAGGGAAATGATGGAGTTTTGTAAGAAACAGAAAAGATGCCCATGTATGGTATATCTGAATGAGAATACTGGAACAGATAAAGGTAGCCGGGGCGGGCATGTGTGCATCTGCACCTCTACATGCCAAGAACAGATGCATACTGGTAAGTAGCACTTTTTGTTGGAGGCATATGAGCTGCAGATCACACACTATGCATACATTGTATAGCAGTACCCATCCTTAGCGGCGACCACCCGTATCTGTTGAAAGTAGTTTGAAAAAGCGTTTTGAGTACAGCTTGGCCTGCAGCAGCTTGTTGTCTTGTTTGCACATCTACACAATAGTGCTTTGTGAATGTGTACGGTGTAGACCATGTAGTTGCTTTGCAGATGTCATCTAAGGGAATATTCCCTAAGAATGCCATTGAAGCCCCTATTTTGTGGGTAGAGTGGGCTTTAGGAGGAATAGATAATAGGGTTTTGCTTTGTGATAGCAAATTTGTATGCATTTGACAATCCACCGTGCAATTCCAGATTTTGATATAGGGTTGCTTTTATGCGGTGGTGAGAAGGACACAAAAAGTTTTGTTTTACAAAAAGGTTTCGTTCTTTCAATGTAATAAAGGAGTGCTGTTTTAACGTCTAGAGTATGTAGAGCTCTTTCTCTGAATGTTTGTGGTTGCGAGAAGAAAACTGGCAACTCCACAGACTGATTGAGGTGAAAGGGAGAGATAACGTTTGAGAGGAATTTTGGATTGGTTTTGAGAACCACTTTGTTATGATAGAGTTGTAAAAATGGTTCTTGAATAGTGAGTGCTTGTATCTCACTCACTCTTCTAAGGGAAGTAATGGTCACAAGGAAAGCGACGTTCCATGCAAGAAATTGTAACTCACATTTATGCAGAGGTTCGAATGGAGGGCTCATTAGTCTTGTGAGAAAAATTTTCAAATTCCATACTGGTGAGGGTGGTACCCTGGGAGGAATTATTCTTTTGAGACCTTCCACAAATGCTTTGATGGCAGGTACTCTGAATAGCAATAAGTGTTGCCTATTTTGTAAGTAGGCTGCTATGGCAGCAAGGTGTAACCTATTAGATGTGTATGCTAGGTTAGACCTTTGAAGGAGTAATAGATAACATATGATGTGCTGATGTGCTGAATAGACACATCTAGTGCATTGATATTATTGTTGTTATAGTATATTACGAATCATTTCCACTTGGCTGCGTTGTAGGCTCTAGTGGTGAGGCATTTAGCTTCTTTGATAATGTTCATACAGTCAGAGGGAAGGTTAAGGTAACCAAACTCTAAGACCTCAGGAGCCAGATCTCTAGGTTGAGCTCTGCTGGGTCCAGGTGTCTGATCTCTCCACGGTTCTGGGTTAAGAGGCGTGGGGAGAGTTGTAGTTTTTGGTGCGGGAGTACTGATAGTTCCAGAAATGTTGTGTACCACGGTTGTCTGGCCCATGTTGGAGCAACTAGGATAAGTGTTAGTGAGTGTTGCTGCAGTTTGCGTACCACCGAAGGAATGAGTGGGAGAGGCGGAAAAGCGCATGCAAATCTGCCTGATATTGCCTTTGGACAATGGGTGCGGATATCTGGCGGCAAAGATTGGGCATTTGGTGTTTTCGTGTGTGGCGAAGAGATCTATCTCTGGTTGCCCCCACATGTGGAAAAACGGTTGAAGAACTTGCGGATGAAGTTCCCACTCATGAATCTGTTGCGTTTGACGACTTAACAGATCTGCTATATTGTCTGGACTCCTGGAACATGTTGGGCTAAGAGAAAAATGTTCTGGGGAATAGCCCATCTCCATATGTTTTGTGCTAGTTGGGAGAGTTGAAGGGAGTGTGTCCCTCCTTGTTTCTGGATGTAGTACATTGCTGTCATGTTGTTGGTGCGAACTAAGACAGCTTTGCCTGATATTTGTGTCTGGAATGCCTTTAGGGCCAGGAATATGGCTAGTAACTCCAGATGGTTGATGTGGAGTATCCTTTGTTGAGGAGTCCACCTGCTCTGCATGGTGTGATGCAATAGATGAGCTCCCCAGCCGGAGAGCGATGCGTCCGCTGTCATGACTCTCTGTGGAACTGGCTCTATGAACGGTCGCCCTTTGGAAAGGTTTTTGGTGTTCCACCACTGCAGAGAGCGATGAGTGCGACCATCTACCAACACCAGATCTGTTAGCTGACCTTGAGCATGGTTCCATTGGTGTGCTAAGCACTCTTGTAGAGGACGCATCTGGAGTCTTGCGTGAGGCACTATGAATATGCAAAAGGCCATCATCCCTATGAGTTGCATGAACACTCGAGCTGGAAGAGAGTGTTGAGGCTGAAATTTGGTTAGGAGGGTTTGCATGCTTATTATCCTGGCTGGACTGGGATAAGATAGTGCTTTTGAGGTGTCTATTGTGGCATCTAGGTATTGTTGTATGTGGGACAGGTGTAGATGAGACTTTACGTGATTTACTGTGAACCCCAAACTGTTGAGTAGTTGAATAGTGGCGTGAGTGTGATATACACTGACTGTATGAGCTGGCTTTTATTAGCCAGTCGTCTAAATATGGGAAGACGTGAATATGTTGTCTTCTGAGATGAGCTGCAACTACTGCCAGGCACTTGGTGAATACTTGGGGCGCTGTGGTGACTCTGAATGGGAGTACTTTGAATTGGTAGTGTTGACCGTCCACTACAAACCTGAGGTATTTCCTGTGAGATGTGTGAATGGGAATATGAAAGTAGGAGTCCTTGAGATCTAGAGTGGCAAGGAAGTCGCCTTGTGACAGAAGAGGAAGAACTTGCTGAAGTGTGACCATGTGGAAATGGTCTGATTGTATGTACAGGTTTAGGGGTCTGAGGTCTAGAATAGGTCTCAAGAGAGCCGTCCTTTTTTGGTATGAGAAAATACATAGTAAACTCCTGTGTTTTGTTGGTGCAGGGGAACTGGTTCTATTGCACTCTTTTGTAGAAAGGAGATGACTTCCCGTTTGAGTAGCGATAAATGTTCTAATGGCATTGGACGCTGTTTGGGTGGTATATTGGGGGGTAGAGGTAAGTTCCAGACAGTAGCCTGATTGAACGATTTGTCTCACCTACCTGTCTGTGGTAATGTTGTTCCAGACAGGAAGGAACTGCTGTTTTCTTCCCCCGACCGGAGTGGAATGTTCCGGGGGGAGCGGAGGCAAGTCATTAGGTAGGGGTGGAGGCAGATCGGGTATTGTTGGTCTTTCCTCCACCTTTGTTATTGTTGCCTCTGTAGCCTCTTCTTTGATAACCTCTGGTAAATGTAGACTGGGTGGGAGCCTTATAAGAGGTGGAGCGGTTGTCAGAGGAATAGCCTCTGGACTTGTCTTTGTAGAAGGAGCGACAAAAAGAACGTCTGGGTGTTTGCAATTGCAATGCTCCCATTGATTTGGCTGTGTCTGTCTTTTTTCATTTTCTCAAGTGATGAATCGACATTAAGCCCAAATAAGAGTCCCTGATCGAACGGTTGGTTTAATATAGAAGTTCGTACTTCAGGTTTAAACCCAGAAAAGCGCAGCCAAGCATGTCTATGCAGAAGGACACTTGTGTTGACGGCTCTGGAAGTGGTATCTGCTGCGTCTAGAGCACACCGAATGGAGGTGTTAGTGATGATTTTTCCCTCCTGTATAAGGTCATTGGCACTGTGTTTATATTTGTCTGGGAGGTGCTGTAATAGTTGTCTCTAGCTCATAGTAATGTGCCCTATCGTACCTGGCTAACAGAGCTTGAGTGTTGGCGATATGCTATATGTTCGCTGTTCTTTTTCCAGAGGCATCCAAGAGTTTGGACTATCATGGGGTGGAGCGTCTCCTGATGTCTGAGAATTGCCCCTTTTCCTAGCATTGGAGACTACAAGGGAATCTAAAGGTACGGGCCCTTAATGTAGGCTGGGTCCGCAGAGGCAGCTTTGTGTTTTTTCGCGATCCTGAGGTTGAGAACTCTAGCCCTCACAGGATCTTTAAACACTTCAGGTGCATGTGTGGGGACCCCTTTTAGCATAGGTAAGATAGAGGTGGTCCTTTGTGAGGTATCAAAAGTGTCCATTAGGATCCGTATGTAAGTGAACCCCATGGTATTGGGCAGCTCTACTATAAAGTATCTGATTAAAGCCTGTTGTGTCCTCTGGAGGGAAAGGTCTAGAGGGGTATACGTCCTCCTGTGGAACATTAGGGACATCTGGAGTGTTGTAATCGTCCCAGCGGTCAGGGGAAGAAGGTGGATTAAGGTCCCCCCAATGGCTCTTCATCTGCACCCTCACCTGCGTCATTAGAGCTATCCTCATTGTTCCTTGGTGGAGGGGATGGTGTAGGAGAATGGTGTGGTGGGGAGGAGGAGGTGGAGGAGGAGGAGGTGGAGGAGGAGGTGGAGAAGGAATCCTGAGGGGAGATGTGGCAGTGTCCCCCTTTTTAGTTGAAGGAGTTGGTGCAGGCGTATCCAATGGTCTCTTTTTTGCACTTAGAGTGAGCTGACCAGTTTAGGGTCTTTTACAAGAGTCTTTTGTAAATGGATCTGGTGTAAAAAGCTCTTCTGATGGAGGCTGGTCATTCGGCGCCGACTTTTTTTGGTTTGTGCGCCTTACGCAGCACTGACTCCGGAATGGTTTTGTGGTCTTTTGGCTTGGCACCGTGATGCTTTACAGTCTCTGTGCTTGTCTGTGGAACTGGGTGTTTTTTCGGTTCCGAAGCTTTTTTCGCCTCCGAAGAGTGTGGTTTCAAAGTTTTAGGATTTTTGCTCGGCTCAGAGTGGAAGGTTCGGTGTTTGTTGTTTTCGGTGCAGAGTGCTTGGATATGGAGGCAGCGCTCGGCACGGAGAAGGAGGGCGGTTTCTTTTTCGGTGCTGGTGACCTTGTTTCGGTACCGATGGCAGACTGACTTGAGCCCGAGTCACCTGAAGGCTTGATAGGCTTCTTTGCCGAGCCCGAGGGCGGGGCATGGGAAGCAGTCTCTCGGTGTGCACCTTGGGCCGAGGGTGAAGGGGTGACCAAAGCCTTTTTCGATGGTGTATGGAGGGGGTCAGGGTTGACGTCTTTACTTACGACCTGCTGCGCTGGAGTGAGGTCTTCGATGTTGGAGTCCTCGGCTTCAGAGGCGCTGCGTTATTCGACCCGCTCTTGTTCTGGAACGTTGACTCCCTCTTGGAAGATGTCGTCGGGAATGGATGTCGACAAGCGAGTGATTGTTCTTCGAGCTCGATGATCCCGAATGGTCTTCTTGGAGCAGAAAGAGGCACAAGCTGCACAGTCTCTGGCCTCGTGCTCCGGTGAAAGGCAGAGGTTACACACCTCATGCAGATCGGTGTGGGAAAACTTCGACCCACATCGAGGACAGTTCTTGAATGGAGTCCTTTTCATGAGCCAGATGCTAAGGCCCAGGTAGGCCCGAAGGCCCTTATCGACGATCGGAATCGAGCACTTCGACGTTGGAGAGATGAGCGATGACTGGGGTTCGCGATCGAAAACAAAACCATAGAAAGGGTGAGGGATTGCGCGTCGAAAGTTGTATCGGTAACAGCACCAAACTGGAGCGCGATAAACACATCCGAGCCCTATGGCGGAAAAAAACAATCTGAAGATGGAGCTGATGCCCATGCGCACTATCATTCAAAGGAGGAGTCGCCTATCTCGTGATTTCCAAAGACCTCTCCAAGACAAAAACAAGTGCAAACATCCAGGCCCAACACCAGATGGCGATCTATGCATAGTGTGTGATCTGCAGCTCATATGCCTCAAACACCCTCTTTCTCTGAATCCGTTCCCAGAGCAGGGAGGATGGGTGAGTCAGTAACGAATCTGCGGCTAGATTGAGTGTCTACCAGATAAGAAGCTACCGAAGGTAAGTAATTTGTTTATCTGATACAGGCTTCTAGCCACTGATTCATTCCCTTAGAATAGACACCCAAGCAATACCTCCCCAGAGGAGAGGCTTGGACATGGATTACACACGAAAGTCCTGTAAGACTGAACGGGCAAAATGCCTGTCTCGAAGGACCCGACTGTCAAGGCAGTAGTGCTTTGTAAGGGCGGAATTAACTCCGCCCTTACTGGCTTCCTTCAAATTCTGCAGAGAGAGACGAGAGACATTCCCCTGAAGAAGTGCACATCGATGCACGAAATGCATTGGGTATGCCATATGAACTTTGTATCTAAATTTTGGATATGAGAACAAAATTTCTGCGGATAAAGAAAAGATATATGATTTACGTTTTAATAAAATGACCTTTAAGTTGACTCAATACAAATGAGTACTTATTTGATCACAAAAGGACGGCTAATGATTTAATCACAGATCTGCTACCGCTGTTGTGCCCAGAGGGTCATCCTCTAAGAGTAGAGGTTGCTTGATCCAATATTTCACGTGCACACTCCAAGAGGCAGAGAGTGAAACCTCAGGAGCACACAACAAAATACACTGAGAACGCAAAAGAAGCCTGTGTGCATCCAACTAATACATATCTACATTGGTATAATAGCCTGATATCCTGGACTTGTCGGTCTGTCCAGAACAGCTCAGATGAAAGGGAGCGTCTTAGAGGGAGTCAGGTGAGACTTCAACACGCTATTAGTGAACCTCAGCGAGAACAGAAGGTTCGCCATAGTCTGGAGATGGGAGACTACTGACAGCTGTGGTACTGAAAATTCTGGACTCGTGTAATAAACTTTGTCGTAGCATGACGATTTTTATATCAAAAGACCGAGAATGGCTAGTACACTATGTACAAGCATTTTCGTTATATTCCAGTAACAATTTCACCTCGAAATCGTCATTTTCGTTCTGAAACCCTTGGCATCCATTTTGTGTTGCCCTTTACATAGGCTATAACACAGCTAAATTCGATTCCAAAAAGCCACGTACACCTTGATTGACTTTCCCCTGACCTGAGCCTGTTGGAACCATTGCCCCAGGCCGGACCTGTTTGGTCAGTTCCTCTCCCAGTGGCCGAGCAAGATAGCATCATGCCATAGACCTTTTCATCGCACACACACCCTGCCTTATCTTACTTCCATCTGTCCCTGCTCCTGCCTCCACGAGCTATTTATGACATGGGCTGTGATCTTACTGTTTTGGGCTTAGCCGGCCTTGTCAGCTAAAGAATGTATTCATTATGTGGACATTGTTTATGGCCTGGACTTATCTTGAAAGTGGGTTTGGCATCTGTGTGCACGTTCTGGGAATGTACTTCAAATATGTGCCTAGGGCATAATAATTTGTATAAAGGGCCTGTGCTCAGACCATTCAGCAGGCTATCTCATTCAGTCGCTTTTAGGCGTGGCTGGGCGACGTAGCCTCACAATTAAATGTAATAAAGATGTCTTTTCATATTCCAGATTTTCTGTCAATTCCTTGCTGCTTTTAAATGCAAAACTATTGGATAGATCCCTGAGAAGGAGATTGAGGATTTCTAGAACCACAATGCCAATCGTCGAGGTAGGGAAAGACTTGAATCCCTGACCTCCGCAGATGAGCTGCAACCACCACCATCACTTTCGTGAACACCCAAGGGACATTGGTAAGGCCGAAGGGGAGCACAGCAAACAAAGTGCTTTTGGCCTACTGTGAATCACATGTAGCACCTGAGGGCAGGCAGTACGGGGATGGGAAAATAAGCATTCTGTAAGTCCAGTCTTCTAGGTCTAGGGCAGACAGGACTTGTGCAAGCACGAGTAATTAACTTGCTAATTTTTCGGGGAGAGATTTATTTTATTTAACACTTGTATGGCGCAACGAATCATCCCCGAGGGGATCTCTCGGCACCCGGCAATACAGAAACGCAAGCCCCATGGACGGCCAAAACTTACTCAAACATCCAGGTCTTTAAGCCCTTTTTAAAATGTGCCAGGGAGGAACAACCACGCAGTGGTTCTGGTAGCTCGTTCCAATGGGAGGGGGCCAGATAGCAGAAGGCCCGCCCACCCATTCTCACTTTCTTGATTTTGCATGGGGCCAACAGATTTTGGTAGCTAGATTTCACTTGACATCCCGGCTCATATGCTCTTACCTTCCTTTTTAGGTAAGACGGACCTAGGCCCTACCTAGCCTTAAACACCACGATCAAAAGTTTAAAGACTGCTCTCTTCTTCACAGGCCACCAGTGCAGAGCCTGCAGCAGAGGACGTGATGGCGTGCGTCTTGGCTTATTCAAAACCATTCTCGTTGCAGTATTCTGCAGTACCTGTAACCTAGGGAGCAGATCTTCTCTGGCCCCCACTAGTAGGGCATTTCCATAATCCAGCCTGCTCACAATTAACGCCTGAATGAGAGTTTTTCTTGCCTCCACAGGAATCCAGGGAAAGATTTTCCTTAACATTTTCAAGGTGCCAAAGCAAGAGCTAGACAAAGATTTTACACGCTCTTCGAAAGAAAGGTTGTTATCTAGCAAAATTCCCAGATTCTTGGCCTGTTTTGTGGGGCGCGGACACTCCCCCAGTTCGTCCGGCCACCCCTCCGGAGTCCATAGTTCCTCCGCCTTCCCGAACAGGAGAATCTCGGTCTTATTAGAATTCAACTGGAGGAAATTGTCCCTCATCCAGGCCGCAATGTTCAACATACAAGTCTTAAATTTGATTTTAGTGATCTCAGGATCCAGATCGAATGGGATAATCACCTGTGTGTCATCTGCATATGAGATTGTCTCAAATCCAGACTTCCTTATAATTGCAGACAATGGGGACACGTAAATGTTGAACAACGTTGGGTTCAAAATAGAACCCTGTGGAACCCCCTTCTCAACAAGGTTGCTTGCTGAAAAAAATGGCTCCAATTTGATCTGCTGAGATCTCTTAGACAGGAAGCTACCCAACCATGCCAGGGCTTGCCCCTCTACACCAATCTCCTATAGTCTGCAAAGCATGATGGAATGGGAGATGGTGTCAAAGGCCGCCGACAGATCTAATAAAATCAACATAGATGGGGTCCCTTTATCCAAGGTCATTCTAATTATGTCAGTTACTTCCATCAGATTGAGAAGGAGCAGGTCTAAAATAGGAGGAAGTCCTTCAGCCTCCTTGGGCAACAGAAAGTAGTGGGAATAGCAAACACGATCTACTTCTGATGCTATAAACTTCCCTATAGCTCCTTTGGCCAAGACAACTAACACTGAAGTGGAAAGGTGGTCCTCAGTCAGCTTGTTGTAATTAGGTGGCATGGGTGGGGTCACAAAGGGGAGGGAGTGTCCCCTTTGAATGAGCTGAAAAACGCAACTGTCTGATGCTATTGACCTCCAGTGGTGCAGGCGATGGCGTATCCTGCCACCCACTTGATGCCTATGATGGTCATAGGGCATACTAAAGGCTCCTCACCGGATCGGCACTGCCTGTTACGTAAAGAAAAGAACTGATATCAGCCCACTGAGATTTCACCTATATAGGCACAGCGTATGTAATGTCCGATGCGGAAACCGCCACACGGAGCCAAACAAAACCACCTACCAGCGCGCAAGTGAACTGCTCATGAAATGTTTCTGGATCCAGCCGGAGGCCTGGAGAATATTCTATGGTAAGGAATATGCGGCTAGCAGCCTATCCGATAATGTTGCTCTAATGAGGAAAACACACAAATTGACTTTTCTACCCTGCAATCACTTTCACACCAAAAGGGATGCTAGTACAACCAAGAAGAATTATTTACTTTTGAACACAGGCATGAGGAGATCAATCAATGTTCATATCAGCAGCAAAATCAGTGGCACCCAATAAATCTACTGTGGAAATAAATAGGCTTGTTCAATATTCAATCCTTAAGCGTACCAAACTAGAGACCTCCCCTAAACTAACCCGCATCCACATTTACAAAAGACAGATCTCAGAGTTTTTTGACGTACTCCAAATCTGTTCCAGCTTAAAAGAAACTAAATAGAGCAGGAGGAGTTCTCTATGAATGTGTTATGTGTAATCTTTCCTATGTTTGTAAATGCACACAACACATCTGGGCTAATTAGGATAGTGAAGTATCTTCTCGGGAAGCTTTGAGGTTCCACTCTGGTCAACGCAAGCAGATTCATTAACTTACCTGTCACTAGCCAAGTCCTTCCCAGACATGCGTTTGCATATTTTCAAACACCTCTAGTAGCATACAATACCTACACATGAATCTCAAAAGCATATATGTTCTAGGAGAAAGGGGAGAGTATCTGATGTAGTATTTCCTTTTTGTACTTTTATTGTAAATATTTAGTTTGAGCCGTACAGTACATCTAAACCATGACAACCACCACAATTCGTTCCAAATAAATTTAGCTGAGGCTACAAGTATTTTAGTTCCCAAATTGGCACCATCACATTTCTATCACATTTTCACTTTCTTCAGAAAAAAACATGAAAAACATCTAAATAGTTATGACGAACAGTGTCAAGTGTTTACAAGAAACATACACCACAAGAAAAGTGAGAGTAATCAAGTCACCTACGATGTGTTCCAAGAGTGTTATGATATTCCAAATGGAGGTATTAATGGATCCAATGAGGTGCATGTGAAATTGAACCATTTCTATATCTATAGGAAGGAATAACAGCAACCAAGAGCCATAAAAATACTAAGTACCATGCTCTCAAGGCATGTCACTGAGGTAAAATACCTATAGTATCTGGAAGCCAGATGAGGGTCAAAAAGAGAGTATAAAGAGATCATATGTAAACTCTTGGAAACATAGGTTCATGTCGAGCAGCTTCCAATTAAGAATAAGAAATTAAAACACTTAGGTTCTAAATCAGGAATGGTATCCTAAAAGTACAAACAACTGAATGATGTTCACAAATACTGATGTCCGAAATAAAAGGGAGTCAAAAGTGATACCTGTAAACATCGGTATTCTTATGATATGTTGATTTCAGCAATGACTTAATACAATACAAATGTAAAACTAAAAAAAGCGTCAGACTCAAGGAGACCAGTAATCTTCTTTGTAGCATACGACATTGCTCAGACAAGTGTGTTCACGTGAACCTTCCTGTCTAGTACTCTGCTCGTTAGAGGAACAGACGAAAAGAGGAACAAAGGAGAAGGCGTAAAGAACAGTTAATCAAGTCTGACAGAAGCTGACAGTCTTAACCTTCTCAAAGCTGGTAAAAGACACCTGGTGTTAAGCCAACAGGGAAAGTAAAACAAACCGATGCAACAATCTCTCCAAACCAAACCACTGGAAAACATATTTACTGCCACCTACATTTCAATCATGATATCCGCGTTATGCACTGATCATTAATCCAGAGACTGTGGATTAATGATCAGTGCATTCCCAAATCTCTAGGTACAAAGAAAGAAGAAAGGTTAAGATAAGACATTATATTGGGTTCTCTTTTGCTACTATGAACCGCGTTTATGGATTCACTGAGGTAGGTAAGCAAACCTCAGATGAACAGTTGGTTGGCTAAGTGAAATGGTGATATTTTTATATTCTCGTCTCATTCTAGTGGATGTTTGGTCAAAGTCACGATTAGGATCGTAAAAGTCCAAATAACAACTGGAGTTAAACAATTTGATACAAACGCAGGATAAGAAAAATACATTTCCCAGTAGATTTATTGTTTTTTTCTGTTATCTGGTGCCTTAAGGCTTCAAGACAAATTAGGTGTTTTAAGTGACAAGCTAAAAAATTAAAAAACAAGACTTGGTGACAAATGCATCACTGCTAAATTTGGAGATCAAAAGAGATTTCTAAAGAATTGTGCAGTAATACTGCAGCCATGAAAATACCATATATATGGTACATCAACCTCAGATTTTATGGAAATCCACGCCCACATTTGTTCTCTAATAAAGTAGGCATCTGAAAAGATACAAATGTGCATCCAAGAGAGTTTTCATGAACTTCGAATAATATGAAGAGGAACCAGTGTGGTGAAAAACACTACAGGCAATTATTATTTTTTTTTTTTTATTGTTAGATTAAAAAAAGTTACTGTTGACAGAGAAAACACTCAAGGGGTTCATAGTCCAGTGTGGACCGATTTGTAGTTTTTCGGTATATGAGAACAACATTTGATTCCTGTCTTTAGCAACCATAACGCCTTCATTTAATGATGCTTAATGGTCACATAATAGGTAACGCCGTTCGAAGGTATCTTCCAAATCTTTCCTAATCCGGAAACATGTTTTTCCAGTGAAAGAGTACATCACTAATCTTACTTTCAGAATGAATTTTGCTGCATCCTTTTTCTATAATGAGCTGTGAATTGTTTTAATAGATACTTGACGGTATACTGTTTAAGAAATGAAAATATTCATCTATACTGTACAACATTTTGTACACGGATTATGGACACAAATTGGAAATATATATCTTTTGAGTGTTCAGGTGTCCTTTTGGAAAACATTTGAGTTCTATCCCTAAACTCGTTTGTGGCATTCCTTTAAGGGACAAGAAACTATTCAGGAAAATCTCTCCTCTGCAAGAACAGACATTGTGAGAGTGCTGTACAGAATTTCTTTAATCAACAACGTATTGAGAGGGAGAGATAACTGATTGAGCTTTATTAACTAAGAGTCAGGTCCGCATCCTCAGTTCCATATCTCTAGACACTCTGACCACCTTTCTTATTCCGTGCTTCTACGCGCTGCGAGTTGAACAAATTGTTGGCTATCTCAGATTTAGGGTGTACTTAGATGTAGGATAGGCCACTCCATGGAGCAAGGAGGCAGGAAGACAGTGAGGCATTTGCTGTTTGATAAGTATCCACCAGAAAGAGCATTATCAAAGGTAAGGCACTTCTGATGGATGCTTCTAACCTCTTGCGCAGCACTTTTAAAATATATAATACAGCCCTACCTCCCTGAGGAGGTGGGTCTGGGAGTGGACTTAACAAAACCAAGATGGTAAAATGTTTTTTTAAACCTGACCTGGTGGTCAAGGCAGTAGTATTTCATTAACATATGCACCAACGCCCATGCATCAGAATGGCAGATGTGCAGAAACGCAACCTACAAACCAATGCAATTGTACCAGCCTTGGACCTGGTGAAATGGGCTCTCAGACCCCCTGAGGGCTGTTTCTTGGGCAGTGCTTTTCTCATCTTAATAAAAAAGGACTAGCTACCTTACCAAGGTCCCCTTTTGAACCGCCTTACCATTATATAAAGCATAATACTTCACAAGGTGCTGAATCTATTCTATGGGTCTATTGTGCAGTTAATGTAAAATTTTAAGGTCTTCTTCAGATTAAGGCAATGGAGTCCTTCCTCATCCTACAGGTATGTGGGAGAGTAAAACCTCTGTGAGAGCAATCGTTTGGCCAACATGGAAGGTGCGTCACAACTTTATGAAGGAAGGCCACCTGAGCTTTTAGCGTGAACTTGTTCAGAAAGGTGGTGGAGGTACACACAGTTAACTTAAGAGGTGTGCATGGTATAATAGAAAACGGTTTTCCTCTTTTGCTAAGTAAAGAGTCTTAAGGAGCAGCTGTGCAGAGCTGGGGGGGGGGGGGGTGAGTGAGAAGGTATGTGGGTCTAATCTTTCATAAAAAGCATAACAACCAGCAAATTAAAAAAACAGACAGTTGATCCAGTAAACCCAGAAAGCCAATAGATGACCCTTCCCTGTACCTCCTGGAAGACACTGTTGGGCTAACAAAAGAACATCAGCAATTGTGTTCTGTAAGGGATCAGTATTTCGGCACCACACCAAGAAACACATCCACCACCCGCATAGATTGACTTTGTGAAAGAGAGTCTAGGCGCAAGAATGACATCAACCACCTTGGTCAGCAAATCAAACACACTTAGGTGCTGCTATTCATTCTCCATGCAGAAGTGGGTTGTGGAAATTCAGATACAGGACTCTTCCCTGTTGCTGAGACAGAAGATCCCAGTAAAGTATTAGCCTGATTGGACGACAAATGTTCAGGATAAGGAGTTCTGAATACCACACTCTCCTAGCCCACTAGGGGGGGCAATGTGACTTGTGCCCAGTACGTCCTGATCTTCTTCGGAATCAAAGACACACAAGGGAGCAACGGGAATGCCTGTAGAAGCCTCTTGTTCCATTTCAGCCGGGATGGGTATCATACTGCATGCCTTAGAGGTAACTCCAGTGCACAAAATTGTGGACATTGCACGCTGTTGATCGTAAGGTGTGAATCTAAGGTGCTTTGCACTGATCTAAGAGACTCTGCATTGAGGTAGAGAAACCACTTGTGACCTGCCTCATAACTTCTGCTTGGTTCGTCCGCTCTGGCCTTTAGTGACTCTGCCAGGTGCGTGGGTTCCAGGCAAATATTCTGCTGGGCAAGCAATCTCCAAAGTCATGGAACCTCCTGGAACAGGATCCAAGACCCCACTCCGCCCTGCTTCTGGCAGTACCACACTATGGTAGTGCGGTCTGTGAGCAATGCACCAGCCTCACTTTGGCAGATGGTAAGAAGGCTTTGATGGACAGACCACTCAAAGCTCCAGTAGATTGATATGGAGCTGGCTCTCTTTCATAAGACAGAGGCCTCTGGTCTAATTCTCACCCAGACAGCGCTCCCAATCGAGCTGCAACGAGTCAGTCACCACTGTGAACTCTAGTTGGCATCCACCAGCCACCACTGCAGATCCTGTGTTGTCTTCTTTGAAATCTGAATTGATTCTGAGAAAGAGACCAGAGTGTGGACACACTGGGATAAGAGGGTCTATGGCAGGGTTCAAATGTGTCGATTGGTGTTAGGGACTAGGAGGATACCCAAGCCTTGAGACAAAAAAGCCTTACAGCCATCCTCCCCAAAACTCAAGACTGATCACAAAACATCAGGATCATATCCTTAATCATCCCAATTCACTGTAGTAAGCCCTGAATGTTTCCATCCCTAGAGGAGCCCCAATACATGGAAGCCTCTGCATGGTAATCATAAGGTACACAGGCGTACTGATGGTGAAACCAAACATCAGGCAGTCAGCCATCGTCCAGAGGTGGTCTAGAACTCACTCCAGCATTCCCACCTTTAGTACCCATCCTATTACCAGGAACACCTGTACACCCAACGTCCAAAGACCAGCAGAAAACCTTCCCTTTAACTTTATGAACACCTGAGGAGGTGAGGCTGAAGAGGAACATAGCAAACTGAGAATGGACTTGGACCAAGTTGAACTGCAGGTAACAAATGTGGGTCTGTAGGACGAGTTTAAAAAACGTTGTGCAGGTCCACGGCACCTTCCAATCTCCTAGGTACAGAGCAGAAAAGATATGAGCCAGTGTGAATATTTTGAATCCAAGCTTCCACAGAAAGGCATTTGATGGGCAGAGATCATGAATAGCCTTGAGGCCTCATCCTTCTTTGGAATGAGGAAGTAGCACGAATAGCACTTTCATCCGAGTCTGGTATCCACTCGATTGCCACCTTGGAGAGTAGAAGATTGACGTCCTGCACCAGGATAACAGACTACTCCTCTGAAACTTGCTGTTGTGTGGGAGGAAGGTGTAGTGGGGAGGAAATGATTGGGAGGGTGCATCCCTTTTTAACAATGTGTGAGATCCATCTGTAGAATAGATCACCAGTCAAGAAGGAAAGTTTAGATCATGCCTCCTATAGTCCTGGCATAAATTGGTAAACAAACTAAAACTGCTTCATAGCCACTGTAGTAGTGGAGCAAGAATGGGAAGACTTCAGTCTCTGATGGTCTGTATCATTTCAACCTCTGCTGCATCCAAGACCTTGAAACGACTTGACTGGCTGCTATATAAACCGGTTGAATGGGCTGGCATTGCCAGTGAGCTAGCCTTCTGAGGTAACACCTGCATTTCCAAAACTTGAGGGGAAATTACTTTGCAGGCATTGGAATCCAAGGACCTGGTCTCAATTGTATACGCTCCCTCCTGACAGGAAGGATAGTCAGTCAGCCTCGCCACCTCCTATAATTGGACACCCACAACCAAACCTGTGGTATATGGCAAGAATCATAGATTGAGCGCAAGCCTCTTGAAGGAATACATGATTCCTCTCGCTAGCGCCATCCACCCCCACTACATCAATGACCTTCCCTACACAGCTAACATCCAACTCTTGAGTGTCCTGAGCACATAATGAATAAGTGGGAGAGGTGGAAAAGCGTATGCAAATATCCCTGACCAGTTCATCCATAGAGAATTTCCTTTGGATTGTGGATGTGACTGCCTGGATGCAAAATGTTGGCCTTTTGCATTTTCTACGGCAGCTAAGAGATCTATTGTTGGAGTACCTCACAAGTATATTTGTAGGATCTGAGTTTGGACTTCTCACTTGTGGATTTGTTGATTTGTCCTGCTTAGCAGTTCTGCTAACGAGTTGTCCACCCCTAGAGGCATGTATTGTGCCAGGAGTGGGATTTTGAAATTGATAGCCCGTTTCCTTATGAGTTGTGCTAGTTGAGATAATTGTAATGAATGGGTCATGCCTTGTTTCTGAATGTAGTTCATTGCGGTCATATTGTCTGTGCATAGCACAACATTTTCCCCAAGTTATGTCAGGTAGAAATGCTTTGAGAGCCATTTGTATAGCAAGTAGCTCTAGAACAATGATGTGAAAACTCTGTAGTGCAACAGTGCAGGTCCATTATACCATAATGTCCTCCATGTGGGCACCCCACCCATGAGTGTTGCATCTGTTATTATTGTCACCTGCGGAACTGGGTCCTTGAAGGCTCTTCCATTTGTGTGTTCCACCATTATAATGCCTGATTGACCTTGGGTGAAACCAACACAAGATCTTCCATGTTTCCCCTCGCTTGTGACTACTGTGATGCTGAGCACTCATGTAGGGGTCTCAAATAGCCAGGCATGTAGAATTACTGCAATGCAAGAAGTCATAATTACCCATGAAGGCACATCACCATTTTGACTGATAAGTGACAATGTCGCTAAAAAAGACCCAGTTGGTTCTGGAGATTGAGTACCCTTTGTGCATTGAGGCAAACTTTTGCTGTGATCGAATTGAGTATGGCTCCAAGATAAGGCTGCAACTAGAGCGGATGTAGATTTATTCATTTATTTATTTTGAAGCTTATTAAGCGCTCGGCTACCCCCAACGGGGGTGTCCCGGCGCTGCGGACAGCGGGCTAAAGAGAGAAGATAGCGGCTAGAGATAGAAAACAACCAGGTTTTCAATTTACTCCGGAACAGCGACTCTGATGGAGAAAACCTAAGACCTATAGGGAGGCTGTTCCAGAGTTTAGCGGTCCCTACAGTAAACGCTCTGCCCCCCATTCTGGACCGGCGAAAACGCGGAGTGACAAGGAGGCAAAGGTTGTTAGATCTGAGAGCTCTGGTCGAGCGGACAGGTTTAAGCCTGTTTCTCAGATAAACTGGACCAAGGCCCCTGAGGGCCCTAAAACAAAGAGCCAGTGCTTTAAATTGAATACGCCGAGTCACTGGCAGCTTCCTCAGGTATGGAGTATTCGAATAGCGGTAAGGGATGTTGCCAATCAGAATAGCAGCCGCATTCTGCACGATCTGCAGCCGATTGAACAGGTAGGCAGGAGCACCGACATACAAACTATTTGAATAATCGAGATGCGAGGTGATTAAGGCATGAATGACGGTCCTGCGTGACTCAAGAGGGAGATAAGAAAAATTTTTCCTGATCATGAGGAGTTTGCCGAAGCATGCTGCAGAAACTTTGTTAATATGGGTTTTACACGATAAAGTATTGTCAAATTGAAAACCCAAGTTGCGGGCAGCTTGAACTGGAGCCAGAGGAGGATTTAATTCAGAGGGCCATCATAATGAGGTGGATAATGGGGACTTCTGATTGAAGAACAAGACTTCCGTCTTGTCCGTATTAAGTTTGAGATTATTAGAAGTCATCCAAGAGGAGATGTTAACAAGGCAGTGACGAAAATTGGTCAAACTGCTGTCAGAGTGATCTCTAAAGGAAAAGACAAGCTGAGTGTCATCAGCGTAGGAGATCACTCTGACCCCCCAGGATTCCACCACATTAGCCAAGGGAGTGAGTTATACATTGAAAAACATGGGACTGAGTGCGGAACCCTGCGGAACACCGCAGCGCAAAGGTTTTTCTTGTATGTCATGCAATACAGTATCGAAAGCCGCGGATAGGTCGAGGAGAACCAACATGGCCTCCTCGCCCGCATCCACGTGCTCTCGGATGGACTCAAAGCAGAGCCGTCTCGGTGCTGAAGCCTGGTCTAAAACCGGACTGAGAATCGTGCAACAGTTGTTTGGATTCTAAATAGTCGGTCAGTTGCTCCTGTACCACTTTCTCGAGAATTTTTTGCCGGCTTGGGGAGAAGGGAAATAGGCCGATAATTGCTGAACAATGATGGATCAGCATCAATCTTCTTAATAATTGGAATCAGCATAGCCTGCTTCCATACAGAGGGAAATAGGCCTGTGAGTAGAGAGGTATTCCAGATAGCAAGAAGTGGGCTGATAACCAGAGAGGCAAGGCTACTTAGAACCTGTGCTGGGGCCTGGTAAAGAGGAGATCCAGATTTGCACCGGTCTAATAAAGCATTGGTTAACTTTTTAAACTCGACGAAAGTCTCCTCCTGTGTGATTCTAGAGTCAGGCAGGAGCAACGGCCCGTCATGCTTGAAGGTGGATAAAATATTGATGATCTTATCATGAAAAAAGTCAGAGAGACCGTCACAAAGAGTTTCACTTGGAGCAATCAAAGTGGCCGAGGCAGGTGGATTAGAAAATTCCTTAATGATATTAAATAAGGTTTTAGCTGAATTTTCGGCGGTCTTAATTAGATGAGATTTGCAGGAATATATTGTAAATCCTAACTTGTGTAAGAGGTTGAATGTGGTTTGAGTGTCCTGCAGATATTTCAGTTTGCTGGAACTCTTGCTCAGCCAATCATCCAGATAAAGAAAGACATATATGCTTTCCCTTCTTAGATTTGCAGTTACTATAGCAAAGTATTTTGTGAATACGTATGGACTGTTATCCCGAACTGTAGGACTTTGAACTGATAGTGATGTCAACTTAGCACAAACCGGAGGTTTAGGCGATGTGCCGGATGGGTGGGGATATGAAAGTATGTGTCCTGCAGAGCTACTACAGTCATGAAGTCTCCTTCTTCTAGTTGTTGTATCACATCCTGAAGTGTCACCATGTGAAAGTGCTCTGATATGATGTAGTGAGTGGGCGTAAGTCCAGAATGGGAAAGAGCATTCCATTTTTATTGGGTATTAGAAAATATAGTGAGTATACTCCTTTTCCTTGATGTTTGTATGGGACATGTTCCATGGCTCCTTTTTGAAATAATGTTTTTACTTTTTTTCTTCAGCAGGTGTAGATGCTATGGCTTTAGGAAGTGTTTTCTTGGTAGGATATTTGGAGGTTATTTTTTGAGCTCCAGAACAATATCCCAGAGTGATGATGTCTAACACCCATTAGTCTAATGTCACTTCTGGCCACAACTGATTAAAGTGTTGTAGCCTTCCCCGACAGGTGATGTGTAGTCAAGTGGAATGGTTGGGGAGTCACTGTTTGGTGACAGAGGCTCCCTTTGTGAGTGTTTATCTACCTCATGATTTATAGCCACATCAGTAATAGCCTTTTAAATTACTGGTGGTATTGTGGTTGTTGGTAGCTTGGTGTGGCTGGTGTGGTACTCTGAGGTCCCTCTCCCTTGGTAGCGCCGAAAAGGTGGTGTCTTTTGCATTGTGGACAGCAAGGCTACCATTGACTAGGCTGTTTCTGTATAATTTCTTACCCTTTCCATTTGTGTAACAACCTCTGGGCCAAAAAGATGTTCATCATCAAAAGGAATGTTCAAAATGTCCTGTTGCACTTGTGGTTTGAACCGAGATATGCAAAGCCATACTTGTCTACGGAGCAGTACTGATGTATTAATGCCTCGTGCTGCGATGTGTGCACTATCGAACGCACATCAGATGGATGTGTTTGATTTCAGCCTCCCTTCTGCAACTATATCTTCCCCTTTTTACCTGTATTGTTCTGGGAGATGTTGTAGTAAGGCCTCCATGCCATCCCATGTGGCCTGTTATAGCGTGACAACAGGCCCACAGAATTGGCAATCCGCAAAAGATCGGCATATCCCATAGCAAACCTTTCCCTCGCTGCCACAGTGCATTTACTCTCCTTGTCGAGAGGTGGAGCTTCCCCAGTGCTTTGCAATACTGTTCTTTTAGGAGCTGAAGTGACAACTAGGGAGTCTGCAGTAGAGTGTCCACTGACATATATAGGGTCTGATGGAAGAGGGCTGTATTTGCGCTCTATCCTTGGTGTAAGCACTCTGGCTTGAACAAGATGTTTAAAAATGTATTTGGTTACATTTAAAATGGAACCTATCATCAGTAGAGATTATACCGTACCCTCTGTTTTTTAAAGTGTTTCTACCAAGAACTCAGTTTCCTCCTCTGTGGTCTGCTTGGGTATTATATAGTATTCCGCAGCCCTTTGTATGACACTGTGGTATAAGGAGTTGTCATCAAGTGGAGAAGCTTTTGTTGGGATTTGCGGCTCCATGTCTGTGTCTGGAAGAACCACATCAGTCATCCCATGGGTCTGGGCTGAGTTGGCTATCAGAATCTGAGTGATACGCCTCAAGCTCAGTGCTATCCCCGCTTTCCTCTTCCTGAGCAGGTGAGGGTGATTTTGTGTGTCAGTATAGATGTTGAGGTAAAGACATGGGGCCCTATGTTCAGTAGCCACTATTAGGTAGTGACTGTAGCACATCCAATTGTTGACCCTTTCGTTTGGATGACTGCCTATAGTGCTTTTCCTGCATGTACATGTGTAGGCCTTTAAAACCAGTGCCTTCTTCATCTTGTAAGACTTGTTTTTTGTGATGCCGTTACTTTCTTCTCTGGCAGTGTTGTTGTGGCTGAGGAAAGCACTTTTGTCTTTGTAGTGGTCAGAGCCAGGGTTTTCTTCGGCATCTAAAAGTGACCATGTTCCTTTTTTTCCCATCGGTGATGATGCTTGCTTGGATTCTGAATGATTCGACACAAAGCGTTTATTCGGATCAGAGTGCTTCTTTGGCAACGAAGCCTGGTGCGGGTGTTTAGTCTGTGCCGATAAGTGGCTCGACACCGACAGCTGTTTCAACAGCGATGTCAGCTTCCTCCTTGTCTGTATGCCTGGTTGCCCAGATTGGGATCGAGAACCTTCTCATGTCTCGGCTCCGAGGTACACCCGCGATGTTGGCAAGAGCTCGAGGGTTGTGGCGCACCATGGCGTGATTTTCTTCAAAACTCACTGCCCATGGTGTCGTCTTCATTTTGAGTCCCCACGCAGGCACCAGAGTCTGATGCGTAGATTGCTTAACCTGCATGTCCGATTCTTTCCCCTCCTGGACTCGTCAGAGGTGACCTTGTGCTGGCTTGCTATGGAGTACCCCTGAGCGGGTGTGATATTGACTTCCAACTCACCCTCGCTATGTGCTTCTTCTTGTGAGAACTCTAACTCACACCATGGAGATGTCAGCGGAGACAGTCTCTGATCGGGTCAGCTTCTGAGTTTACTAGTTTTTTAACGACTTACATGCAGCTTAGTCCTGCTCCTTGTGCTCTGCAATAGACAGGTTGCAGATGTCGTATAAGTCGGAGTAAGCGTACTTCGCCCACACTGAGGTCACTTTCTAAATAAGCTGTCCTTTTTTGCCTACCTATTACTCTGTATAGGAAGTTCTGAAGGGTATATAAGCACCATGGCAATATGACCATTTTTATTAGCGCAACTCTACCCATCAGGATGTAACAGAATTGCCTATACCTTCTATTGTTCTCCCTATATTATTATCTAAATAGGCTGTGTGTGTATGTGTTCATCCAATCCCCAGATATCTAACACCTTCCGGTACCCATTTGATGCTCACCTTAGGCATATCGATGTCTTGCGTCCCGACCAAGTTTCACATGGGGAATAGTTTAGATTTCCCAGGGTTAAGTTGAAGGCCCAACAGGTTTCCAAATTTCTCAAGTTCTGAGAGGAAAACTGGTACCGCTAAATCTGGTTGTAGAATGTATAGTGGTGTGTCGTCTGCGTACATTGAAACTACATGATTAGCGTCTCCTAATTGAATTCCTCATCGTCTCATTTTTCTCCCTTAGTGTAACTGCCAGGGGTGCCATTGTAATGGCAAATATAAGTGGGGATAAAGGACATCCCTGTTGGGTGCCTCTCGTTAATGTGAATCGCTCTGACAATTGGGATCCCAATCTCACTGTGGCCGCAGGGTTGGTATATAGAAATGTTATCCATTGTATGTATGTGCGTCACAGCCTCAGAATCACCCATACATAATCCCATTCAACTGAGTCGAATGCTGTTTGATATCTAATAATGCCAAAGCACAACATTCTCTTTATATACGTGGAGCATGCCACACGTATGCTAATGTGCGTAGGTTATGTGTGGTATTTCGTCTAGGAATAAAACCGGTTTGGTCAGGATGAATAAGTTGGGGCATATAGGGCAACATTCGGGCCATTAGAATCCCACTTAGTATCTTGGCATCTAAATTTAACAGGGATATCAGTATGTATGAGCTTGAGAGCTGTTTTTTTAAAAATCTGGTTAAAGGATCATAGATACCACCGCCTCCTGCATTGTCATTGATAGAACTCTCCTTGTTAGGGCTTCATTAACCCCTTCCATGCTGTGCTAATGACAGAGTGGTTCCGTCATTTCGCGCCTGTGCGGTGCCTTCTAATGGGCAGGCGGGGCCGTGACGGAACCACTCCGTCATTAGCACAGCCCACCTGTGGCTGGTGACGGAGTGGTTCCGTCACCAGCATGGCGGTGCCACGCCCCTCCCCCCACCCCCCCAAGCGCCGCGGCCGAATTACAGCCGCGGCCATGTGGTTAAAAACTTCCTGGAGGCGGTCCACTTTCAGCGGGGCAAATCACTGGTAATTCAACTGATTGGTTAGTATGAAAAGCAAAAACTACTTTTGGATTTGTACGAAGAACCACTATCTTTATGAAGTTGAAAGAAAGGTTCTTCTAAAGTTAATGACTGTAGCTCACCAACACGCCTTAATAAAGTGATAGCAACGAGTAAGGCAACCTTCCATGATGGAAATAGTAATCCACAATTGAGTAATGACTCAAAAGGTGGACCCATAAGCCTTGCGAGAACAATGTTAAGGTTCTATACCGGTGCAGGTGGTATGGGTAGTATTATTCTCTTAAGGGCTTACATAAAGGTTTTGATCACAGGAACTTCAACAGGGATAAATGTTGCTGTTTTTTAGATATGCAGCTGCTGCTGCAAGATGTAGTCGAATTGATGTGTAGCCTAAGCCAACTTGCTGCCGATGCAAAAGGTAAAAATTTATATTTTGTATAGATGCATCTAAGTGATCAATTGTGTTATTACAATATATAACAAACTATTTACACTTTGCTGCATAACATGCTGTAGTGGTAGGTTTTCTTGCCCCTTTAAGAACTGACATGCAATCTGGTGGTAGGTATAAGTATCCAAACTCTAATGACTTCACAAGCCAGATCACTAGATTGAGCTCCTTGGGTTTGGATGTCTGATTTCGCCAAGGGTCTGTGTGAGAAGGTAGGAAGTGAGGGGCAGCTTTTGGTGTGGAACCACTGACAGGTCTAGTAGTGTGGTGAACCATGGTTGACTATCCCACATGGTAGCAACTAGAATCAATGTAATGGAAGGAGAGGGCGAGGAGGCAAAGAATAAGCAAATATCCCTGACCAGTTCAAACATGGGGCCTTTGGATAAATTGTGTGGAAATCTGGATGCGAAGTTGAGCATTTTGAGTTCTCTGCTGTGGCAAAGAGATCTATCTGTGAAAACCCCCATTTCTGGAAGTATGGACGGAGAACCTGGGGATGTAGTTCCTATTTGTGTACTTGTTGCCGCATCCTCCTGAGGAGGTAGGCAAATTGGTTGTTGATGCCTGGAAGGTGTTCCGCCAGAAGATAAATTTTGTGATGTGTTGCCTAAATGGTCTGAGAAGTGTGACAACTGTAGAGAGGGTGTCCCCCCCTGGTTTTTAGGTTGAGCTGGAGAAAGCAATGCGAAGCATTTCGTCCAGCTCGACATCTAATGTTGCCCGCCTCCTGGGAATCGGAGACAGGGGTCGGCCACGCGCGGCGATTGGTGTCTGTAGACGCGCACATCCAGGCCGGCGCCGTGCACATCTCCTGCCTCAGATTCCCTGAGGTGTGCAAACACACACATACATGCACACACACACACACACACACACACACACACACGCACACACACATGCATGCACACACACACATGCATGCATGCACACACGCACACACGCAGGCAAGCACACACACGCAGACGCACACACGCAGGCACACACACAGGCACACACACACAGGCACACACCCCTCCCCCCCTTACCTCACCGGGCTCGCACCATCTGGAACACGCCGGGCTTCTCATGGGAGCCCCACAGAGCACTCGAGCTCCTCTGCCAGGCCAACACGACGCGGGGCTCTCCCCTTAGGCATGGGAGCCCCGCAGTGCTTTCCGCTCGTCTTCACCCGGGCCCCCTCCTGGGACCCGAGACTTCAGCTGCCACTTCGCTTTCGCTCCGGGGCTCGCTACTAAAAACGAAACTTAGGAATGGCGCACATGCGCAGGCAGCCCCCGCTCTCCGGCATAGAGACGGCTCAAGGCGCCAAGTGTCATTCTCAGAAGCGTCTCGGGAGGTGCGGGCTTGAATCGGTGGAACGAACAAATAAAGTAGCGCACTCAAAGAAATAGTGTGACATGTAAATAGTGCCGTTTCTCATATAATGTGCACTCCGGGGTATTTACGAAGTATTTTCATAGAAAAGAACATCGAGGCACAGGGAGATAATTATTTGTCCAGTTTTAGGAAAAGGCTCCGAAAAGGTTATTGTAGGTCGCAGCACTCGCCCCCTGCGTTTTTCTGGTCTAAAGTCTGATAATCGTTTGCATCCCACACAGAATGCCACATCTATTTTGCTTCAGGTAAAGGCTATAGTATGCTGCATGCAGAGGTGCAAGAATTGACCCATTGATTAACCTTCCTTGACTAATGAGATTGCTGGCTGTCTGTAAGGGTTTTGTGGAGTACAGCTCTGTTCATTCACCTGTAACAAAGCGATTTCACTTCACCTTTTGAATATGTTGTAAAAGGCATGTAACTGTATGAATACAATCTCCTCTAGAGAGGTGCATGCGTACGGCTGTAACCACAGTAAGACTGGCTAGTTTTTTATGCCTGACCCTTTCCCCTTACCTACTGCCACAAAACAAACATATACGTGTCTCATTACAATAAACGAAGTTTTAAACAACCTGGGGGGTTTGACTGGAATACTCCAGCCTTCTTGCAAATTCACCTCCGTCTAAATATTCCCTCAGACGAAGCCTGCGTATGTACTGCTCATCTGATTGGCCAGAGGAATCTAATTGCAACTGTGCTAGTCTAGGATTGGGTTGCCGTAGCCTCTCCACAGCTCACCATACAGGTACTTTGGAGCCACTAGTTTCAATCAGTTTGAACTAGAATGGATTTGAAGAGAGCTTTCCAGAGTGCGTTCTCCGCATGCTGTTGAATCCATCTTGCTTGGGCTCAGCTAGAAAGGAAGTGCTGTTTAGAACCTAACCTGGCAGGATACAAAGCCGGACGCAGTTTCTGTAAAAAGAGATGTCTGTCCCATGATACCCTTAGAGCGTCCCCTTGGGGCACGGCTGCGTAAAAACACGCGCTTTTAAGCTACATTTGAGAATTACCAGCGACATTACTTCACAAGCAGAAAATATAGGTTGGAATATCCCCCTGCAGTCCCGTCTCTGGTTCCATCCTCACCCTCACATCTCTTCACCCTCACACACCCTCTCACCCTCACCCACCCTCACTCACACACCCTCACTCACCCTCTCACCCTTACCCCCTCACACCCTCACCCCCTCACACACCATCACCCTCCACACACCCTCACCCCCCTACACCCTCACACCACCTCACCCTCACACCACCTCACCCTCACAACCCCCTCACCCCTCACTCACCCCTCACTCACCCCTCTCTCACCCCTCTCTCACCCTCACTCACCCCTCTCTCACCCCTCACTCACCCCTCACTCACCCCTCACTCACCCCTCACTCACCCCTCACTCACCCCTCACTCACCCCTCACTCACCCCTCACTCACCCCTCACTCACCCCTCACTCACCCCTCACTCACCCCTCACTCACCCTCACTCACCCTCACTCACCCTCACTCACCCTCACTCACCCTCACTCACCCTCACTCACCCTCACCCCCACACACCCTCACTCCCCTCACCCTCACACCCCCTCACACCCCCTCACACACCCTCACATTAACACACCCTCACACACCCTCACCCCTCCTCGCCCTCACACACCCTCACCCTCACACCCCCTCACTCACCCTCACACACACTCATACAACCTCACCAGCATAGCATAACAAAACAAAGCATAACAAAACACAGCATAGCATAACATAACAAAAAAAGCATAGGATAGCAAAACCTAGCATATCATAACAAAACAAAGCATATTATAGCAAAACAAAACCTAGCATAACAAAACATAGCATAGCAAAACACAACATAGCATAGCATAACAAAACACAACAAAACATAGCATAACAAAACATAGCATGGCAAAACAAAGCATAGCATAACAAAACAAAGCATAGGATAGCAAAACAAAACATAGCATAACATAACAAAACATAGCACAACATAACAAAACATAGCATAACAAAACACAACAAAACATAGCTTAACAAAACACAACAAAACATAGTATACCAAAACAAAACATATAATAGCATAGCAAAACATAGTATACCAAACACAACAAAACATAGCAAGGTATAACAAAACATAGCATTGCAAAACAAAGCATAGCATAATAAAACACAACAAAACATAGCATAGCATAACAAAACATAGCATAGCATAATAAAGCATAGCACAGCATAGCATAACAAAACATAGCATAGCATAACAAAACACAGCATAGCATAGCATAACAAATCAAAGCATAGGATAGCAAAACATAGCATAGCATAACAAAACAAAACATAGGATAGCAAAAATAAACATAGCATAGCATACAGCATCACTCCGCACCAGCACAGCATCACTCAGGAGCACCACAACATCACTATGCGCTATCACAGCATCACTGAAGGCCACAGCATCACTTGTTCCCCATCACAACATCACTCAGCGCCACCACAGCATCAATCTGTGCAACCATTCAACAACACCTGGTTCAAATATATTCTCTCAATGTTTCAAGCTTTATTACATTTGTAATAAAAAGATGTTAATATTTCACTTCTCTTCTTGGATTTTCGGCCCAATAAAATACACTGAACATAATCTTCACAAAAGTTATTTACAAAACTTTAAGCTATTGCCATTAAAAATGACAATAACTTTTATTTAAGTATTAATTATTGAAAACAAATAAAAGCCATTGTTATTTGTAATATCAATACATGTAAGTCACGTAAATACAACACATGTTGCCTTACAAATGCTATACGTGTCACATTTGCGAAAGTTATAATTATTGGCATTGTAAATTACACAGCTATTAATTTCGCTATTTTCAAAAACAAAACAAATAAAAAATGTGTCATTTACAATACCAATAGCTCAAACTTTCCTAATGCGAGACCTATTGCATTACAAATGCTTGTTGTACAAAGCCGTCATAGTCTTTGTCCAGACTCAGACAACTTTCCCTACCAGGTGAGGCTGAAAAGCTTTTAGTGCTAGGTAAACAGCTAGAAGCTCCAAGTAATTGTTTTGGAGACTTTTGTATTTGGCGTTCCATAAACGGCCAATTGTTAAATGCCGAAGATGGGCACCCCAACCTGTGAGATGCATCTGCTGTTAGTACGACTTGTGGAACTGGGTCAATGAAGGGCCGCCCTTTTGTGCATTCCACCACTGCACAGAGCGATTAGTGCGGCTGTCTACCAACACTAGATCTGTTAATTGACCCTGTGATTGATTACACGGACGTGCTAAGCATGCCTGTAGAGGACGCATGTGTAACCTTGCATGAGGCACCATTACAATGCATGATGCCAAAATCCCCAACAGTTGCATGAAAGTTTTGACTGTTAGGTATTGTTTTGAAACTGTGGTAATAAAGTTTGAAAATGTTGAATTCTGGCTGTACTGGGAGATGCTAGCACTGTATAAGTGTTCAACATTGCTCCCAGATATGGTTGCTGTTTTAAGGGTTGAAGATGAGACTTTTGTGCAGTGACTGTAAATCCCAATTAATGAAGGAGGTTTATGGTGGCTTGAGTGTATTGTAGACACCTTTGCTGTGCGTCATCCAGTTATGGAAAGACAAGAATTTGCGGTCTTAAATGAGCTGCTACTACTGCCAAACATTTTGTAAATACTCTGGGTGCAGTAGTCACTCCGAATGGGAGTACTATGAAGTGATAGTGATTTCCTGCTATCACAATTTTTAGATATTTACGATGTGCTGGGTCTATAGGAATATGGAAGTAAGCGTCCTTTAAGTCTAGTGGGGATATTAAGTCGCCTTGCTGTATAAGTGGAAGCATTTGTTAAAGGGTAACCACATGGACGTGCTCTGAAAGTAGGTATAGATTTAACATTCTGAGATTAGGAAGTAAAGTGAGTAAACCCCTGATCCTTGATGTTGTAATAGAACCGGTTCTATAGTTCCTTTTGTTAGAAGAGCTTGTATCTCTTGTTTGAGGAGCTGTTGGTGTTGTGGTGAGAGTTTGTGAATGTGAGGTGGAATATTGGGAGGGTTGCTGGTAAGCTCCAGGCAATAACCATGTTGGATAATATCCAAAAACAATTTGTCTGATGTTATTGATTGCCAAATAGGAAGAAAGCATTATAATCTTTCTCCGACAGGTGATGAATGGGTGGAGGGGAGTACTAGCAAGTCACTGCTTGTTAGTGGACTGGGAGGTGCGTGGTGGTGTACCTCTACTTCTTCCCTTAAAATTGTTCTCTCTATAATCACCCTGGTAAAATCCTCTAGAGGGGGAAGATTGTGTTTTGTATGAAGATGCGGCTGCATCTGTGGTGTTAGTTTAGAGTCCCCTCTGAAAAAGGAGCGATAAAAAGGAACCTCTGGCAGAAGAAGATTGAAGTGTTCCCATAGATTTTGCTACTTCGGTATTTCAAGGGATTGGTCTATTTGAGGCTCAAAGAGGTGTTCTTTATCAAAGGGTGCATTAAGAATGGTTTGCTGAACTTCTGGTTTGAAACCAGAAATTCTGAGCCAGGCATGTCTTCTTAGCAGAATGCTAGTGTTGATTCCCCTAGCTTCAGTATCCTCAGCATCTAATGCACACCTGATAGAGGAATTAGAAATAAGTTTCACCTCCGGCTCTATTTCCTGCCCCCTTTTTTTGTGTTCCTCTGGGAGATATTGCAATAATTACTTAATTTCATCCCAGTGATCTTTCGCATCTGGACAAAACACCTTGCGTATTAGCTACACACCAATGGTTGGCTGATTAAGCAGCTACTCTTTTCACTGATGCATCTATTAGTTTGGAATCTTTATCTGGAGGTGGTGCCTCTCCTGAGGTTTGTCAATTTGCCCTCTTACGGGCATTAGAGACCACCAAGGAATCCAAAGTGAACTGACCCAAAATAAAAACCAGGTTGGATGGTGGGGGTTAATATACATGTTCCAACTGGGTCTTTAAAAATATCATCAGTATGCCTCATCAGAACTTTTAACATAGTCAACATTTGTGTTGTTTTGTGTGTGTTTCCTAAGGTTTTTGAATAGGAAATCATCTTCTGGTGCTTCCTTGTGTAAAGGTACACCGTGATAATTGTCTGCTCTAGCAATTAATTTGTGATATGCAGTATTATCATCAGGAGGGGAAGGTTTTGTTGGGTATAGATCAGGGTCTGTATCTAGTAGCAGGTCTATAGTATAGTCATCCCATGGATCAGGTGGTGGCTGATTATAATTATCGTCATACTCTCCTAAATCAGGATTTGTGTTAGGAGAACCTGATGGTGTAATGTGTAGAGGATCTATATCTGGTATAATGGGAATTGGTGAAGAAGGTGGAGGGGTTTGTGGAATGTTAATAGGGCTGGTAGCCATGTCCAGTTTTTCCTTCAGAGGGATTCTGTATTCAGTGTATGCCTTCCTTTTTGGAGGAATTACTGGTTTAGCGGTTATGCGTCCAGTATCGGGATTTATGTTAATCTTCTTCTGTTTGGGATCCAGTTTTCTTTCATTTTTTCTAAAATCTGCTCTTGTAGTGTTAAGGCAGCCTATTTTTGTTTTGCACCAACATTTTCGGTAGTGAGCTGGTTTTGTCCTTTTTCCCTTTCAATCTGGAATGTTTCGGAACCGAATGGGTATTGTCTCAGCTCAGGTCCGAGCCGGAACGCTTGATTGTCTGTTTCAGTGACGAGCCCGAGGGCAGGGCACTGGAAACAGTCTCTCGGCGCCAACCATGGCCAACAGGCAGTAGTAGCCCAGACACCTTTTGTTTGGTGGAATAAAGTCTGGGGTCAAAGGGGCTTTATTACTCACGGCACTCTGTCCCTAAGGAACTTCTTCAGACTACAACTCAATCTCCACTTCCGAGTCCAATTCTTGAATAGAGAAGGCCTCCTGCTCTTCCGGTGCCTACGCCTTCATTTATGACTGTTTGGTATCTTTTCTGAAGATATCCGGGATGTGTTCAATGCTCCGCAGCTGCATGTCCCTTCATCAAGCCCGATGGTCCCACCAAGTCTTTTACGATCGGAGCATTCGACAAGTGTTGAAATCTCCTTCCTTGTACTCCAGTGAGAGGCACAAGTTGCAGACTTTATGCAGGTCGGTGTGCGGATACTTGGAATGGCACCAAGGACAAAAATAGAAACAGAGTCCCTTCCATCTACAGAGGACTGGACAATAAGTAACAGAGTGTAAGTCTACAGACACGGCTAGGCCCGAAGGCCGCCAACGATGTCTTCGATACCAGACAGAGCTTTCCCATATTTTTGACACACAGAGAATGGTTAAACACACACGAAACAATACAGACGAGGGTAAAGCAGGTTGCGCACCGAGGGGATCCCAAAGAACAGTTGACCCAGAGCGCTGCAAACCACGTCCGAACCTGATGGCGGAAAGAAAACAATCTAACAATGGAGTCGATGCCCAAGCACATTATCACCGAAAGGAGGAGTCACCTTACCTAGTGACTGGAAAAGACTTCTTCAAAGAAAAGCAACTTGCAAACATCCAGACACAACACTAGATGGCAGGAGTATGTAAAGCATGTGTATCTACAGCACACATGCTTTGAACATTGTGTTCTTAAGACCGATTGCCAAATATGTGAAATAAACATTGCTTGAGATTCAGACGGTCTTAAGCAGTCACATTTTCCTGGATTTAGGCAAACGTTTTTCTTATTTTCCCCACTGCTTTCCCCTAAAATTATGATTTTGCTTAATTGAACAATAATTCCCACTTAAACGCAGCAATAAATGGCAGTATACAAGCACCATGGTTGACAAAAATAGACCTTAGCTGATCACTCCATCTCTTTAATGCAGTGTTCACCTAATACCCTTTTCAAAAATATTTTTGAATACTGTACTGAAAATACAAATAAATCAAGCATCAGTGAAAGATGTGATGCTAGTCAATCTTCAGAAAAAGTTATTTGTCATATTTCATATTCTAAATGCAAAGCACATCATGAGTGCAATAAAAATTAAATTGTATTAAACTGTACACAATTGTCGAAAGTATCCCAGCCGGTATTTCATAGGCACCAAATGCATGCCAAAACATTAATCATGCAAGAGAAAACGAGGAGTGGATTTCAAATAAAAGTAACTAGCATGGTCTTACCTTTTTAACAGGTGATATAGGAGTGACCTGTCCAGTGGGCACTGATGGTGCTGAAACCACAACAGGAGATAGCAGTGCACTGGTGTTATTTGTGGTGCTACTCACAGGTGCCAATGGTTTGATTTTATCTAAAAATAAAATTCAAATTAAATGTTACAGATAAATACATAAATCTTGTTGTTTTTCCAGACTTTCTTAAAGTGGTTGTATTGCCAGGTCAAACTAATCTATGGCTCCATTAATTTGTTAACTGTACTCAATTCTCTTAGCACGAGCGCTGATTAATGTAACTCTTGTCCTGTGTAAGACGAAGACCCCATAAAGACAGATCATGTAACACCTGTCTCCACTACACATTTCTAAACTGTATTTCCTTCAATGAGATGCAGTATTAACATGCCAATAGCTTCCTACAACTTGCCCGTGTTACGGTAAAAGGAATCCTTAAGCTCCATTTGAACCAGAATTATCGGAGGTGAAGAGTAGAAGGGTGTGGCAATTAGCTGTCCTGGCATCTGATAAGAGAGGCTATGATGAGGTATTTACAACGTGTCAAGTTAATATTCCAAAGGGAAGTGTGGAACTAACATTTCTTAATTCACATAACTAGCTTTCTCTAAAAAAAAAAAAAAAAAAAAAGAAGGATTCCATAAGTCTTTCAATTTCTCGGATTTAATTGTGTAGGACTAACCAGTTTCCGTTTCAGATTCAGAATCTTCCTCCTCTTCCTCTTCACTAGAACAACTGGATTCATCTTTCTTTCCTTCCTCTTCATCATCAGCCTTTTCTTGCTCATGGGAGTCAATACTGGGTGTATTCTTTTCTTGTTCAATTATTAGGGCCTCTTTACTAGAGCAGAAAAAATGCAAGGTGAAAGATTAGCATTCAAAATTTAGCACAATTCCACATGAGACTTAACTGGCAACTGGTGACATTTGAGAAATTTTAATTAATGAGTTACCTACTTCTTTAATGGCTTTTGTGGCTGATTATTTTCCACGGTTGAAGATTCAATTAAAGGTGATTTCTTTTCCCGTTTTTCTGCAAGAAGCTTAAAAAACAAATCGAAATGTGGTCAATTATTGTATTGGTATATTGATTCCACCATAACAGTTTAAAGGATCATTGATATATTAAAAAATGCATGGACAATTTCAATGGGCACGCTCCTCTAAAATACTTACGTTTCGAATGACCAGTTAGTTATAAATTACAAGAAGATGAAAATCACATGCATGTGTGCCACACTGACAAGCTGCATTGGGTAAAAGGTCAACAAAAGATAAAATATACGAAACAGAATATGCTTCACACAACTATGGCTCAACTAGCTGAAAATTGGGGGACTTTGGTAAAGGAGTACCACAACCTCTAAGAAAGTAAGGAACGAGCCTTTGACTAGGAGGAGCACAAGGACTACTGCCGACCTAAGATTGAACCATGTAACCCATGACCAGATCTTGCTTGCGTTGCAGGTAAGCAAATTAGCCATTTTACCTGGAAGAAACATACATGCAGAGCAGAACTTAAGATCAATAAGATGACCTGAGTTTCAACAAACGGGCAGTACTTTAAAAAGTAATTGAATGTATTGTATAACACTGTGAGGATCCCTGGCTTTCAAACTTCTAGAACTCAGCAAATTACCAAGCAAATGAGGTGGATACAAAAAAAATTGTATAAATACAATACATTAATACTGACACAGTTGCCTGCTTGAAACAGTCCGTGCTGCACTGCAATATGCAATCACTTAAAAACATTCAATAAGAAACAAAATAGAGATTGTGGCTCATACGAAGCTGAGCCATCATTGGATGTGCTATCTTACTTTGGAAAACAGGATAAGGTGCACAAATGCAACAGATTATTGCACCGATGCCGCTAAGGCAATAAAAGAGGAAGCATCAGAATCATCAAAACACCAAAATCTCAAATTCAAAAAATTTTCCTCTGTAGAAAGGAAAAAGATGATAGTTTATGAGTAAGAAGCCTTCGTATGCATCATAACACAAGCTGGTTGATAGGCTACAATTAAATACAGAATCAAAGAATACTTTAAATGTGTCTACAGGGCATAATTGTGGGACCACACATAAAGACATGGTGTTGATTGAAGCACATGTAATGTTTGTTTAGATCAATTCTAGGGGATGCGCATTCAGCCACCTTTAAAAAAAATACAACAGCGGCTTCCCCAGCAGGAATCAGTAAGGCTGTTATAGTGTCTTGTAAATAAAAGAACCCTGGAACTCTTTTGGTTCCCACTGAATGCCTCAGGCCTGTATCGTAAGCATTGGAGAAATGACTTAAAGGCAGGTTTAGAATGTGGAGTTCGGACTTTCACGGAGTGGAATAAAGACATGTAAAACTACTCTCCGTGTGTGGCGTGGTTATTGGCGAGTACCTGGGCTGGCAGGACACTACAACAACTGCAGATGAGATAGGGGATATGAAGCACAAACACTAAAAGTGCTCTTTCAGAGAGTTTGCTGTGGCCCAGCAATCTGCTCATGTGTGCGACGTGTGCATTCACTATATGGAGTAAGAACGATAAAGGCGGATGAAACAAAGTTATAGCAGCGGCGTGGTGTGGCCACTAGCGGAGATGGCCGCTTGATCCAGGAGCCCAATGCGAGGACAGGGCCTGGAAGGTGGTTGTGGTGTCTCTCATCACACGGAGACTACTCCAACTTGTTCCCTTCGCCTCTTCTGCCGAATGCAACTCCCACCACCAGCACTGCAACGGTGACGGACTGAGCTGAGCTGAGCCTGCGGACCTACTATCCTACTATCCTGGTCCCGCAGGGCCTACGTCGTGGGGCTCCACAGCGCTTTACAGCTTCAAGCGAAGCCTGGCTGGGCCACTCGTCAGCAGCTCGCTTCGCTGGCAATTACCGACGCCAACCGCTTCTCCACTGGAAGCAGTGGGAGCCTGAATCACCGCTGCACCCCCACCGCACCTGCCATAACCTCTGCATAAGGAGCTGCAGCCCACAGCACCAAAAGAGGCCTGACCAGGGCCCGTCAGCACTTCAGGACGGCATCAGCTTTCACCAACAGAGCGGAGGGGGCCTGAATGAAACTACACCCCCACCGTGTCTGTCACGCACATTACACATAGGGCACTGCGGAAGGGTCCCGACACACCGCCTGGGACTCTCCGGCCCTGATGATTATGCCGGCAGCACTGGGCGCACCCTGAGCGGGCGGTTTGCAGGGTACTGCAACCTGCTAGCGTACCACATACTTCTGTCCCCACGTTACTGACCACCAGAGCCCATCAGTGGACGCTGCCCTCATCCAACATACCTACTCGAGGAACAGCTCCCCTGCCAGCTGGACCTCACAACAAGCCAGGCCTCTGCCAGTAAATTCCATGATGCTCCAGAAAACCATGTGGCCGGTAGTAAGTGACCCACGGGGTGCGGCACGACAAGGGGTGCCCCGCCAGGACGGTGCTACTGTGCCCCACCCCGACCCCTACCTACTTCCTCTGCTGAGATCCAGGATCAGAGTTCCGGCTACCCCATGATATTGCAGACCCACCACCATTGGGTGGTCCAACAAGAACAGTTATCTGCAGACGTGGTGGCCTCTCTGCCGCAGAACGTGTGAAGACACCACATAATCTTAAGCCAGGTACCCACTGGAGGCAGCCAGAGCTTGTGAGTATCGACCCCCCCCTGCATGACATAGGACGCAGCCCGAGCGGAGAGGCTACCGGGAGGTTCTTTGCGCACATAGGCGAGAGATCACAGAGACCGTGAACTGTTGGGCCTGGGACTAGACCGATGCCTCTTCGTCCTCCCCCTACAACAGATTCTGCATCATTAGCGCCAGGGCATCTGCCAACTCCCTGAACAGTCTGCGCAAGGTCACCATCGAATCCTTGGGGGTTCTTGTACAGGTAAAGCTTCACCCCCGGAGACCTAACCAGGGACCCTGCCATCACCAGCCCCCTGACCCATCAGGGAGAGCCCACCAACTGCAGCACAGAGTCATGGGAGGTCTCCTGAGAAGACCACGGTAAAACCTGCTTGACAGCTGCTGAGGCCCTCAACATGCCTTGCTCTACGCCTGCCACCCCCGGGCACGTCTGTCTACACCGGAAACACCTCGATCAGAAGCCGCCAGCGACCCAGACACCACCATGGAGTGTATATTATAGGAGATCACTGCTGTGGGCCGACGTCTGGAGGGCATGGACACAATCATTTCCGCTTTGACGTCTGAATCAGAATCCATCCGGTCGGACATCGCAAGCTTCCAGAGCAGGGTGGACGGTCTATCCCTACGAGTTTCTGTGCTGGAGGACCGCATCCATACCAGAGCAAGACCAGGAATGCCTACATCCGCACCGCGTGCCCTTCAACCCCTGTGTTTCCTTTCCTGGAACGTACCTGCAGGCCAAAATAGCGGCTGTGGCCCTCCTACTGGAGACACCTTTACGATCTAGGTGCCAAAACCCTGCGTCGCGACTGGGTGGGCAAAGTAATACATAGCAGCACCTCAACGCCCTCCACTGCCGCAAACAGTCCACAGCGAACATGTGGAGTAGCGATACGCATCTGCAAATCGTTGCCCATTACGGTGGTGAAGACTCGGATGGCAGATACACGTATGCAAAGCTAAGGGTGGGAGATAGGTCTCTATCTATGGGTTCGGTATAAGCACCAATTGGGGCCAAACGTGCCTTCATTCTCCAGTTAAATCGCCTCCTTGTGGAGATCAGCGCATCCAAATACATCATCGCCGGGGACTGGAACATTGCTACCAATGCAGTTCTCGACAGGATAGGCCCCCTAGATAAGAGAAACTATGCAGATAGAGCCTTGCTGAGGGATATCACCTCCGACCACAGCCTCATTGATCATTGGCGTCTTTGCCACCTGGAGTATACCTTCCTGTCCTCAGTACATGGCACACAATCCTGGCTAGACTGCTTCCTCATCGCCTACCCAGCAGTGGCACTTGTTGGGGAATCCCATATGCTAGACGCAGCCTTATCCAACCATTGGTCCTACTGTGCTTAGATGTGGGCTTGGCCTCCCCGGGCCATAAACCATGGCGCCTGAACATAAAAAGATATTGCTCCCTCCCCCAGGGTAAGGCTCAAGTCTGTGCCCACATGACGGATAATCAGGCACCACAGGAGGCTCTGGGCGTCAGAGAAGGCAACCCTACGCGGCCAACTAATAAGAGACGTCGCCGTGGCCAACATGCAAGCTTGTCTATGTAGTGCAGATTTGGAGACACAGATCACCACCCTCAAGCATCTCTACTTCTCAGACCCCACTGTGCCCAATCGCCACCTGGAGCAGGCCTGTATGGCCCTCAACAGCCTTCATACCTCTAAGGGAAAGTATGCCCTCCAGCTCCTAAAAAGGGAGGCACTATGAACAGGAAGAGAAGGCAGGCCGCCCGCTAGCAGCCCAGCTCCGTCAGCGGGAGGCTACCATGGCCATACCGCCTATCAGGTTGACGAGCGGGGAGATACTCACCCAATCCCAGGCCATTGCTAATTAGTTTGCGTCGTTCTACAGCACACTCCACACACTGAAGAAACAGGCGGGGGAAGATCTGATTACCGCATTCCTTGAGAAAGTCAGTAAGGAGGAGATTGCGGCGGCCATCTCCCAGTTACCCTATCACAAAGCCATAGGACAGTATGGCTTCACGGCTGAATTCCATCATTGGACAGGGGAGGTGGTGATTGTGAGGTACTGGGTTTTTAAGAACCGGCACAGAACCGGTAACCCAGCGGTGTCAGGGTACACCCAGAGACCTCGGGTTCTTCCTGATCCAGACCACAGAAACTCAGAGTCTTCTAGGTGAAGTCAAAGATCGATTTATTGGCTGCAACCAAGGTAACAAGTGTCCTAGAAGTACAACACACGATGAAGTATATTCTCAGGAGACTGCTCGATTTTACAAAGTCAGGCTTCTCTCTTTATACAGAATATTCAGCTTCAGGCAAACATTCTTCGAATTTGTAGTATGTCATTTACAGTTATTGGTTACAAAGGAAAAGCAGAGTCATGATGACATGTACATATTTCACGTCGTGCTGCCCACAACAAATCACCCGGCAAGGCCCAACATTTCATCAGATATCGGTGGACCCCCAATAAAACAGGCACCTCCCCACCATAAAGTAAGTGAAGCAAAAAGAGTAGAGACAGATGTGAGCAAGATACGGCAGGTGTGCGCGCTGAAATGGTTTTATGGCTTGTTGAGCCTTGATGCTATCTTGTTCGGCCACTGGGAGGGGAACTGACCTAACGAGTTCGGCCTGGGGCAATGGTTCCAACTTGCACAGGTCATAGGAAAGTCGATTAAGGAGTATGTGTCCTTGTGGAATTGATTTCAGCTGGATTAAGGCCTATGTAAAGGGCAACACATAAATGGAAGCCAAGGGTTTAGAACGCAAATGACGATTTCGAGGTGAAATCGTCACTCAAATCTGCTGAAAATATTTGTACATGGTATGCTCGTCATTCTCGGTCTTTTAATACCAAATTCGTCATGTTTCGATGAAGTTTAATTCTCGAGTTCAGAATGATTACACAAGTCCAGAATTTTTCAGAACCACAAACCCTCCTTTTGCCCTTACATAGGCAATTAATCTATCCTCATGCTAATCTGAGTCCAGATCTATATTCCTAAAGTCATTGAGATGTTGCTGTAACATCATTCTAGTACTTAGTTTGTCTCTTGATACAGGTTTCCTTACACATGATGTGACACAAAGGCCACATATTGCAGGAGCACACTGCACGCATAGACAGAACAGGAAAAGAATGGCTAAGACCATTCCAATGACCATCAGGATTTTCCATCCCCAGGCGGATATCAGTTCCCAGAACCATCCCATTAACGACCAATCTCCTTTATCCACATGAATAGATTCAGAAATCTTATGTAGTTTGGAGATGGCCTGGTACACTGTTGGAGCGTTATCTGGGATGAAAACGCAGCAACTTGATTGGATCAATCTGCATACCCCACCTCGGTCTGCAAGTATGACATCTAACGCGACCCGGTTCTGAAGGGTCATAAGTCGATCCGACTGGAGCTCAGCAGTCAAGTTACTAAGGGCACCAGCAGTTTCAATCACGGTGGACTCAACTACACTTGTCAATTGCCTAATGTTCCTGCTGTTAGCCATGGATCCCCAGAACGGCAGAAAACCCTTTGCAAAGTCCCCAAATTCTTGACCTGCAGTGTCTTCTGTACTCAAGACACCTCTAACTACCCTTGTCCGGTGGTAATCTGCCGCTGCTGTGTAGGTGGGGGGCAATAGAAATTAAACAAAACATGAGCCCGAAAAGTCAGGGGGCAACCATGTATAGGCTCTATCGTGGCAGATGAAATAGGTACCCTTAGCTGCTAAAAACGCAGGGGAAGTCTGAGATCCAAAAACATACGTTTCAGTACAGACACTCTTCCCTAACTGAGCCCTGGGATTCGTGCCATTACTTTGCAGACACAGATGACCCTGATGGGGTACAATCCAAATAGGGGACGATCTCTTAGCTTGCTGTTTCTCACTCAGTGTAGCTCCATATCCAGTCATGTTCCATCCTATATATACTAGTGTCTCATCTCTTGGGATAGTCTCATAAGAAATACCTTCCTTAATCATGTCTACTATACCATTGACTAGAGCACTCTCTCTAGGATTGTCTGTTACAGAACGCAGGGGGTAGATGTCGTGTGCATATATGAACATTGTCCTATATGCCCATACAGAACCATTGTGACTAAATGGCAGGACCAGATAAGGGATAGGCATAAGACCGCACACCCAACAGTTAGTTGTGTTCATTACAAGTTGGTGTTGGTGTAACAACTGAACAAAGGAGTTATTAATAAACTCCAATCTCCTATTTGATTCGTGGTCAGGCAGAGGGTGGAAAGAATGAGAGGAAACAGTGGGAGGAGGTATGGGTGATGCAATGGGTGCAAATGTTACACGAAAAGAAAGTAAAACATAACTTATCAAAAATATCATTACACTGAATAGCATAGAAATACACAATATTATAAAACTTTTCCTTGTCATCACGTTGCACAATTCGTGCTTAAAATTCGTTCGTTTGGCAGGTCTCTCCACATCGGGAAACTCCATCCTCTCTAAAATGCTGCCCGCGGTGGGAAGTTGCCTCTGCTAAGGGATGCTTCTGTCAGTCTAGGGCAACTCCCTTGGACCAACCAGAACTACCGACCTAAAGTCGTCAGCTGCACCCCAAAGACTTTAATCAACCGCGGCCCTAGCAGCGGAACCCGGATGGCGGTTCGAAAAACAAAAATAAGCAAGTTTCCTAGATGGGAGAGCTGTACTTTCAAAAATAGTACTTGGGAGGAAAAAGAAATTTCTAATTATTAGTCCATGGATCTTGGTCTCTAATTGCAAAAGAAACTGTTTTCCTTTTATTAGTTCGTTTTTCTCGGTCTCAAATTATTTCGTTGTCTTCCTGGTATTGTCTGATCCTGGAACAAAAGGTCAGGCTCTGTAGTGTTCAATAGCTTGTATGGTGGCACAGCCTTGTGCGAAATGTTCTCACTTTCTCGCTCAGAGTCAGTTCTTTCTACATGCAAATCATTAAAGGGGACGGCGTGTGGCACTGTTTTAGGTTCTGGGTCAGCGGCACCCTTCTGGACCCACTGGTCAGGAGGCAGAGGGGAAGGGATCTTCTTACAATGGATCCCGTGGACCCAGTTGGTCTTCCCCTCCACCCGAACGGCTGTTCTTGTAGAAAGAAGGACGAGGTGAGGCCCGGTCCACCTGGGCTGGTCGTTCTTCGTTCTTTGAAAGTTTCTGACAAGAATCCAGGAACCGCGGTCAATGGCGTGACCCGGAGTCTCAGAGACCGGAGGCAGGGCGTTGTGGACCTGTTGATGCAAAACACGCAATTTAGCAGTCAATTCATACATATAATCGAGCAAAACAGGGTGTTCCAGTTCACTAAATTTTGTGGGTCTAGGCACTCCCCATATGTTGGCTGGCCGGCCAAAAACTATCTCATATGGACTAAGTTTCACTCGTGAATGCACAGTCATTCTAGTGGACAGGAGTGCCAAGGGTAGAGCGTCAGGCCATTTAAGACCTGTGCTCGCTTGGATTTTGGCCAGTTTAAGTTTTAAAGTGCCATTGTAACATTCTACTAATCCAGCTGATTGGGGGTGATTTGCAGCGTGGAACTTCTGCCGAATACCTAGCCCTTCACACACTCTCTTCATCATACGACCCACAAATTCACTTCCATTATCATGTGGAAAAGTAAATTTTGCCATGTTCTGTGTCCCTACGTGTTCCCCATCTTATGCTATATGTGCATGATTAATATGCATATGTATTCCCCATGATCGATTAAAGACGCAATTACAGTTGTGTCCATCTCTAGTATGCCAGTTTCCAGTTCTCGTGAAAGCTACGAGTGTTAGGCCTATGTAAAGCTACATTGCCACGTTTCTCAGTGTGCACGTTATTTCATTGAAAGTCCCCGTTTCTAGGCCTCAAAAGGGCCCGGACTCAGATTCAGCTCCAGTCTCCTGAACCCTCTCCGAGGAGCGATACAGCCCCCACCTGTATCCCTGACCCTTCACTTACTTCCTGCCTCACAGTGCCCGGCTCGGCCTGGCTCTGCCTGCCAGTCTGCCAAGAGTATGTTATGATTCTAGTTATCAGTCCAGCTCTCCTTCTCTGCATTCCTAAGCTACTGAATCGCATCAATAGTTTCAGTCATCGTCTAGCCTTTACGTCTCCATGTAAGAGAAATACTGTATTTATGGTCATTTAATATTCCTCAACACACACTACATGTAGAATAATGCATGCACCAGTCTTAGTGTCTGTTAGCCTTTGCCCTGATAACTTTTGGATTCTATCAACATGTTCTCTAAACATCAGATACTAGATAGTGTTTAGGTACAGGTCGCTCTGACTCTCCAGACTTTCGTCTCTCCTTCTAGCTCAGAAGTCATAGCCCCCAGCTTCTCCCTAGTAACACGTCATTGCCAGCTTGCGCGCACCACTAGGTTAGAGGTCCCGGCTCCTTAGGTAGCCCCCTCCATGTTTCCGCCCATTTGTGACATATTCCGTTACGTTTACATCACATGTCTATGTATACGCCCTGTTCACGCCTCTTGTTACACCTACTTTCTGCCTTATCTCTCGCGACTGCTATAGGCCCTGCCTACTGTTACGCCTATTGTATTGAATACCATGTATTTTGTTTAAGTATATATACTTGTGCACTGTTATTAAAAGTTGCCATTCCATTCCTTTGTCCCTGCCCCGTGCAGCGCTGCCATCCTATTCCCATGCAGGTTGTCCTGTTCCTGTCCTTTATGCTGTATTAAACCTGCAAACTCCTACTACCTCGAATCTTGACTCTTATTTATTGAGCTATCTGTTATTGTATATCTAGTCAAAAATAGAGGTATTATTTATTTATTTACCACATAATGGCGCCCGAATAGGGACTTGCCCTTTACCCACGCGCCGGTGAAGCCACGCAAGCCCCCTGATCCTCTGCAGCCGTGACGGAACCATACCGGCCACGTGCAGATATTTCTGCTTCAAGTATCCCTCAGGCCCATGGAGGAGACGGAGGTTGCGGTCCAGCGTCCAGACGAGGCGGTGGAGGAACGCGGCGAGTCCCGACCAGAGCCCAAGCCGAGAGTCCAAGGTCCGAGGTATCCGGAGGCCCACCTGTAACTGAAGTCCGAAGTTCGTCCGTCCGTCGTCGTAGCAGTCCAGTCCAGTCCAGTCCGAGGCCTTCCGTTCTTGCTGCCCGGTGAGTACCGTTGCTGGGGTAGTATCTAGACAGGGTCAATTGCATTGTCTCTGGTCCGAGGGTTTGGGTACACAGATCCAACACGAAGTGTCCACTTAGGTGGATGCGGGTCCTGACGTGTCTTTTTATGAGACCGGTAAGTTTCGTACTGTTTTAGCAGTGCATCTAGTTTCTGTTCTAGTCCGTTCTGTTCTCGAGAAATTCATGTATTCTGTTTCCAGTATTCCAGGTAGTATTTTGTCCGAACTGTTATTTTAAATGTCATTCATGTATTTCAATGTCGTGGTATGAAAGTGGTGTACCCTCAGTAATTATCGTGTTCATTGTGTATTGTAATTGTGTCTAGACTCCAGCCCAGTCATGCCATTGTTTTCAAAGTTACGTCAGTTAAGAACTAGAAAAGGTCTGTTAGAAGAAGCAGTTCCTGTCCCGCCTAGGGACAGTCCAGGTCATTTTATGTATCAAAAGCATGGCATAAGTGCCATATTATACCTAGATTTATGGGTGGAGTACACCAAACAGTTAGAAGAAAAGTATAGATGGCCCGTATCGGGTACATGGGATGCCGAGTGCATCATGCGAGTAGAAGAAGCATTATGGAAAAAGAAAGCCAGACAGTCACAGAAAGATGCCATCGAGTTATGGCGCAAAGAATCTCATAAAAGAACCGAAAAAGAAATCAGAAAGTCTGAACTAAGTAGAGAATCCTTAGAACGAGCACAAGAAAAAGAATTAATCGAGATAGGTGAACGAGTTAAAACCGAACAGTCAGACAGACAGAGGAATGCCCTTATTAAGGGTATGTATTCTCTTCTTGCCGAGGGCTTGCCAAAAGCAACCCCGGAAGCATCCAGTAATTTTCCGCCACCCTTAGTTCCGACCAAGCTACGTCACAAACCGACCGCAGCTGATATTTTTCTCTCGTCCTATTTGGACGACACAGTCCCAGAATATGCAAATCCTGTTCCGCCAGCTCCTGTAAATAATGTAAATCCTGATCCTCCAGTCACCGGGGCACCTGTTACAGCACCTGTTACAGCACCTGTTACGGTACCCCCGGTCCAGCCTACATTACAAGTACCCGCTACACTGGTCACTCTGCCAGCACGAAGAGTATCAGTCGACGATTCCAGTTTAGGGGCCGCGGGAGGAGGTCCTCCGGGAACCCCGCCGCCACACAAACGTGTAACGTCAGTCGAGTTACATGAACGTGCGTTACAGCGCACGCCCAAACATCAGTCTGTTGCAGATATCAGACGAGCTCTTACCGAATGCCGTTATGATCCGGTCCCAGGTGATGATAGTATGGTTATATATTCATTACGTGTAAGACGGGTGACCGAGTATTTGGACACCCTACCGAATATGAAAGAAGATCTAGACAGAATGTATCGTTTCATTCGTACAGGACAAGATCCAGAAAGTATTGGTGAAGTCATGTCTCACAGAAAATCTGAGATCCAGTTCATGCTGTTAAAGTTTCTGATCAATTGTTTAATTAGGGAACAAGATTCCCCGACTAAAGATCCGACCGAAATGAAAATTCTGACAAAGTGGAGTGATAATATAGCCGAGGGTAAGCACAAGACACTCAATAGTATAGAGAGTATGTACAAGAAAATACGTAAAGAAATAATAAGGTTACACGAACAACGCAAAGAAGCTCTAGGAAGCGAGAAAGAAAATGACTCTCCTACTGAAGAGGTAGACGACGAGAACACCGCCAGAATAGCGTATGTAGGTAAATCTAGATTTCCAGACCGACATTTACGCCTAGAACACAAGAAAACTGTTCCTCTTCCAGCACCAGAACAAGGTTCTCTAGAACAAGTATTTCAAGCTACCGATCACATTCTGAAATCACGAATCAGTTATAGTGAGTTAAGTACCATGCATGAACAAGAACTAGCCCGATCAGCAGTCCGATGGATTACTGATTCTACCACTTTTCCAGACGAAATAGTGGCACAAATGTTTCTGAAACTGCCCCCAGCCGAGCAGCGACTGGTGGGTATGTATATGATCCAACACCTCATTACTCTGTATGAGGGTCAACATTCTGATCCAGGTCCGTTACATGATGTCCTGAACGAATTACTCCAGTATAGATGGAAAGGTTTAGGCACCGATTTAATTAGTGTCATTCTAGAACAGCGCCACAAATATAGAACGTTCCTAAATCCGCATTTTGTTCATGTCTCACCTCAAGAAAGTAAACCGTTTTATATAGATAGACAGCATCCGTTACGAGAAGTACACCCAGTTAGGACAGCGGGTGGTGAAATGCAACGAGTATTTGTTTACACCCCAGTTACCAAGATGGAACTCTTAGAGATGAAGAAATTAATTCCCTGTCACGACAAAGATCCAGCAGGGTTCCACCGAGAATTAAAAGACATGCTCCGTATGGGAGAATACACGTATCCAGATATTATTAAAATGTTAAAAGTCCTGTTGCCTGCGGGCATATATGAAAAACTCAAGGAAAAGGATTGGGAGGTGGGAGAGAAAAAGATCGATTGGACAGCTCTAGAAGCTGAAGATAAGATACGTGTACCAGGTACCGGTCTTGGAGACAAATGTAAAGAATTACCAGAATTATTGATACAAGTTTTGCCTAGGTTATTAGCCACGAAAAAGGAAGACTGGGATGCAATCTCAGCATGTAAACAGAAACCAGACGAAGATACTAGTGATTTTTATTCTAGATTTGAGAAATGTTTTATAATAAACAGTGGTTTGAAGACGAGTAGCGAGTCATACCCTCATCTTTTTGTTACTAAATTAGTCGAGAATTCAAGTCCACAAGTTAAAAATCGAGTTTTGAAAGTCGAAAGTACTTGGCAAGCTAGTACCCCGTCCCAGATGCTCCAAATGCTCCAGTATCACCAGAATAGAATCAGAGAAGAGCAAGAACACGAGAGAAGACGTATGAAAGACACGAAAATGAAAGTACTAGCTGCACAATCTGTTCCACAAGACAGTCAGAAGAGAGGTCCGAATCAAGCCAGTCATCCTGCAGCTCCCGTTAAAGGGACATGCAATTATTGTAAACAGCCAGGTCATTTCATAAACGAGTGTGCAGTTCTGAAACACAATATAGCCACTGGTAAAACTAAAGAAAGACCACATCCGCCTAGACAAGAACAAGTTTCACAGACTTCTCAGTCACCACAGAATGCACAACAGACAGTTCCAGCACCGCAGCCTATAGCTGCAACACAGCATGTTACACAGCAGATGTACCAGTATGCACAATCCGAGTATCCAGAGTATCAAGCGTATTCATGAAACAGCCTAGAGAGGGAGGTAGGCTTGCCTCTCATCGAGATTCCTGTAGATCAAGAAGGTCCCTATGTTCACAGTCAAGTATTAGGGAAAGACAGAAAGTTTCTGATTGATACAGGGGCAAGTAGGACTACCATTAGTCACGACGAGGTTCCAGGGGCTCCGCTCTCAGGCTCTAGAAATGTTTCCCTTGGATTTTCAGGAAAGCCTATTGTAAACGAGATATCAAAGCCAGTTACTCTAGAAGTTGGTCCATTGTCCCGAACTACTGATCTATTGCTTACGAAGTCATGTCCAGAAAATTTGTTAGGTATTAAGACACTGAAAGAATTAGGTGCAGTTATTTGCTGTTCCCCAGAGGGGATACGTTTGTTTTTACGTGACTTCAAGGGTCACTATGTATTACGAGATTTTGATCCGAGATTGTCAAATGTCCCGCAACATCTATGGGCGCAAGGTCCAACTGATGTTGGTTTCATGCAAATCACACCCCATCGTGTGACTCTCAAGCAAGGTGTAGTGTTACCACGAATCAGACAGTACAGATTGCCACCTGAGGCTGCAGCAGCCTTATCCAAAATTATTGACGAGCTTATGGCTCAAGGAGTAGTTGTAGAAACTGACTCCAATGTATGTAATTCTCCTATCATTCCAGTCATGAAACGTACTGATCCAAATGCACCCCCAGTATATCGATTAGTGATTGACCTTCGAGAACTCAATAAATGTATCATTCCCCAGTACCCAGTTGTTCCAGATATCTCATCTCTATTGACAGCTATTGATCCTGAGGCAATATTCTTTACCGTAATCGACCTCAAGAATGCATTTTTCAGTGTCCCCATTCATCCAGACAGCCAGTACCTTTTCGGATTCTGTTTAAATGGAAGGAGCTATAAATTCACACGAGCTCCTCAAGGTTTCACAGAAAGTCCTAGTATTTACAGTCAAGCACTTAAGAGACAACTAGACAATATTCACATGCCAACTGACACTGCCCTGCTCCAGTATGTCGATGATCTACTGATAACTGCCCGTTCTGAACGTACTTGCGAGCGAGCGTCACTCACAGTTCTGCACTTCCTAGCCGAGATGGGGCACAAGGTGTCCCCTTCAAAACTTCAATTCTGTGTCCAGCAAGTGATCTACTTAGGCCACTTACTGTCCAAGTGGGGTAGGCAGTTGACACCTGATCGCATCCAGTTAATAGCGAGTCTTCCTCAGCCCAAGACCCAGAAGGAGGTACGTGCTTTTATCGGCCTCACTTCTTATTGCAGACAATGGATTCCTCAGTATGCGTTTCTAGCCAAGCCACTGATACAGTTAACGACACAGGAGGCAGCCGTATCGACTGTCCTCCCTTGGACATCTGAACATACACTTAGTTTTAATGAGTTAAAGAAAGCTTTATGCCAAGCTCCCGTTCTAGCTACACCGAACTACAGTAAGCCTTTTACACTTTTTGTCACAGAACGTGATGGTACAGCATTATCCGTTCTCACACAAGATCAAGCAGGACAATACAAGCCCCGTGCTTATTTTTCGAGCACATTAGATCCAGTAGCCCAGGCGCTGCCTGCGTGCCTTAAGTCAGTTGCAGCCACAGCACTAGCTATTAGACAAAGTGATTCCATAGTATTAGGACATTCCCTGACAGTACAAGTTCCACACTCCGTGGAAGTTCTTTTAAACCGAACACAGACTCAGCACTTGACAATTGCACGTTTGACAGGTTATGAATTGACACTATTCCAGCCACACATAGAAATCAGACGCTGCAACGTTCTAAATCCTGCTACACTGTTACCGTCAGTTACTTCAAATCCTGCCACACATGACTGTGTGGAAGTAGTTAACACTATGACTAAGCCGAGACAAGACCTGACAGATATTCCATTACCAGACCCCGACCTGACACTTTATGTGGATGGTTCATGTATGAGAACGAGTACAGGAGAACTAGTAGCCGCGTATGCAGTGACTACTGACACTGAAGTTATTGAAACACACCGTATTGACACCCTGTCTGCTCAAGCAGCAGAGCTAGTTGCTCTGACTCAAGCCTGCATACACGCCAAGAACCTGAAAGTTAATATTTACACAGATTCACGCTACGCATTCGGAGTTGTACACGACTTCGGAGTGCTCTGGCAGGAGAGAGGTTTCATGACTTCTCATGGAACCAAGATTCAGCATGGGTTCCTTATTCAAGCTCTGTTAGATGCAATACATTTACCGACATTTATCGCTATCATGAAGTGCAAGGCACATACTAAAGTTACTGACATTATTTCCCAAGGAAATGATCTAGCAGATCGAACAGCCAAGCTTACAGCACAGACTCCAGACATGCCAGTTAACAGGACACCGACATCCACTCTCGAACAGACTACTTGTATGACAGTTAAGGACCCTACTCAAGATATCATAGATATCCAGTTACATGCTACTCCCGAGGAAATTAAGAAATGGTCCGAACAAGGAGGGGTCCAGACAGATCAGGGATGGTTGACGAGGGGAAAAGCCACATGGTTTCTCCCCGACTCAATGGTTCAAGTCATTATCAATACCGCACATAGTCCTGCACATTTAGGAGAAAAAGCCATGTTAGACAGTATCCAGAACATTTGGTTTAACAAGCATTTACGAGCTGCAGCCAAGCAGAAAGTCCGTACCTGTATGATATGTTGCCAGTTCAATCCAGGTAAAAGTGTCCCGGTGGAACAAGGTGGATTCCAGCCCCCTGACCACCCTTTTGAAGTCCTCCAGATGGATTATATTCAGATGGAGCGATGTCGAGGTTTCAAGTATGTCCTTGTAGTTGTATGCGCTTTGTCCAGGTGGACAGAAGCATATCCAGTCCCAGATTACACAGCCGCGACCACTGCCAAGCAGTTGGTTCGTGAATTCTTCCCCCGTTATGGACTCCCTAGGGTCGTGTATTCTGATAACGGCCAGCCATTCTCATCTGAACTAATGAAGCACGTCTCCCTGTTGTTAGGGTACCAGTGGAAGTTCCATTGTGTACGCCATCCAGAAGCAGCCGGTCTCGTAGAGAGACATAATCAAACCTTGAAAATCCGCATTGCCAAAATCTGTCAAGAAAAAGGTGTAGACTGGTTAGTTGCTCTGCCAGTCGCTTTGTTTTATATGCGCATGGTTGCACACTCCAGATCAGGTCTGTCCCCTTATGAGGTCGTATTCGGCCGCCCCCCGAATATGTGGGGTACACCTAGACCCCGAAGTATTACCGATGTTTCCAGTAATATGCTGACAGATTACCTAGCTTCCTTGATGTCTGCCCTACACTCTTGTCGTTCACAGGTTGCCGCTGCATTTCCCGACAATACTGAAGTCAAGCCACACGAGATCCTTCCCGGCACCCTGGTCCTCGTCCGCAATTTTGATCGTTCAAGTCCGCTGGAGCCTCGCTGGAAGGAGCCGAAGTTAGTCCTTCTAACCACCCGTACTGCCGTCAAGTTGGAAGGCAGGAAGGGGTGGGTGCACCTGTCACACGTCAAGAAATTTCACGGACTAAAAACTGTTTCCAAGAACATTTCCAAGGATTGTCAAGATTTTAAAGACTGCCAAGATACTATTCTTAAGGACTGTCCCGCAAATGACATTGATATCAAGCCCTCCCTGTTAGAGAAAAATCCGCAGCAGGAGTATAAAAGTAAGCTACGGTCTAGTAAAATAAGTCAGCCAGTTTAATTGTCTAAGTCCTCCCCTAGGTGAAACGGTTAGACCGGTATCTGACATGTATGAGATAGACCCCCATAGTGAGAGAGTCAGTCAAAACTCTATCCGATGTATCGTTTTTCTAAGTTTTATATTGTTTTTAAGCTTAATGATTACCTGCACGAGTTATGCATTTCATTTATGTTTTCCAATTTCTCATGTAAATATGTTTTCTAATGCTACAGTAGAGCACACATTTAGTGATCTGCCTCCTCACGAACTATCCTATCGTCTTGCTATGCGCAATAACACATTTATCCGTATGTTGCATTATTCACACCAGACCAGCAATGCCACTAATTGTTGGGTGTGTGGTCGACTCCCCCCTTTCCAGACACCGAAGGGAGTTCTGCCACTGTTTCCTTATCCGTTTTCACATAATGGTTCATGTGGAGCATGGTCCACGTTAACGTCATCCTCAACTGATATGTCCCTTCTGAACAGTACATGTTTTCCAGACAAGCAAGGTCTTCCCCACAGAACAGGGCTAGATCTAGAAAATGAAGTTTATAATTTGGGTAATTATTCTTCGAATTTCATGGTTCTGAATGTTCAGTCTGATCCTACTCCAGACTTACCTGCTATTTCAGTACTACCAGTCAAAGGCGAATTATGTGTCAGAAATAATGGTTCCGTACATGTAGGACATAGTGATTGTACTACTATTGTCAAGTATAGTGACAGTGGGAAATCTATTTTCAAAGCTTCACGTCATTCTTATTTTGTTTGTGGTCAGACCGCATATGTTCGTCTGCCCCTCGATTGGGATGGAACCTGTTACATTGCCTTCCTACTGCCACCAGTTTTCCTAGCCCCATCTGATTATCATAGAAACACACATCTAGTACACATTAGACATAGAAGGGAGATCGAGTCCCCGATTGTCGATCAAACTGAAACTGCTCTAGAACAGTATACAGATTTCAATAAAGGATTCTTTTTCTTTATAGGACCTATCCAGAATAGTAAGTTAATCCGTAGGTTAACAAGAACTCTTGAAGCAGTAGTGAATGAGACTGCCTCTGCCCTAGGTAACTTAACCGAAGAGCAATCCGCTATGAGATTTGTCGTGCTCCAAAATCGTCTCGTTCTTGACGTCATACTGGCCGATAGAGGAGGAGCATGTAGAGTCATCGGATCTAGTTGCTGCATTTTCATTCCTAATAACGCGCCGTCTGTTTATTCAGCTATAACCAGACTTCATAAAATTGCCCATCAGTTACACCAGAATCCAGGCACCTGGACATGGTCCGGTTGGTTTTGGAGTATAATTTCTGCCTGGGGATGGAAAGTATTGTCCTTTCTAGGTATTGCAGTAGCGATCATATTCAGTTGCTGCCTCTGTATACAATGTGGCCCTGCGATTTGCGGCATTTGTGCTACCTCTTGTATTCCTAGTCCCAAGTCCCGTCCTAGATCCCGTTCCAAGAAATTTCGAGACGAGCAAATGATACTGTATGAAATGATAGATGGTATCATGAATATTGATGTTTCCTGATGGAAACGTAGTGACAAGGAGGGAATGTGGAAAAGTAAATTTTGCCATGTTCTGTGTCCCTACGTGTTCCCCATCTTATGCTATATGTGCATGATTAATATGCATATGTATTCCCCATGATCGATTAAAGACGCAATTACAGTTGTGTCCATCTCTAGTATGCCAGTTTCCAGTTCTCGTGAAAGCTACGAGTGTTAGGCCTATGTAAAGCTACATTGCCACGTTTCTCAGTGTGCACGTTATTTCATTGAAAGTCCCCGTTTCTAGGCCTCAAAAGGGCCCGGACACCAGATTCAGCTCCTGTCTCCTGTCTCCTGAAGCCTCGCGGAGGAGTGATACAGCCCCCACCTGTATCCCTGACCCTTCACTTACTTTCTGCCTCACAGTGCCCGGCTCGGCCTGGCTCTGCCTGCCAGTCTGCCAAGAGTATGTTATGATTCTAGTTATCAGTCCAGCTCTCCTTCTCTGCATTCCTAAGCTACTGAATCGCATCAATAGTTTCAGTCATCGTCTAGCCTTTACGTCTCCATGTAAGAGAAATACTGTATTTATGGTCATTTAATATTCCTCAACACACACTACATGTAGAATAATGCATGCACCAGTCTTAGTGTCTGTTAGCCTTTGCCCTGATAACTTTTGGATTCTATCAACATGTTCTCTAAACATCAGATACTAGATAGTGTTTAGGTACAGGTCGCTCTGACTCTCCAGACTTTCGTCTCTCCTTCTAGCTCAGAAGTCATAGCCCCCAGCTTCTCCCTAGTAACACGTCATTGCCAGCTTGCGCGCACCACTAGGTTAGAGGTCCCGGCTCCTTAGGTATCCCCCTCCATGTTTCCGCCCATTTGTGACATATTCCGTTACGTTTACATCACATGTCTATGTATACGCCCTGTTCACGCCTCTTGTTACACCTACTTTCTGCCTTATCTCTCGCGACTGCTATAGGCCCTGCCTACTGTTACGCCTATTGTATTGAATACCATGTATTTTGTTTAAGTATATATACTTGTGCACTGTTATTGAAAGTTGCCATTCCATTCCTTTGTCCCTGCCCCGTGCAGCGCTGCCATCCTATTCCCGTGCAGGTTGTCCTGTTCCTGTCCTTTATGCTGTATTAAACCTGCAAACTCCTACTACCTCGAATCTTGACTCTTTTTTATTGAGCTATCTGTTATTGTATATCTAGTCAAAAATAGAGGTATTATTTATTTATTTACCACAATCAGACCAGACCATTCTAGGCATTCCAAACCTGGGGAAGTACTCTTTCACAAGGGCTTTTGCTGTGGACAAGGCAGTATTATCTTTTAGGGGATAGGCTCCTACCCATCTTGAGAAGGCACAAACAACGAGTACGTATTTTAAATTGTTGCACCTCTCCATGTGAATGAAATCTAGCTGCAAAACCTCGAACGGATACGTAGGAGCTGCAAAATGACCAGCTGGAGTTGGGGTTCCCCTACCAGGATTGTGTTTCAGACATACCATGCAATTCTTGACAACATTCTCTGCACACTTGGGAATCCCTGAATTCTTCCATACTGGGGCCAACAACTCGCAAATCCCTTTCACGCTGATATGAGCCATTCCATGAGCCATTGTAACCACTGCAAGCACATATGCACCGGGTAACAACCATCTCTGATGCTCTGATGATTCAATCCAACAACCATTTGCATCCATTCTACCCGTACTTTCTTTCCACGTGCTCAACTCTTTCTCTGTGGCCTCAGCTTGAATGGACTTCACGCTCTCTACTGTGTCTTCACACATTCCAACATCACCAGTCCATCTTGCAGGGCCTGCAACATACATTCGGCTCATTACATTCTTTGCCGTTTCTTTCGCGATCTCATCAGCAAATGCATTTCCACGACCAACATCATCAGTCACCTTCTTGTGAGCACTACATTTCACAATCGCCATTTGCAGAGGCAAGGTCAGTGATTCAAGAAGCTCATTCACCAACTGACCATGCTGAATCTTAGCTCTACGCGAAGTCAGGAACCCACGTTCTCTCCACAATCGCCCAAAACTGTGAGCCACTCCAAATGCATACTGACTATCAGTGTAGATAGTCACTTTCATTCCTTTGGACAATACACATGCTCTCGTGAGTGCAATTAATTCTGCTGCTTGAGCCGAATTATGTGGGACACGTGCAGCTTCAACAACTGTATGCAAAGTCGTAACAGCATATGCTGCAGTCGTGTCACCACTCGGGAGCTTGAAGCATGAACCATCCACCCATAATGTACCATCACATTCAGCAAGAGGAGTATCGGATAGATCTACTCTCCCTTTCGTCTCTTCCTCTGTTCTGAAGAAACAATCGTGCTGTTCTGAGACATCTGATTCCTCTGCAATTGGCAACAACGTAGCTAGGTTTAAGGTACTGCACCTTTTTATGTGCACATGACTCGCTAGTAATGTCAATTCGTAACTGGACAGTCGAGCACTAGTTAAGTGCTGTGTCTTGGTTCTATTTAACAACGTGTCTACTGCATGTGGGACCATCACGACTAGTGTATTATTCATTACTAGACCAGCAGACTGTCGAATAGAAACAGCTGCTGCTGCTGTGGCTCTTAAACAACTTGGCAATGCTTTAGCTACCAGATCCAAAGTCGACGAAAAATAGGCACATGGACGCTGCCTACCTCCAAACAACTGAGTCAACACAGACAATGCACAGCCCTCTTTCTCGTGGACATATAATGTGAAAGGCTTACTGTACTTGGGGGTACCTAACACAGGAGCCGAACATAATGCTGTGCGCAATTCGAGAAAACTTTTCTGACACTCCTCAGACCAAGGAATGGGATTGGGTGTATTTTTGCACGTTAATGCCACCAAGGGTTTGGCTAATAACGAAAAATTCGGAATCCACTGTCTACAGTACGATGTAATGCCCAAGAAAGCACGCACTTCTCTCTGTGTTCTTGGCACACTCAATTTCGCTATTGCCTGAATTCTTTCTGGGGTCAGTTTCTTTCCCTCCTTCGATAAGAGGTGACCTAGGTAGGTCACTTCTTGTCGGCAATATTGTAGTTTGGAAAGTGACACCTTGTGATGAAGTTCACACAGATGACGCAATAATGACAGCGTGGCCTTTTTACAAATTTCCTCAGTATCTGCGGCAATGAGCAAATCATCCACGTACTGTACAAGAGCAGCACCTTTGAATTTGAATTTGAATTTAAAATATTTATTAAGCGCAGCATTCACCAACGGTTTCTTGGCGCTATAGAGGGCAAGGTACTAACAAGGGAGAGTGAGCTTCATGCCAAAGGCTGGTGGGCCAAAGAATAATAAAACATATCACACTGGAAAGGCCTGTTTAAAAAGAAAAGTTTTAAGGTCTTTCCGAAAAGGGAGATAGTGTGTTGCCAGTCTTAGGTGGTCCGGTAGAGAGTTCCAAAAGGTGGGTGCCAGCGTGGAAAAGGTCGACCCGCCCTGCCTCTTGCGTTTAAAACGGGGGACCACCAACAAGGACTGGGAAGACGAGCAAAGCTCTCGGGTGGGGATGTACTCCCTAAGCATAGAAGAAATAAAGGCGGGAGCCGAGCCCTGCCGTGAGTGAAAAACCATACAACCCAGCTTAAACAAGGCTCTCTCTTTGACTGGCAACCAGTGAAGTGCTTTAAGAATGGGGGTGCAGTGATGCGAACGAGAGAGACCATGAATAAGTCGGGCTGCCTGGTTTTGAACCAATTGAAGTTTCCGTAGGCTGTACGCAGGAATGCCATTGTATAAGGCATTTGCGTAGTCCAGCCGGGAGATAACAAGAGCGGACATAATCAGTTTAAGTGCCAAAGGGGAGAAGAAACGAGAAACAGTGCGAATTGTGCGGAGAGTGAGAAAGCAAGAAGAGACGACATGACTAACCTGAGAGTGAAGAGTGAGTTGATTATTGAGTTTGACACCTAATGTCTTGACTGAGGCAGACGGAGTAGGAGGGGACCCAAAGGATAAAGGCCAAAATAAAGAATTCCAGGGACTGGAGCAACCACCCGTAAGGACCAACTCGGTCTTGTCCGGATTCAGCTTAAGGTGGTTGTGGTTCATCCAGTCCCTGATGAAAACCATAACTGACTGGAAATTAGAAATAGAATGAGGAGAAGAAGAGAGATTAAAGATAAGCTGGAGGTCATCCGCATAATTAGGTATACCTAATACGCATACCTTTAGGTAAAACAATCGTATCAAGCTGTGTTTTTAGAGCTTGACTGTATATTGATGGACTTTCACAGTAGCCCTGAGGAGCGCGTTTAAAGCGGAAGCTGCGACCTCCTAAACTGAAGGAAAAAATATCCCTGCTCTCCTCAGCGATCGGGATGCTGAAGAAAGCGTTCTTCAGGTCAATCACCGAAAACCAAGAGGCAGATGCTGGAATCATAGTCAATACTGTGGTAATGTCGGGGACAACTGGGAATTGTGGCACAACTATTTTATTCACCTCTCGGAGATCAATCACGAATCTGTACACAGGTGGCTGGGAAGGGTCAGTTCGTTTTAAAACAGGTAGAACAGGACGTTGCCTCATGTTTCTTCAATCACATCCTTTTCAATCAATTCGTAAACGATCGCTAGCAAAGCTTTTTCACCTTCACTCGAGATTTTGTATTGGGGAATTCGTGGCATTTTAACGTTGGCTTTCAATGTTTCCACATATGGTGGAATTTCTAAAAGGCCTACATCATTAGGACCAGTGGCCCAAAGAATATCTGGAAGAAACGACAATTCTGCTGGGAGTTTGTCCATTGACAGATACATGGGAGAAACCACTTTCTTACCTAAAGTAAGCTGTACTCCTGAAGGAGAACAGTACAAAGTCGCATACAATCTTTTTAACAAATCCAATCCTAGCAAGTTTTCACCACAACCTGTTGTCAGAATGAGGGGTGCTTCGAATTCGCAAGGACCAACAGAAAGAGACAAAGGGTCAGAAATCGGATTTCTAACTGGGGCGCCAGAAAAACCTACAGAAACGTTCATTTCACCAGACAAAGGTGCGCCAGGGAGTTTGGAGTGCATAATAGAACTCTTTGTAGCACCAGTATCCAACAGAAAAGGCTCTGACACACCTGATGTAATCACCGCGACGTAGGGTCCACTCTGATCTACTGGAACTGAAACAACTCCCTCTCTTTGTCTTTGGCTGTCCTAGCAATCATTACCCTCCAAATACTCATTTTCTGTATAGTAATCATCAACATAGTATTGAGCTGTCCTGTCAGATGCGTGGTTCTGCTGATCGAACCTATTCATAGAATTTTGTGGTTCTGAGGGGCGTTTCCACGTCCTCTACCTCTAGGCGCTTGCTGAATACCACGACCTCTTACACCAGAAATACCATTTGCACGTTGTAACAAAATAGGACAACTATACTTGAAATGACCTTCTTCCTTGCAATACGAACACTGGTTGGGGCCTACAGGGACACGTGGCTGAGTGTACTCGGCTCTTTGCGAGTTCCTCTGATACTGTTGAGGCTGCTGAAAATTATTCTGATAGTTATTCTGACCATTATTATTTTGATTACCACCACCACGTGGCGGATATGCTTGCTGTAGCAAAACCTTCGTTTTTAATTCCTTCGTTTTCTTTTCTACTCTATCTTTCTCGTCCTTGTCTTTATTTTCGTAATATTGTGCAGTAGCCAATATCTGGGCTGAAGATGACACAGCCCAAGAACTTTCCGAATCCTTTAACTTTTTACACAATTCCGGAAGCAGATTGTGCACAAATTTATCGACAAACAATCTCGGACCACCTTCTGTGGTCATATCTTGACCGCTGTGGTCGACAAATGTTTCTTCAAACCTGGTGAAGAAATCAGAGACTGTCTCTTCTTTCTTCTGCTTGCATGCAGATAACTTATCCCAATTTACACGTATTGCAGGCATTATCGTTTTCATGTAATCAACTATTCTACCAGGGAGTTCTGCTATCAAAGGCTTAGGCTTAGCACCACCAACTTGTCGGGCATCTGCAGCAGCAATATTAGCCCATGAGTCACCTAACTCCTGATCATGATCTGTATGACAAATTTTACCCCATAAAGGCTGTGGAACAACATTCCCAAATAACATATCGATATCGGCTAAGTTCATTATACATGATCCAGCAGTCTGCGACAACTCTTTGTAATACCCTGCAGGATTTTTACGCGGATCAGGTAATGTCTGTTTAAGGGCTAAAACTTCAGCTCGCTTCCATGGGACATGTACCCATACACGCTGAAAATGTGGCAGAATAGGTGGGTTAACAGTTGTGTCGCCCTCTCTCCATTGTGGGGGAACCTCTCTCATCGGGTATTGTCGCGCCTTTTTCCTACTAGATGCATCAGGCTCCGATTGTGACCCAGAACTGCTCCCCTTACTCCGATATGATAACAATATTTCAACCGCTTTCTCTACATCGGGACCTACAATCATGCCCTCTCCAAACTTAAACCGTACGCGACAACTCTTGCGGGTTGCATTCCAGATCATTGTCTTCCAAATCCTCGCAAAGGAAAACGCACATCTGTTCAAAAACATATCTCTGCGTCGGTGCTTCCCATTGATGGAAGACTTCCATGACAGACTCTACATCATACTTAACGGTGTCCATAACCCATTTCCGTGCTAAACGATTCAATGAGTCTCTCTCTTGATAGTCAGGCAGTCGACTTCGCAACTGTCTTCGTTCCATTTTAGGGGTCGTAGTAGGCGACCCGAAAAGAGGTGAGAAAAGGTTAGTGACAGTGCTGGCCATTTTCTGTCGAATGGAAGGTGAAACTGAAGGAAGAACGGGTGGAAGAACGGGGTGAGATAAGGCAGGAGCAGAGACAATAGCAGAGGAGGCATCAGGAGACATAGAAGGGGCACTGGACAAAATCGTAGAGGGAGCATTAGGAGAAGTAAAAAGTACAGTAGGCAAAATCGTAGAAAGTACAGGTGGAGCAGATGTGGTCGGTGGGCCTGGAGAAGGTTGCACCATAGGGACAGGAGCCAGCTGGAGAACAGCTGGTGAGTGCTGCGGAGGAATAGGAGGCACAGGTTGCACAACTAAAGGTTGCGGGGGTGCCGTGGCATTTTGCGCATAGGGGGGTGGAGAACTTAATAAATGCGACATTAATGGATCCTTTTCACGCTCTTTTGCTGCCTCTTGCTGAAGAGACGGCAAAACGGGATAACATTTGTCCATTGCCATTTTACGTTGCCTGTGCAACTGCTCACTCATCTGCTCTTCTTCGTTGTCTTTAAACTGCATAGCAGCTTGCATTACTGAAAGTCCCCCTTCTCTCTTATTTTTTTTAGCTAATTTGATTTCTTTTTGTTTGGCCTCCTTACGCCATAGGCGAAAAGAGTCAAACATCGCCGGCCGGGCTTTCTTTTTGAAAAGTTTAATTTCAAGGTTATCTAAGATTTCGGTATCAAAGCTACCATATTGGGGCCATTTTAAAACACCATCTTTTCTGGTGTATTTGATCCACACTTCATTGTATGTGATGGGACCTACTCGGTGTTTGACATATAACTCGTAAGTTGGAGTTCCAACCGGAGGAACCGGACATGAGTCCTCCAATCGGGAGTCCCTATTATTATAACCAAGGCAAAACAAATTTCCAAGTCTAAGACTAGGCATCTTTGCCCTCTAGTCTAGTTCCAAACTTCAAAGGATTATCGATTACGACTTTTCTCGTGAATACACGAGTCCTTCGGTTTTGGTGCTTGCAAGTACCAACAATTATCCCAAAGGATACCCAAGACTAAGACCAACTAAGGACTGGGAGACGCTCCACTTATACTTAACTGAGATATCGATGACGTCACCAGAAGACTCGTCTTAGTGTTTCACTCTACCAAACTTCAAGGGTCCAAATCAGGGCGATAGCCAGGGCAGCAGTCCTTTGTAGCCGTCGGGAAGCGGGGAACCTCGCAGCAAAGACCTTCGGACCACGTTGACATGCAGGGGTCGATGAGGTGGTTGGTCGTCCTCCAGGATTTTCACACGAAGCTCCTCACGAACCTCTGGCTGACTGGCACCACTGGAATCGCCCCACGTTGGGCGCCAGCTGAGGTACTGGGTTTTTAAGAACCGGCACAGAACCGGTAACCCAGCGGTGTCAGGGTACACCCAGAGACCTCGGGTTCTTCCTGATCCAGACCACAGAAACTCAGAGTCTTCTAGGTGAAGTCAAAGATCGATTTATTGGCTGCAACCAAGGTAACAAGTGTCCTAGAAGTACAACACACGGGGAAGTATATTCTCAGGAGACTGCTTGATTTTACAAAATCAGGCTTCTCTCTTTATACAGAATATTCAGCTTCAGGCAAACATTTTTCGAATTTGTAGTATGTCATTTACAGTTATTGGTTACAAAGGAAAAGCAGAGTCATGATGACATGTACATATTTCACGTCGTGCTGCCCACAACAAATCACCCGGCAAGGCCCAACATTTCATCAGATATCGGTGGACCCCCAATAAAACAGGCACCTCCCCACCATAAAGTAAGTGAAGCAAAAAGAGTAGAGACAGATGTGAGCAAGATACGGCAGGTGTGCGCGCTGAAATGGTTTTATGGCTTGTTGAGCCTTGATGCTATCTTGTTCGGCCACTGGGAGGGGAACTGACCTAACGAGTTTGGCCTGGGGCAATGGTTCCAACTTGCACAGGTCATAGGAAAGTCGATTAAGGAGTATGTGTCCTTGTGGAATTGATTTCAGCTGGATTAAGGCCTATGTAAAGGGCAACACATAAATGGAAGCCAAGGGTTTAGAACGCAAATGACGATCGAGGTGAAATCGTCACTCAAATCTGCTGAAAATATTTGTACATGGTATGCTCGTCATTCTCGGTCTTTTGATACCAAATTCGTCATGTTTCGATGAAGTTTAATTCTCGAGTTCAGAATGATTACACGAGTCCAGAATTTTTCAGAACCACAATTGACTTCCTCCATGCAGCCTTCCAAGAGGCAGAGAAGGCGGCCTCTTTGGGATCCCTCTCTAATAGGGCGGTGATCGCGGTCCTCCCCAAACTGGAAAGAGACCTGTTGCTGTGTGGTAGTTAGCGACCAATATCTCTCCTAAACAGCGACATTAAGAGCCTCGCGAACATATTGGAGTCACGCTTAAAAGCGGTCCTCCCCTCCCTTATTCATAATTCACAAGTTAGCTTCGTACCAGGCCGTTCGTCCAGGAACCACCCCGCACCCTGACACATACTCTCTGGATTGCCAGGAACATACCGGAAAAGGCCATGGCTCTATCCCTAGATGCCGAAAAGGGATTAGACCCCATTGAATATGGGTAGCTTTTTGCCACCATGAAAGGTTTGGAACTGGGGGTTCAGTTCATCTCTAAGGTACGGCTGTTGTACGACTGCCCGTCAGCCCAGGTCAACTGTGGTGAGTTAATCTCTGACCCCTTCCAGATCCGGAGGGGTATACCCCAAGGCTGCCCTCTCTTTCCACTCCTATTTCTACTGGCAATGGAGCCATTCACCACTCCCAGCTCATAGCTGGCATCCCCACCATTGGCGGCCTTTACCAGCTATATCTTTATACTATATCTTTATGCTGAAGACATCCTGCTCACCCTGCTAGATCTTGGCAGCTCCTTTCCAGTGTTACTGAAAATCAGACAACTTTGCATCCTTTTCCGGTTACAAGGTAAATTGGGACAAAAGCAATGGCGCTTCCTCTGTAGGCCTGCACCATAATGGGGGCAATCCACAGATACATCTTCCGCTGGAAAGCCGCCCTGCTTAAGTACCCGGGCATCTTGGTCAACAGGGGCCTAACCAAGATAGTCACGGACAACCTGACCTGCCGTCATCACACAGATGAAACAGGACTTTGAAAAATGGTCACTGCTGGGTTTTTAGGTCGAGCCAGGATAGTGCTTGTCCAGGTTCTGCGAGGCATGCTGTATAGAGGTAGGGACTTGAAGCTCCGCCCACATTTTTAACTGGTTTGTGCCATTGCCCACTGTAAACTGTGGCTGCTCATTAGTCAAAAGCCTTAGTAGTCCCGCCTTACCACCACCTCCCAAGGTGACACCATGTGTTGTTGCTCGATAGGCTTTAATTACAGCCTCCAAGCACTATTTTCTCAATTCGCTTTGTCCTGCCTGCTGTAGTAGGCATCACACGCGCCCTCCTAATGCTTTTTAAATATGTTATAGCACACATTTGCAATGCAATAGGGCTTGCATTTGCGAGTTTAAGCTATTGGCATTGTAAATGACAATTCCTTTGATTTATCGGTTTTAAAAACAACACTTACATGAAAGGTATTGTCATTTACAATGCCAATAGCTCAAACTCTCATAAATGCGGGACCTATTGCAATGCAAATGCCTGTTCTATGTGGGGTAAGGCAGAGGCGGTGCGGATGGTTACGCTGCCGCGCTTTACCTACACGCTCGGCATGCTCCCAGTAACGGTGCAACTGACCATGCTACGTCTCATTGACTCCCGGATCCGAGCCTTTGTGTGGGCATCCAACCGGCCCGACCAGCTGCAGCCATAGTTATGGAGCATCGCTCCTGCAGCGGCCTGGGTTTACTGTCGGTGGAACACTATTCTTTGGCCCTATACCTTTCTCAACTTGCCTACTTATTGCCGGGTACCCCGGATCCCCCACAATGGGTTTGTACCAAACTTTCACTTCTCATGACTGACTCTGCCTTCTCTATGGGGCCCACACCTCAACCTTAACACCGTCACCCAGTGCTGGAAGCCATGTCTTAAGTCTGACCCCGTGAGCACCGCCTCTTCGGAGTGGATCAGACACTACATAACAGGGTGACGCTGGGGGGCAATGACAGTCTCGGTATTGATGGCCTGACCCTCCGCTGATCGCATTAGGTTTAAGCGGGCATACATACATTAGACCAGGTACTGATGGACAGAGACCTGAAACCTTTTAACCACCTCAGGAAGGAATTTGGTCTCCACCCACGACAGGCCTGGCAATAGGTGCAACTGCAATATTGCCTGCGGCGCTGCCTGGGTCCCCGCCCATGGTCCTGGTCATCCTCACCCGTGGTGGAATACCTGCTCACATGGGGCCGACATCGGACAGTGATGCCGGGCTTTACAGTACACTCACAAACAACCTCTTCTCACAGCCCCTCTCCTTCAGCCTCCACATCAAGTGGCAGGACTGCCTTGAGATCAGCATCAAGCAAGAGGACTGGCGTGAGGTTCTTGAAGCCCTGATAAAGGCGCCCGGGAAGCTCGATTGAAATTTTGCTTGTTCAAGACGCTCCATGAGAGGAATTGGACCCCACAAAAATTATGAAGTGCTGACCTCCTACCCCACTACCCCACTCGAACTGCTGGAGGTGCTCGGCTACCCAATGCAACCTCACCCACATCCTATGTGACTGCCTTTCAATTCAATCTTTCTGGACCTATGTAGGGGACACTGTGGCAATGTGCATGCCCCTCCAGCTCCCCTTCACACCTCCCAATATCCTCCTACATGATCTTAGACACTCCCCTGTTCTATCCCGACTGCAACGCTGCCTCCTGCACACTGCACTGTCCGCGGCCAAGCTCTGCATCCTGTGCCAGTGGCGCTCACGCACACCCCCTTCTCAGAAAGCATGGATGGTGGCAATGATACAGACGGTGTCCTATGAACGCCTATGTGGCATGCAAGAACAGACTGAGGTGTTCACCGAGACGTGGGCTCCTTTTTCCTCTAGGATGCTCCCTAAAGCTGACCGCACCGACATTGGCTCTCCCCCCCTCACATTACAACCAGGCACAGAGGACAGCCTATCATTTGACACAGTGATATAGGCCCCTCCCACCCTGGGCTTGATCCCTGGCTTCCATAGCCTCCCTCCCTGACACCCATTCCCACCTGGGGCCACTTCTCACCTCCCCCCTCTCTCCCCCTCTTTGTATTCCCTCCTCCATTCTTACCACTGCCTCCCCCCCCCTCCCGACCCCGCAGGGCATACGGATATGGATCTTTCCCTCTCGGCAGAGACCCCTGATGCCGTACATCTGCGCACTGGGTGCACCCCTACGCCAGGGATATAGGACACCTCCTTCCCTACCCCCGATCCTCTCCCCTGCCGCCTATATACTCACTCCCCCATTTTTCCCGTTGGTTTGGGGCCTGTGGTCTACCCCACCTTGTGACACGGACGGCCTCCCCCTACCTCTGCCAGCCCTCTCCGTCCCCGCATTGAACAGAACCGCCGAGCACCTACCCACCTACTCTCCCCCAAGCACAAGAGCCTCCATACTGCTTGTAATGGGGATAATGTCAATGCCCAAATGCCCACTACGCCTCGACCAACACCCAAGGTCCGGCACACATCGGCAGTCCGGATACCCTGTCTTCGTTAGTGACCTGCGCCCTCCCCCTTGTACCCTAGCCATTGACTTGCATTGAGTATGCGGCTGTGTTTCCACTCCGCACACAGCCTCCGTGTGGTTCCTGGGTACTTACCTCGGTGGTTCCTTAGAGTCCCAGCTCTCCTGAGTCTTCTGGTCCAAATCTTGACTTCAGCTGCAGTTCGCATTTCACTTCTTTAGTATATGATTTGGTCTCCCCTCGGAGACAACAGTGTATTTGTGGTTACCTGGTTACATTTGAAATATTGTGTGTATTGTGCTGATATCTCCGGGTAGGAGATATACCATGAGTGTGTATGATAAAAAATACTTATTTTTATAACTACACTGTGTGTTTTTTTCATTTAACCTACACTACATGATTAGTTCTGGTAAAACAAACTGCTTAACACTCCTGGACCTACACTACATGATTAGTTCTGATAAAACAAACTGCTTAACACTCCTGGACTAAGCCTGACAGCTACCACTTAGAGAGCTTTCTATGGTTCTCTAAGACCACTAAAATCACCATGAATGTCAGGATTAGTGCAAGGTGCTTCACTTAAATCAGTGTGCACCTTATACTAAGCCAGCCTCCTACACTCAACGAACATCAATCTGAATGTAGAGACTGGGTCCAGACAGACTGCTTATGACTGTCTGCTGATGATGATTCCACCTCACTTGTGCAGATCACTAACACTTCGACTAGAAACCGGGATCGTCTGCGAGATGTTGGTTTCCAGTGACCTCATCAGGATGTGTGATCCCAGTGCCACGATGCTCAATTGAAGAAATATAATTGTATATATATTGTAAACAATGTGACCCTCAGAACTCAATGCGGTCAGCTACTGGTGCTCTGCGTAGGGGCCGGATCACGGCCCAGAAAACAATTTTACACCAAGGACGCGGCACTCCAGACTTGGGTGATATTTTAGCTTAATTTATTATTTTTTGTTTGAGTCTCTTGAAAATAAACTAATTCAGAAAAGGGGGTGGTGATGGACAGAGCATCTGAGTTAAACAGAACACTCATACCCAGTCAAAAGATCAGGCCTTGATCCATCACCGTTTTTTAGCTCACTGCACCATCCCAGTTCAGAACCTGGCTACATGCAAATTAGTCTGTCCCTGGCCCAGTGCATAATGGGAACAGGGCAGACCAAACTACCAAGCCAATTCTTTACTGGAAAGGAAACAAGCTTCCGGGGACCGGTTTCTGGCATTGCAACCGTCTTCGGCCCGGCTTGCTTGAATCCTGATGGTGCAATGAGCAAGGGACTCATGTCTGAGCATACCCTGCCACTCCTATAGTGGCCAAAACGATTCAGAAAAGGGGGTGGTGATGGACAGAGCATCTGAGTTAAACAGAACACTCATACCCAGTCAAAAGATCAGGGCTTGATCCATCACCGTTTTTTAGCTCACTGCACCATCCCAGTTCAGAACCTGGCTATATGCAAATTAATCTGTCCCTGGCCCAGTGCATCATGGGAACAGGGCAGGCCAAACTACCAAGCCAATTCTTTACTGGAAAGGAAACAAGCTTCCGGGGACCGGTTTCTGGCATTGCAACCGTCTTCGGCCCGGCTTGCTTGAATCCTGATGGTGCAATGAGCAAGGGACTCATGTCTGAGCATACCCTGACCAGAAAGGTGTGGGAATAACAACCACTTCCTACTTTCTGACTGGGAACGCGCTTAATGGCCCCCTTGCCCAGAGGGGCGTGTCTTCCTGACGGAGAAGAGCCAAATGATCCTCCGACATGCGGTGGTACCGAGGTGGCCTGGCCAGAGGGGAGGACAGAAAGGGGAGCGAGTAACCGTGACAGATTATCTGCAGCACCCACTTGTCCGAGGTAATTTTGCCCCAGTGGCGTAGGTGGTGACGTACCCTGCCACCCACCGGCATGGGGTGCTGTCTGAAGCTCAGATTAGGAAGGCTTAAAGGCAGAAGCAGCCAGGGTGGAGGTGGACTGACTCGTTTGCTGGTTACCAGACTCGCCCCTGCGGAAGCCGCGGCCACGCTGGGGCTGGTTCTGCACAGGCTTAGCGGAGGAGCTTGCTTGAGTGCTCTTACCCTGGCCACGAAGGGAACGATACCCAGACGTGGCAGGGGCCTTCGTGGAAAGACTCAAAGACTTTGCCGTGGCGCGCTAGTCTTTAAAGTGCTTCAGGGCATTGTCCGCCTTGTCACCAAATAGACTGGAGCCATCGAAGGACATGTCCATGAGTGAGAACCCAGTGGAACACAACCAGGTGTGGCGCCGCAATGCCACCATCGTGGAAATCGCCCTCCCCAACGAATCAGCGAAGTCCAAACCACACCTGATGGCAAACTTCGCTGCATCCTTGCCATCCGAAATCGCTTGGCAAAGGACAGCCTGGACCTCCTCAGAGCACTGAGGCAGAACCTCTGCCAGCGAATCCCACACTGCGTGGGAGTAACAGCCAAATAAGCAGGCGGTAATAACCGATCTCGACCCAGAACTGGCTGAGGAGAACAACCTATTGCCATATTTGTCCAGCCTCTTAGAGTCCTTATCCGGCGGAGCCATGGGAAAGGCACTCTGCGATGTCGAGGCCTTCGCATAGGGTGAGTGGTCAGGAAGGCGGGATCACCAGGGGCCGGATGCTGAAACTTAGCGATGTTCTTATCCACCGGTGCCCCCGAGGCAGACCACAACCAAGTGCCCAAGAGAACTTCGGTAAGGGCCTCATTGAAAGGGAGCAGCGGCTCAGACGACGTAGACGCAGTCTGGAGCACCTTCGTAAGGAGGTTTGTCTTAAGGGCCCCCCGTAGGGAGGTCGAGATGGAGAGCCTCAACGGCACGACGCAGCACCATAGTACAAGAAGCGCCTTCCTCCATAGTAGGCGGAGGCGAGGCAATCCCCCGGGTCAGAAGACACATCAAGTTCACCTGCATCTTGAAGGCCATCCACCCAATCCTACTGGGAGTCACACTGTCACGCAAGGGGGTCCTCTAATCCGTCCCAGTCCTTGTCTGGCTCCGGGGTAGAAGGAGCCGGACGCGGCGGCAGGGCCGGAGCCGGGGTCAGCGGAGCCGGAAGCGGCGCCAGCCGGGGCCGCGCCGGTGCCGCATCCCAACATGGATCCCAGGCTGGAACAAAATGGTCTAGAAACCGGGGCGGGGCGGGATAAACGGCACCCAGTGCGGCACCTGCGGTGGAGCCAGGGGCGGCGCTGGAGCCGGAGCCAAGGGCTGCGCCGGAGCCAGCGGTGCTGCACCTTGTGGCGCTGGAGCCGAGGGTGCTGGATCCAGTGGCTATGGGGCTGGAGCCAGAGGCAATGCCGCGGGTCAACAGGATCTGGACACGAGACCGCGGGGCTCGCAGGCGCGCCGGCGGGAGCCCGAGGCCTAAACAGGGAGTCAATGGCAGCAAGAGCCCCTGTCCCCCACGTCCGCCTCCGGGGAGCGACGGGGGGGGCGTCAGAGCGAACGTGATTCTTCAACATCTTTTTATGGCGTCGCTTACTGGAATCTGAAGGTGAAGACTTAGAGTAGGAGAAGCAACGGCTCCGGTCCTGCGAGCAGTCCTGCGAACGGCTCCTAGACCCGGAGCGGCGGTGAGAGGAGTGCCGGACCTCCAGCAACTTCCGGCGCCGCTCCCGTAATGCCTTCGGGGCCATGGCACGGCAGTCCCGACAATCCCGGGAGTCATGGTCATGCTCCAGGCAGTAGCGGCAGATATCATGGGGGTCCGCCACCGACATATTACGGTGGCACGACCCACAAGACTTAAAGCCAGGCATCTCTACGTGCACCAGGAGACCAGAGAAGGAGGCAAAAAGTCTAAAAAAAAGTGGTATAAAAGTGACAGAGGTATGTGCTCAATCCGGATCTGCGCTATCGGTGCGGAAAAAGAAAGAACTGACATCAGAGTGCATGGGTGGCGCCTAAGTACTCTTTGTGACGTCATCTCGGCGCCTACGACGCCAGTGACCGACGGGGAGCCGCAGGACACCACCTACTGGGGCCAGAGGAACTGCTAAGCAGAAAAACTTTCCGGATCCAGCCTGATGCTTGGGGATATTCTAAGGTAAGGAATCTATCACTAAAGTGTCTCTTTCAGATATAAACTTATATTATGATAAATATATTTTCTCAAAATCGCGTCAGGTGCTACCTCCTTGCGCCCTCGATATGAGATTGCCACATGACCATAAATAAAAGCATTTGATTAGTTCATAACATTTCCCATTGTAACAGTTGGAGGACCCCACCCATTTTAGTCATTCTCTCCACAGCGTTTGATGAGGCATACCCCTTCTGCTTAGAGAGCGTTTATGAAAAGTTTTTTTGCTGTGTAAACATATCTTATACTACACACAACATGCAACGATCATCTTGATCAATATTCATGGTCTGTACATTAGCCTTCCACGTGTGATGGCCATGCATCTTAAACGTTACATCAAAAAACAAATCTATGTTACACGATGCCCCTGGTGTGTCTGTGTGCACATTATTGTGCTGCCTTTCAGCCTGGGTATTGTTGGCTCGAAGGGGTATCATTAGCCACGGGCAGAGTGCACATCCTAGATCACATGTGACAAACAGTAAACAGTAATGTGTAGATTTGTATTGCTGTATGCTCTGTTGTCAGGCTTTACAAGTATAGTAGTGTGTCATATGTGAGACTTTCAGATTCACTTTGACATGCATTGCTTGACTGTAATGAACGTTAAATCTATGTATGACGTAGCCTCACTGCTGATCCTCCCTCCATCCGAGCACATTCACTTGTGCACTGCATGATAGCAACACTTTCAATAATACCGCAAACTACTTACATGCGTGTCTGTGCACATCAACAACGTGATGTTGGCCATTCAATGTTTTCGAACAGCATCTCATTAGCGATAGTTGCCGCCCTCCGGTACATGCTACATTCATGTAAACTGCGCATTCTGCGACGTCAAAATTGCAACAGAAACACACATAGGTACACTTCCTGGCCAGGCAGGAACTGAACACCCGGTCTCCGGAACAATTATTCACACTCCTACGCTAGCCTGGTATTCGCAAGACCAGCCCACTTTGCGTACGTATAAATAGGATAATGACGACGCCACATGTCCCAGTTCTTCCACACTGCCTAAGGTGATATGGCCGCATCCACCTCGCATATCACAATGCGCAATAAAAAAAGGGATCAATAAGGCGTACGCCATCCTGGCAATTAACATTGCATCTGAATTGTGAACACTGCTGCCCGTCGTATTTGGACATACAAAAATGACAGCGGGTGAGCAGTGGGGCCTGGGTGCACAGGGGCTTCAATTGAGCACGGTGCTGCGAGAAGGGTGGGGTGCATCAGCCTGGGTGCGCAGGTGCGAACAAGCGATATTGCCCTCCGTAATGATGTGATCTCTGACCTCAATCAGTAACATCTCCGTCTCATTTTAAGGACCTGCTGCACCGTACTGTAGGCCTGAGCAGCGCAGCCCTACAGATACGTGTTGAGCGCAGTGCTGCGGGAGGGGTGGGGTGCATCAGCCTGGCTGCGTAGGTGCGAACAAGCAATGTTGCTGTGCATAATGATGTGATCTCTGACCTCATTCAGTAACATCTCCGTCTCATTTTAAGGACCTGCTGGACCGTACTGTAGGCCTGAGCCAATGGGCAGAGCTGCCCTACAGACACGTGGCATTGCCTTGTAGGGCACTGTAGTGAGATGATTACTAAGTGTACATCCACACAGTCTTGCGCCACTGCATTACACGTGCACATTAATGCTTCTAGCATGTGCTCTGTTCCTTTGTATGTAAACGTTGGCATAACATATTATTTAACCTTGTGTATTCTTGTGCACTCCAACTCCTCTTTGAGCCACGATTACCACTAACAGTTGGTAGATCGTACTTCAAGAAGAAAGGATGCACTGAACTGGTGTTCTCTATTAAGCTTCAAACAAACCTTCATTTACCTCCAAACGTTTCCACCATTATATTTTTTCTCCCTTTTCAGACACTGAATTAGTTGCCCCGAAATGGGTGGAGTGGGTGCTCACCCCGTGATTATGCCCTGGGCATTCTGATGCCTTCCAAAGTGGTATCAAGACACCGTTCCCGACCGGACACCTGCTGTGCCACCATACAGAGGCACCTTGGAGTCGGAGCTTGCACCGGGATGTCGTGTTGCTGTGGGTGACTGAGCATTTACGGAGCACGTCCGTTACTTTGCGGAAAGCAACTTATCATGGTTGCGAACACGGATTAATTTCTAGTAGCGGATGGTCTTTTTGTCTTAACTCGGACCTTTTTGAAACACGGGATTCTTACTATAATGAGTCCGTATACCACTTGTTAAGTCACATCTTCTTAAACATGGTAGATGCTGCGGCCTGGTTTACCTCGAACGACAATGATGTTTTGATGCATTTCTAGGCTCATCACTCTGTATACATTGTGGTGCTCCGCTTCCAATATACTGCATTTGCTCCTAATGACTGGGCGGACCAATAGAAAACAATCTATCATATTGATGCCTTGATGAAGTCTCTGTGTGGGACGAAACACGTGTTGGCGATTTACGTGCTGGGAGAATCTTTTTTTATGAAATGTGAATACTAATAAAGGAAAAAATTGACGAAATCTGAAGAGGACTCTCTTTGAATTCACCTTGGATTACTTGGACCCCGTTGATGCTTGAACATTGTGCTATGTTTTCGTTCTCTATGATAGTTAGAGTTCTTTCGGAGGGCGTAATATTTAAGCCAAGACCTAAATATAACTGATTGTTAGGTGTGCTGTAATTAGAATCTCATTCTTTAATAGTTGAACACACCGATGGTGGCAGGTGAGCAGGGAAACCTCAGTGCGCAGGATCTATAATTGAGCACAGTGCTGGGGTATGAGCTGGGGTGCAGCAGCCTGGGTGCACAGGTTTAGGCAAGCGATGTTCCTGTAGCAAATAATCTAATCTCTGGCCTCATTCATACAGGTTTCATTTTAAGGACTTGCTGGACTGCACTCTTTCTCGCGGACCCCAGCGTCCTAGACACACGGGTGACGGGAGGTAAACAGTGAGGGCTGGGTACAGTGGACCGATGCTCTGTCTCCTCCTCCCTCTGTTCTTTTGACTCTCCCTCCCCTTCTCCCTTCCACCCATTCCCATTCTCACTATCTTCCTTTCAGTCTGACTACCTTTCTTTTTCTCTTGGACATAGCACACATACTTTTCATATGTTTCATTTTTGTCTTGCAGGATTTGTACGCTGCTTCCGGAGGAGTCCCAGCCACTTATTTCATGTTATGGTGTTGTTTCTTCGAATAAAGTTGCTTTTCCATTGATTTGTGTTGTTTTAATAAAGGTTATTTTTTTTTACCAATAAATAAGTGAGTGTATACGTCTTCTTTATTGGACAACACTTGTCTGTAGTTTATTGTGAAAATCGTCTGTTTATAGGAGGTTATGAGGGAAAACATTTGTAATTTTGTGTTGCACCTACCAAATATAAACCAACAGACTATTACATAAATGAAGCCTTTGGAATTCTACAACTGCAAGGGTTCTATGCGTGTATCACTTTATTACAATCCCATGAGTACTGCCCGTGTTATTACAAACCAATAAGGCACAGCCTAGGACCACGAGTCTTTAAGGACTGGCGAGGCCCACCCAGTAAAGTCCCCGAGGGTGGCGATCCCCGGACTTCAGTTGGCCTCGAAGCCCCCCGAACAATTAGTAAACAATACCCGGGGAGGTGGCGATCCCCTAGGCTGGGAAACGTCTCTGTGCCCTCTAGCGCCTAATTTACATATAAGATTAAGGTCCCCAGCCCTGCACAGACCCCGCAATATAATAATAGGATTGGCCCCAGAACATTACCCACCTGGGGGGCTCATTTAAATGAACGGGTGAGACCCCGCTTCATTTTTTTTGTCTCCATTTTTACCATCCGTATCCGCTTTATTGAAGTGATACGAGGTTTTCCTCCTCTCGCTTCAAGGAGCCAAACAAGTATTTGCTATCACAGGGTGGAAGCCATGCTCCCGCCCTTTAGTAGCAAACATAAATGTCCCACGGATGCACACCCCGGGACATTGTATGAGCTGCGCTGTGACGTGGCGCTCCCTAGGGCCATGATGCATTGGTTACTGCATAACTACAGAATTCGTGTATAAACGCATACTAACACTACTTGCACATGTGTAGTACAGAGACCAGAGTGCACTGAAGAGGCAGAGGAAGCCCAAAATCTAAAAATATAAATCCTACCAGAGATCGGATGACATAGTTCAACGAGCCAATGACCCTGGGATGAGTAAAAACAGCTTCACAAAGAAAACAGGTCTTCAGCACAATGCAAGCAAGCTCGAAATATTGGCGAGTGCTGCCTTCTTTTTACCTTCTCCCGCTTGTCGCCAAATTTATGTAGTGAAGAGGCAGACAGCAGTGTAGATTTATTGCAGGAAAACAAGACAGCTTAAACAGCCACCAACAGGACCAGACAGCAAGGCACCATCTTCTCAAGCACCGTGTACAAACGCCCCAAGATTCCGCTGATGACAGCCCTACATTCTAACATTACAAACTTACATTCTCGTAGCATTACATACTAACATTCTACTATGACTTACATTGCAATACTACACAGAGCACATGACTTTACAGCAATTAGCTCATGGTTTCATCCACTTGAGACCGGTAGGGGCGAGTAGTTCGGTTCCCACTCCAAGTATTGTATAAACGCAAACTAACCTAACTTCCACAGGTATGCTACACCGCCCAGAACACATCACTTTACAGCACTGAACTCACAATTTAGGCTCGCGGTTTAGTCCCAGAGTCTTCACACCAGTAGCGGTGATTAGTTAGCTTCCCACTCCCTATATAATATAAACGCATACTAACACTAATTTCACAGTTACACTACAGCGGCCAGTATGCTACAGCGCCCAGAGCCCATCACTTTACACCAATCAGCTCGGTTTGATCCCAGAGTCTTCACATCGGCAGGCGTGGTACTTGGCTTCCGGTTTAGTATAAACGAACGGTAGCGGTCAGTAGTTCGCTTCCCACTCCCTGTATGGTATAAACACCTACCAACACTACTTCCACACGTATGCTACAAAGACCAGACCACATCACTTTACAGCAATGAGCTCATAGTTTAGGCTCTCAGTTTTATACCAGAGTGTAGCAGCATCTCATCTCAGCACCATGTCACTCTGAGCAACACAGCACTTTCAGACCGGTAGGAGTGACTACTTCGCTTCGCACTCCCCCACAGAGGTTACAGCGCTCCTATCCTCCTCTTTCCTACTCTTTTCGCCCTTTTTTTCCCCTCACTCGCTTGAACGGAATCACAAAATGGCGGCCAACACTTCCTAGTTGCAACCGCTCCCAGCGCTCGCAGCCAATAAGCAGCAAGCCCATGCTCGTAACGCCTCAGCCAATCAGATGGAGGAATTCCCAAATATCAATATCTGTAAATTTTTATATTTCTTCAAAACTACTGAATGGACTTACACCAAATAAACGAAAGCGTGCTTTCTAGACCAAGACCCTTCTCCCTGCCAAATTTGGGGTAGTTGCGTTCACCCGTTCGACCTGTAGCCTTGTCTAAAGTTTCCTACGGAAATTAACATGGAGAAAACACGTTTTGGGACCCCGCTTTTATCTCGCCCCCCCCCTTGATGAATCACCCCCAAACTTGTAACATAGGAGCTGATATGAACAAAGAATTAGTGTGGAAAATGTCATCAAGATTCATCAAACTACGCCAAAGTTATAAGCAAAATAAAAAATGCTCTTCCTATGGGAACTTGGCCCTAACTAGAACTACCTACTGGGGAACGCTATATATAGATATAGATATAAAGACATAGATATATCATGAAGAATTGATAATATGTGCCCTGACAGCAGTGCTATGTCATGAAAATTATGTCATGAAGGACTTCGAGAACAAGTCATTGTGATCGGAAACTGAACAAATGCAATTGGGTTGATCAGTAGCCCTATACAATTAGTAGGCTTCAACAGCAAACCATGAAGAAAAAAAAAGGGGCAGAGGGTTGGTGGGGGGATGGGGATCCAGCAAAAGCGTGTAATAATGGCAACATAGGTTGATTCGGTGAGACCCTAGTACTGCTATGGAATTCTGATACCAAATAGTGATACAGTATGAATGAACGAACAGATCAAGATGAGGTTAAAAAATAAAAATAGGATGCAAAATGTTTTAAACCACACTACGCCTCAATAAAAGCTTCCTCACAAAGCCTCATGATCGCCGTGGGTGACCTATGTGGCAAATGTAGTTAATCTTTTGAAGAAGTATATATTAGGATCATTACAGAGCTTAACCTTTAATAGCATTATGTCCAGGTAGTTGCGCTTCTCCTCCAAAACTATATTAAATTGACTAGACTCTTTACTTGTAGAGCAAGTAGTGCCTCCGTGTTTGTTATGGCTGAATAAATCATCGCAGACTGAACTTCATCCCCTTTGAGTAAGTTTTCTTTTACTACCTGTGTTGCTTGAGAGCAGCAACAGAAAATGTAATCACATTGGGTGCAGTAATAAAGAACGCAACGTCTAAGACAGAGGGTTGCAAGCTGTTTTGATGTAAACAGCAGCAACACAAAAAAATGATGGACAGAATGCTGAACATTGACAAACATTCACCCCTAGCACAGAGATCTGGGCCTAAATCCATGATGTTTTTTCGCTCACCATGCCATTCCAGTTTGGAGCCAGATGTGGGTCCCTTGCATACTGTGCCAATGGATTCAAGCTAGCTTGGCTGATATGGGGCGATACCCAGAGACCGGTTAGACGATGCTTATTTCTGGTCAAGGGGGGACCAGACCTGGCAGTTCGGGCTAGGCTGTTCCCATGAGGAGCATAGTCCAGATTGATTTGCATATGGCTGGGTCCAAACTGTGGTGGTGTGGTGAGCAAAATAATAAAGGATTGAACCCAGACCTTTTGACTGGGGGTGAGTGGTAGAAAAGTTTCAACATTCTGTCCATCATCTTGTGTTTGCTTTGATGTAAACAGACCCGAAAGCTTTGGAATATACACAAGTATATGAGTTTGTATGTGTTCTGCGTTACACCTTGTAATATAGTTAAATATTAGGTGTGGTATTTTTTCCATATCTAATACCACTTAGTTAAAGTGGTAATAGGTACTCCCACAGTACCAAAAAACATAAAATTTGCCACTCTACGTTAAAATTTAATGCTGGTTTGTGTACAGTGCGACAAAAATATAGAGACATTTTAAAAACAAAAGTTATAGCCTTACAGAATAAATGAGTAGTACCGCAATAGTATTGCGCTACTCACAATTTATACAAAATATGGCTAAGAAACCTACATAAATTTTGCACTACCTATTACAACTCTAGTAAAGTATTAATAGGTAAGGTGAAAATACCTAACCAAATACTTCTTACCTATATCACAAGCCATAACATAGAACATGCCCAAAGCAGAAAAGCAGGCAGTGTCTGCACAAACCTCTCTGCAGGGCTATCACAAGCATTTTAGAACTTGCTGGTACCTTTTTAAAAAAAAATCACAGTTTCTTAGGCCTTTTTTTATCAGGGGGCAAGGGGGGTTGTAATTTTGTTTTATCATTTCTTACCTTTGTCTCTCCTCTTGCTGGAAGTGATTTCTCCCGCCTTGATCCGTCACAGCTGTTAATGCAGATTGAGCGGAGGGTAGGCACTTTGCTCTTACTCACTTCCGCTTCCCCACCCGGAGCAGCAGTTGGTGTGCTAGCTTGGGGACGCTCTACCACTATTTAATACGCATGCCTGAGCAGGCGGACGGCAGAAAAGCAGGCAGTGGCAGTGTCGGCACAGACCTCGCTGCAAGGCTATCACGAGCATTTTAGAACTTGCTGGTACCTTTTTTAAAAAAATCACAGTTTTAGGCCTTTTTATCAGGAGGGTTGTATTTTTGTTTTAGCATTTCTTACCTTTGTCTCTCCTCTTGCTGGAAGTGCTTTCTCCCGCTGGTCCATCGCGACTGTTAATGCCGAATGAGCCGAGGGCAGGCACTTTGCTCTTACTTCCGCTTCCCCACCCGAAGCTGCAGTTAGCTTGCTAGCTTGGAAACGCTCTACCACTATTTAATACGTATGCCTGACCGAACGCGCAGCTGACACGACCAGCGGGCACGCCGAAGGCAAGCCTGTCTGCGTCCGTCTGCGCCAGGCCGGGTCCAGGGGCCAGACTCTCTGCCCGTATCGCAGTAATTGGGAAGTACACTGGGGAAGATTTACGTAATTTATGCCCACAGACCAATGTAAACATAGTTTAGACATGCTATCAACCTCTCTGCAATGCACTCATTGTCCATACAACACGACTGCTCACTTAAGAGGGGTGGGGGTAAAACATAAGCTCTGCTTAGCACTAATCAATTGCAGATCCCTTAATAAACATGAATACGAAATCCATGATTATATCGTTGACAATCAGACAGATGCTCTATTCATGACTGAAACATGGCTGAATGAGGGGTCGACCCCAGAGATACTCTTAGCCCTCCCGCCAAATTATGGCATCCTCAGATTGGATCACCAAGTCAATCGCGGGGGTGGAATAGCAATTATACATAGACTGACCCTACAATGCACTTTGTAGACCGCTACTATTGTAGATGCGAAGCAGCCTTTTTCTCGATCTCAGTGGCGTGAACTGCATTATAAAGGGCTTTCTGATTTACCGCCCTCCAGGTCCCGCCACTCAGTTTGCATCCAGTTTAGTGGAGCAGCTAATACAATCCGCACTTCGATATAACAAAGTGCTAGTTTTGGGGGATCTGAACTTACATTTGATGATAAAACTAATTGGGAAGCATATTCTCTCTGTCAGGAACTGGCTACCCTCCAGCTTGCTCTAATATCGATACTCCTGACTCACAAACATGGCCACATATTAGACCCAATCTTTGCCAACTAGTCTGATCTGGCAACGGAACCTCCAATCGAAGTCCCTTTGTCGGATCATCTCATTCTCTACAGGCACGAAGGGTCTAATCACGTAAAATTGGAAATAGGCAAGATTCATCCACGCAAGCTCTAGTCACACCCTCCAGCAGAGATGCCCTCCAAAGGGCAACAATATTGATATTGAGGTGGTGTGTAGCACAGTGGACAAATGGATCACAGAAGCACTAGATAAAGAAGCCCCCTGGACATCTAGTGCTCCGATCAGACTGTTAAAATCTGCCCCTTGATTCAATGAAGAATTAAAAATAGATAAGAAAGCATGAAAGCGGCTAGTACTTTTAAGGAGGAAAGATTTCTAAGAGCCTAGGAAGTCCGAATACAAAACAAAATTAAAATACTATCATTCCTTTGGTGCCAGATAGCTTCCTCCAGAAAATAACGGCGCAGATCTCAGGCTTGCTCTGGGGCAGCCAACCAGCTAGGATCGCTCACACAAAATTGAACAGGGGATGGTACGACGGTGGTATTGCGCTACCCAACATACAACTATACTATTGGGCGGCCCAGCTGAAAATTATTAACCAGTGGATACACGCCCCGCAGGAAGACCCGGCGTTTAGGGCAGACAGGGAACAATTGGGAACGAACAGTTTGCTGACCCCACTGTACCACCGTGGTGTCGCGGCGAAGCTGACGGGGCCTACGAAACACACAGTGCGTCTCTGGTACAAGGCACAGGCGAAGTTGAAATGGGACGGAATCATCACTAAACGTACCCCTTTATGGGACGCGAAGGCGTTGGGCCATTTGCGGCGCTATAAGGGCTTTGAACAGTGGGATAATATCGGTATTTCGACAGTGGGGGATATGTGGGAGGGAGATGGTGTGATATCATTTGCAACCCTACAGGCACAATATGAGTTGAGAGAAACAGAACTGTACAGGTACATTCAGATCAGACATGCACTGCGAGCGGCGATCCCGCCTGACACATCCCCACCTGAATCCTCCCCCCTAGAAGACCGTTTGCTCACGGACTACTTGCAGGAGGGGGCGACTTCGATAACATACCGTAAATTACTCAACAACATACCTGACCCACTGGGGAGACTGAAGGACAAGTGGGTGTTGGAGGTGGGGGATCTGGATGACACTGAATGGAACGCAGCATTGGCGTCCCCGCGCGAAGCAGGCATTTCTTCTAAATTCCGCCTTGTACAGTTGAAAATCCTACACCGGATTTACTATACTCGCACGACACTGCACAAGCTGCACAGGGCTGAGCATCCTTATTGCCTTAGGGGCTGCGGGGCAGAAGGTTCGTTTCTACATACGATTTGGAGCTGTCCGCGGCTGATTAGTTACTGGCAAAGAGTGTTGCGCACCATGGCCCAGGCACTACACACCACCCTTGCTATGGACCCGCGGTTGTGCCTGTTGAATGTCTGGGGGCCGACTGACCTCACCTTTTATGCAAGAACATGGGTGACGGTGGGGTTGGTGACGGCAAAACGAGACATAGCGCAGAAATGGGGATCGGCTGACCTGCCCACGCTGGCCCAGTGGACCAGAAACATGGATATACTCATGCTGACTGAGAGGGCAGTGTATAAGCTGAGGAGTAACCCGCGCAAATGGAATGGGGTGTGGCAAACGTGGAACTCCTACAGAGGGGACATATGCGAACCACTAGAAGAGGATGACCTTGAAGGATCTGAGAGCGAGGGGGACCTCTGATTGAATGTGAGGATGACTGTTGGGTGCTTTACATGGGTGAGAGTTGGACTTGCATGAGGGGGGGTGGGGTGCGGAGAGGGGGTGGGACAGGGGACATGGAATCGCTTGATAAGTTCCTCGCAGTGGACTGGGATGCAGGATACAGGAGATACTACCTCACCAACATGCAGAGCTATGTGTGCAGTTTTTCTTGTTTAAGTTGTTTATATGCAAACCACATCGAAAAACCTGAAAATGCAACCGATATCTTTTATAATATGTGTATACTGCCTTTCACCATGTCACTTGATTTGCCACAGTTCCACACGGCACTCGAGGGCCGGTAAATATTCTGACTCAGCGTCTAATGTGCCTCATGGGCGCCTCATGATTGTATGTGTTCAAGTGACTGATGGTGTATACTTATACTAACTGTGTTTTGCAACAAAAATAAATATTTCAAAAAAAAAATACTATCATTCCCTTATAAGAAGAACTCTTGCAACCTATTACAAGGATAGAATAGGACAAGAGGTGAGCTCGTCCAAATAACTATTTAGCATTTATAAAGACATCTCCTCGCTCGCAAGAACTGAGTCTCCAACTACCAGCTCAGTAGAATCATGCAATCAAAATGGCAGATTTCTTTGCGGAGAAGATAGCAAAGATCTACACTACCTTCCAGGATGAGGCACGCAACGGGATCTCGTCAGGTGTAGAAGACCGTCATGGAGGAGGCATTCCGCCTCTCCAAATTTAATCCTCCCCCTGTGAAGATCTCAAAGGCATAGCCTTAAGTATTACACCCGGCTCCCCTAGAGACCCTGCAACACCCAAAACGTTGAGAGAAGGCCTAGAAATCCTAATACCTTACATTAGGCATCTCCTTGAACTCTCCTTTGCTGGTGGTGTAGTTCCAAAACGGTGGAAGCAAGCAGTTGTTCTCCCCATAAAAAAGAAACCGGGTGCCAGCTCGAATCACTTCGAGAACTTCTGCCCTGTCTCACTCTTTCCCTACTTTGCAAAAATAGCCGAAAAAGTGGTCAATACTCAACTGACCGCCCATGTGGACCGGCACAGTCTACTCCACCCTACTCAATCAGGCTTTAGGGCTACTTACTCCACAGAATCTGCGCTGCTCTTGTCAAGTTAGACAATCCGCAGACATGTAGAGGAGGGTCAGACAGTCGCACTGATCCTTTTGGATCTCAGTGAGTCCTTTGACACTGTCTCAGTGAAGGGGGTTGGACAAAAAGGCACTAAAATGGATGGCTGCCTTCTTGCAAGACCGGAGCTTTCACGTGGCCCTTCGACCTCACTATTCTAAAAGTCTTCCACTGTCTCAAGGGGTCCCTCAGAGCTCTATACTGAGTCCCACCATTTTTAATCTTTAAGGCGCCTCATTGGCAGAGATTATAGCAAAGCACAGAATCACTGTTGTGTCATATGCAAATGACACGCAATTAGTGGTCTCGCTATCACAACCTGCGAGGCAGCAGCCACAAATCTGTCCACTTGTCTACAGGATCTATCTTCCTGAATGAAAATGAATAGCCTAAAACTTAATGGCAGCAAGACCGAGATTCTAGTGTTGGGGAAATCTCCCTCCCTCTGGTCATCGGCGTGGCGGCCACAAACATTGGGCCCCAACCCCTCCCCAAGTAATCAGGTCAAGAACTTGGGTGTGTGGCTAGACTCCATTCTCTGCTTTGAGGCTCACACCAAAAAGGTGGCAAGGAAGTGCTTCGGCGTTTTGCTCGTATTACGGAAAACTCTGGATGTGCTCCTCTTCTCAGCCAGGAAAACCCTAGTCCATGCACTGGTTACATCTAACCTGGACTATTGTAATATTTTATACCTGGGAGCAGCAAAAAAATGCGTGCATAGGTTCCAATGCATTCAGAATGCAGCTGCCCGCCTTGTGCTGATGCTGCCTAGGAGAGTCTCGACCAAAAAGCTCTAGCTACCCTACACTGGCTGCCACTTAAGGAGAGAATACTTTTCAAATCTTTGTGTATCAGCCATAGCATCTTGCAAGGAAAGGGGCCGAGGTACCTACACAATCTACTCACTCCCTATACCCCTACTCGTCATCTTAGATCGACCGGTGCTCACCTGGTTAGAATTCCTAAAACTTAAAAAAGCAAGATTCGAAGCCCGCTCCTTCAGCTATTTCGCCTCTAAGCACTGGAATGCACTCCCTCTCATCCTATGGGCAGAACCATTGAAGCCACTTTTTCTGAAGAAATTGAACACCTGGCTCTTCTGCACCCAGGTCTCTTGCCTTCTGTTTCCTGCCCTTTACATCTTCACGAATCTGTGCGTCAGCGCGAGGACACAACAGTAGCTGTAACCAGGCGCTTTACAAGCTTGTTTATTATTATTAAAGTGTACATAAAAACAACATGCCTGCCATAAAGCTTTGTAAAGGCAGTCGTTAGCAAATCAGCTAATGATTTATCACTATGAATCATAGTAGTACAGCGAAATACGCCCATATTTTGCAAAAATACTGCGCTAACAGATCCTACAAAGTTTAAGTAAATTAAGACTTACGCAAATAGTTACACAACTTACTTGCACTAACCAAAATAAGGATCTGCGCACCATAATATTTAATCCTGCTAAGTTGTAACAAAATCTGAATGGCGGATTTCTTCATACACAACGTATAAACATTTATGTAAAATGCATTGAATTTAAGCATGTTTTGGGACCCCAACAACATTTGCATATTAATATATACTTTGGACAAAAAAGATTCCAATTTTCTGAAACACTAACTCAACATTTCCTTTAATTTACACACTCAACTTTAGGCCACTCCACTGTAAGCAATTTACAGTATGCCACTTCACTTTATAACACTACATTATAAGCCACTACACTGTATGCTAATTCACTGTACGTTACTCCACTCCACCCATCTGCACTGTACGCCACTGCAATGTACACCAGTATGCTATTATACTGTTCCCCACTATATTCTTTTACTCTTTCATGAATGCCACTTTACTGGACGTCCCTAAAATGTGCTGCTTGCAACAGTACACTATTCCACTGTACCCAATTTACGCTAGTCCACTATATTCTATTCTACTATGGGCCACATGAAGGTTCACTACTGGAGTTTATGCTATTCCATTGTCCGCTACTAAAATTAGCAACTGTCTTAGCCATGTAAACACTTAAGATTGTCAAGAGTGAAAGCCTCCAAATTTTGTTCAGTTGTGGTTTGATGGGATAAAGGGAAAAAAGAAAGCAAACGTCAACGGTCAAATAATTATCTGCCAGACTAAGGGTAAAAAGATTCATAATCGAGGGGGGAGTGATGTGATTGGTAATGAATACGCCTACTTACAAAAACCACCACTCTTGGAAATAACCCTGATATTTTCACAAATGGCATGATTGTGAAGGGAAATAAGTATGGTCATAGTTTATAGCCCCCCACCCCGAACCCTCTGTTCCCCCTACGATTATGGTTTCAATTTCTTTCCTTGCCTCATAAGTAAAATCTTTGAGAAGGGATAGAGGAAACCCAGGTACTAGATTCATCTTCTCGAAAGGTAGGCTCTTAAGTAAACTAGTCTCATTTTGATGTCTTTGCAACCCACAGGATGGTCTCTTAAACCTTCAAAAATGCTCTTTATTGTTTGGTCCCCACAAACTTGGTTCTCTGCATTTCCTTAGATGCACTCTAAGCTTCATCAACACCTTAAGACCACCTGCTCCAGCAATCTCCACTAATTGGCAGGTTAATAACTTGCCCTTATACGGTCTAAGCTAAAGGAATTATGAGGTCTTGTGAACACATTCGTTGTTAATGGTCTACTTGCTGTGTCACAGAAGCCCTGATTTGCCTTCATCTTTTGCACAATGGTCAGACTTTTCCTGTAGTACAAATGCGAACACTGAAAAATTTCCTTGATATTCACCAAGGAGGCCTCTTGAGTTGAGAATAAACTATACATTGTCTTGGGCGCAGGAGAATACCCCCACCTAATCATGTTTTAATGCATTTGATTGTGACAAAAAAAAAAGAGGTAACAAAAATAAAATCAACATATTTAAAACATTAGAAACATATTTAAAACATTTGGAATGTAATTATTGGTAACCACTGCTTATGTTTATTAAGCTTGTAAAGCGCACAGCTACTCAAAGTGTACCGGCGCTAGCTCCTGAAGAAAGAATGAACGTGTATCAGGTTAAAACAGCAAGGTCTTGAGTCCTTTTTTAAAAAGCACTGGCTCCTGAGTAGTCCTCAGGGCTAAAGGCAGTAGGTTCCTGGCCAAACCAGCCTATGCACAAAGGAGTTTCCACCAAGACGCTGGCGCTTAAACTTCAGGATCAGCATCAGCCACTGGGCAGAGGACCGCAGCACTCTGCCAGGCACATAAAAGGCAAATCTTCTCTGAAGATATAGAGGGCCGGTATCATACAAGTCCTGGTGAGCGATGGTGAGCATTTTGAAATTCAGGCGGGACTCCACTGGCAGCCAATGCAAGGCTCGCAAGTGTGTCCGCACACTATCTCTAGGAGAAAGCCCCCTTAGGAGTCTAACTGCTGAATTCTGCACCACCTGAAGTTTTTTAACCAGGGACCCCGAGCAGCTTACCAGGAGCGCATTGGCGTAGTCCAGGCGGGAAAGGATCAGCGCACGGACAACGGTTTCTCTAGAAGCATTCGGCAAGAGGAAGAAACTTAGATAACCAGGGACTCAGAACACTTGTGCTAGAAATTGTTTTAAAACGTAACACATCCAATGGTTTCTCTGCTTAACTAATCAGTGTCTTTAGTACCACTAAATCTAAATTGAACGTTAAAACTTGACACTTTTTCAGTATAATACTTAAAATTTACATTTTTGTAGTAACATACTGTCAAATTTCAAGTAAAATGAGAGAGAAGGCATAATCTGATCCACAGGAGTTTTAAAAATTGAGATTTTGGAATCTCAAAGTAGACATACAAGTTCTCAAAGAAAACCAAGTAATTTAATTGGAGTGATTGTGAACAGAATATATAATACAAGTACTCACACATTGCTGATATCAACGGTTAAAGTCGTATACATAGCTGATTTAGGTGAATCTCTTTGATAGTTACAATTTCAATTTCTCATCAGAGAATGTGAAATGTATGGCTATTAACATCTTTTTTTGCTGAAGAAGCCTGTGACTGTCTCACTTTAAGAAAAAAGGATAATGTTTCTTCCTTTGTCAGGATGTCCATGAAAAGATGCGTCATAGCAGGAGCCTACATGGCATTTCTTTTACTATTTGCAAAGGAAGTCTTCTATATGACTGTGAAGACTCTGGAGTGTTAAAAAGCTTTGAAGTGATACAGGAGAGACAGGTATAAAAATAAGACTAGCTAAGGCTACAGGCTATTCTGATATTTCTCAGTTGATTTGATGTTTTTCCATGTAATGGCGTGAAGCTCACTTATCCAGATGGATTCCGGATAGTGATACAATTTAACTACAAAATATTAGACTTCCTTTTGCAAGCATCGGGAGTGACAGGCATAAATAACAACAATTTTCCCAGCGGAGGTCAAGTTATTGCTCAAAATCCCTCCAAACCTCCCTGCTGTTTTCTTAACAGCAGCAACATATGTCTTTTGATAACTGGCTAAGATAACATTTTCCAAAAGTTTCCGAAACCTGCTGTGAAAAAATGGGGTGATTTGGGGTCTTTTAAACAAAAAAAGAATCATCCACCTGCTAATAAACAAAAGGAAACAGCTCAGCATGCCTTTTCAAGGCTGTTACTGTTTAAAATAATGAACTCAAGGGCGGGTAGTAGAAGGTTCTCTTAATTTGCATATGCAGATTATATATTGTTTCTGACGGCACTAACGTGACTCGGCTTGTAAATCAAGGTTACAGGGAGAAAAGCATAATCTGCAATTGTTTGTGGAAAAACAACTATGACTTTGAGTGTACATTTTCAATTGAGTTATTAAGTCTATAAGGTGATCTAAACCAGTTATAGGAATTAAGCAAAGCACGTCATTTATGACAGTAAGTAAACTGTCGATATCAGTTAATACCCATTTGAAAAGCTCGCTAAAACACTACATTCTAGAGGTTCATGGAAAAATATACCTTAGCAAGAATAAATTACTGGAATTCCTAATCCATAGTTAAAGTGATAATTTACTCTACAATTGTGCAGTATACAGAAAATAATGCAGATTTAAGTCTTACAAGGTTCTGCTTCTTTTGTAATTCTTCCAGATATCCTAGAATGTCTTCATCTGCTACATCAAAAGCAGTCTGGCCCTACAAAAAAATACAATAATGTAAGAATAACTGAATTGCAACAGAGGTTAAAAGCAAGATTTATTTTAACCAGATGAGGTGTTTGAGCTTTAATCATTTGAGACTGAACATATTCCATTTTGACCTCGACAGCCACCATTCTCTGCTTTATGGTGCCAAATACATAATGCGCCTTTACAAAGAAAACCATCAAGAGCCAATTCCTCTTGATCCTCTGCCGACTTTTCATGAAGTAGTAGACTTTGTACACTTGTAAAAAAATTAATATTTAGAGAACATCCCTTGTATGTGTGTATATATGTATCATATTTTATTTTTCACATCACTGCACCTATGAGCACTGCGCGGTCTGCACCACTCTAAATTAAAAACAGCTATCAACAAAATATGATGTAGACAGTGGAAGGACAGCCACGGTGTCTCCAAATTCTCGAAACCTGTGACCATTATCTCTTTATAACCTTCACAAAGGAGTTGAACTGAACTTCTAGCGAGCTTAGCGCTGGAATCTTTCAAAGCTAGGTTAAGAGCCAGTCTGACAGCAACCACTTGCAGAGCACAGGAAGGTTTCATCGTTGGTGAGCGAGCATAGCCATACATCATCCAAAAATATAGCTTAAGAAACGGGACCTACCCAGAAATAGAAGAATGCTTAAGCTTGAAAAACCTAAAATATTGCTATGTTCTTTTTGTGTAGCAGAGATTTACACTACAATCCGTTCTGGACAGAAAATTCTGCCAACTTGTAACTTTTGAAGCAATAATGCTGGGGCTAAAGCAGAGTGCGTAATCTAACAAACCACCTACTCCTCAACAGCAATTTGAATGATACACTGTACTGCGTCTGGTAGAACAAAAACTATTTCTTGACAGCATTATTCAAGGCTGCAGCGAAAAGTTCCTTAAATGTCTCATACTGACAAATTAGAAAAACTATAAATAAAAAAAAAAGATAGTTCTCACCACTTTATTAACGGTTTCCATTTCACACAAGTTCTCCACTAAAATTCGACAGGCTTCTTCTTTACCCCAGTGTGCAGCAGCATGAAGCGGTGTCCAGCCATCAAAATCTTTGATGTTTATATCATAGCCTGCCTGAATTAAAATCCTACAAAAGGTAGTAAGCAGTAGAAAAACATACAAATGTGAGAAATATACAAAATGCATTATGTTTTGTACTATAGGCTCTCACAAAATGTTGTAAACAAATTAAAGCTCAGTTTTGCTTAATCACTCTGGAGTTTATGACACACGCACTGCAGTGTTAAAGTAGCAGCAGTTAGCATGACGTCAAGGCGGGCCCTTAGATGCAGAAGTGCAGCAGGCCTCTTAATAAAGGCCGGTACTGACAAAAGCAGTGCCACCAGTCCAGCAGTAACTGACGACCAGACAGACCGCATGATTCCACGGCAGATTACTACATCATAGCTGGAAAAATTTATCAAGCACCTGACTTGGGGTCTGTCAAACTCCAGAGTGATACAACAAAACCAAAGTCCAATAAAACAGAAGAAGCTCCTTCTTATAGAGGCAACGAGTGGACTCCTTGACCTCTGGCAAAAGTTTCCTCCCAAGTTTTGCAGATTCATTTACTCTCTTTTTGATCCGAATATTTACATAAGAATGACAACTTACAGAAAATTACGGACCTTTTAAGCCCTGAAAAAGTCCCATGGGGACGAAACTCGTTGGCAGTCTTGTCCATTAGGCGTCTGTATTTTAAAGAAAGTGTTTATGGATTAAAAGAATAAAGACATTGTTTTCTGAAATCAAAAATACGATCCTTTGCTCTTTCATTTGGGAAGCTATCCACCTATACTTCTCTTTGTTTCAAACTATGGACAATAATTTCCTTCACAAACTGTTTACTTGTGATTCTCGGGTGCAGGCCCATGTGTTGAATTGTTTATGGTCTGCACACCGCCTTTATGGAATGCATGTAGGTCACATCCCAGACCTAGTGCACGGAGTTGTTATCACAATACTGAGGCCACAATACCTTGTAACGACTGGTGCTGGACTTCAGTGCTCTGACCTTCACTTTGTGCCCTTAAGACAGACATATTTGTAGACAGACAGACGGGACAGTGAGACATATAGATGGAAAGGAGGGCAGATATTTGGTCAGAGAGATAGGGAGGTAGACAGACAGAGGGGGGCTTTGAGCCGTGTCTGTGGCTCATGCAGTGGCACTGAAGGATCGATGCTTGCTGGCAGCCCGTGCCCTAAAGGCGGGCGCCTTGAAGCGCACAAGAGCAGGGGCTGCAGTTAACCCCCCGCCTCCTCCCTTCAGAGATATAATCTAGGGGCTAGTCTTAAATGCAACGGCAAGTCTTGGATGAAAATGATACCAGTGGGCACCATCAAATATTACATTTTCCCTTATTTGTTCCATTCTTGTGAGTCACATTTGATCTAATTTTTTTTACCTTAGTTGTTGATGTCGATTTAGAGCTTTATGTTATTTAGAAATTGATACAAAGCACTGCATCTCGCTAATAGTGCTGCATGTACTGAGGAATATTTCAGCTAATTGTATTATCCATCAGAACAAGATTACTATGCTAATCCTCCCCCAGCACTTTGGGCATCGCGACCGATTTATGAAATTATATTAAACACAGTCTGCCCAGCCAAGGGAAAGGAAATGGCAACAGATAAAGACAAAAAGCCTGTACCTGTAAAGCATTTGGTATTTTATACATCTATTTTGGAACAAAATAGTAATAATTAACTCACATGCTAATAACTAATCATCCTGGTAGACGAGGAAGGGCTCTTGTTGGAGGTACAAGTGACGGGTAATCAGTTAATTCGCAGCTTACTAGGTCTCGCCTGAGACAGCGCATGCGCTGTCTCTTCAAGACATTTAGTAAGTGGCTTTTAAAAGTGCCACAAGAGGCTTTTGCTGGCCTACAGCTTGCGTTCACGAGCACAGCTGCCATCTGTGTTGTAATCAGGCTCCTCTGCTTGCACTACACCCCCCTCCCTTTTCCCCTTCCCTCCTGGTCAGCTTCATCTGTGTCTTCTAGCTGTGAATCATGCTCCTCTGCTCGTGCTCGCACTCCCCCTCCCTTCTCCCCATCCTCTCCCTCCTCTTTGTCAGTTTCATTTGTGTCTTCTATCACTGTGAATGCTCCTGCTTCCACCAGGCACACACAACACCAGCCGTCAGTGCACGCTTCCACCAGGCACACAACACCAGCCGTACAATCGTATATGTGTGTTCGAAACCCGACTACTGTTCTTGTCTGCCTACATCAATGGCATCCCTTGTGCTCAAATTGATTCACTTTTATTCAAACTAATGGGAACATTGGAATGATGCTATGCATTTTTCTCTATCTAGATCCAATTTGGTACATCAAATTTACTTATGAGCATTGCCCGAGCTAATCCCTGATTTTTATGAAGTAAGTAGAGAATGTATCATCAGTGAAATTGGTTATATGATTGTACTTTTTATCAAATATGTGACATGCAATACGTGATGTCAATAGTCTGCTTAATAGACAATGCGTGAGCTGTACTCTTTTTATTATTAGCCTACATGTGTCTATCAATGAATATAAAATAAACAAAGTTTGTTGATGACAGACCCATTGCTTCAAGGCCACTGTACTAGCTGTTATGATGTAATGGTCCGTATATTAAACTTTTTTAGGAGAATCAAAACATGCGAATTTGGGTACTGATTCGTAGTCTTATTATTGTCACATTTAGAAATGTAAAGTGTATTGTATCTTATGTTATGTTTTGTATAATTTCAGATTGCGTTGTGGCTCCTGAAGAAGGCGTTAATTCGCCGAAATGCGCGTCGAGTATTGCATTGTTAATTCGGTCGGACACCCCTCTGATTGGTGTTCCTGTCATAATTTTATCCTGTACCATGTTTTTTTAAATGTATTTTTTGTTTGTAATTTTTATTATTGTGTTATTTAGTTTCAATTATTAGTGATTTACCGTAGGTATCTTTGTTTTTGTATTAATTATATGTTCATTTTTATTAAAATTTGATGATTTTAGATCAGCTTTTCCAGCTATTCAATTGTCCTTGACTTGGGTCCTTCACTTGTTTATTTTATTTGAAAGCCCTTGACTGCCTAGAAAAATTTTGCACACAGCCTGCTTCCACCAGGCACACACAACACCAGCCGTCAGTGCACGCTTCCACCAGGCAAACAACACCAGCCGTCAGTGCACGCTTCCACCAGGCACACACCACCAGCCGTCAGTGCTCGCTTCTACCAGGTGCACACACACCACCAGCCGTCAGTGCACACTTTCACCAGGTACACACACCACCAGCCGTCAGTGCACACTTTCACCAGCCGTCACACACTACCAGCGGTCGGTGCATGCTTCCACCAGGCACACACCACCAGCCGTCAGCGCACGCTTTCACCAGGCGCACACACACCACCAGCCATCAGTGCACGCTTCCACCAGGCACACACACCACCAGCCGTCAATGCACGCTTCCACCAGGGGCACACACGACCAGCCATCAGTGCACGCTTTTACCGGGCACACACACCACCAGCCGTCAGTGCACACTTTCACTAGGCACACACTACCAGCCTTCAGTGCAGCAGGCAGGCTCTTCTCAGAGTTTCTTGAAAAATATGTGTTCGATGCCTGGGAGGGAGTGGGTCGAGTTTCCATAAACCATGCTGAGTATGCAGGTGCAGTACATGAACTGCTGTGTGAGTGAGTCATGCTTCCTGGGGCTCACTCGCTCCACACTTGTTAATTGCGCTGGCACCAGGCTTTTTCTCATTTGCAAAGTTCGGTGCATGCGCACAGCTAGGCAGCCCCCACACCCCCGGGAATGACTGCTTCCTACACCCAGAATGGAAACAACATTCAGAGCAATGAGTTCATTTGATGCAAAGAACTGTTAACAAAAACCATGTCCAGCTATTGTAGATCTGGCAACTTAAACAAAACAGCAACAAAAAACAAACAAGCATTGGCATAGCCAATAGGTCTCTCTTTTTGGACCCTATAAGTATTTAGTTATGCAGCAGATTATCCTTGGTGCAACAACACCAACTGTAGCATGGCTAAACACTTATAAGGTCCCAAATGCGAGACCTATTGGCTATGTCAATGCTTGTTGAGGTGAGCTGTGAGGTCGGCGCAGGCTGGAGCCTGGTAACTGTTTGGAAGAGAGGGGGAGGCAGAGCAGAGAGAGCGGTATTGAAAGGTGGGGGAAGAGCCGCTCTCAATGTAGACTGGGGCCAGTCACTGGCCGGAGAAGCATCGAGTCTGCGGAGCTGGACAGCAGGAAAAGTGGCCCCGCGAAGGGGAAGGGACGCCAAAAAAAGACCGAAGTGAGGAGAGCAGAGGGATCACGCAGCGACAAGCGAAAGCAAAGATGCTGCACCTGACGTTGTGGAAACTGGGCGCTGTGCTGAAACATTAGGCAAGGCGCAGGAGCATTTATAGTTTAAGCCTGCAGGAGGGCAGAATAATGACGGACGGTATGGAGAGCTTACACAGAAGGGGTTGTCGATGTAGACAGGGGGACAAGAGGGTGTTTGAGTGTGTGCTGATAGGGAGCTGGGCTTGTGTTGTAAACAAACTACTACATCTGTGAGCATTTATAAACTTCTCACATTTCGATTTCCGTCCTAGGAAGGGCCTTATATTCAATTCAGCTTAGAGTGGGCATAATGCTTGTCCAGGGTGTGAAGGGGTTTAGCCAAAACGACTTTAAAAATATGCAATTGCACATTTGGTTCCAGTCCCCTTTACGGAGCCCTCCGCTGCGAAGAGCTCTGTAGAAATGTGATTTTTTTTCCAAGGAAGGTGCATGGAGACCAGCATTAGGAGCAGCTCTCCATATGGAATTTGCGAGTTCAACTATGAACATAGCATTTTAGTGCTTTGAGTATCTGAGCCTGTGCTTTATTTATGTTGCGTTTTCAGGTGATATTACTTTTAGCAAAAACTCCCATCAATATCTGCACCCCATCCAAGACGATATGAATCTCGGGTCTATTCAGACAAAGACTTTAAGTGTTATTTCATGGAGTGTGGCGGGTTTGCACACTAAGTTAGAAAATCAAAAGATGGAAGTATGTTGGAAGAAGAATATACTATAATTTGTTGTCAAGAGACTTGGCTGAAGGGCGCACCGCATATTGATTGGTATGTCTCTTATTTGGGTACCAGCCATCGCCTCAGTCAGGCCAGGTAAACAGAGGTCGGGCTACTTTTATCTCGGTAACACTGGATGACAAAGACAAAATAACTCCTCTTAACACCTTTTTCTCATTTGTTGTTAATAGCTCTCCTAAAGCCCTTTTGAACTATTGTTGATTAATCTTTAGAATAATATATTTGATTATACATTAACTAAGGTCATAGATGGGCTGGAGAATGCTATAAGTGAGAAACAACATTATCATGGAAAGGAACTCCAAATTATCTGGATAGGAGATTTTGATATACAAGTTTCTGAGCCTAATGTATTGACTGTATGTGGCATCTGTGATGAAGTCGATCAGTCCCTTAAACATTTCAAGCACAATCTATGGGGATTCCTTAAATAGAGTTGTTATAGCTGAAGACTTGATATTTGCACAGGAGTATGATTCAACTAGGCATTTGCAAATCCCAGCGTATGTGGAGCACGTTCAAACTCAAAAATCAACCATATATTAATTACTACAAATCTTAAAGCACTTTTAAAAGGGAGTGAAGTGACCATAACCCCATATCGTGGTCCCTAGATAGAATTCTGGGGAAACAGGCAGGAAAAGTACCACAATCTAAGATTAAGTATAACACAATAGGGTTTTAACAAAAAGTGGAGGAAAATCGATAAGGAGGCTTGAGAGATATTACGGTAAATAAACAGGAACAAATTGAGGTAGCTCTAAAAGAGTATGTCAATCTGGAGAAGATCATATATGCTTTGACTTCGTTAAATAAATATATACAAGCCAAGCTAACAAAATGCTCCAGGAGAACAACTGAAACCCCTAGATGGTTAAACAGTGCCTGTACCGCGGCTCATAGATTGTTGATGCATGCTTTTAGTTTACACCCGAGGGATAGAGAGGAAGTAGTAAAAGCCTAGGAAATCGTATAATAATAAAACTATAGCAAAAAGGAAGCTGGAATTAAAAGAAAAAGCCTCGGAAGACTAAAATTTCATGTATGGCTAAAGACCCTTGTGCATTCTGGCAGGTCGTAAATTCCGCTACCTTGTTAGGGGATGAATCGACCAAGCTAGAGACCATTGTACCAGTTGCAGATTGGGTAAACCATTTCTCAAAAATATTTTGTTATACTCTCCAGAATTCCAATTTGGACGGTATTCGAGCAGCCACCACTTCAAATCTCAAGCTGTCTCCTCAGAGACCAGGGTGGCATTGGCCAAATTTGCTTAGAGCCGGGTCCACTGGAACTTAAAATTCTATTCCAGAGTAGCATAGGTCACATGATATAGCTGATGAGGGCGCAAGAAGCTTAGAGGTCAAGAAGCCTCAGAGGTACTCTCCCTGTTATCCAGGACCAAGCCAGAAGCCTGTTCTGGACTCGTTGCTATGGAGAAAACCCTGAACTTCACTGTGTCCAGGATTGCCCTAAGGAATGGAAGCCTCTGCGAAGGAGTCCGTGGGTACTTCAGCTGATTGGGAGCCCAAACCATGACCAGAGGCTCACCATCATTCATAGGTGCTCTACAACTGTCTTCAATCCATCTACCAAAAGTAATTCGTCAAGTTAGGGGGAACACAGACATCCCGACATCCAAAGATGGGTCGCAATTACTTTGGAGAACTTTTGTTAACATCCAACTAGCAATAATCAGGCCAAAAGGGAGCACAGCAAGCTGGCCTCCATTTGAACCACAGGTAACACCTATGGGACTGCAGGATGGGTATATGAATATATGCATTTGCAGGTCCAAGGACAGTCACCCGGGCCCAGAGCAGATAGGATCTAGGCCAGCATGAACATTTTTAATTTATCCTTCCGGGGGGAGGAATTAAGTAGGCAGATGTCCCAAATAGGGTTGATTTTACCCCATGCCCAGAATGAGTAATTAGCAAGGTTAACAACCCCTCCCTTTTTCCCCCATTGTATGTTGTGTGGGGATGAGTAGGCTATTACTTTAAACTCAACTTCGCTTAACGTGCTCTACCAGCTAGACTACTACCAGGCCTCGAGAAATCTACATGCCCTCTCGCTATGGTGAGCCAGATTTCATCAGGGAGAGCTATATTTAGGGCCTACTGGCTCATTCTGGCGAGCTGTCAATCAACAGTTCTTTTCAACCACAAGTGAATGAGCGATAAAGATGCCTTTAAATCTTGTTAATATTTTGTCGCACTTGCTCTGTCTTTAGAGGCAGAGGTCAAAAGTCAGTTTGTCTTCTTACATTTACTTTTCTTCCTCTGAGGATTTGGTAAAGTGAACTGTCCGACAATCATACTGTGCAAAGCATGTGAAATGAAAGGCTCTAACATGTAAAGCTTTTTTTGTAACAACATTTAAATAGATAAGTGAACTGCACAAACATTCCAAAATATATTTAGGTAGTTATCAAATCACATTTTTGAAATTCTGAGTGATGAAAAAAAGATTTTTATAGGATGAATACGAATCAGTACACTTTACTTGGTGATGTGCAAATGACAAATATTTTTTCTGGAATCCTATTTCCAAACATTGTTTATGCACTATATTGTTCTATCAGTAAAACTGTATGTTAGTGGGAAAGTTTGTGGCAATTTTAATAGGAAATGTGCTGTCTGTATACAACAGTGCACTACCACATCATGCTTTAAGTAATACATTTATTAAAAGTGAGCTTTTAAAAAATGAAATATTCCTGCCCCGCCATGATGACAATGCTATTAGTGAACTAAAAGGCAAGTCAGGGGGGTCATGTGTACCCTAATGTGGGACTGATTCGTATTATACATAAAGCAAAAGCCTTTGTCTATTAAATCAAAGAGGTTTTTTGTACAGCAGATATGCTGAGCTCGCATATTTAAACGTGCTCTCCTATGTGATAATGAAGAAAAAGGCAGCTCCATAAAATAAAATATTTGACTACGATCACACAATTTGAGACCAGTTTACGGGTCAAATACATTACACTTAGGTCGAGTAGATTATTCAAATTACTAGACCTGCAGGTCTAGTAACATTTTTATGATTTTTCGAATCCCAACTCCTTATTGTTGGCACTAGACATCCAAGACTTAGCAAACATGGCTGCCCTCTCAAGGGCATATCAGATCATTCCCCACTGATGCTGGTATGGTATGCTACTGGGACAAAGCCGAAAGGTGCTTGGCCCTTTAGCTCCTGGTTTATAAAAAGAGACCGGATGGCACCATTAAGGGCAAGGCACTGAAGAAAACTTTGAAATTAATAAACCATCAGTCCAATAAGCCTCCATGGTTTGGGATGCATTCCAAGTGATAATTAGAGGAAGGGCCATGGTACATCAGATTTCAGAAAAGGAAACAAGACGCCAATAAGCTGATTCTGGAGATCAAAGTGCTAGAACGTCAGGTACTGAACTCCAATTTGATTCCCCTCATGCGACCACTAGAGTCAAGATGAAGGATTTGATGCCAGACACAGCTAGACCTGTGGATGGGTGTGCAAAGCAGAATAAATTAGTCCGCCATACGTCCGGGTCAACTGATATACTGGCTGGCCACTAACGAAACAATGTCAAACATGATCCTGAACATAAAAGATGATGAGGGTAACTCGATCTCTAATGTCAAGAGCACAGCAGAAACCTTTGTATCCTACTACAAACTCCTACATGCAAAACATCCACATCCTTTCGGTTAAATCATTAAAAAACATAGAATGGGACGAATTTTACTTTCCAAAAAGTAGTAGAGTGGTCCTCCAAACCAAAGGGACAGGACACAATACTGACACCAAGTCAAAGAAAATTCCCTTTGGGACTCCTCAATAGCATACAACGGTACTCAAACCTCAATCACACCTCACTCATATATGAACTGTTAAAAATGCCAAAGAGTAGTATATAAATGTTTTATTCACTGAGTGAATGCATAAAAAAGCTCAATTTTATATCAAACTAACATATAAACAGCAAAGTGTGGCACAATCATAATTAAATGTTAAAAATTACTTTGTAAAGCACATCAAGAAGTTAACTGTTTCACAGTTCAACATTATAATCACAAGAATCAAGAAAAATTCAAAGAAAGAAAGAAAGAAAGAATCAAGCATCACAAGAAAAACATGACAAATAAATACAAAATGACCAAAGGCAACGCGTTTCGGTGGTAGTAACTGGTCCAAACAACCTACTTCAGGCTTTCTTATAAAAATGTGTCCAAGGATCCTAACATCTATATAAAGAGAAGATAATATATATATATATGGATATGGCACTTAGTTAAACAACAACAGCAACACTACGGTTCAAAAGATATCAAAGCATCCCCTTTAAATAAACCACCCATATACAAACCCAATGGCATACTTTTAGTCAAACAGACCTGTTTTTTTTATACATTTCACACATACTCACCACTGTATCCACACAAAGTTCAAGCTCACATGCAGCTTAGAGGCAATGCCACTGAAGGGTAAACAAACCTCTTTCAAAAGCATTTATCCAAAGGAATTCTTGCATATCCCTTTTACTTCAGGTATTCCTGTCACATTTCTAAAAAAACGTCATAATACCTCTCAACCCACCGTTATGTAAGAATGTGGATTCGAAGACAGAGGGACTTCACTCTCTATCTCCTCCTGCTAGTACCAAACAGACCTTATGGTAACAGATTTGTTACCAATACGGGAATCTAGTTAGGAAAATATAATAAGATAACCCACATCGGTATCAATGTCAATATACGGACTATCAGTTGTTCTAATGAAGATAAGATAAGTCAAGTCTCCCACATACATTCATACATTAAAACTGGACAGTTTGAACACTTGGTGGTCGCAAAATAATCCTACTCAAATGTCCTTCCAGGGGAACGTTCAATTTTAAAACGTAAAGCGGGTAAAAGAAACCTCCACGGGTTTGTCCTACAAATGATGTAAAGAAGGCATGTATTAGGTCTTAATGGTTACACCATGGGTTTGTTCGATAATATCTCCTCAAGGCTTTTACCATTAGGCATATAATTTACCTTAGTAGTTGTTTTTGATGCCACAATATTCTTCATATACTCAAAAGGCTGCCAGGCAACTCTTCCCTTCAGTTTTCAAATGTATCTTAGTACTGAAAATGGGAATCTGTGAAAACAAGTGATATAACTTTTTATGCCTTTCTATTGCCTGCTCCATAGAGAGACCCATTTAAGACATATCTAATACTCGTATTTAAAAAAACGCTGTCCTATTTGTCTAAATACAACTAAACCATATCTCCGTTACTACTACGACCTTCTTCAAAAAATGACGCTAGTTATTACTGATGTGTTCCCCATTTCAACAGGCCATGGGCTACTCTGTACTCACATCTAGTTTGTAAAGGCCCGTGACTCAAAAGTGCAACTTATCTTCGAAACCGCAAGACCGTAGTTTGTCAAGAACCAAACCCACAATCATACGTCTTCCCAGATAAACACCCTGCTCAAGTTAAAAACGAATATAAAGGAAAATATCCATTAAAAACCACTGTTGCCCGTCGTTAGCCAAAGTGCTCTATATTTCGGCCAGCAAACTACTACCTTCGAAACGTAAAAAACCTCGGTCCCCATTTTGAATGCCGTATTGCCACTTACCGTGATATATAAATCTCCAAAAATACGTACCCATAGCATCACCTTTTCTGAATGCGAGTGTGGAACTATGCATTAGGCGGGCCATTTATACGCCCCTGGAAACTGCTTTCTGCGCGTTAGACCGCGTTCACATAATCCCATAGACGACGGACTCTAAACACTAGCGTCATCTGCGTCATTGTGCATAAAAAGAAAGAACGGATTCATACGGTAGTGGAACCTTGCCGCCATATTGGAATGAGGAAAAGTAAACTATTATTAACCACCTATTAATAAACAACCACGTGTATCCGACATGCTCATTTGAAAAGATAATGAACATGTAAAGAACCAATGAGCACATTAGTGCTATAGATAAAAACACAATAATTGTGTTTGTCCAACAAAACTTATACAACATAGTCTTAAATATTCATAGTGTACCAGTCCCATCTACTTAATTAAACCTAAGAGACATATCTAATTCCCTAACGATGAACATTAATACACATCTCCATAAAATCAATAACAGGATACTCTATATATTTGCACCTAGAGAAAAGCTGGGAACTCACCTGAGTAATCATCCTTTCCCACTCTTCCCTGCTGTTCAATCCCTGCCTAATAGTGTTAAAAACAGATATATACCATTGCTCACGTTGTTTGCGTTTATTTCTCCTCATTTATTTATGGTCACTTTTTCCAAAATAAACCAAACAAACTTAGTTTCCCTGTGTCCTTGTTCAATGTAATGTGATACCAGGAGAGCAGTGATTTTCTTCGTTTTAATTGCGGATTTATGTACCACTAGCCTTATCCTCAATTCGCGGCTGGTTTCACCAATATAGGCCAGCCCACAGGGACACCACAAATAATGGATTAAGATTCTTTATTGTATAGTTAATAAAAACCATTACAATGTTGCATACTATATCAGTAAAGAAGAAAAGAAATATGTACTTGTTAAAAGATAAAAAAAAAAAGAAAAACTGCTTCAAATATTCAAGTTAAGACACTATTGATAAAGAGAAACAACATTGGTGATTCAGTAAGTCCATATGATTTTTATGCTTACTCAAAAGCTGATAAAAGATCCCGGTTAAAAAATTCCAAGAGTTCTAATTTGTGTATTCTGTTCATTTGTTTTCAAAATTATTAACATACTTGATTACTCTACAAATAAATTGAGGATCCACTAAGTCCAGCATTTGTAGGATCGCTGACCGGCATGTGCGAATTCCTTTTTCGTTAAATTTTCCCTTTAATAAGCATCGGTGTTCACTGTCCATTGCTGGACAAATGCAAATCAGGTGCATTATATCTTGCACAGCGGCACCACATAAGTTGCACCCCTTTGGACCTAGTGTTCTCCAGCCTGGTTGATCCGCGTTTGTGGGTAATTTTCCCATACGTAAGTTTAAGTATTTGTATTTGTAGTCTGATGAAAAGGAAAGCTCGAAATAAGGTGAGGGGGCCAACTTTTTGTAAGAACGTAATACCATCCATGCATGTGATCGATGTCTCAAAGTTGTCTTATCAACGTTCAAGGAATGCATGTTGGCTGCCTTTTTTATTATCTTCTTGAATGAGGATAAAGGTATCTTCCTATCCCACAATGATGCCAGCTCTGTGATATCAAGGGAAGATTTTAGGTACTTAGCATACTTAGACTTGGGGTTGTTTTGTATGGCTTCCCATATTGCAGAGTTGATATCGGTTTCGCGGTTCAACCAGATGCCATACCAAAATTTGACTGTCTCATAATTTTTGTGCAATGTTTGTAACTGCAAGCCAAATTCGAGCCGTACCTGCGCGGGAGAGGCATCACATGGTACTCTAAATATGCGTTTATACACTCTTATTTGGATTTTATCTAAGAGTGGAGCGCTCCTTCCGCAATGTAACACGCTACCATAGGCTATTGTAGGGATTAGTTTGGTTTTAATAACTGTTAAAAGGGGAGTAAACAAGGGGCCTTTTAACTGTTTTGATAAGATACTGAATGCATGTAGTAGGGCAGATCCTTTCTTCTCTATAGTGTCAAACTGTGTGCGAAAGGTAAACCGTCTGTCTAAAAGTATCCCCAGGTACTTGTAGCTTTCTACTACTTCCAATTTCTTGTTGTTGATTATAAAATTAGACTGTTTTATTCGGCGCTGGGTTATTATCATAACTTTTGTTTTCTTAATGTTTATTTCCAGGAGATTATGTGCAGTATAATCCTCCAGTTCCTGCATGAGGCGTTGCACTCCTATTTTGGTATGACTGAGGAGTACAACGTCATCGGCATAGGAAAGATGTGTGAGAGGATGAGCGTTAACCCCATCTAGCCTTGATGACAAGTCGGCCATGAATAGATTAAACAGATGAGGGGCCAAGACACAGCCTTGCTTTAATCCTACGCACGTACTGATTTTCTGTGTAAGACGATGACTGTTGTCAATCTTAGCCTGCATCCAGGTATTGGTGTACAGTTCTATTATGGGATTTAAGATCTCGTTTGGAAGACCCTGCTGCTTTAATTTGGCCCAGAGCAACTGTCGACATACGCGGTCAAAGGCCGCCTTGAAATCCACGAAACATAGATATAGAGTTTGATGATTTTGCAGGCTTTTCTCGGCGATCAGGCTTATTGCTATGGCATTTGCCATTGTACCTGTGCCGCGGCGGAACCCGGACTGATTCACTGGATTTTTTTTATTGTCATCTGACCATGTTGTGAGGTCAGCTAATATCAACAAGTTATCAATCTTTATTTCGATCTATAGATCATCAAAGATATACAATCAATAAAATCAATTCATGAATCAATAAAACATTGCTTGTAAGATTACACAGCTACACTTTGATCAATTCATCCTCAAATAGGTTAAAAATCAATAATGAGGTCAAGTTTGTTTAAAAAGCCAGATCCGTCTTCAAAAGGCGATTACGAGTGAACCACATTGCTGTTAGGTACTTTGCTACTGCAAACACGATTGGGGGACACACATCAGTTTTTAAGATTCTATACGCGGGAAGGAACTGTCTGAAGCCCAGATTTTTAAAAAGGGGGATTAGCCATTGTCTTCTGATTCTTTTGTAAGCTTTGCAAAAGAAGACCACATGTAGATCATTTTCTTTAAAATGCGCACAGGCCGGGCAGTGCTCGGTAGTCGGGGGAGAAGACCAGGAACTAGTGAATGTTCTAAAGGGAAGTGTGCCGTATCTCCATTGCAGGAATAGCTTTCTGGTCAGCACAGGAGTGATACCGTCCAAAACACATTCCAATAAGTAGTAGTCTTTGCTATGAATGAATGAGTTGGTTAAGGATCCCTCACGCATTGTGTTCAAGATATTGGCCAACTTTCGGTCATAGTAGACTTTTGACAATACCTTGCGTGAAATCCTGGTGCTTGCCTTTACCGGATCAGTCCAAAGTTCCAGTAGGTCCAGGCTCTCACAGGAACTTTTTATGTATCCAAGCCATGGGATGTTGGAGGCTTTTGGTAAAGTTAAAAACTCCTGGAGCTCCATTCTGTAGTTGATAAGATCTTGGCTACTCCATAAACGTCGCCAGAAGGCTAGTGGTTTAAGACCCAGTTCTTCTGCAACTGGCCTGATACCCAAATCCATTCTCAGTGGGAGTAACGGGGTGCTTGGAGGGAGGGCTACCATCTGCCTGATGAATTTATTTTCCGTGCTTGTTAGGTTTTTGGCAGAGGTATGGCCCCACAACTCACCCCCATAGATGACTGCCCCCCTTGCCTGGGATTTGTAGATCTGGATGACAGGACCAAGTGGACGATATGATGATGTATTCGCCATCCTACAGATACCACCCGTTATCTGGGCCAGTTTCATATTTGCCCTATTCTGTTGTGTACCCCAGGTCATGTTCTCATTGAGGGTTACTCCCAAGTACTCAAATGTAGATACCCTCTCAAGCCGCACTGGACCTAACGAGGGATTGGGACGGGTTGATGGAGTAGGGTTTAAGATCATGTATTTTGTTTTGGTGGCATTAATCTCAAGACCCCTCTCTGTGCAGAATTCCAGAAACCCGTCCAGTACACGTTGTATTCCCATGGGGGATTTCGACAGCAGCAGGGTATCATCCGCAAACATAATAGCGGGTACACTGCTGCCGTTCAATTTGGCGGCATCAGTGTCATTAATCCCGGTCAGATGGGTGATTACCCCGTTCACAAAGAGGCAGAACAGGGTCGGTGCGAGCACACAGCCCTGTCTCACCCCTCTGTCAACGGGGAATCTTTCAGTAAAGTTACCATTTCTACCACATCTGACACGGGCAAAATTATTCTGGTTCAATTTCATCAGAATGGCGAGAATGTCTAGCAGCACACCTAGATCAGCCAAGACATTCCACAACTTGGATCTTGGCACCAAATCGAAGGAGGCTCGCAAGTCCACAAAGACTGTGTACAAGCTGCCGCCCTCGATTAGCGCATTTCTCCAATAAATGAGATTCAGGCGGAATATCTGGTCAGTTGTGGACACCCCCCCTCCTGAATCCTGCCTGATAGTGGCTCAGAGTGGCAGTCTCCTCCAGCCAATTTTGAAGGCGATCCAGGATGAGCCTACCAAAAAGCTTCTGGGAAACATCTATTAGGCTGATGGGCCTATAGTTAGCTGGGAGCAGAGGCGAGCCCTTCTTAAATATCGGAACTACCTCTGCACCCAGCCAAGTATTTGGGACCTCCATGCCTTTTAGAATGGCATTAAATATCGTCAACAAATAAGGGGCCCAGACGTCAGGTTCTTGTTTAAAGAGGTCGCCAGGGAGGCCATCCAACCCTGGAGCCTTGCCTGACGATAGGCGTGCAACAGCAACACGTACCTCGTCTTCTATAAAGGGGTACCCCTCAGGATAAGTAGTGTTATCAAAGGAAGGATAGCATGTAGCTCCAGTTTCCTCTGTGTAGAGGGACTGAAAATGCTCTTTCCATACCCTGGGTGCAATGTTTGGTTCTATTGCCGATGCCAGGTGCTCGGATTTCGTGTTGACAATTCTTCAGAACTTGCGGTAGTCCCTAATCGCTAAAGAATTTGAGAGGTTTTCCCATTTATCTTGGTCCCATTCAATCTTGGCCTGGGTGACCAGTTTCTTATATTCCCTTCTTTTGGCCTGTATCTCCTGTCTTCCTTTGCCCTTCTTGATACTAGTCACGAGATCACCCTTCGCCTTGCGGCATGTGGCGTTATACCAGGTAATACGGCGAGGTGCACCACCTTTAGTTTGTCCCCTGGAAGAGAGATCTGTAGCTAGAGTTTTGATAAGTTCCTCGTGTGCCAAACCTAGTAATTTGCGTGTTTCAGTAGTACTGGGGTCCGCACTTATAATGCCCACTTTTTCCAGTATTGGAATAAGTCTAGCATAAAGTTTGGGAAGATTCTCTCTGCCAGACACTAGTTTTTCCCACCTTATTCTTCTTCTGTTGTTGTTTTCGAGTGAAATCCCTATGTTTGTTGCTCTCGTAGATTGGTCCAGACCCTCCTTGCCAGGGAGGGTATAGACCAACTCAAGGGCGTTGTGGTCGCTGTCCGTTCTATCTATTACCTTGAAATCAATGATATGTGACCACAAGGACATTTGAACTAGAACATAATCCAATCTGGACTTCCTGCCTGATCTATTAAAGGTGTATTTACTGGGGATATCAGATTTGGTACGCCCATTACACGCTCTGAGATCATATTTAAGGGTCAGAGCGGTGATCTGTAGGGCGAGGGGCGTCCATGCTCTGGCCGGCGGAGCCGCCGTGGGTGGTACTGACCACCTTGCGTCCTCTTCCAAGGAGGACCCATCCAGAAGGCCTGCCAGGGGCTCAAAATGTGAATTTAGGTCCCCACCTTCTACGTATGCAGTCCCCTTAGGAATTTCATTAAGGAAGTTGGACAATTCCTCGATGGTGGCTGATTCTCGTCCTATGTTTACAGGCCTAGAGTATACATTTATTACAGCTAATCTAAGGGAGTTTGGCCATTCCAATAGCACCGCTAATATGTCTTCAGAAGGCAAGTGAAGGCGAGTGGCTTGACAACCCAGGTGGGTAGCCACCAAGGTTGAGAGGCCTCCGGAGGGGCGGCCCCTACCCCCCGTTTCGCAGGGATGGAAAATGCCGCGAAACCCTGGCAGGAGTGTTCGTCCCCTGCCCAGGTTTCTTGGAGCATACATATATCTTTGGAATTGATAAAAGCAATCCATTCCTGGAGTTCAAGCTTGTTGCCCAGGCCGGCCACATTCCATGATATTATTTTCAGAGGTGGGGAACCTGGGTTAGAAACTGAGGCGGGGGAGGGGTCGCTGTAATTTTCACTGCCCTGGGACCTAGTTTTTAAGTCCAAGACTCCGTGTGCTTCTCCTAGTGCCGTTACAGTGGGAAGACACAGGTCAAGATTGACCTGGTTGTCTTCCGAGCCGTACAATATAGCTTCGGGCTGCCCGAGCTCTGTCATCAAAAGAGTGGTGACTCTAGGAGGTGTGATGTCTGATTCCTTACCCTCCCTCGGGTGGCAGCACTGGTTGCTGCCAACACGCATAGACTGTCAATCCACCATATCTAAGTGAGAGTACCTATTTGCTGTCGGGAAGAATGTGGGATAATGGACTCTAGGGCCGCGGCAATCTCCTCTCACTCCGCCTCTCCAGTCACCCCCCCTACCATAACAAGTTTCCCAGCCCTCCTCCCCTTTGTTTGATGTGGAGTACGATTGGTAATGGATTCTAGGGTAGTGGAAGTCTCCTCTCGCTCTTATATCCCACCTACCCACCCTCTCCTGTGAGCCATCCCATCTCTCTTCCTCCCATACATGTGTCAATGGCGGGTAGAAGAAAGAAAGGGGTAGGGGCTGAATGTTGCTCTCTTGGTCGTCAGGAGACCAACCACAAATGTGGGAGACGGTCCTAGGATCTCTGAAACTAATCAGGACACAGTCTCCGTTGATGGATTTTCTAGTGGTACCCACCCATGGGACCCTTCTTACCATGGGAACATCGCTCGTAACGCCTTGTGGGAGTGGTCTATAGATAGATAGACAACTTACCACCTTGTTCTTTAGAGAGGCAGTAGATTCTTTAACTGTTGCTTTTAACTCTGGGACCCCTGCTAAGATTACTATATGGGGGCTCGCCTCCGGCGGCAGGTTCACTACCCTTGCCTTGTTGGCTTTATCTGGTGGCTCATCTGTTGGTACTGCTACTTTCTGTAGCTGGTTAGGGACAGAGGAATTATCCTTTGGCTGTTTGGGCTTCAATTGCGACAGGGATGTGTGTGGGGGTCGGGCTGGGGGCTGTTTAGTGATGGGAATGTTGGCTCTAGGCTGCGTGGTAGTGTTTATTGAGGGGGTTAGTATGGCCTGTCGGGCCGGGGGTGCTGCGCTGTTAGGCGCCCTAGTGGAAGCTAAAGTACCCCTCTTGTTCTTTACCTCGGCCCCCTCTCTTTCACCATTGCTATCAGCTTTATTGTTTACTTTCAGGCTGTCGGCCAACTGCACCGTAGATTTCTCTATATTCACTAGCCTAGCTTCCATCTTAATTAGGCGAGCTTCCAGGGGACTTAATAGGGCCCTCAGAAGAGTTGCTATATCGGCCAGGGTGATATCTTCGTCTGAGATCTTGAAGGGGTTCATATTACCATGTTCTATAGTCTCTACGTGTGGATTCTCAGTGGGTAGGGCCTCATCTCTATTAATAGTCAAAATCCCCGTTGTGCTCAATCCAAGACTATCAGGACTATCAGCCTCCCGGGTAGAGTTGGGTTTCTGGGTCTTTGCCTTCCTTCCCCCTTTGTTTTGAGCCCTTTTTTTCTGTTTTAGGATCGCTCCTTCCCTCGCACCCTGTAGCGCATTGCTATCTCCACCATTGGTGTCACCCGCGTCAGGAGCGGATTCAAGGGGGAGTGGTGGGATAGGGTGGGTTTGGGCCAATGGCAGATTTAACAAACTCAGATCGGCAAGATCACTAAGGTCCTTCGTGCTATTGTGAGAAATAGAGTTGGTCAGATCTAAAGTCGGGGAATTCTCTATAACACTGCTTCCCCCATTATTGCACTCGGTGCGCTCATGTCTTGTATCTGGGGTCTTGGCCTGGGCCAGGGGGCCCATAGAGAATCTCCTCACACAATCTATTTCTTGCGATATTTGCCTCTCTAATATAGTGATTTCATCAATCAGTAATGACCCCGCTTTTACAAAGTAGTTGTCCAAAGTACCATTGACCGCTCCCGTTGCAGCCAAAGCGGTTTTGCTCCTTGTTTCCCTCGCGGACATCCTCGGAGATGGAACAGGGGGGGTGGCCCAGTCCCGGTCTCTCTCGTCCTCTAAAGCCTCAAACGGCCCGCCCTTTGCCCGGGCTTCGCCCCGTGCTCTGCCCCGCGTGCGTCCCGCGTCGCGGAATGAGTAGGCTAGTTTTAAACCCCCAGGGCAAGTGGGCGTGGCCGCTGCAGGAAGAGGCTGCAGGTGTGTCCAATCCTTGCCTCGCAGTCCCGCAGCGGTGTAGATGGAATCAGCGGCACGCCCGTGGAGCGGGGTCCGCGCTTGGCAAAGTCCGTAGAAGTGCCCCAGTAACAATGGCAGACTGCAAATATCCCGGTAAGCAGGCAATGAGTGGCACCCGCGAAGCGGGTGCCGCGAAAAGTTATACTGGAGCCAGGGAAAAAGGTGTAGCCGCTGCGGGAAGAGGCTGCAGGTGTGTCCAATCCTTGCCTCGCAGTCCCGCAGCGGTGTAGATGGAATCAGCGGCACGCCCGTGGAGCGGGGTCCGCGCTTGAAAAAGTCCGTAGAAGTAACTTGCATCAGTGTCTAACAATTCAGTTTTGTAGTCATGTAATGAAAAGGATAGGATCCAATTTCAATGTTTTTAACTTGTAAGGTGTTTATTCATTCAATATCACTGGCTCCAGCTTTCCGGGATCCGACTGGTGTTGTGTATTGTCTAGAATAGTTTGTTAAAGTTGCTGGCCCAATAGTGGGGATCTGCTTTATAAATAGCCTGAGAAACACCATTTGGTCCTGGTACGCTATCTTGCCTGCTTTTTTTGATTATTTGTAATATGTCTAGATCATCATACGTGCGTGGTATGTCATCTGGACCTTTTTGTTTGTTGTGCAAATCATAAGCTGTGGTCATCTGAGTCTCGGCGTTGGAGGTTTTGAATACTGGGGCTACTTTTGATGGTAAATGTGTCCTGGAATTAATTGAAAAGGTGTCATGTAGATGTTGTGTCCATGCCATTTCTGTGATGCATGTCATACTTATGACATTTGCGGGTCTATTTAAAGATTTTAGCTGCAGCCAGAATGCTCTGGAGTCGTTTTTTTTTTACATTATACAATATTTTTGCCCAAAAGTTGGTGGTATTATTTTTTTTATCAATCCAGATTTGTTTCTTATATAATTTCTTGATGTGACGGACATCCTGCCAAGGTTTGGAATGCGAACCGTGACCTTGTGCTCTCCTCACAGATTGGCGTAAACTCCTTCTCAAAAAGCGTGTTGTCTGGCTGAGGTGGTTACAAATTTGTTTGTTAGACTTTGTTTTGACATTGGACTTTGGTAATTTATTTATGAAGTCAGTCCAAGTTTCAACTGTCAATTCGTCGGCCGTCGAGAGCCTTTGCATCAGGTGCTTTGCATCTAGTGCTATTTGCGGTAGTGTTTTGCTTGTCCACCTTAAGCGTTTCAAGTTTATTGTTGATGTTTCCCCGGCTATTATTGGGGCTTGTAGGTGTTTTGATAGAGTTAAATTAATTTCTATATGCTGGGCCAAGTGGTCACTGTCTGGAGAGTATATGATTTGAAAGTTTTCAATTAATCCGAGGAGAGGAAGAGAGACTGCTGTATAATCCAGTATTGTGCTTGAGCTAGGACCGATATGGGTGCTGTTAGCGGGTCTATCTTGTTTTATTCTCCCATTTAAAACTCGCATCCCTTGCTGTTCGAGCTCCCACATCAATTGCCGACCCACTTTATCGATTTTCATTGCATATGGGATCTCCTGTGTTTCGACGGCCCAGAATTCATTAGCGAAGATGATGTTATCTTCATTTTCATGGGGATGTAGTAGATTCGCGTTGAAATCACCTGTGAGTATTATTTCCCAGTTAGGTTCTTCAAGACGGAGTCCTGATATAACATCACCGACTTTATTGAAGAGCTCTTGCTTTACTATGCGTTTTGGATGAGCATATATGTTGATTAGGATAACTGGTCCAATACTGGCCTGAGGTTCCAATTCAAGTTTGATTATTTGCATTTCAGCAGTGGATGCAGTCAATTGGGAGGACTTTATATTGAGTGCGGTAGAAATGTAGACCGACAGGCCTCCCTTTGCTCGCCCGAAGTGCTCAGTTCGAGTAGCACTAACATGAAAACCTATTCTACCTGGAACGTCAACTGGAGCTACTAGCCATGTTTCTTGTAATGCGATGACTTCATAGGTGTCCCAAGAATCCGTTTTCCTTTTATCAGTTACGATGTCTTTTGCAACAGCGCTATTCCAGGATAGAATTTTTACAGGGCATGGATCCATTTTGCCCTCCTGGGTTTTATTTCAGCATTCTCTTGTTGTACGATTTGCTTTAAATAGATGTTCGGGCTTCACGTTGTCCGCACCCCTGGCACCTTGTAGTACCGAGTGTGTGGATCGTCTTGCCAGAAAACTGTTCTCTCTTGCAGTGTGCTTCTTTAAAAGAGGGGACGGGTAACCTGGTATAACCTCTGCCAACAAGGTGATTCCCCATTCCTTGAATTTAGTAATTTTGTGCAATATCTCCTCGGCTGTTTCTGCATTCCTCCAGGTTGTTACGGTGCATTCCTTCACTGTGTTCGTACCAAGGTTCACAAATTCAATTGACAATAAATCGTCAGCTGTTATATGATTGAGAGTTGGAATTGCAGTCGTCAGATATAGGATGTTTCCTCTATTTAAGTAATCTTGTGGGCCTTTTGTTTCGTAATTTAGGATGAAGGTAATCCTGCCCCTTTTGTTCGGTTTTGCTCCTTGCATCGCCACGGGACTAGGAAGTGCCCGATTATTTGTCCACTGTCGCGTAGTGTTTTTTTTTTTTTACACTGTCTCTTATCTTTTAATGTATTTTCCATGTTATACTTGTTCTCGTTCCTCCTGGTGTCTTCCGGGCGCTCATTTGCACCTACTTTTGATTTTTCACTTTTCGGGCCACACAGCTCAAGATTGAATGCGTGTTCGTTGAACTGATTCGCATTCAGTGGACATATCCTGGTTTCTTTTTCCGGGCCACCAATTGCCTGTGGTTCTTCAAAATCCGTTTTTATCTTTACTGTTAGCTGACATTGTGATCTTTTGTCATCTTTCACAATGACTTGCCTGTTGTTTTTGGTGTCCATCTGTTGGAAGATCTGATGGGGCTACACCCAGTTTGCTAGGTGAGAAATACTCTGTGTGGAGCTATCGTTTTTAGAACTTCCCACCCTTGGGCGTTCGTGCTTGTCCATTGCGCGCGAGTTTTGCTTCTCACCACTTAGGGTCCTTATTGCCAAGTCTTGGTCCTGCTGGACGCTCTGGGATTTATGTGTTGATTTAATCCCAATGACTTCGAATTGATCTTTCGAGTGCGCTACTATGAAGTTTGATTGTGTAGGTTCGTTTTCGGCACTCTCAGGATTCCAGTTAACACTGCTCATTTCTGAGGAGAGAGTCACATGTTCATCGTTGTTCCTTACTTCCATGGATAACAATGGATTTGATCTTGGGACTATCCCAATGCGGTCTGCCTCCATATCGTTTGGCTGTTGCTCCGCCACATTTGGAATTTGTATCCTGTGTTGTTCTTAATGCTTAGTATTTTTACATTACTGATTTTCTCCCTTTGCTTTTTGAGTTGCAGAGTCTGTTGACGCTTTGAAGCAGTTGAAAATTGGATAGTTGACCAGGGCCTGTGTATTACTCGATCTGCTGTTTGATTGTTGTTTTCTTATTTTCCTTGCACGTTTTCTCTGTCGTTTCGTTAGTGTTTGTTGTTGAACTTCGGAGTGGGCCCCTTTTGCGATCAGAGGTTGACTGTGATTAATCTCGCCCTGGGGATATGTCCCTGTTGAGGTATGTTCTTTGATTAAATGGCCGATTTTTGTGTCAGATATATTTTTTTTCCTTGGGGTTTAAGTTTGTTGGGAGTGAGATTGGGGGTTTTACACTTATTGTGGGCAGTCCGGGTGTGTCATCACTGATCGTTGTTTTGTTGGAGTCAGGTATGCAGTTGGTGCCATATTTAGCAAATTTGCATTCCTGCAAGATGTTATCCAGTATTTTTGGTAAGTCCTTTAATTTTTCTAGTATAGGACTGCATGTGCAATTTAAGGGCTGATCCCAATAGTTCTTGTGATCCTGTAGCGTTGTGAAGGCGTTTGCCATAGTATCCAGTTTTTTGTTAATATCAGAAATGTGGTCGGCAATTATGCTCATGAGGTTTATTTGGATGTCAAGTTTGTCAGACTGCATGTTCAGCATTTTAACTGACGTTTCTAGTATTTTCCCCAGAGCGCTGTGTAGTTTGATTATTGATTCTAAAGTTTGACTGATGCCATGCTTTTCTGAATGTTGGTACTGGTTAACCTTGTGGTTCAATGTATTATCTTTGCTGGCTGTGTTTACCTCGACCTTTTTCCCTGCCATATCAGCTCGTTGTTTGGTGTTTAATTTGGTCAAGGGACTTGTAATCCCTGGGGTTTCTGATGGTGCTTCTTCCGACAGATCCATTGCACTGGAAATTTCTATTATGGTTTTACCCTGTCGAGGTGCTGGATTTATATTTCTGAGTGGATCTGCGAGTACATATAATTCCTCATCCGACCCACTTGGTATCTCAATTATATTTACTGTTACTGGCTCCAAAGGTGATTGGTTGCATGTTTGACCACCCACCAGGGTTTTGCTTTGAGCATCGTTGGATGCTGTTACAAACTTGTTTGATGAATTTATTTGCTTATGCTCGATTTTACTTGCATTCCAAACCGGTTTGACATTGATGTTAACTGCGATTGTACTTTGCGCATGTGAGATTGCTTTGTTGGCGCAGGGGGTTTGGAATTCCAACCAGGATCTACACACATCGTCTTTGTTTTTTGAGTCAAGAATTGCTTGGTTTAGTCGGGACTCTTGTCTGGGTGTTGAATGATTGTTTGGTTGAACTTTATATGCTGGATCTGGGTTGATGGTGTTAATGCATCGATGATCATTGCCTGTTCCTGAGGGGGTGACCACCCCTGATTGTTCCAGATTTATGTCACTTATTGGTGTTACTGGAAGTGTAATTGACCTTGTTACTTGCTTTTGACTTGTGTTTAATGAGGCATTTGTTCGTGAATTTTCGACGGAGCTATTCATTATCCTTTTGGGGGAGCCTAACAGCGTTATGTGCGTGTATTGGTCTTGCACCTGCTCTTGAGTTCCTGCTTCCATGTGAACTTGAGCTTGTGTTTGGATCAGATGCTTATTATTATTTCCTTGAGTAATGGACGAGTGGGCCTCTTGTGCCATTGATGTGCAACTGCCTAATTCTCCTTTTCCATTGCTATTTACTAGGGTAGTATTTGGTTTTGAAATGGTGGACGAATTCTGTACCATTTGAGTATTCACTTTACTAGGTGTTAGAGGTTTTTGTAGACCATTTGGAGTTGCTGGCATTGTGTAAATTGCTGTCACGGGATCTTTCAGGAATAAAAATTTGCACATTTGATTAATGGTTCCAAAAATCGAATAAATTGGAGGGATTAAAGTAGTTTTTGGAGAATTAACTGTGTTGCAATTGGAATTATTGGTTACGGATTTGATTTTTGATTTCCGTTTCATTGGTTGTGGTGGGTTCCTTCGCGTCCTACCCGATCTCATTGTACCACAAGGGGGCTAATGTCCGGCAGTTGTTGCTGCTTGCAGGATCAATTAGATTAGTTATGATGGGATGTAAACTGAAAGTGTCGCCCCTTTATATTTATTGTTTGATTAGTTCTTCTTATTGACTGTTTTGCAAGTTCAAAAGCTTGAAAGCTTTGTTGCTTTGATGCCTTATTGGATTGCTGGCTTACCTGGACGAGTCAAGTCAGTGGTTGAATTGTTAGTTATTACTGTTTCCTCCCTCCTGCGCTGTCAGCTCTTTGCCGCTGATATGGCTCCTGAACTCTCTTTCCAGATGTGCAGACGTCGTCTTACTAGGACAATGGACAGGCGATAGATTGGCAACTCTGAAGATCATGTTAGCGAAGGGAGGGAAAATTATGTGAGATGAGGGAGTACTGGGCGGAACTGCCAAGACGTACGATGTCCTCAGAAAGTTTTGATAGTAACGAGGCGAGGTGAAAGTGGTGAGATTGGTGAGACGAGTCCGGGCCAGGCTAAACGGGGCAGGCTAGGCTATGCTGCCACCACAGACCAACCACCAAACCAACCACCAGAGTTGCCCCCGAGCTCCCACGGGTCTCACGAGTCTCGGTGCCCGTTGCCTCCACCGCCCCCCTCTCCACTCCCTACTCCTCACCGCTTTGCTCCTGGCTTGTGGCCGCCAACAGTCCTCCTCATTAAGTGCCGGTGTGAGCCGGTGTGCGCCGCTGCCGCTGGGTCTCTCAATTCGCCGTTCACCGATTATGGGCTCTAACCCAGCCCCCTGACCCGTGCTCCTGCCGAGGTCCAGCCTCCACTTCAGGCAAGGAATCGGACTCAGATTCGGCAAAAGGTCAACCTGGACCCTGCACCCGGGTCCGGAGACGGCTCGTCTCCTCGGCACCGGTTCGCCGCACCGCACCGCACAGCACAGTGCAGCACACAACACGCTGCACACGCGTCCCGGCTCCCGGCTCCGATGAAGGCACCGCCGGCGTGCACCACTGCCTCTGCTCCTCAGCTCCTTGATTACTCCACGGTCAGCTGCTCTGGCCTCCCAGTCCTTCTGGCTGGCTGGCTGGCTGCTTGACTTGCTGGCTGGCTGCTTGACTTGCTAGCTGGCTGGCTGGCGATGAGAACGATGAGAACGCTGAAGGCGGTGAGAGCTGGAGATGGCAAATAATAGATGACATTTTTACTTCGGCAATTGCTTACACACCGTGCTCTCACTGTCCTCCCACTGTGGGTGATTTCTTTAGTTATCAGACAGTGGTCGCACATCTGGCAATTGCCACAGCGAGTGTCACCTATAGCAAAGGTGTTGTATAAAGTTCTTTGTCTATTCTTGGTATCTTCCCTGTAAGTGTGGACTAACTGAATCCGCAGGTTTACATTTCTCTTAAAAGCAAATAAAGGTTTTTCCAGTCTCACATCTTCCTGATCATTTAAAATATTCCAATTCCTTTTTAAAACATTTTAGATTTTATTGCTAAAATTATTAAATTGGCTAACAAAAACTACTCTTGATGTATTGCGTTCCTTGGTAGTTTTATTCAGCATGGCATCCCGATCATAAAACCTAGCTCTCTTAAAAGAGTGGTTTATGAGTTTTTTGGGCTAACCCCGGTCTTTTAATTTATTTTTAAATTGTGGAGTGTTCATAAAAGTCTGTCAGGTTGGTACAATTTCTCCTTAATCAGAGAAACTGACTAAGCGGGATATTGTCCCGCTGAGATTTCGGGTGGAAACTGGAGTAGTGAAGAAGGGTATTTTTGGCCATCGGCTTCGTTATTAATTCTACCTACAGTTTCCCACCCACAGCCTTAAAAGTGATGTCCAGATAATCTACACTAACCTTACTTTGATGAGCAGTAAAAGTTTTCATCTCCTAAATTTAACGAAGTAAGGAACTCAATCTACAGCTCACTGGGCCCGTTCCAAATAAGACATCGTCAATAAAACGATGCCATTCTAAAACATTTTCATAAAAGGGTGTCAGTTCATTGTATATATGGCGATCTTCAAAATCACCAACATACATAAATAAATAAAAGAGGAGATATCTTAGAAAATAAACGCAAACAACGTGAGCAATGGTATATATCTGTATTTAACACTATTAGGCAGGGATTGAACAGCAGGGACGAGTGGGAAAGGATGATTACTTAGGTGAGTTCCCACCTTTTCTCTAGGTGCAAATATATAGAGTATCCTGTTATTGATTTTATGGAGATGTGTATTAGTGTTCATCGTTAGGGAATTAGATATGTCTCTTAGGTTTAATAAAGTAGATGGGACTGGTGCATTATGAATATTTAGGACTATGTTGTATAAGTTTGGTTGGACAAACACAAAATTGTTATATTTTTATCTATAGCACTAATGTGCACATTGGTTCTTTACATGTTCATTATCTTTTGAAACGAATATGTCGGATACACGCGGTTATTTATTAATAGGTGGTTAATAATAGTTTACTTTTCCTCATTCCAATATGGGGGCAAGGTTTCACTGCCGTATGGAGTCCGTTCTTTCTTTTTATGCACAATGACGCTGATGACGCTAGCGTTTAGAGTCCGTCGTCTATGGGATTATGTGAACACGGTGTAATGCACAGAAAGCAGTTTCTGGAGGCGTATAAATGGCATGCCGAATGCATAGTTCCACACTCGCATTCGGAAAAGGTGATGCTACGAGCACGTATTTTTGGAGAATTTTATATCCCGGTAAGTGGCAATACGGCGTTCAATATGGGGACCGAGGTTTTTTACGTCTTGAAGGTAGTTGTTTGCTGGCCGAAATATAGAGCACTTTGGCTAACGACGGGCAACAGTGGTTTTTAATGGATATTTTCCTTCATATTCGCTTTTAACTTGAGCAGGGAGTTTATCTGGGAAGACAAATGATTGTGGGTTTGGTTCTTGACAAACTACGGTCTTGCGGTTTAGAAGATAAGTTGCACTTTTGAGACAAAGGCCTTTATAAACTAGATGTGAGGACAGAGTAGCCCATGGCCTGTTGAAATGGGGAACGCATCAGTAATAAGTAGCGCCATTTTTTGAAGAAGATCGTAGTAGTAACGTAGATATGGATTAGTTGTATTTCGACAAATAGGACAGCGTTTTTTTAAATACGAGTATTAGATATGTCTTAAATGGGTCTCTCTATGGAGTAGGCAAAAGAAAGGCATAAAAAGTTATATCAATAGTTTTCACAGATTCCCATTTTCAGTACTAAGATATATTTGAAAACTGAAGGGAAGAGTTGCCTGGCAGCCTTTTGAGTATATGAAGAATATTGTGGCATCAAAAACAACTACTAAGGTAAATTATATACCTAATGGTAAAAGCCTTGAGGAGATATTATCAAACAAACCCATGGTGCAACCATTAAGACCTAATACATGCCTTCTTTACATCATTTGTAGGACAAACCCGGTGGAGGTTTCTTCTACCCACTTTACGTTTTAAAATTGAACATTCCCCCTGGAAGGACATTTGAGTAGGAATATTTTGCGCCCACCAATTGTTCAAACTGTCCAGTTTTAATGTGTGAGGTATGTGGGAGACTTGTCTTATCTTCATTAGGACAACTGATAGTCCGTATATTGACATTGATACCGATGTGGGTTATCTTATTGTTATATTTGTTTAACTAGATTCTCGTATTGGTAACAAATCTGCTACCATAAGGTCTGTTTGGTACTAGCAGGAGGAAATCGAGAGTGAAGTCCCCCTGTCTTCGAATCCACATTCTTACATAACGGTGACTTAAGAGGTATTTATGACATTTTTTAGAAATGTGACAGGAATACTCTGAGTAAAAGAGATATGCTATAATTCCTTTGGATAAATGCTTTTGAAAGAGTTTTTTTTACCCGTTCAGTGGCATTGGCTCTAAGCTGCATGTGAGCTTGAACTTTGTGTGGATACAGTGGTGAGTGAGTATGTGTGAAATGTATGAAAACAGGTCTGTTTGGATAAAGGTATGCCATTAGGTTTGTGTACGGGTGATTTACTTAAAGTGGATGCTTTGATATCTTTTGAACTGTAGTGTTGCTGTTGTTGTTTAACTGCCATATCTATATATCTATCTCTATATATATATCTCTCTATATATATATATAGATATAGATATATATATAGATATATATATATATATATTCACTGAAAAAACCATAGGTTATACACCATATATAGTTAGGAATTAGCATTTAAAAAACCTTATTTTACTCACACAAAACCATTGAAATTCCATATATAGTTAGTTGTACTAACTATATATCGCGCACCCGCAATCCACTGCTGATCATGTCACATATTACATCATTCATGACATGGTCAGTGACATCACTGATGACATCACTGATGACATCTCAAATGACATCACTGATGACATCACTGATGACATCTCAAATAACATCACTGATGACATCTCAAATGACATCACTGATGACATCACTGATGACATCTCAAATGACATCATTGATGACATCACTGATGACATCACTGATGACATCACTGATAACATCTCAAATGACATCTCAAATGACATCACTGATGACATCTCATTTGACATTACTGATCACATCACTGATGACATCATTCATGTGATAATACGATGAACCTCTTCAGACTCTAATATAACCTTAGATACACTCAGTGTAAACACAGACTCGCAGATTGTCACTCATCCATGAAGTTACACACACACCTAGTCAGTCATGCAAACAATCAATCACACCTCCATTTCCTTAACTATACAGTTAAACACACCTTACTTATTCAAACATATACTAAAACATATTTACTCACTTATACAATCCTGGATACAAGTTCACAATGATCCATACAGCCACTCACACATTCACTGGCTCTTATGCACAGTTATTTATATATGTCAACTCTCACATGTACTGTATTTTACATATGTACTTACTTTGACATGTAGCACTGAGATATCTATTCACTCACCAATACAGTCATGCACACAGTCAACCACCCATACAGCTGTTTCCACATGCACTTTTGAACCCATACATCTATGCAGAGAGTCATACACCTCCCAGCCACCCATACACACACTCAGTCTCCCATACAAATACTTGGGCAACCAATCAATAACCCATATAGTTAATCATATAGCTACTGATCAACACATGCAGCAGTTTACAGAACAACAGACATAATGATGCACAAATTAAGACAGTTTAGTCACTAACCCATGCACTCAGTGAGACACATTTAATCACTCACTCATACAGTCAGTCATGCACCTACTAAATCCTTTGTTCAGACACTTCTACATCCACTCATTCTTCAATATGTAAAACATATTTTAACTTTTCAGAAACATACAGTCACTGGATGTTGTCATCAGTGATGTCATCAGTGATGTCATTTGAGATGTCATCAGTGATGTCATCAGTGATGTCACTGACCATGTCATGAATGATGTAATATGTGACATGATCAGCAGTGGATTGCGGGTGCGCGATATATAGTTAGTACAACTAACTATATATGGAATTTCAATGGTTTTGTGTGAGTAAAATAAGGTTTTTTAAATGCTAATTCCTAACTATATATGGTGTATAACCTATGGTTTTTTCAGTGAATTTTCAAGGTTTTGTAAATGCTAATTCCTAACTATATATGGTCTATAACCTATGGTTTTTTCAGTGAATTTCATTGGTTTTTTAAAAGCTAATATCTATAGCTGTAAAATGTATTCTTCTTTAAATCCAAAAATATATTTTATATGTTTATTAATAATTTTTTTTAAATATTTTTTTTGTTTCGCTCCCGGTCCGCGAACCGGGAAGCTTCCCGTTAGCTCAATTTAAAGCCGCGACCCGGTCCGCGAACCGGTAAGAAATCAACATAGTGACGGTATCGCATTGCCGCGTAATGCGTCTTATGACGTACTGCGTTAGCGCACCCGGAAGTGCCCCGGGGCGCGGACCGAGGCGCGAAACGCAGCTCCCCGGAAGCGATCCGCGGCGCGTCGCGAAAACGCGACGTATCTCGTTGCCGCGTAATGCGTCTTGTGACGTACCGCGTTAGCGCACCCGGAAGTGCACCGGGGCGCGGACCGCGGCGCGAAGCGCAGCGACCCGGAAGCTATCCGGGGCGCGGACCGGAGCGCGTAACGTAAGCATAACAGGTCATGTGACTTGTTAATAACACTTTTCATTGGTTCATTTCACTTTTGGTTTCATAATGATGTAAGGCTAGGTCAGGTGACCTAAAAATAACACTTTTCATTGGTTGAGAAGTATTGTTTTTCCCAAATGATGAAAACCCCTCCTTCTTTCCTCACTCTGACTTTCATCATTGTGAGAGGAAGACCTATTTTGCTTGTTGGAAAATGGCTTCATTGGTAGCTTCAGCTGGTGGACCCCCACCACCACCACCACCTCCTCATGGGAAGAGAGGACCACCTCCCCAGGTCCTGACCAACACTGAGGAGGAAGAGGAAGAAATGGATGAGGAGGGAGAAGAACCACAGTTCTTAGAAGAGGTGCCCCGTGTTTCCAGAAAGAAAGCCAGTTTCATCTGGCAGTTTTATTCGATCCCTCGTGGCCAAAAAAAAGTCAATGCGAGGTATGTCACCTGCCTCATATGCAAAGAACAATTGTCCAGAGGGACGGACAAGAAATATAGTTACGGAAATCACACAATGCACAGGCACATGACAAGGAAGCATCCGCTCAATTACAGCCGGGCGGAAATAAGGGATTTACAGGACAATCCAAGACCAACTCCTGTGGCCAGACCAAGAATACAAATTTCATTAACACCAGAAGAGGCACGGGAAACTGTGCCAAATATTCAAGAAAATTTTGGGCACATGATTCACTCTTGTATGCACTGTCGTGCATTGTTAGCTTGTGGCAACATGAGCATCAATGCTATAAACCTGGCGTATGAACACCATGATTGCCCTAACCGCCCCCAGTAATTTTTTTTTTGCCCTTTTCAACGCCTGTTTTTTGTTGTTTCCCCCCCCCAAAAAAAAAAAAAAAAAAATATAAAATCGTTCAAAAAATACAAAAAAACCAAAAAATGTTCAAAAAATAAAAAAAAAATATAAAACAACAAAAATATAAAAAAAAAGTTCTTTTCAGAACTACCTTCCCTTTCAAAAAAAATTGCTAGAATGTTTAGCACTCTGGCAAGCACTATTTCTTTTGGTTCGCTCCCGGGTTAGCTTCCCGGTACGCGGACCGGGAGCTAACCCAAAAAATTTAAAAAAAAAAAAAAAGAGTAAGTATAAGGAAAGTAAACAGAGAGTGATGTTCAAAGAAAGACAGCTATAGGGAGTAAAGAAGAGATACTGTTTAATAGATCTATTTACCGAAGAAAAGACGGAAGAGGGTATAATTGTGAAAAACAAAATAGATAACGAAGTGAAAGAAAAAAAAAAAGAGAGTATAACATTAACAAAGAAGAGTTTCTTGGAGAATGTGAGTGAATGTTCAAAATAAGATTAAAACATGAGGAATAACAGAGAGAAAAAATAGAAAACAGAAAACAAAAAATAACAGAAAAAGATTAATTGAAACAGCAAAGAAATGTAAGTAACATAGAGCCATATCATCAACATAGGCAATAAAAGTTTTGCAGCTTTTATTGGCAGAAATGTGTCGCTAAAGCTGCTTTTAGTGACAGAAAACTGCCGCTAAAACCACTTTTGCACCAGTTTTCTGCCAATAAAAAGAGCAATAATTTTATTGGCTGTATTCATAATATGCCCCTTAGTGTGCTTCAACTACACAGAGAAAGCATTATGAACAAGTAGTGATAGAGTGATCAGTCAAAGACACTAAGAGTAATAGAGACGGAGTGAGTGAACAAGAGTGAGGAACTATGAGAAGAGAGGGACTGAGAAAAAGAGTGGAAGGAGTTGAGTAAGTAGGTAATAGAGAAAGGAATGAGGGAAGTAGCAAAGGCAGGAAACTGAGGGTTAAAGAAATGAAGCAGTGGAACTAATAGTAGGTGAATGTGATAGAAATGTAACGAAAAGAGTACAAAGCATTTACCTTATAATTGTCGTTAAATTACTCACTTTTTGTTTTTATACTTTCAATCTGTGAAAGAGAGAACAAACATTTCAAAAATATTAAAACATGTATTTAAAAATTACAAAAGAAAAGGGAAAAGATTGAAGGACAAACAGTTTTTCAACAACTTTGACACTTACAGAAGCTTCTGCTTCTCCAGGCCCCCTACACAGTCCTAAAGATATACATTTTAAACTAACAGTATCTTGATGCAGATGAAGTGAGGCCTATCTTAAAACATGGTGCATCTTTTGCATTGCTGTTGTCTCAGAAAAGTGTCGCAAGACACTAAAATTTTAAATAATTGCTTCAGGATGCCAATAAGATGTGTCCTATCCAGAGGTTTGTTTGAGGTGAGGCCTACTCAGGGTTGCAGATGAAATTTCGAGTTGTTGAAGAGAATAGAGGACATAATACATGTGAAGGTCTACCAATGAAGTGAGTCATGTCCACTGCACTCTTGAACAAAGTCCAAACCTCCTATGTTTCCCTGGACAGACCTAAACTTGATCTGCACAATGTGATTCGTAATGATAGGAAACACAGGTGATGTAATTGAAATACGTGCAATTTATTTTGCTCATTTCACAATCACATCACTTGTGTTTCCTTTGCTTAGGTATCTCATTGTGCAGATGTAGTCTAGCATATGAAAGAATACGCAGAAGTGCAGCACTGCATGCAACAACTTTGACACTTACAGAAGCCTCACCTTCTCCATGCCTCCTACACAGTTCTACATATACATCATAAATGCAAACAGTACAGAATTAATTATACATGTTAAATGGTTTATTTTTGCTGTTCTCAGAATGTATCAAAATTCACTAAAAACAGTGACTTTAAGGTATTCATCATATAACAGCGGGGAAAAAAAACACAATCAAAATGATTGTGTTTAAAAAACCCATACAACATAAGAAATCAGAATTCAGAACTCCTTAAAGTTAACTTACTTTCCATGACTTCAAAGGATGTCCTATGAACAGCTTACACTCTTTTGTGCTGTTATTACTTTCAGCCCGTCACTTTCTGAAAGAAAATCTCCATCGTTTTTAAAAACATGTTACATGCAATAAATGGCTTCTTGCTCTCTACCACAAGTTTCCACAAGGCCAAATCTTGTCAGATCCATTTATAACTCTTGGATTTCTTGTAAGCCAATCCCGTCATTTGGCATTTCCGCAACTTTCAGAATTAAAATGTTGAAGATCATTTTCACAATCCTGGAATAGTAATATCTTCCCCTTCTTGCTCAGTCATGTTCTACATTTCCTATGACACTGATACTGCTTACTATGAAGCAGACTTACACTAACTCTATGACTACTACAATTATTTAATTCTCTACATCACTTTCAATCACAAAGCAATGTAAAACAGTAGACAGCGTTGCAGACTTACATTCCCTCTACTCTATGTTTTGATTGGCTGCTTCAATTAGCTTATAAAAAGAAATAGTTTTTCTGAACTCATTCAAAGTGCATTTATTTCTCCATGACGTCCAGTCTTATGGTTAGAACTTATGTCTCTGAACTACACTTATCCTCAAGGCCAAATTGTGTAGGAGCCATTAGAACTTCTTGAAATTCCACAGAGCACATCCCAAGATTATTTCCCTAAAATGTTGGTTTTAAAAACACCAGGTAAGAGTTTTTAAGGTCATACGGCAATTTTTTTTTGAAAATTAAAACAGAATCGTTGCAGAATGACCAGCCATTTCTAGACTTTAAATAAGCTGTGTAATGTCCTGATGTTATTGAAGGGCCGTCATGATATATAATTGCTGCAGTTACAAAAGTCCTTCCTGATATTGACAACTGCGAAGCTACAAAATTTTTAATTAAAGTTGTCAATTTTGTTCCATCAGGCCTACATCGTTGGAACATTAAAATGACATACTGGCCATATGTTCGTATAAATAATGTGGACATCATTTCAGATTTACATTGGCTACACTCCATGTTGTGATCAGCTGCTTTTACTAGCTTATTAAAGGAGACTGATTTACTGTCTGGCAAAGTTAAATATATAAATCTTTCTGAGTCTACACTAGTAGTACTTGATACCATACAGTTCTCGCAGTCATGCTGCCATTGATAAGAAAGCCCAAACAGCTGATCTACATCTACACCTTCAGCATGCAATACATCAAGCATATACATTAAAAACTCCTGACAATCTTGCTGAATATTTTGAGAGAATTGTGTTTGGCCTGAACATCTGTCTAACAGATTTCGAATTTCAGACACACTTTCTATGTTTCTTCTATCAGTGCTACATTTCTCTAACACAGAATTTAACAAACTGCAAAATCTTTGATCAGAATTGACCACAATCTCTTCTTTTACATTTTCTAGAGAAAACAAAACATTAACCACTACATTAGCATAGCAGTTGACACCAGAACTGTTTTCAAATTGAAAACCAACAACATCTTCAACAGAATCCTTTTTGTTTCTGCTTGTAATTTTAGGTTCATCGACTTTTCGTCTTTTTGCTACAACCTCCCCAGTATTGGTCACATTTCTTCGTTTCCGGCCTACCACACGTTTCTCAAACAAAGGATACTGAGGCAAATGTGACGCATACTCTCTTCTTAACCTATTGTATTCCTTAACACAATCTAGATCCGCACAAATGTTTGTGACATCACACTCAATCAAGTACAATCCCGATAAAGTTCTAACTCGTGACAATGCCACGTATGCCATACCCTCCTTGAACACAGAACTGCCAATATTCACCAATGCACAGTCTACACTTAAACCTTGCGATTTATGGATTGTCACCGCATATGCCAAGCAAACAGGAAACTGCTTACGGCGAACATATAAGTCTTTTACAAGCAAAAATCTAGCAGAGCAACGACCAATTAGCTGTACTTCCTCAATGCCATCAAATTTAATTTTTAAAAATTCAATTCCATCTCTATTTCTGTATTTTACAAAATCAACAACATTACCCATTGATCCATTTACCAGACCTCTTTCAACATGTAAATTCCTTCTTAAAATTATACGGCAGTTCAAGCACACATTCAGAGTCTTTTCAAAACCTGCAGTTTTAGATATACTCTTCTCTAATGAATCCAATTTTGTTTTCAGATTCTCAGACAAAATAATTGTTGATCCCATATGCTCTACTCTGTCAATAGCTTCCAGTTTCACAATCTCTTGCTTTTCTAAATGCAACATTTTGTTGTTGAATTTGGCACATTCTGCAAGAGTTGGCATCAAACATATTCCAGATTTCTTATCAGTAATTTTCTGAAAAATATTCTCAGGCACAACATCTTGTTCTGGATATAAATTTGACAGTAATCGTGCATGTAAAGCTTCTTTCCCATGCTCGGTCACTTTTCCAATTCTAACATCTTGTAGAATAGTCTTGTAAACTTCATCCTTCGCCTGACGCATATTTTCATGCAGTTCAGCATAATTGAAGTTTAACCATATATTGACGTTGCCAATGCTGCCTAGGCACTTCCTGGTATCTTCATGCGTGAGCATTTTGAACACAGGTTGCCCTTTCACTGGTGTCAGCTGCAGAAGATCTCCGAAAACAATGATGTGTTTGCCACCAAATAACACATCATACTCTGTTTTGAGAACTTCTTGCATTCTCAAATGCACAAAGGCAAGCATGACATTGGAAACCATGCTTACTTCGTCAATGATAAGAAGTTTCATTTTCCTCAAGATTCTTGAAACTTCAAAACAAGCATCTCCAGATAGCTTGTGATATTGTAATTTGTTGTCATGCTCCACTGGCAGCATCAGTAAACGATGTAAAGTAATCCCTTTAATGTTATGTGCTGCCAGTCCAGTTGGAGCGGTGACAACACAAGACAGCGATGACTCTGTCCTTTCCTGCAAATAGCATGAAATTGCTTTAATGAGGAAACTTTTTCCAGTTCCCGCTTCTCCACTCACGTACAGTCGAACAGGCTTCAACGACGTACATGAGCACTCTTTCTTGTCATGACTTAATCCATGATCAATTTGCATGGTAACTTCGTCATATATTTTCCTCTGCTCAACGTTGAGTTGTCTTTCCAACTCTTCTAAGTTAACCGCATCCTCCTGAGCATGTGCCATGGCTCTTTCCACTTCATTCATGGCAGTGGCAGCTTCATTTTCGATAACAGGTCCTCCTAGTGGATCCTGACTCAATGAAGCAGAACTCTGACTGTCCTGAGAACTGTCTCTGGCAATCTCGGCTGCAATCGTTGCTTCCTGCTCAATTTCCGCATTCAACATTTCTACATATTTGGGAAAAGCAGGACATTCTATGGTCTCCTTGGCGGCATTGAAAGAGTCTTCGTAACAGAGGAAATCTCCAAGCAGTTCCTCTTCTGCACGGCAAGGCTTGAAAAGTTGCAAAAGTGCTAAATAGAAAAACTCCTTTTTTTCAGGAGATTCGCCACTCAATTTTCGATGGTTTATCAAGTGGCATTTTCTTTGCTTCACCAGACATCCCTCACTTCCTATTACAGCATACACTACTTTCTCAGTATCTTCTTTGATGTTCCTCTTGAATATGTAATTTTGAAGAACCTCATACAGACAAACATTGTCGAGGTGACTGCTTCTATTTGGATAATATGTATCCAACATGTTGGTCTTCAAAATGTCGGTACTGTTTGGCTCCTTTTCCGCCAAATACTCAATTTCCCGCACAGGTTTCAGAACTCGATTACGCGTTGCAGCAAGACCAAGACTCGCCCAAACGATACTCCTGGACTTGGCATAGAGACTTGCTGAAGACAACCGGTCAGAGCATTCGTAAGCTCCAATTTCTCGATGCGACAACATCTTCAGACTGAAACTGTACAACTTCTTGCAGAGGCTCTTTTCATGGGAAATGTCCTCCCACATATCCTTCAATTCTGTCTTCTCTTTTTTGGTGATGTAAGACGTCACATACCGAGCCACAGCCATACAGTTATCAGCCACAAACTGTATATCCATGTTAGCATTCCACATGGACAAAATCACCGGGTTGTAGTCGTTGATGTACTTGGACTCTTCGTTCCTCTTCAAATTGTATGTGTTTTTAGGTGATTTCTTCATAACATTATGTCGCAGCGAAGACATCAAACTGTTTACTCTTCCTTTAGAAATCACCGGTCGTGGAAAGCCGAAACGATATTTGGTGTAGAACTTGTCCTTGTTTCGGAATTTACGACGGCAGTACTTTCCACATCGATGGCTTTGGAAACGCAGAACTTTTTCTCTTAGGCTTTTCTTCTCCTTTGCGTTTGGAACAGCACACGTAGAATACTGTTGGATGAAACTCATCACTGAGTCTTCTGGATCCGTTCCAAATTTAGGTGCATCCTTGATCCACAGCAACATATGTATATGAGGAGCACCTCTTGCTTGGTACTCCTTTCTCCAGAAGAAATCCAACACCTCTCCAAGAGGTGGATTCTTCTTATTCATGATGAAAGACACCATAGCTTCAAATCTATGATTGAAGTACCTACATACATTGACTGTATCCAAAGAGCACAGTTCTCCGGGTGTCTTGAATTCGATGTTATCTACGTTAGCATTTGCCTCTCGTAGAAATTCAAGTAAGTCTTCCAGCCATACTCGGCACAGCTCAGAGTGAGGAACCATGTGGGAGTACCTAAGTTCCTCAGCATACATTTTAAATCACCATGACGACGGTACCAGTACTCATTAGTACCACGCTGACACGCCATGAGATTAATCAGGTGAGAATCCAAAATACTGTCTTGGACATTGACTTTATCCATAAAGTCACTTGCCGAGATGTTTTGCATGTGTATACCACTTTTCAAGATGTGGTTCACTGCATATGACAGTCCAGACAGATCGCTTTCAAACAGGAGATGAAACAAATAGGGAATGCATTGTCGAAACCTAGCATCTCCTGCATACAATCGCAAAGTCCGGTATTCAGAAGCAGGAATTTGATGAGGTCGCTCATCATATCTTCCTCCCTAACCTGTTGGAAAAAGCTGTGGGAAACACCGAGCTTCCAAACTTTCCTCCCAAACACTAATGGGACTCCCTTTGGCTTGTTTCATTTGAAACAACTCAATAGCATTCCCCATGACTTCCTTGGAATGCAAAGGATGAACACTATAATGTTCATATATTTCTTCACTAGTAGAGGGTTCTACTTTCTCAATTTGACCAGCACACAAATCGCTATCCTCTTCCTCACTTACTTCCTCTTCTGCAACATATACATTCTTATAGTATTTATTATTTTTTTTCAAATACAATGTTGCCTTTTTAACTTTCCTAACATCTACTAAATCTTGCCATATTTTCTTATTCTTTGTCGGAACCCCATTAACTAAGATAACCAGAGGTTCCTCTTCCACTTTTTCTACTCCAATTGTGTTAATGTTTTTCTTCAAATCTAGAGGCAAATAAACAACTCTTCCCTTTAATCCTCTCTGTAAATCTGATGGAGGCAATTTCCCTGTCTTTGGCTCCATTCTTACAATAGCCTGAAAGGGATGGATACTTTGAATCAAAATAGATTCATAAGTATTTAAATCCTTCAATTCAGAAGGAATCTCAACCAATTCCAGATTATTATGAACTGCTCTAGCAGGCATCTGGTTTTGATTTAATTTGCAACAACAATAAGTACACACACGTTGATCAAATCCCAAATCAAAACAATTTTCTACCATCAAGTATGTTGCAAAATCCTTCCATTCACTATTATTTTCCCTTTCACTTTTTGCATATAAATCCACTAACTTAGTCTGATTCTTATAATAAGTGCGTCGACAACACACACAAGTGAAATTAGGCCTCTCACTTGATTTCACCTGAAACGTCGCAATTTCCCTCTGGAAATTATCTGTACTGGAAACCTGTACACTATCTTCCACATTACCCTCTTCTTCTGGGTCAATTTCAACATTCTCCTCTTTACTTCCAAAGTAACAAAACTCAATTTCTTCACATATGTTCTTCACATCTATTTCAGAACCATGCAAAAGAGCAGCGCATAATTGTTTAAGCATAATTGCTGGACTCTTAGCATAATACAACATTCTAACTAATTTCCTCACTTTATTATGATGCACTGCTAGCATCCTGAAATGATGAAAAACACTCTGGCATACTCTCCTGGAAAGACAAGCCAGTGAATGACCATGCAAACCTGTCACTTCTCTCACTCTGCAAGGATCTAATTCTTGCAACAACTTCATTTTCTGCTTCAAACTTTTCTTATTAAATGACCGTACAAAATCACAAAGCAAATTGATGGAATCCTGTCGCACACTGCAAATACTACTACACTTCCAGGTGTACACAGGACCCTTAGCACGTCTTCCTAAAACCTCATTACCTAACACCTCTTCTGCCTCTGTTGTCACAAGTTTTTCTTTTTCAACTGGACAACCATCTTTCACTTCATAAGCACGACCACTGGTGTCAACTGCATGCACCAAATCATTATCCTGGAAATAACTCTCCTCATTAAAAAATGCCTCACAGCTTGAACTATGCATCCATTCTCCAGAAAAAACTTCACAAAAATTACTACGATTAACTATTCTCTTCCATCTACTATTTCTTTTGAAATCATAAATTGCCTTGTTTAGCTTCCTAATTCTATTGATTATCAAAATAAATAACTTACGTTTAATTTCAAATGCCTGATCAATAACTTTCTCAACTTTTTTTTTCTCTTATAAAAAACCAGTTTCTGTTGACCTTTCTTAATATTTTTTAACAAATTGCCAATTATCCTGTTGCGGAACATTCGTTTACGAATGTCCCTAAACTGTTGTTTCCTTCTACTATCATGCACAGACTTATCTCTTGCTCTAGCAGTAACATTTTTGATTGGCCTTTCCTTTCCATTTGATTCTCTTTTTATGGACTGAAACATTTTCTGTAGTAATATTTTTTTTACTACACATATTTCTTATGAAATATTTTGTGCTCTTACCCGGTGCTTTCTTCGTGACTTGACAAATATTTTTGTTAGAGGACTGCTGCTTATTTTGTTTCACCTACTGTCTTTGACGTTTTGCAGCCTTTCTCTGTCTTTCTATTGTTGGCATGGTGAAATCTTGAAATGATCTGCAGTTGAATCTGTGGTAAAATATAATAAAAAAATTTATTAACCATTATTACCAAACAGTAAATCAATAACAATGATCAAAAACTTAACACACTACTTGACATTTTAAATAGAAGATTTTTTAGTCCTTGGCAAATTTACAATACAGAAATAGCAGAAAAGAAATGACATTTATATTTATGTGACCTGTGCTATTTTATATGTGAATCTGATCTAATTTTATGAGCATATTTTAATATTTTATTGAAGACACTACACATAACCTGTTTTTGAAGGTGTCTTTATTTTTAAATTAAACGGTTTACATTTTTACTTTTCATTAATTATACATTTTAAAAATAAATGTTTATATTTCCATAGGCTCAAGCAGGTCAGCTTCCCACCCTATGTCATATAATTCGGACAAATCTGCATCCTCATCACGCTCTTCTTCATCCTCAGGATTTAAATCATCCAATGGATCAACATCCACTGATGTTTCAATTACAAGTTCAATGATGAGGTCAAAATCAACTGATTGCAGATTGTCACTCATGTTGATGTTGTCTTTATCTTTAAAGAAAGATAACAACAATGAGATGTTGCAGAGTAAGAGACAAATCTCAGAGATTATAATAGTAAAATTGTTTAACAAGAGTAATATTTTGCAGCTATTATTTAGCCATGTCCAGCAATGCTGATCAGGTGAAGACTATGTCTAATTTTTCAGTGAACAGGACTCATCTCTTCTTAACCTTGGATAAGCCTCACCGACTGTGTGTCCTGCACATACTTAAATGTAAAGGGGCAGATTTATGTTAAATGGCACATCCCCAGGCATGCACCAGTTAACGTGCACCGCTGCTCTGCCACCCATGGTGTGCCGTATTTACAATCAGATAGGAGAAAGCTGCGTCAAAACCCTGCGCCTGCTTTAAGCAGGCATAGGTCTTGACGCAACATTGTGGAGATGGGGCACCCCTGAGCCTTGCTTGAGCTGCATCGCACTTGCGATACAACTCCAGCAATCACTACCTTTACAGCACAGATACATCACGCATCTGTGCCATTTTTGCCCCACGATGCCCCGCATTGTAAATGCAGCACACCATGGGTGGCGGAACAGCGGCGCAGGATGACTGACACATCCCTGGTGATGCACCAGTCATCATAAATCTATCCCTAATCTTCTTATCTTGTTACAGATGAACCGCCATATGTACCATCAAACTATTTTGCATTTCCTAAATAGCGAATTTTAAGGAATAAATAGCAATTCTTTACCATTCCTAATTTGCAATGAGCAAATTGCTAATTGCAAGTTACCCATTCATTTCCATGGGCTAGGAGCCTCATAGGAATGAAGGTTTAATTTGCGATTAGCAATTTGCTCATCACAAATTAGGAATTTTTCCAAGGGTGCAGGGGTGTCTCAAGAACACCCTGCTGCACCCCTGAAAAAGAAATTTGGGGGCATATGGCACACATACATGCCCCAAGGGCATGTGTTGGCGTCATATGGGACCTTTTGTTTTTTTGAAAAAAAGCTTTTTGAAAAGAATTCACAAATTACCACCAATTTACCACAATAGTTTCCAAATCCTTAATGTCATTTTTTTACATATTTTTTGTTTGATACATTGCATTTAAGTAATCGCAAAATTTCCAAATCCTTCAGTGCAATCGCAAAATAAGGAATAGCAAATTTTGCTATTCCTTATTTTGCATCAAACTTGTTTGATACATACCATTTGTCTAATTAGCATTCGCAAAGGCCGAAATTCGCAGAATTTTGATCTTTGCGAATGCCAAATAGCTTGATACATATGGCCCCAAGTGAGGCCTGTCTTGCAACATGGTGCATCTTTTGAATCACTGCTGCATCGGTTTCATGTGGTACGTTTTTTTTACACCATGACATATCTGCCTAAAAGCATCAATTTGTAATTTTGTCGCCTCATAGCAAATCTTTTGCACCGCCGCTGCATCATAAAAGTGACGCACAGTGGCGCAAAAGAGGCATACACCTATCATAAATCTGTCCCTACCATTTTAAATGATTAATCCAGGATGACGATAAGGTGTGGCCTATCCAGAGGTTTGTTTAAGGTGAGGCCTACTCAGGATTGCAGATTAAAGTTACGCTTCATGAAGAATACAGAAGAGATAATACATGTAAAGGCCTACCAATAAAGTAAGTGATTTGCACTTTATTTTGCCAGTCATCATAAATGTATCCCTAAGCTTCTTATCTTGTTACAGATGAACCACCATATGTACCATCAAACTATTTAGCATTTCCTAAATAGCGAATTTTAAAGAATAAATAGCAATTCTTTACCATTCCTAATTTGCAATGAGCAAATTGCTAATTGCAAATTACCCATTCATTTCCATGGGCTAGGAGGCTCATAGGAATGAAGGTTGCAATTTGCGATTAGCAATTACCTCATCACAAAATAGGAATTTTTTCAAGGGTGCAGGGGTATCTCAAGAACACCCTGCTGCACCCCTGAAAAAGAAATTTGGGGGCATATGGCGCACATACATGCCCTAAGGGCATGTATGGGCGTCATATGGCACCTTTTGTTTTTTGGAAAAAAATGCTTTTTGAAAAGAATTCGCAAATTACCACAAACTAGAAGTTGGTGGTAGTTTCCAAATCCTTAATGTCATTTTTTACATATTTTTTGTTTGATACATTGCATTTAATGAATCGCAAAATTTGCAAATCCTTCAGTGCAATCGCAAAATAAGGAATAGCAAATTTTGAACTAAGGACATTTTAAGTCATTTCCACATGTGCAGTGTTTTCAAATTATGATTTGAAAATCGTTTTGGGGGAAAAGTAATGGTTTGCAAATTTATGACAAGGACATAATGGTGTATGCTTCTCTATAAGGCATTTCAGTGTCTCTGATGTCATTTTTCCCATATTACATTATAAGACCTTTCCCCATGGAGCACATTCCTTGTAAATATGCTCCCACCTGTGCATGGTGAATTTAGATTTTGACTGAGTCACATAGCCATGTTAAAAGTGACCCAAATAAATTGCAAACGCTTTAAAAAAACACATTCATGTGTCTTAAGGACATTTTAAGTCATTTCCCCATGGACAGTGTTTTGTAAGTGGCGCAAAAGAGGCATACACCTATCATAAATCTGTCCCTAGCATTTTAAATGATTAATTCAGGATGACGATAAGATGTGGCCTATCCAGAGGTTTGTTTAAGGTGAGGCCTACTCAGGATTGCAGATTAAAGTTACGCTTGATGAAGAATACAGAGGACATAATACATGTAAAGCTCTACCAATGAAGTAAGTGATGTCCACTTCATTGCGCCAGTCATCATAAATGTATCCCTAAGCTTCTTATCTTGTTAGACATCAACCGCCATATGCATCATATAACTATTTTGCATTTCCAAAATAGCGAATTTTAAGGAATAAATAGCGATTCTTTACCATTCCAAATTTGCGATGAGCAAATTGCTAATTGCAACTTACCCATTCATTTCCATGCGCCAGGATGCCCATATGAAAGAAGGTGCAATTTGCAATTAGCAATTAGCTCATAGCAAATTAGGAATTTTTCCAAAGGTGTAGGGGTGTCTCAATAACACCCTGCTGCACCCCTGAAAAAGAAATTTGGGGGCATATGGCGCACATAAATTTTAACAACATTCCTTTACCTCAAAAACGATTTTCAATTCATAATTTGAAAACACTGCCCACAGGGAAATTACTTAAAATGTCCTTAAGACACATGAAAGTGTTTTTTTATTGCCTTTCCAGCATGGTTGGGTCACTTTTAACATGGCTATGTAACACAAACATTTAAAATCTAAATTTGCCATGCACAGGTGGGAGCATATTTACAAGCAATTTGCGCCACAGAGAAAGGTCTTACATTAAAATGGGAAAAATAACATCAGGGACAGTCAATTGCCTTATAAAGAAGCATACACCATTATGTCCTTGTCATAAATTTAAAAACAATTCCTTTTCCCCAAAAACGATTTTCAAATCATAATTTCAAAACACTGCACATGGGAAAATTACTTAAAATGTCCTTAAGACACATAAAAGCGTTTTTTAATTGCCTTTGCAGCATGTTTGTATCACTTTTAACATGGCTATGTAACACAAACATTAAAAATCTAAATTTTCCTTGCACAGGTGGGAGCATATTTACAAGCAATTTGCGCCACATAATTCATAATTTTCTCCTTAAAGCACACTATTCTCTATCTAAATTAAAGAAATATTTTCTCACCTTAGCAAATACTTTGAGTTTGAAAACAGTCTCAGAAACACACCAATTTGTCTTCAGCAGAGCAAAAGGTATGCACTCCAGAGTCTGCAGCTATCAAAAGCACAGAAATGCTGTAATTCTTCACACATATCTCTCATGTCACCCAATCAAAACTCTTCCCTCACTTTTTTTCAAATGAAAACCCTTCCCCCCTCTGCCCTTTCTGCCTTTTCTGCATGGCAACCACCTCTTGGAAGATTTCTGGTGTTTGCAAGTTCACACAACAATGTTGCAATTGAACTCTGAACTCTCAGTGCACCTGCATATCCAGTGCATTCTTTCATTTAATGATTTTTTATTGACCATTCAAAATACATCTTTCAAATAACTCATCCGTGCACCCTAACTTTCTGTTTTCAGCAATCAAAATCCACCAATCACTGTTACTGCTTCATGAACACAGAAACTCCACAGTTTTTTTCATTTTAAACTCTCATTTTTTCAACTGCCATTTCATTGCCACACTTCATCTGACTGCAGGAGAACCTTCTCTCACCATGTTTTCTGTCTGGATTGTTGGACATAGTTATATTCACTGGGCTCAAAGGTACACTGAAAACAGGAATTTACCTAACCTCAATTTACAAGATGTGGAAATTAAGTGGTTTGGCCACAGAGGATTAAAATGTCACCAATTGATACCATTGGTGAAAACCTTTATGCATTTGCCAAAACCTGACCTGTTAATTGTGCACTGTGGAGGTAATGATTTGGGCACTTTGACTGGGGTAGGTCTGGAAATGCTTTTAAAGGACACCTTTGAGCAATTAATGGCACTTTTTCCTCAGACTGCCTTGGTATATTCAAATATATGCCAAAGACAGAAATGGAGGTGGTCAAACCAATTTTGTCCACAAATTGATAAGTCGAGGAAGCATGTAAACAAATCTGTTTCAGCTTACATGAGAGACCATGGAATGGGCTCCCTGTACAACAATAACTTGCGTTACTACATGCAAGATATCTACAGAGGAGATGGAGTTCACTTCTCAGATGAAGGCAACAGAATTTTCACTCTGAATTTAAGAATGTGCATTGGTACCTACTTATAAGTACCTAAATGTACCATAAACCCAAAAGCTCTTCTCAGAGCTACCCTACATCTGATCACTCACAATTATTATTTTACTCTAACATTTTTCACTAATTTTCAACAAAGTACGCTCCCTGGGGCGCTACCCGGTACGCGAACCGGGAGCTAACCTCGCGAAATTTTAAAAAATTTTTTTTTTTTCGCACATATGGGCCTCCTCAGCCACCCTCACAAAACCTAGGGGGTCAAGATAAGTCTACCGTGCCCCCTTCTACCCATTCTGAACATTATTTGCCCTCCATCTTGTATCTTAATTCGACCAAAACACAAAATGGTGGACTCCCGTTACGCTTAAGGTTCGCGAACCGGGGCGCTCAACGGTTCGCGTACCGGGTCGCTCCCTGGGAAGCGCACCATCAAAAAAGGTGGGAAAGTAGTTCACAGAAAAGCCACTGGAGACAATTTCACCAAATATAGACTAGCTCATACTACATATCAATCCCTACCATTTTCACAAATTTGATTGGAATTCCATTTAGCCATTTAGCCTGTAGACCTCTCTAAATACCGCGAGGTAAATTACTTCACAAAACACATCTGAAGTGTTGGAATTGACAACCAATTAAAATGTTACTTTCATTTTCTACTTTTTTTACCTGACATTTGATTGGTTATATACCTGAATATATATAAAGGAAGAGAAGAAAACACAGCCATTTTGACTACTACTTCTTGGTGTACATTTCAATAGGATTTTCACTAATTCCTTCAACTTCTTTCTAAAGGTAAGTTTTTATTTTTAAAACTGAAGTATATTGTGCACTATAAGTTAATATGGTAAACTTTTTCTGGAGTTAGGCTTCTCTTGTATAATTATGAATTTACTTACGTTAAATCACATACACTTTTTTATATTCCTACTTCCACTCTGATACTATACACTGCCCAAAATTAATCCCAACAGTGCCCTATCTCTACTGATATATATTTTTTTAATCTAAATTTCAGGCAAAATGGAAGGCGAACAGAAAGTTGAATTTCAAATTGTCCTGCAAGAGAGCAGCCAAGAAATCAATGATGAAAATGATATTGAATTTTTCGATGAAACTTTAGACAAAGAACTACTGCAATGTGTACAAGCAGTAGATAACCTCCTTGAAAATGAGGACATTTTACACCCTCAGAGACTACAATGTATATTCAATGATAATTATGAAATTTCTGACAATGAAATGTTAGAAAGTTTAATAAATTATGAAACACAATCACAATAAAAAAAAAATGCTTAAAAAATAAAGAAAATAAAAAATAATCAACAAAACCAACAATCAATTAACATACAGCATTTGAAAAGTCTATCATTCATTTTTCATTGCAGTACGCTGCCCAGAACGCTTCCCGGTTCGCGGACCGGGCGCTCCCCACGCAAAAAAAAACAAAAAATGTTTTTGTTTTTTTTGCCCCGCGGGGCCCTTTTAAAACCTCCACATTAAACCTAGGGGGTCAGGGAGGATCTAGTATGCCCCCTTATGGTTATTTCCCCCTTTGTTTTGGCCTCCTCTTGTCTCTCAATCCTACCGAGAGACAAGATGGCGGCCGCTCCGGACTGTTTAGAATGTTGACAGACACCGGAGAGCCAATCAGCTTAGCTACGCGAAGTTCCGGTACGCTTAAGGTCCGCGGACCGGAGCGCTGCCCGGAGCGCGCTTACAGATATATATCTTTTTTTAAACGTTAATTTCTCAAAATCCACTGGAGCACATATATTGAGACCTACAAAAGGCACATCGGGCTACCAGTCCTTACAATTTTGCCAAGTTTCATGCAAATCCATTCAGCCGTTCGGGCTAAAAGTGAGGCCAACCGCCCTATGGAAAACTCAATGTTAAAAACACGTTTTGGGACCCCCCTTTTTTCTCGGCCCCCCCTGGATGAACCCCCCCCAAATTTCCAGGGGCTGCTCAGAAACAAAATGTTCCATTTTCCAGAAAATTTCAGCCAATTCCGTTCACAAACGCCAAATTTATTAGACATAGAATTTTCAAAAATCCCATAGGGAAAAAATCCTAACTATATATACCTACTGGCGACCGCCAGTAGGTAATATCTCTCTATATATATATATATATATATATATATATATATATATATATAGAGAGAGAGAGATATATATATATATATATATATATATATATATATATATATATATATATATCAAACACACCGTCACCTTCCTCGCGCTCTGGACCACCTCCAGCCAGGAAAAAAGTTAACGGACACGGACCATCTGTAGTGCTCCAAATTTTTTAATTAAGGTGCAGAAAAAAGCCGCTTTTTTTTTTTTTTAGTGCTCCAAATTGTTTAATTAAGGTGCAGAAAAAAGCTGCATGACGTTTCGGCTCGCAAGATCCTTGTTCACATGACAATGTTCATTTACATAAAACACCATTTTATAATGCCAGTAATTGGATAACAGTCGTCACATGGGAGGGCAGTGTGTTGCAATAAACATAGAAGAGATACTTGCTAGGTTTTCCCAACGTTATAATACATGGAAAAAACACACAAAGAAACAGTTTCAACAAAGTAGTGGTAAAATACCAGATAAAAACTGAATGAACATAATATTTATACTAAGGTATAATCAAAGGTTGATGTCAAATAATGAGTACATAGTATTCATCAAAGAGTTTGAAATAGAGCTGATTGGACTGAAGATGTAAAACCATGGTAAAATACCCAATTATATATACAATATGATACTGCATAGATTACATATTTTTAAAATAAAGTGCAAATGCATAATGATCAACTATGTGCAAAAATCGTAATAGTGCAGTTTTCAATGTGCAAAATAACGCAAAGCGAATGTGCAAAGATCTGCCAAATGCAAAAATCTATATAATAGTACATATAATATAGACGTAATCCATTGATCGGTAGCCCTTTCAAATATAGGGCCCAATCACATAATGCTGTATCATTATTAATATAAATCATCATTCTCCCCAACTTCAAATTAATTTCAAGTATGAATAGATGTAATCAGATCAACAGTCCCTAGTATAAATCTATGATAAAACATTAAACCTCTGCATGACCACAAGTTGATACTGATACTAATTTGTCTCAAATACGCTTTACTGCATTCAAAAATAAACACCGTGAATAAAGTGCATAGAAAGGATGAGTCTGAAAGACTATCAGGGAACAAGGACCCAATTAGTCTGTTATACTCAACCCTACCCTCAAAGTGATATCAGCTAATTCTTAAAAAGGCAGAATGTGCAGGTCAGTGTCAGGTCCAATTGATCAAAAGCCTGAGCATTTAGAATGGTCTAAACATATTAAGTTACATTGAATAGTTCCCAGCCGGGCTAAAATTATCCTGATACTTATATCTATATATCTATATAAATATATATATCTATATATAGATATATAGATATATATATATATATATATATACATCAATTGCAGAACCCAAAATCGGAAGGAGCCACAAGGAATACAAAATCACGCTCTGAATGTCTTTTATTGACAGCATGCCAGAATATTTCAGGAAGGCAGTCTAATTCATCATGCCAGACGCGTTTCAGGAGGTTAATCCTTTCTTCAGTGGCTTCGGAATAGGCAGGGGGAAGCGTTTTCGGCACAGACTGTTCTTAACAAATCACTCCCGCCCCCATGGGCGTGGCCTCACAGCATTCTGGGTGATTAAGTCCGCACCATTAATAACATCAGTGGGTGCAAATCTCCGAGTCTAAAATGCCCTTAAATAAAGTTGCAAACATTCTTGAAAGTCTCTGCCCCGCTTTATTTGCTGCCAAAAAGAGCTTAAACAGACTCCCATCTGCAGAGGAGCCAGCTTGAATCTGTCTGGTGAAGGGCAGCACTGGATAGTGCCACCACGGACCTGCTATGAGAAGCAGTGGGCTCTTTCCACGACCTGGGTCAGGCCGTTATAAATCCATCAATTGCAGAACCCAAATTCGGAAGGAGCCACACGGAATACAAAATCACGCTCTGAATGTCTTTTATTGACAGCATGCCAGCAAAGAATATTTCAGGAAGGCAGTCTAATTCATCATGCCAGACGCGTTTCAGGAGGTTAATCCTTTCTTCAGTGGCTTTGTATTAGGCAGGGGGAAGCGTTTTCGGCGCAGACTGTTCTTAACAAATCACTCCCGCCCCCATGGGCGTGGCCTCACGGCATTCTGGGTGATGAAGTCCGCACCATTAATAACCTCAGTGGGTGCAAATCCCAGAGACTAAAATGTCCTTAAATAAAGTTGCAAACATTCTTGCAAACATCAGGCGCCTCTTTCTGTTCGTCCGTATGCCACTGTAGAAAGGATTTGTTTCCTGAAACGAGTCTGGCAAGGCTTATTTTGATGCGAGTTGGTTTTAAGAAGTGCTCCTGCTGGCAATAAATGAACGAGCATACTTTATCTCTGTGTGGCCTCATTCCGAATTTGGTTCCTACAAGGGTTGGATATGTAACGGCTTTCCAGGTCGTGGAATGAAGCTCACTGCTTTTTCAGCGGGTCCGTCACAGCACCGCTGTGAGCTGTGAACTACGAACAGAGACAAGCTGTGACCTCAAGCAGGGGGGTGCCAGTCTGAAGCTCATTGGCGGCTATAAAGTGAGGCAGGTGCCTTTTAGAACCCTGGGCATCATTTGATCGAGTAAATTGAACTCTAAGAAGCGCACCCACTGGTGGAGACAGAATATGGACTACAACGCCCAGAATGCCTATAGGCCACGCCCATTGAGGCAGGTGCGAGAACTGTATTTAAAACATCAGGCGCCTCTTTCTGTTCTTCCGTATGCCACTGAAGAAAGGATTTGTTTCCTGAAACTCGTCTGGCAAGGCTTATTTTGATGCGATTTGGTTTTAAGAAGTGCTCCTGCTGGCAAGCTGTCAATAAATGAACGAGCATACTTTATCTCTGTGTGGCCTCATTCCGAATTTGGTTCCTGCAAGGGTTGGAGATAGATAGATAGATAGATAGATAGATAGATAGATAGATAGATAGATAGATAGATAGATAGATAGATAGATAGATAGATAGATAGATAGATAGATAGATAGATAGATAGATAGATAGCTATTATCTTCTCTTTATATAGATGTTAGGATCCTTGGACACATTTTTATAAAAAAGCCTGAAGAAGGTGGTTTGGACCCGTTGCTACCACCGAAACGAGTTGCCTTTGGTCATTTTGTATTTATTTGTCATGCTTTTCTTGTGATGCTTTTATATGAAATGTTTACATATATATGACATGTTTTTAATTGTGAATTAAACATTAATGTTGATTGATTATAATGTTGAACTGTGAAACAGTCAACCTCTTGATGTGCTTTACTAAGTAATTTTTAATATTTAATTATGATTGTGCCACACGTTGTTGTTTATATGTTAGTTTGATATAAAATAGAGCTTTTTTATGCATTCACTCCGTGAATAAAACATTTATATACTACTCTTTGCATTTTTAACAGTTCATATATGAGTGAGGTGTGATTGAGGTTTGAGTACCGTTGTATGCTATTGAGGATTCCCAAAGGGAATTTTCTTTGACTTGGTGACGAATTGTACTTACCCATAACACAGTAGGAGACTGGGAAGGCATTCATAGGAATGCAATTCAGGAAAACACAGTCATAATAGCTTCCCAGCGGAAGTTTTCAAAACATATTTTATCACCAACTAGTGCCTACCTGCACTCCCTCTTCAAGGAAACACCTCAAACTTTCCTTGTACTAAATGATTTATTCGAGGACACAATCACCGTCCTTTTAAAGCCGGGGTAAACCCTTAAGCATTACTCATCTTCTCAATATAGTAACCAAGATACTCACCAAAACACTGGCATATTAACGAGAGAAGGTTAGAACATCCTTGGTCCCATGTGACCAGAACATGTTCATGCCAGGCCGCAGCACCAAACACTGCCTCGGGAGACTACATTTTGTTGTGGCCAGAAGGCATGAATTGGTTAGCCCCCATGCTCTTCTACTGGACCTCGAGAAGGCAGTCTATTTCATGAGCTGGACATTTTTGTTTAAGGTCCTCCAAAAAGGATATGGCCCAGATTCCAGACATAGGTTAGGACCCCTATACTCATCACCATGGACACACGTTAATACTTCCCTACTTAGGAAAAAGTTCCCAATGTGCATTTTTGGAGGCCTTAAGTTCATCTGAACACTACTCTTTGACAAAAAATGCCTCATGACAGGCTCTTAAGTTTCCGATATTCCAGAAGTGGCGTGAGACACAGTACTTTTTCAATATAAATTGTTTTTTTTGGGGAGGGGGTATTCAGGCCTAAATAAAAATCAAGGCACGCAAACCTCAGATTTATTTCCATAGGGTGTAAAATAGAAACACTAAGCTCATCATTTGAAGTAATTTTTCTATGAAAATTTGTAGAAAATATTTAAATGGAATAACCTGCATCCTTTATAAAACAGCATTAAAGGGATCCAGAGGAAACAACCGTACATGAACCATACAGTTTCAACCCTAAACCTCCCATCACTCAAGACCATATAAAAACCTGTCTCGTTCAATGTCAACCTGTATAGTGTCTGGTAATCCATACCATCCCCGATGATCAATCATTTAATTTGACCCAGTGCTCAGTTTCCTGTCAGACACTCTACACAGCAAGTCATGTTTGAATAACCTGTACATTTTTTGATTTGGTATAACCTAGTAATATTCAGTAATACAGCATATAGTGAAGTGGGCTTACGTTGATACTACAACTTATCATGCAAAATTGCCACAAACAAATCAGTTAGATTTCTATATGTTTCCCTTAAAAGAATAGCAAATACTGAATAATCCAACAAACTACCACTTCAGGAAGATGAAACATAAGTTTATTTAATTTCAGAACTGAAGACAAATAGAACAGAGTTTCCAAATCATGGAATGTGCAAATAATGCTTACTTTAAAACTTCTGTGTATCCTTTAGCAGCAGCTACATGAAGTGCTGTACCTCCGGATTTTGCATGTCGGACATCGTTTATGTTGCCACTATTGAGCCACTGTCGTGCATCGCGAAGCATGATTCTTTCTTCCTCTTTTCTAGCTGCTTCTACATCAACACCTGAATAAAAGATTGTGAGATTCATTCTTCGTTACTGGCTGTTTGGAAGTCATTAATAATGCAAGTTTAATGTATTCAATAAAATAAAAACTTTAGGTGCAAACTTTCAATTACCTACACATACATACATTTCAACTTGTATGCTATCAATTTGTTTGTATTGCAGAATGATTCGTCTTATGCACATATCAGGGTATTTCGCCACTAGGAGAGCAATAAACAAAAGAAAATCTTAACTAGCAGTAGAGGTTCTCAAATTAGTATAACTACTCAGCTTGAGTGTGGGCTGACCTGTGGTGCGCTGGGCTGCTTCGTGATCTAGCGCTGAATTTGGACCCTTGTCTGCTCCTGGGGACGCGGCTCTGCTGAGGGAGCAGCCGCCGTCGGAAGAAGGACCTGCCCTTACCGCCCACACCGCTGCGGGACTGCGAGGCAGTCTCACACCTGAAGCCTCTTCCCGCAGCGGCCCCGCCTCCCCCTTCATATAGGGGTTTAAAATCATTCTACTCGTCTCGCGCAGAGGGACGCACGCGGGACGAGGCTCGAGACGAAGCCCGGGCTAAGGGCGGGCCCTCTAAGGCCAGAGTAGGCTGGGCTGGGCCTTTCCCTTAACATCTGCAGTACAGTGACCCGTACCCTGTCACTCGTTGGATATGTCGACAGAAGAGGAAATACCCGGGAAGAAAGGAAGTCTACGCAATGGGTCCTTGGTTAATTATTTTCCCAGGTGCGGAGTGAGGGTGATAAGGACTCTAGCTTAGCTGAGCGTAGGGCTGAGCGGCGTCGCTCAGTTGAGAGCATGAAACATAGGCCCCTCATAGACAGTACCCCTCTTGCTTTAACTCGGGAGGGGGGCCCACTAGATTTGAGTGGGGATAATGCTAGTCAAGAAGGTGTTCCCCTTTTGTTTCGTGATTTTGCATCCACACCTAGTTCGCCCTCGGATAACATCATATCTGTTTCCCCTACTCCCAGCCCAGGTTGCATCTCTGGCACTGCCAAGCTTAGGAATCAGAAACCTAAGCATTTTGTTGCTGCCCAGATCCACTGCCCTCCACCTAGTAAAAAAAGGAGGAAACTAAGGGTGGCACTAGGCAAAGCTAAAACCCTGCATACTGATTTTGGTAAAGGGCAAAACACCCTCAATTTAATTGAGACTACCCTAGCAGAAGGGTCTGATGTTCCACCCGCTGTTGTATTACCACTGGCAAATAGTTCACCTGAAGCAGCTGTACAGGCCGTGATTCCTGACAGCATTGCTGGGGTTAAAGCACCAGTTATTCCATCGCCCCCCACAACAATAGGGAATTTGGAGTTTTTGCTGAGATCTCTCCTTTTACCTATTAATGAGTCTATTAAAAAGGTTGAAATTAGACTGACCATACTGGAGACTGCTATTAATAGCATGGTTACCCTGACCAAAGCCCAGGGGAGTGGGGTGGTGCATCCCACACCTCTGACCAAACCCCCCACTACTATTATTCCCAATACCCTAACTGCCCAGTCTCAGCCGGCCAAAAATAATATACAACCCCCGGGTAGGGTCCCCCTTCCCTCCCAACATCTATTGCCCCCTAATCAGTTAAACACACCAGCAATACAAACGGGTAGCGACCCCAAAAAACTAGCCCCAAAGGCCCCGACAAGTAATAACCAAAACGGCCAAGGGGAAGGTAGATACACTAGAGCCCCAAGGAAAAAGGTGCCACAAGTGGAGATTCCCCCTGAAGCAGTGCCCTTTGTGGTGGTCTTGTCTGGGGTCCCCCCGTTAGCAGAAAATAAAAAGGAGGGATATGTTGATCTTAAAAATAAAATCATCCATTGGCAGAGAACATATAGGCCGATAGCACCCAATATAGATGGGGATATAGTTCATGTTAGGCGGATTAATTGGCTGGGGAGCAGAACTAAAGATTTAGAGGGGGACCTAGTGGTGATTAACTTTAGAGACCCCAGGGCAGTAGATTACATCCTAAATTGGCCACCTGGAAACGGGGAAACTCGTATCATCCCCCGGGCCCTAACGCATTTCTATCCCAGGACAGAGGCCATTCCTCCTGAATATCCAAACAAGTTCCAACCCTACAGGCCAACCTCTATCTTGCCTTATAATAACAATTATCCCCAGTATGGGCAACACTTTGCACTGGTGGCTGATCAGCACTCTGCCTGGTCCACGGTGCCCCATAGACACACGATGAACCACGTCACTAGGATGGAACATTTAAGACCCTTTACCCCCTTGGACACTTACAATCGGTTCTCGCAGCTCTCTGGGCTGGGAGATTGCGATTGAAGTTTAGCGCCCAGGGGGGAGAGATGTGACCTCCCTGGTAAGGAGGCCCTAAGACCCCGTGGCAGTACAGACACAGGGCAAGTTAGTCCACCCCTATCCCAAATTGCCATTACTTACACCATTACTGAGGCTTCCCCGTCAGCCGAGTCTATGGTCTGCATGGCCAGCTGCCCGGCAAACCCTATTCCCTTGGCCCAGGAGGGGGGTAGTGGCATGACCATAGCGGATATTGAGGGAATGAATAAGGGGGTTCATACTAAAGTGCCCAAGGGTAGACGGGTAATAAACCTTCTATCATGGAACGTTGCGGGGTTAAAAAGGAAGTTAGATATACCAGAATGGCACTCATTCATCGAGAAGTTCGATGTTTGCCTGTTTCAGGAAACCTGGAGCCTTTTACCCCTATGTAAATCAGGATACACTACCCATTTTTTGCCAGCAGTAAGTAAAGGGAAGGGCAGACCGGCGGGAGGCCTCATGGTATGGATTAAACTAGACCTAGACTGGGAGGTCACACGCCATAATTTGGAGTGTAGTGATATACTCCATCTCTCCTCTAGAGGAAACGCGGTGGGAAGTAGGCTTGATCTATTTAACGTTTATGCCAGAGGGACACCTGGGGACACCGCCTCTTCAATTTTAACAGCCCTGGATTTAGCCTTAGTTAACTGCCCTTTATCAGCAAAAATCATCGTGGGGGGTGATTTCAATTGTACGTTTGAACCCCTCCTTGGAGATGACCCCTTGGGTATTGAAGTTGAAGATTCAAAATGGTCTATCCCAACCCTCTCCCTGCCCCCTATTAGAAAATGGTCAGCTAGAGCAATTCAAATCAACGCATTAACTAGGGACCATAAGTTAAGAGCCCTCAATGGCAGGACTATATCCGACCGGGCAGGGGCACTGACCTTCAACAGACTTACTGGGCCGTCCCGAATTGACTACATCCTAATGGATGTTAGTTTATGGGCAGACCTTATTGACATGGAGGTGCTCCCAAGTCAGGATAGTGACCACAATCCCCTGTGTTGTAAGTTTAATTGGGGCATCTTTAAAGACAGGAGGGTGAATGCCCCCTTAAAGACAACCAAAGAGATCATCCCATGTAATAACAACCGCAGATTGAAATGGGACAAGGCTAACCTGAAGGAGGATGACCTAGGGACCATCAAATCCCTGGTAGAGGGCTTGTATTTTGATCTGAAGGCCTGGGATTGTGAAAACCAGACTACTATGCTCCCGCACTCTTTCCTTGACTCAGCTTATAAAGCTACAATAGAACACGTTAGTCAATTTTTTACCTTGAAAGGAAAAAGTCATAGGGAAACTACCATACCCCCCACCTCAAATAAACCTTGGTATACAGACCAGTGTAAGGGTAGTAGGAAAAATCTGACAAATGCCCTGCTTTCTAGGGATCCCTTGCTGGTTAGAGCGGCCAGGAGGGACTACCTGAAAGCATTATCGCTGGCCAAACGAGAGTGGGAGGAACAGCATTGGCTTGACCTAGCCAATGCTGTGAGTAGAAGGAACCCGAATCTTTTTTGGGATCTGATTAACAGAGCCAGGCAGGGGAAATTACAACCATTAGCAACGCACATAACCAGTCAGCAATGGTTTATTCACTTTTCTTCCCTATATGGAGGTAACGAAGAGTCTGACAGCCCCGGGGCAGCTAGTTTTGGTGCTGGGGATACCTCAGGAGTGGATGATCTTCCATTTACGACCACCGAAGTAGTGGTGGCGATCAGACATCTAACCCCTAAGAAGGCAGCCGGTCCGGATGGGCTCCCTGGGGATCTGCTGATTGCGGAACCATTGGCTTGGGCCAATTTAATCGCCACAATTATGAACTTGATTACAAGGGGACATCAGGTGCCAGATTCTTGGAAGGGGGCGGAGGTGGTAACAGTATTTAAGAAGGGGGCAAGAGATGATCCTGCGAACTACAGACCTATCAGTTTGATAGATATAATCCAGAAAGTGGTCGGCAGGGTCATCATTTCAAGGGTAGGCGACTGGATGGAGGAGGCTAGCATTCTCTCCCACCTCCAAGCGGGCTTCAGAAGAAAGGTAGGCACGATGGACCAGGTCTTTCGCTTTTTTGTTATCTATTGGAAGGCAGTCACCATCAAGAAAGGTAGTCTATATATGGCCTTCATAGATCTCAAGACGGCGTTTGACCTGGTCCCCCGTGCTAAATTATGGGAGATCCTAGGAGAGATGGGTTTTCCAAGTAGACTTCTGAGTTTAATTGTAAAGCTCCACGAGGGGAATTATGCGAGGGTCAGATGGGGATCCCAGGGACAGTTAACGGACAGGATCCCTGTGAGGAGAGGAGTACGCCAGGGCTGTGTTATGGCCCGACCCTTTTCTCCCTATTCGTGAATGGAGTGGTGGACCATCTGAAAGGGGAAGAGTCGGATGCCCCATCCCTGGCGGGGGAAAGAATCCCCACTTTACTCTTCGCCGATGACACCTTACTGATATCCAAATCCCCAGGGGGCCTGCAAAAACTCTTGAACCGATTCAGTTCCTTCTGTACTAATAGAGGTTTAACCATCAACACCTCGAAAACTAAACTGATGGCATTTTCCCCCTCCAAGAGGTTTAAAAACAACTTCTTGCTTAATGGGGCCCCCCTTGAGTTGGTCAATTCATTCGACTATCTTGGTGTCCGGATAAATAGTCGAATGACCTGGAAGGACCACCTGGCCAAAATGTTACTCAGCCACCAAAGAGTATCTGGGGTGACTGAGGGTGCTCCGCGAGTCAAGTAGTAAACCTGTCTCCCCGGCCATGGCGATTTACGATGGTCAAATTCTTCCGGCGGCTTTATATGGCTCCGAGCTCTGGGGGTTCGAAAATGTTACAGATCTCGCCACAGCGGAAAATAATTTTTTGAGGAAGGTGGTGGCTCTTCCTGTTTCCACCCCACTCATCCCCCTGAGATTAGATCTGGGCAGAAGAGCCCTAAAGGATCTGGTGAGGCTACGCCCATTGCTCTTCTGGACCCGTTTAAGAAGAACTGAGGAGCTTGCAAATTATGCTGCAGGGCTGGACGATCTTCTTCTGTTGGACTCGGGGAAAAAAATAGGATGGCTGAACAATGTGAGAGACCTGGTGCATAAATTAGGTCTAAGGGATGCTTGGGAGTCCCAAATGCCGCCACCCAAGGATGTGATCAAAAAGCTATATTGGGACTGGGTACAGAGCGAAGCACTGAGTTGTTTGGATGGGGGCTCACTCACGGATCAATTTCTGCTAATTAAATGGGTGAAAAAACTGGAACCCTTCCTCGACCTGATCACTAAACCTCTAGACAGAGCGCTATATCTAAAACTGAGATATGGGACTCTGCCGGTGTACGACTTCACGTCGAGGTGGTCCTCCCTGCGTTCGTGCCCTGGTTGTGCAGCACCAAAGGAGACTGTGGCCCACCTATTCTTTGCCTGCCCCGCTTATAAAGTGGCCCGGAAATGCTGGCTGAAACCTGTATGTAGGGAGCTGGGGCGTCATAGTCAGGCACTACGTGTACTTTCTACTGATTCTTCATCTTCCTTTATGACATGTGGGGTGGCAAAATTTTTGGGCAGTGCGTGGGTGACGCGCTCCCGGTTATTGAAACTGCATTCTAGGGTACCAACGGTCTGATGTATGTAACCGCTCGTAGCAAACCAGTGACTGTGGTGCATTCCTTTCTTTATATGTCGTATTCTTTATAGTTTTAACCGGAGAAATGTAAATTTTATAATGTTTACGTACTCTTTTATGGTGATCAAATTACCGAATAAAGATTTTACAGTTACAGTATAACTAGATTCCCCTACGACTTGACCCGGTCTGATCAGCTAGATGGTGAATTATGTCTCAGTTCTTTTATTTGATTAATTTAGGTGTAGTAAGAACAGTCTACATTACCAATATGAAGCATTATATAATGGTATTTCATACTTTCAAGAACCAGGAACAGTTTCAAGCCTCTGACATCCTAGAACTGATCATGTATTCCTCTGGTCAGTCGACGCAGCTGCAGTTAGCTCATTCACAGGAGTAGGGCTGGGGAGTGGGCTGCGGAAAAGTCACACCATGCTCAATTTCTGGTCCTGAAGCTCACAAATGGCTACGAATCTCAAGGTTTGGCAGAGAAGCTATCAGGATGGACCTATAGACATTCAAGAATGAGGCCACACTTAGTATGCAACTTCTCTGAATATCGTGCCCTGTTCATGCTTTCTACGTGCTACTTTATGATCCTGCTGGAGTACCTTATAAAAAAGCTGCAGTAAATTGTAAGCCAGGGACACTCAGGCCCGTCAAGCTCCGATGTTGATTACCTGCAATAGTCCTAGGCACAGTCCCTTTAATGTTTTGCAGATGGAGCCCTTGGATAAAAGAGTAGTTGCGTGAACCAAACTGTACTCAAGAGTTTAAGTCAGTAAACTGAGAGAACAGTTTTTTTACGTTGCTCTTTGCCACGGCTAGTGGATTGTAGACTAGAAGGAGTTTCAGTGACAATTCCTAGAGCACATTTAACATGATGTGTCTAAGTGAAACATTTAGTAGAAAAGCAGCACTGCAGTAATTTAATGCCAAAGAGGTGAAGAGAAGCATATAAAAAATGCAAGCTGTGAAGAGGAGCATACGAAAAACACCAGCATATCTTTACTGTTCCTAAATTTGTTTGTGAAAGATGCTGGCATACCCTGAAAAAGTCCAAATACCCCAAAATCAGTCTGGGGCAGCTTGTGTGCACGTTCAGACGGATCCAGGGCATGGCAGTTTGGGATGTGTGGTAAATAAATAAATAATACCTCTATTTTTGACTAGATATAACAATAACAGATAGCTCAATAAATAAGAGTCAAGATTCGAGGTAGTAGGAGTTTGCAGGTTTAATACAGCATAAAGGACAGGAACAGGACAACCTGCACGGGCAAGATCTGGGATGGCTAGCCAACAGGGGGGCCCCGACAGCTGTCGGGCAGGAGCTGGAATGAGCGCGCTGCCTTTTAATAACAGTACACAAGTATATATAGTTAAAACAATTGCATTACAATACATACAGTAGGCGTAACAGTGGGTGGGGCCTGTAACAGTCGCGAGAGATAAGGAAGAAAGGAGGTGTAACAAGAGGCGTGAACAGGGCGTATACATAGACATGTGATGTAAACGTAACAGAATATGTCACAAATGGGGCGGAAACATGGAGGGGGCTACCTAAGGAGCCGGGACCTCTAACCTAGTGGTGCGCGCAAGCTGGCAATGACGTGTAACTAGGGAGAAGCTGGGGGCTATGACTTCTGAGCTAGAAGGAGAGACGAAAGTCTGGAGAGTCAAAGCGACATGTACCTAAACACTATCTAGTATCTGATGTTTAGAGAACATGTTGATAGAATCCAAAAGTTATCAGGGTAAAGGCTAACAGATACTAAGACTGGTGCATGCATTATTCTACATGTAGTGTGTGTTGAGGAATATTAAATGACCATAAATACAGTATTTCTCTCAAATGGAGACGTAAAGGCTAGACGATGACTGAAACTATTGATGCGATTCAGTAGCTTAGGAATGCAGAGAAGGAGGGCTGGACTGATAACTAGAATCATAACATACTCTTGGCAGACTGGCAGGCAGAGTCAGGCCGAGCCGGGCACTGTGAGGCAGGAAGTAAGTGAAGGGTCAGGGATACAGGTGGGGGCTGTATCGCTCCTCAGCGAGGGTTCAGGAGACAGGAGCTGAATCTGAGTCCGGGCCCTTTTGAGGCCTAGAAACGGGGATTTTATAATGAAATAACGTGCACACTGAGAAACGTGGCAACGTAACTTTACATAGGCCTGATGCTCGTTGTATTCACGAAAACTAGGAACTGGCATACTAGAGATGGACACAGCTGTAATTGCGTCTTTAATCGATCATGGGGAATACATATGCATATTAATCGTGCACATATAACATAACATGGGGAACACGTAGGGACACAGAACATGGCAAAATTTACTTTTCCACAGATGAATGGTTCCTAATGGTGCAGGACCGAGGTTGATTTGCACTTGGCTGATTTCTGTCTGAGGTGAGGCATGGGGGCATACAATCAACCAACTGGATTGTGGTCCAAAGTAATTACCAGTGGCTGAGATTATTTCAAGCAATTCATGCATCAGTTTTTTGTTTTCCTCCATGTCATACCTTTAGAAGCCACCAACTAACTATCTACTTGAAAGAAGAAACATGATCTTAGACAACTAAATGCTGTAATAACAAGCATTGGAAATGCAATAGGTCTCGCATTAGGAAAGTTTGAGCTATTGGTCTTATAAATTACATTTTTTTTTATTTATGTATTTGTTAAAATAGCTAAATTAATAGCTCTGTCATTTACAATGCCAATAGTTATAACTTTCGCAAATGTGACACCTATAGCATTTGTAATGCAACATGTTTTTTATTTACGTGACTTAGATGTATTAATATTACAAATAACAATGGCTTTTATTTTTTTTGTTAAATTGTTAAATACTGTATTTAATTTGTAATGGCAATAGCTTAAACTTTTGTAAATAACTTTTGTGAAGATTATATTCAGGGTTTTTTATTGTGACGAAAATCCAAGAACAGAAGTGAAATATTAACATCTTTTTTGTGATTTGTAATAAGGCTTGAAAGCTTAAAAACAGCTTGAAACAGTGTCGCCTGTCGTGAACTGAGGGCTATAACTCACTGTGTAATGCACTATGTAAAGGCGACCACAAAATACAGAAACTGTGAATTGAACTTTACAGGTTTGAAATTTAAATGATTCCTTTCTGAGGCCGTACATAAATAATTCATATGTGGGAAAGAAGGGTGGTGGTTGGTGTGGTGTGCATGTATAATAGAGATTGTTTGGAATGAATACCGGGAACGCAGCAATTAATTTGAACCGGTGGTTTCCAGGGCTCAGTACGGGCACTTTATTCTCAGTGTCGGCGCTAATGACAGTTCACACATGGTGGCGCTGTCTGTTTAATTATAAGATGAGAGCAACAACAGTATTTAATAATTCAAAATACATTGAAAATGGCAATTGAGACTATTCCATGCCATTCGTATTGGAAGTCCTGGAATAGTTTGAATTGTTAGCCTTGTAACATTGCAATGTGTTGTAGTTGTACTGGTACTTTTATTGGCAGTGCAGGCTGCAGTGGCATCCAAAGAAGGGCCCTGACACTTACTTTTTTTTCAAATATAAATTACGCACTAGTTTCAATAACAATATAGAATTATGCAGAAAAGGAGGCATCTGTGTAAATTTAAGATGATACAGGGGAAGCAGCGAGGAGAGTGCTCTGATTGTGGAAAACAAGCAGCAAGGAGAGAGAGAGAGAGAGAGAGACAGAGAAAGAGAGGGAGTGGGGGAGAGAGAAAGAGAGTGGGAAAGAAAGAAAGAGTGGGAGAGAGAGAGAGTGGGAGAAAGAGAGAGAGTGTGAGAGAGAGCCAGTGGGAGAATGGGAAAGAGAAAAAGAGAGAGAGAGTGGGAGAGAGAGAGTGGGAGAGAAAGAAAGAGAGTTTGGGAGACAGGGAGAGAAAGAGAGGGAGAGAGAGAAAGAGAGAGTGGGAGAAAGAGAGGGAGAGTGGGTCAGAGAGAAAGGAAGAGAGAGGTTGGAAGGGAGAGAAAATGAGAGAGTGGGAGAGAGAGAGAAAGAAAGAGGGTGGGAGGGAGAGATCGAGGAAGAGAGAGTGAGAGAGAGAAAGAGAGAGTGGGAGAGAGAGTGGGAGAAAGAGAGAGAGTGAGAGTGAGAGAGAGAGAAAGAGAGGGTGGGAGGGAGAGAGCGAGGAAGAGAGAGTGAGAGAGAAAGAGAGAGAGTGGGAGAGAGAGGAAGAGTGAGAGAGATAGAGAAAGAGAGAGAAAGAATGAAAGTAAAATAGAAAGGAGAGAGGAGAGACGCAATGAGGGACAGAGAGAGACAAAGGGACAACGAATTTGCGTGAGATAGAGGTAGAAGAGAGAGAGACAGAGTGAGAGATAGAATAGAGAGTACAGAGGAAGATGTTGTTGCTTCTTTGCGCCTGTCTATCACAAAGCATGGGGCCAGATCAGGCCTCAGGAATGGAGTGGCAGTTTTTGCAGTCTGGATGAAATAGCTACGCCTGCACCCTTTGATCGCTGGTGCACGGGAGTATCAGATCTGAGCTGAGACTTTACTCTGGAATATATTTGTTCATTTTGTCCCGGTTTTTAGATCCCGATCTTTACATTCAGATATAATTACAGCAATATTTCATGCACTTTGTCTCCGCACTTCAAGGATAGCAGTGGTGATTTGATGCATCTGATATTTGAAGGCACTTTTTATTCAGATGGTTCCAGGAGACGACGTTGGTATTGTGTGAGATTTCTTCTAATTTTGAACAGGGGTCGCATCGCACTAATCCCGGTCTCAGAGATGAGGAGAACCTCAGGTATCTGACCGGTGACAAGATCATTCATGAGTGAACTATCGGTTCTGAGACATAGAACAGAAGGAGAGCCAAGATAGCGCTGTTGGTCAGAGTGCACGGGTGCATTTGAACGGCGCTATGCGCAGGGCATGGCCGTGCCTGTGAAAGATGACAAACAGGTGACAAGATCATTCATGAGTGAACTATCGGTTCTGAGACATAGAACAGAAGGAGAGCCAAGATAGCGCTGTTGGTCAGAGTGCACGGGTGCATTTGAACGGCGCTATGCGCAGGGCATGGCCGTGCCTGTGAAAGATGACAAACAAGCAGATCATAGATGGAATCGAAGCTGTACCGAGGTGGGGGCTAAAGGAAACCAAAAGAAGTGAACAGTTGCAAAGGGACAACAAATACAGTCAGATGAAGGGCAGGGCGACAAACAAGAAAGGAAACAAGACGGAGGGCATTGCTGTGGGGAGGGGGGGAGGAGAAATGCACACGGCGGGCAGGGGAGGGGGCGGAGCGGGGAGAGCAGCATGAGGGTGTGAAGCAGCCGGGGCCTTTGAAGTGAAGCTAAGCTTCACTTCAAAGGTGTGGGAGGAGTGTGGCTTTGGGAACAGATGGCGATTTGATGATGTGCACGCGCATTTTAGGTCAATGCGCTTGCGCATTGACCTAAAAGCGCACGGGCACAGCACCAAATCGCCACAGTTAGTTAAACTTTGTTTAAAGCCCTATAGTCTCGCTTCTCTCAATGCGCATGCGCATTGATAGGTCACGAGACCTAAAAATATCCTATCTATCTGGGGGGCGCAGCCAAACCTGCAGCCAAGATGGCCGCTCGCTTTTGAAGCTACAGAGAGATGTGCCCGCATTGGTGCTGATTCCACCGCAATCCTGCTAATGTGAGCCCCCTGCAGCTGCTGCCCTCGGACCCAGTGAGCCCTGTCATCCGCACCTCGCCAGTGGAGGCCCATCGACAACAGGGGTCAAGGGCCAGCCTAAGGGCGGGGTCATGGTAAGAGCTACCTGGCACTGTGCTCTAGTGACCAATACAGCTGCCTCATCGCTGCTGGCGAGCCTTGCATCCCTAGATCGTGTGTCGGGACCAGATTAGTGACAGCTCTCGATTTGCGCCTCGTTTGGGTCTTCCACACTGGAGCCCCCTGCCAGTGAGTTCTTTCCAAGGACAATTTGAAGGATGTTCCCAAAGGCAGCAATATCTCCGTCCTTACCAGTGTGGGCCAAGTGCTATAATTTTTTTACTGTGCTGCTTGGGGGACCCTCCGCTACGCTGGAGATGTTGCTGCGACTTCACCTCCCTCCCTGCCTTGCATCCTTTGACGTGCACCGCGGGGGAGGCTGCACTTCGCGCATGGTGCTCTTGATGCTGTGATAGCGGCCCCCCTCATCCCGCCTCTGCGATCACACTGCCTGGAGAGGCCACAACCTGAGTCACAGCACGGCCAGCTGGAACTTCACGCTGATTCCTGTGTGCTGCACCCCAGCTTTATTTACCCAGATTGCAGACTTGTTGCCTAAGGCTTCTCACTGGTCCCAATAGGAGGTCAACCTCTACACTCTGACACTCTGCTTATCGGCATGCGGCTAATGTACTGAACTGAACAGTCTCTTCCTCCATATACATAGCAGAGGAATTGGCCCAATGCTTACTCAAGCACCTCTTATACCAATCTGAGGCACAACCGCCCCGGCCCCCACTGAGTACTCACTCCCCTCGCTCGACTCTATCTGGCATACCTTCCTTTTCTCCCACTCGACTATCATTCGGGCTGGACAACTTGCCTATCTGAATCATGGCTCGTGTTGACTGTTGCATTGTACCGCCCAGCGCCTACTCCTCACAGCCTGGTCGCTCTGGACCCTGCAGTTATGGGCTGTGGTGGCCTCAAGCAAAAGAGACGGACCTATGACCCGGCAGCAGCATTAATTGCCCAATACAGAGGATCCCCCTGCACACGGACCCTACTGCAATACTCTCTGCGGGCATGGTTGCCATCCTGATGGAACTGTGCAGTGGGTTTCAATACATAGACACCCACTTGGAATCACTCAACAGTCACCTGGATTGCATGGGGGAACGAACAAAGGCCTGCATGGAGCAGAATGCCAAATTTCAAAAGTGGAAGACGGGGAAGCTATCATCGCGAAATACCTGGAAAAGGAGGAACGCTTACACAACCACAGTGGCAAAAAATTAAGATCTTGAGGGCAGGTCCCGGCGAAATAATCTATGAATCATGGGAGTCGTCGAGACGACCAACATAGGACGCCCAGACATCTTTGTGGAAAATTTACTGGTCGAACTCTTCGGTCCCCCGAGCTTTACAGACATCTTTGTGGTAGAGGGGGCCCATCATTCGTTGGGCCCACTTCTCCCATTGTCGCTAGACCGCACCCGATTATACCCCAACTCCTCAACTACCAGGATACAGCGCTCTGTCTTGCCCAAGAAAAAGGCCCCTTGGCCTATCGGAGATCCTCATTGTACTTATTTCCTGACTTCACACTCTCTGTACAGGAGGCCAGGTGTAAATTTAAGGACTAAAGTATAGTATGCTGTACCCAGTGCGACTTCGAGTTGAACCTGATGGCCTGCAGCATTCCTTCAATTACCCTGCAGAGGTAGCCCAATTTTCCAAACACCACTCTGGAAGCAACCATTCGTCAGCGCATACCATGCTGGATTGTCAGCCCGGCAACTTCGTATGTTGAGAGTCCAAGATCATCGCTACCGGTTGCTGAATCAGGCTGGCCCAGTCAGGCGGCGTGTTCTTAGACTATCAACATATGAAGTTGGCGACTCTTGACCCCTCTCATGATGATGACTCCCCTGGGTGACAGGTATACTCTTCACTCATCCTGTGGTGATGCATACAATTTTACAGAACACCCATTGATCTTTCTTTTCTTATCTACTGTTCCTTTAAAGCGTGCATACTCCCCAAGGCATTGTTACTCCTCTATAGGTGTACAACCTATGTTTGTTGCTACGTTATTTCTTTCATATGAAGGGTATGCGCCAGTCTATGGTAGTACTGGTGTGGGTGGGAGTTTGTTGTATTGCTTACGTTAGTTTCGCTGCACATTTAGCCATATCTCATCCTTGAATTGCTCAGGTCGGGCATCTACCTATCGTTTCAAATAACACCAGCATAACCCACCATCCTAGAGACACTTCAGGGTTGATCCTGTTTTCCTGATCATGGAATATCTGTGGTTTAAATAATCCAAGAAAAGTAAAACATGTTATATCCTACCTTAACAGACCCAATATCAAATTGGCTTTCATACAGGAGAACAAAGTAAACACAAAGAGATGATGGACAGAGCGCTGAAAAGTTTCAGTCACTCGCCCCCAGTCACAGATCTGGGTTGAATACATCATTCTTTAGCTCACTTCACCACCTCAGTTCAAACCAAACTATTTGTAATTCAGTCTTGGCCCTGTGCCTCATGGGAACAGTCCAGCCCGAACTAGCAAGCCAAGTCTTCCCTGAACTAGAAACAAGCATCCTGGGACCGGATTAGGGTTAACACCCCTCATCAGCCAGGCTAGCTTGAATCCAGTGGCAATGTGAGCAAGGGACCCACGTCTGGGCATACCCTGCCAACTTAGGGTGAACAAAGCAAACACAAGGAGATGATGGACGGAGCGCTGAAACTTTTCAGAAACTCACCCTCAGTCACATATCTGAGTTTAATCCATCACGGTTCTTAAGCTCAGGTCCCAGGATGCTCGTTTCTGGTTCAGGGATGACTTGGCTTGGCAGTTCATGCAGGACGGTTCCCATAAGGCACAGGTTCAAGACTGATTTACATATTGTCGGGTCTGAACTGGGGTGGCGAAGTGAGCTCCAGAACGATGATGGATTCAACCCAGATCTGGGACTGGGGGTGAGTGTCTGAAAAGTTTCAGTGCACCGTCCATCATCTCCTTGCGTTTCCTACATGAGGCCCACCTATAACACTGCTAGGAATGCAGGTTTGCGTCCAACTTGCAAATCTTTTTTTTTTCCATACTATAGTACAAGGGTACTCACAAAGATTTTCCCTGGGGCCACAAATTTGGACTGTGATGGGACCGAGGGCCGCACTGATAACAGCAAGGTGGAGGTCGAGGTTTGGGGTGGGGCTTCTTTTAAGGTGGGTGTTAGGGAAGCCAGGCATATACATCTAGTGTATGACATTGCACAATGTGAAACCAAAAAGTTGGGATTAATCCCGGCTTCTACTCTCAACGAAAACTGTGTGATCCTATGTAATTTTATTTCACTTCCCTCCTTTTTCTTCATTAGCACATAAGGACCTCAAAATACATGATTTCAGGATGTGTGCTGTACAAAGCCTTCTCCATTGATTGATTTAATCAACTATATGTTGTTCATGTATAAAAGAAACCTCAGCCCCCAATAGGTGCACATGACAACTGACGTGCTTCTTTGTACACTATTAGCATTGTTATTAGGTTGTAGGAAAGAATGTTTCTCAATTCATGTTTGAAAACTCACTATAAAAAAAAAATACTTCTCAATGGACTGATAATCTTATGTACTAAGGTGAAACGGCTCTGCATGTTAATGAATTAACAGTCTCTTACTTTTGCTGAAATTTTCTTTTATAAATGATGGTGTTCCTTAAGTTAAGTGGTTTAGGAAACCCTAGTTACTTCCTTTCTTTAATTTCAATTAACCTTTAAATAAATCCTTGCCGTTTTTTTGAACGTATTTTTTAAGCTGATGCTGAGTCAAGTAAACATTAGCCCAGTGCTGCTCTTGACGCATGTATGGTCAGGAGGGCCGCATGCAGCCCCCCGGGCCATACTTTGATTATCACTGCTATAGTACATACTCCCAAGGTGTCTGCATCTTAAATCATAAATCTTTGCCGTTTATTTATCATCATTATGTCGCCGACACGGAAGGCAGGTATCTTTAAGTGACAAGCTCCTTGGCTGGCAAGACGGTGCTTCTCCTAAATGTTTATGCATCTAACACCGACTCCTTCAACTTCTTTCTCACGCTCTCCTGTCTGCTGGATCGCTTCTAGTCTGATAGCACTCTGCTAGGAGGCAACTTCACCACCTCTAAGTTGATTCCGCTGGTCCGCCAACTATCACTAAGCCCAGATCTCACCATGCGCTTCAAGATATCCTTGACACACATCAACTCAGTGAATCATGGCGTATCCTGCACCCTCAGAACTCCTGATAATACATGGTCTTGTATGGACTATTGGTTTCTGTCACGCAATGCCCTCCTTTGGCTGAGGGAGGCCGACCACGTATTGCGTGAGTAATACCCTCCCCTATCTCCCCATCACGTTAGTGGTGTTTCCTGAGAATGCGCTTCATGATACTGTGTTCAAGTTGGAGATTCTAGATGTGAACAATATTTTTTTTTTTAATTGAACGCCGGCTCGGTCTCCAAGCAGGTGACGCTCTGGTAGACCTTTAAGGTCTATATCGGGGGTATTTGCATATCTAAGAATGCAGAGGTCCTGAGTGCATTCGTAGTGATCTGACTAAGGTCGAGCAAGAACTCCTCGCCATTGATTCCAATGCTTCCGACTGCACTCAAGGCCCATAGTTGCATTGGCGCTCGGTGCTACTGTAAGAGTTCCGGGAACTTGCTGATCGTGAACTAGACTTTTTAGGTAAATATGCACAGGCCTGTCGATATGGTGAGGGCGAGAGACCCAGGCATACTCTTGCGTGTTTACTTCGCCCCAAATATCAGAGTACTTATACCCCTAGTGTCCTAACCAAAATGGGCATTACCACCACAGCCAGCATCACCATAACCCAGACTTTTTGTTCCTATTTTCAGCACCTCTACACCACGTGCCTCACAGGAGACACTGGTGATTCAATAGTACCTATCCAAAATAGCCATGGTATGGCTGACGGATGGACAACGTCAGTTCCTGGCTTTCCCTATTAAGAGCAAGAAAATAATTTAGGCTATAGATGATCTGGGTGGATCTAAAGCCGCTAGCCTGGATGGTCTTGCTGGAAGTTTTTATAAAGCCTTTAAACAAGTGCTGATCCCCGGGCTTTTAGAGGTATATGTGGAGGCCATTGAATATGGCGTTCTCTATGCGTGAGACGGTCCTTATGCTCCTACTTAAACCTAGGAAACCTGCCCAGCAATGCACATAGTATGGACCCCATTTTCTCCTAAATTATATATTTATAACAAAATCTTGGTTAAAGTTGTGGCGGCCCGTCTGGCCCTACTTCTAGAGCAAATTAATTCTCCAACAGAGACAGGCTTTGTGCCCCACCGCTCTACCTCCATCAACCTCTGTACCATATTTGCAGTCCAAAACCAAATTCCTCCAACCCTACCAGCTGCTGTAGCCCCACTGGATGTTGAAAAAGCATTGGACTCCCTAGAAAGACCCTTCACATCAGCGACGCATACTAAATTAGGTTTGCCTCGCAACTTCATCTCCCTCATCCTGCTTCTAGACACCTCGCCATTGGCGTGGCTGAGGATCAAAGACCAGCTCACTGAAGCTTTTTCGATCATATTGGACACTCGCCCTAGATGGCCCCTCTCTCCCCGGATTTTTATTATAGCCATTACCCCTTGATCTGCCATATGCAGGAGCGCCATTTGCACAGATGTTGTAATTTAGCAATGATTAGGTTAAGCATTAGCAGAAGACATCTTGTATTTAGAGACTATCTTGTCTGTTTACGGACTCCATTTTGAATTTCTATCGGCCATTTTGTTTGCCATGTGCTCTCCATGTGTTCTGTCCTACCTTCCTGTCAACTGCTCTTGAAATCTGCCTAGAGACAAGATATATTTTGTCTCCTCTGCTTCGCACATGCTCAGTTGAGCATACAGCTGTCCCCAACTTGTAACTGTCAAGATGTGTCCACCAGAATTAGCTAACTGTCAGTCACTCCCACTAGTTGCTAGCAGACTCTCTGTATGACCTTATATGTATTTGAAACCAGCATTCTGTACCTTGTACCGCCTTCATTTGAGCCCCTGTGTGGGTATAAAAGGACCAAGCTCCTTCCAGTCAGTGTGCTAACTCATACTCTACCGAAGGGTGTTGTGTGAATGTAGTTCCACCTCATGAGGTTTAATAAACTTTGACTTTTCTATTCCAGTTTCTGTGCCAACTTTTTGCTATTGGTCTAAGGACTCTGTATGGAAAAGGGCGAATCCCTTGCACTGGTAGGCCTGGCTGAGGCTTGCTACTACAAATTGGTGCTTCCAACGTGGGGCTCATCGGCTACTCGGATGCCCGAAGGAGTGGTCGAGACGAAGGATTGGAATCTCGCTTAGGACGTGATCACTGCCGGAGGAGACCCGAGTCTTGGCATCCATGGCGTTTTCCCTCTTTCTGATCTGACCATCCAGGTGGCGCCGGTCCTCGACTGAGATCTCTTCTGTTGATTCGCCGTGCAGTGACCATTTGGTCGATTTGAGAACTTGGCAGTAGGAACCTGGACACCATTTGATTGGTAAGAGCTGATCTGCGGCACTTGCTGTTGGTTTTGATGCCTTTGATTGGTAAGGTAGTTTAGTAACACTTACTGTGGCTTTGTTTGTGAAATTGGCCAATATTGAATCTCGTTTGATAAATATATATATATATGTGTTGCAATACATATAGGCAGGTAATGAGGAGATTTTTCTCTATTTAAAATTGTTTGAACGGCGCAACGTATGAAGAGTACCTTAAGCGCTACTTTTTCTAATAAGGCATATTTTGCACTATTTTTGGCATGCCTGTTTCCAGCACACTTCGTAGGATGTGTTGCTTTTGTAGTGGTACCACTTTGAAACTTGAAGAAGCATAACCAGCCCCCCCGGAGGGGACGCCTAATAGGGACATGTATATTAAGTATGGTATTTCGTCCATAATGTACAGCACGTTATGGAACAAATACACCTGTAAGGATCCTGAGTTGCGTTGGCCTATGCATGGGTCATTTGATCTACGAAAGATTCAGTATGTGGAGCAATGGATGTTTAAGTGAAAGGCTAGGCAAGATATTTTTGATTGTGTGCGAATGTGGGAGAAAGAAGTGCGTGAGCGAATGAAGCGTGAGCAGGCCTTGATTGGAAAAGAACAACGTAAGAGTGTGTATGCGAAAGCATTAGAAATGAAAAATAAAGAAATTAAAGAAAGGGAAGATAGGGAGCGTCAGTTACAGGTAAATGGCCAATACGCTATTCGTAGGCCTCTTAATCCTATTCTTAATAAACCCCAAGATGATTCTCTCTTATTAGATCATTGTCCACCTCCGTATACTCTTCCCTCTGCTCCTGATGAGTCAGATGAGGACTCTCCTACAAAGCAGGATAAAATTCGAGATACTCGCTCGATGTTAACTATCGAACGTTCCTCTGAGATTAGATCCGCGTCGCGCAAAGCCGATCGTAGTACTAATACTACTTCTGAACTTCTAGATACTATTAAGAATTGGTCGGAAAAAGAACAAAAATATTTTACCGAGATATTTGCTGCAGAGGTAGTTGAACGATTTAGGAAATATTCGGCGGAAGTAGAGCCAGATGATATAGCAGCTGATTGTAAACAATTACCTGAAGGTTCTTTCGTCTTCTCCCAGGTGACTGACCCGATCAGGCGCTTGGCTAAACTACGTGATGAAGCAGTCCGTTTGCGGGAGGAGAAAAAGGCAGCAGACGCAGCTGCACAAACATCCCGAATCAACATGGCATGAGCTCCAACGCCCGAAACAGATAAGAATGTTGTAATTAATGTGAAACCCATGCGGGAAGCTGCGCCTTTATATGTTCCTCCTAAAGGAACAGGTACAAGTGATAAACTTCTACCGACGAGAAGGGGTACTTTATTTATAATTGGGTTTACACTCCTTGGAATAGAGCAGATGTCATGGCTCTTAAAAATGCATTGCCTGATCCGCGAAAGAATCCAACAGCCTTTTATGAAGAAATTAAGGGTGCCATTAGCTCTTGTACTATGTCTTTGTCTGATATTGATTTATTTTTTGGATTAACATTACCGCCTGATATGTGGAGAACTGTGCGCAAAGTTGATGATCGTGTGGCATTTGGGGCATCGTGGAAAGATTTAGAACAGTTAGATGAAGATAGATAACCTGCACAGAAACCGTGTCAGTTAATTTTGGATCTTCCAGTAGCTATAATGGTTAAATTAAAGACTATTATTCCCCCTAAAAAGATAGATTGGACTATGTTAGCGTCTTTTAAGCAAAAGATAGATGAATCAGTTTCAGACTTCTTCACACGCTTTGAAGAAGCATTCCACGATTTTAGTGGCCAGTCATTGACAGATGACACGGGTAGGCATCTGTTTGTCGATAAATAGGTCACAAACCTTTTGCCAGAAATAGCTAGTCGCCTAAAGGCGAGTGAAAGTTCATGGACTACCTCCTCTCCGGTTTCTCTCTTAACTATCACTCAGTATTATGAACAACAAGAATTAGAAGCAAAAAGTAAGGAGGATAAAAAATCTAAAGAGTTAAAACAAAGTTTATGATGGCTCAGGCTTATGGCCCACCTTCTCGAGGTAATAATAGAGGTGGACGTGGATCTCATGGTTCGTCCTTTCCTCCCTATACTCGTTCGAATTTGTCGGTTGATCAGTGTGCGTATTGCAAGAAATTTGGACATTGGCTTTCAGACTGTCCAGTACTGCGTGGTCAGCAGGGTTCACGTGGTCGGGGACAAATGAGAAATCGTTCAGGATATTCAGTGCCTAGAGGAAACACAAATGATCGTGTTGGGTTTGATGCTAATACACGTGGACAGGAGGGGTCTAATAATTTTGACAGACGGAACCAATATCAAATGTCCGACTATGAGCCATCTGATTTGCAAGATTCTGCTTATGCATAGGATTGCCTAGGATGGGGTAAGGAATCAGTTGAAGTTCTAGTAGATCAGAGGGGTCCCTATGTTACAGCACATCTTTTGGGTTCTACTGATCTGTTTCTGGTTGATACAGGAGCTACTCGTAGCGCCTTGTCTAAACACTTGATTCCAAGGGCTCCCCTGTCTGGCTTAACTATTACATCGATAGGTTTCGATGGAACATCTTCCCTTAGCCCATTGTCACAGCCACTTGCACTCCATGTTAATAAGTTTACTGCTCCATGTCCGTTTTTGCTTTCTCCAAATACACCAGACAATATTGTGGGTCTTGACGTGCTCAAATATTTCAGGGCTAGGATATGATGTTCTCCGGAAGGAGTACGGGTTATTTTAAATGACAACTAGCCCATGATTGAGAGATCCTGTATTGTTAAAGAGGACATTGCACTAGCTTCACTCCCTAGTACTTTGTGGGCTACTTCAGACACCGATGTAGGACAAATGGTTATTCCACCAGTACATATTAGTGTCAAGGAGGGAGCTGTACTGCTGAGAATGCTGCAGTATAAAATTTCTCGAGAAGGAGAAGAAGCACTTACACGTATTGTACAGCATTTGATTAAGGTGGGGGCTGTGGAGAAGCGTGCTCAATGGTTAGAGCGGCAGACCCTGATGCAGAGGTCTGGCCCGGGACCAGGGTTCAATTCCCGCCTCGGCGGCTCTTGGACTCAATCTCCCCGGACCTGTTAATTCTCGCCTCGGTGCCTAGTCTAATCATGGGTCCCACTCTGTGACTCTGGGCAATAGGATGCTTAATCTCCACAACGGCCCCAGCAGCGCTTGGATGCCTGGATTCACCTTGGGGGTGCCCAGGAGTGGACATTTCACATGGAAGAGCCAGGAAGGGTTCCACAGCGGTACGAGTGCAGCGCCAGGACGCCCCGTCGCGTGGGCAGCCGTGCGCTTTACAAATACAACACATTTACATTTACATTATAATGTATGCAATAGTCCGATTCTTCCCATTTTGAAAAAAGATGCTGACACTAGGATTTATAGATTTATCGTCGATTTGAGAGAAGTCAACAAGATTGTAGTACCAGAGTACCCTGTAGTATCTGACATAACGACATTGCTTACCTTGGTCCTTCCAACAGCAACTACATTTTCAGTAGTGGATTTGAAGAACGCTTTCTTCTTGATTCCTATTCATCCTGATGGCCGATATTTTTTCGGTTTCACTTTGAATAACAGATCATCGAGATTTTGTAGAGTTCCTCAAGGGTACACCAAGAGTCCGAGTATTTATAGTCAAGCCTTAAAAAGACAACTCGATTCCTTTACTTTGTCTGAAGGAGTGGCTGTCATACAATATGTCGATGACATCTTGTTGGCAGCTGATGCACCTGAGCAGTGTGAAAAATGTACTTTGTCCTTACTTTCTTTTCTTGCTACACACAACCATAAAGTATCACAGAAGAAATTGCAATATTGTAGATCGAAGATTACCCATTTACCCGTGAAACTGCAATACAGCGAAACACTACATCTATGTACGTAATAAAATCACAAGCTGAGCGTTGGCATAATGCTAGAGAGTAAGTATTGGATATACAGAGATCTGCCTCTGTTGAAGAACTTGAGCAATGGTCCAAAGAAGGAATGTTAGATGATGAGGGTTGTTGGCGTAACAAAGAAATGAATAAATGGAAATTGCCTACAGCCTATTTACAACCTATGGTTCAAATGGCACATGGGCTGGCACAGGTTGGAGCTCTAGCACTAACTAAATTGCTTACACAAGTCTGGGAGCATCCTGAAATTGCCAGCACAGCTAAAAGAATAGTACAGTCACGTTTGATCTGTTGGCAGTACAATCCTGGAAAAGGGACACAAACTTCTACTTGAGGGTTTGCTACATCAACCGCACCTTTTGAAGATTTGCAGATGGATTACATCCAGCTTGAGCGCTGTAATAATCTAAAATATGTCCTAGTGGTGGTATGTGCCTTCAGTAAATGGATAGAGGTGTATCCTACAAAGGATAATACTGCTCTTACCACAGCAAAGGTGATTCTGAAGGAATTTTTTCCAAGATATGGTGTTTGTAAGCTTTTGTGGAGTGACAACGGACCTCATTTTATTGGGCAAGTTGTAGAGTATGTCCTGAAAGGGTTAGGGATCAAACAGAAATTCCATAAAGTCTTCCACCCGCAATCTGCAGGATTGGTGAAAAGGTATAACGTTCTTTTAAAATTGAAGCTGGCAAAAATACTGGCTTCCACGTGCCGTAAGTGGCCAGATGCACTACCTTTGGCACTGTTATCCATAAGATCGGTGCCACACTCACGATCAGGTCTTACACCGTACGAGGTGGTATTTGTGAGACCGATGAACATTTGGGGAGTTCCTAAGCCACGCCCCATACATGATGTACCTTGTGTTCTGTTGAATGATTATTTGGCACAGTTAACGACAGTTTGACCTCTATTCATCAACAGGTCCGAGAAGCTCTTCCTGACATACTTTCCCTCCACAATAAGCATAAACTTCTACACTACAAATACTTACACAGAGCAAACACTGCCAGGGCTTGAAAAATCCACTGTTATGTCTAGCAAGATTTATTCAGGGCAAGCTATTTTTAGGGATTACTCAGCAAGTTGAAAATCCTCTAACTTTAACTTCAGGGAAGACAACTGACTTTTGACCTCTGTCTCTGAAAGCAGAGCAAATGTGACAAGATAATAAGATCTAAAGGCATCTTTATTGCTCATAAAGTGAAAGAGCACTAAAAATGCCATTATATCTGGTTATATTGTCACATTTGCTGGCTTTCAGAGACAGAGGTCAAAAGTCAGCTTATCTTATTACATTTATTTTCTTTCTGTGACTTAAGTTAAAGGATTTTGTAAAGTTAACTGTGTGACAATTTAACTGTGCAAAGCATGTTAAAGGAATGCTGCAAAATGGCAGGCTTTTTTCTAACACAACACTGAAATTGCAAATATATTTCACTACTTACGAAGACCCATTTTTGTAATTCTGTGGAAAAAAAAATATTTTTATAGGATCAAAACAAAGTAGAACACTTTAGTTGGTGATGTTCAAATTTTAAATATTTTTTCTGAAACCCAATTTCCCAAAATTGTTTATGCACTATTATCAGTAAAACTACATGTTAGTGTGAACGTTTTTCCAGCCATATCAATGGAAAACATGTTCTCTGTAAATGACAATGCTTTACCACATCAGGCTTTGGTAATATATTTATGAAAGTGAGTTTTTAAACATGAAATAGGAATTATTACTGCTCCTTCCCAGATGCCAATGCTATTAGTGAATTAACAAGCAAGCCAGGAACCATGTGCACCCTAAATACGGGATTGATTATTGTTATACATGGAGCAAACATTTAGTCTAGTAAATAAAGAGTTTTTGGACAACAGAAATGGTGAACTTGCAAATTTGAAGGTGCTCTCTTAAATGATAATAAAGAAAAAGGTGGCTCCATTAGACAAAACATTTGCCTAGGATCACACAATTTGAGACCAGTTGACAGGTCAAGTACATTACAGTTAGGTAGAGTAGATTATTCAAGTTACTAGACCTGCAGGTCTAGTAACATTTTGTATGATTTTTTTAGCCCTGACTACCGCCAAGGCCATGACGTGTTAAGTTCCCACACGTTCTTGAAAATCAGTCTGAGAATATGCCCCCTCCCCCAATGCGCGGTTGATTAGGCCAATTTTGCACATCTCACCTGGAACTGCACCACCATCTAGACCTACGGGATCACTACATTCACTCTAATCTTCACTATGGTAGAACAAACTATCGATCCAGACCCTCTCGTGGCCCTTCTGGGGTATGTTAAGCCTTTGTGCCCTGGACTTTGGCGATTTACTGCTTTGGTCCTGGTGTTAGCTACGTGATGCATAGCCCTATGGTAGAATTCACCACTTACTTCTGATGAGTGGCTGAAAGATATGACGTATTGTGAAATGACCAACAAACTTTATGCCGCTTTACAACCCCCAACCTCTAGACCTAGGGACATTTTGGCACCTATCTGGGCATATCTTTTGACATTGGACCTGAATGTATCAAACAATGGCAATAATAATTGAACTGATGTTTCCTTTTTCCTTGTCTACGTGTATCCCACTGGTTACTGCAGATGTGTTTGTTACTATCAATACTATATATGTTAGCATATGATGCACTGTTCACCTTTGGATGCAATGTGCATTAATCATTTTATACACTATTGATTGCAGCACTGCGTTTTCTGTAGAAAAAAAAGATATCCTATCTAAAAAAGGCAAGTTACCTTCTTTAGTAGTAACAGCTAACTTGAATATTTAGACTTCCACATTCTAGGAATTATTCATAGCATCAAAGGATACAATAAGGAAACATTACTGACCAGTAATAACACTTATCGAACGTATGAATAGACTCCAGACTTTGCCTTTTAGACATACGGGATGAGGCTCTAAGTACAATGGTCTGTATTCACCTCATCTTTCTAAGTAGGAAAGGCATAAGACGCACTGTTAAAGTTCAGAGGGTTTTTCTAAAGCAAAGACTCAATTTTTAACAACGTCACAGTAAAAAAATGAATTGGGCAAACCCCCTTGATATATATCGAAGTGCTGGTAATTTATCGGAAGGGCCACCACAACTCAATGATAAATTGGTGTAAATAGTCAGAACGAAGGAGAGGCTAGTGTGCAGTGCTGGCTTGCACAAGCCAGTTCAAACATCAATCCCTGCAAAATTGGGGATAACCCATATTTTCCAAGTTTTAGTAGTTAACTGTCTAAATGCTAAGTCCAAATCAATGAGAGTGAAAAAACCTTCTGTAGCACGCAAAATCTTAGCCCAGGATATATAAAAAGTAAAGGAGATGGAGAATTGGATGAGTGTGGAGGAAGATGGAGTAAAAGAAAATGCAAAGTTAGAACGAAAAGGTCAATATGAAAATAAACACCTAAGTATGGGCTTGCTGAGGGATGCAGAAAGATGGAGATTAGTGAAGGAGGAATACATTAAAGTAAACAGTCAGAAAATGTGTGAAAGTGGCTGATGCTGTATGTGGCAGGCCATATAAAAATAGAGAAAACATACCAGGGTGCAGAAAGGTGCAAAATCAGTGAGGGTGTATGAAGAGAACGGTGTTTGATTTTGATCAGGGAGTGGTAGTGTGGAGTTCAAGGAAAATGATCAGAAGGGTGCACAGAGGCACTGTTCCAAATCAAAAGCCAGAGTAAATTGTTCACTAAGCGAGAGATAAACAAAGCACATAGGTAACATTGTCAATGCGGGGACATATTTGGAGCATCACTATTGCCCCACACCCTCACATGCACTATACACAACGAGTTGGGCTGTAATTACGAAATCGTTTTGCCTGCCCATGTTTGAAACTAAGATTTTCCACCTAAATATACAATTAAATATGGCACAATTGAACAAGGGCAGCATATTTAGCTCTCCTTTGCTTTCTGAAGCAATCTCATTGACAGCTGTGGTAGGCCACTACAATACGGACAAGTCTCTAAGTTACCATCAGGTGTTACATTGCACATTTAACTGGGTATAGGAAGGGAGGATGAATAAAGCATAATTGAAAGCCAGGCCTTCCAAGCAGAATGGTTGAGGAATCATAAGCTTCAGTTGGTAATGACACTTGGCTTGCATGCTATCCGCTTTAAAACGTCCATGGCTAACTCCACCCAAACGTGCACCTCATACCTTCCAAATGGGTTGTGTACAGAACACCTGAGACACTGTAGATTTATTGCTAAAGACTTTTCTTCATGTGGGTCAGACATTTGAAGCAGGCCCTCCCTACTAATAGCAAATTCACAAGCAGGAAAACATTATTTTGTGTGCTAGCTATGAAAAGGTATTTGCTGGTTTGCCTGCACATAACTAGTCTTCGTTATAGGATGTTAATATAATGCTCAGTGTTCTGTAAAACTGGTCAGCAAATAAGGACTTTTTGAGAAAGCAAGCAGGCTACATTCATTTGCTTGATTTCTCGGCTATCCATGCATTTGATTTTGAAGGTAGACGTTTACACCAGAAAGAATCTTCTACTATTGGCAGATAAATTAAATAAAGTAGAAGACCCTTTTCATGAACATGGTTTCTGGGAGACTTTTATTGGTGGTTACTTATGTCACAGCATATGAGGACAGAAATATGGAGTTAGGACACAGAAGTATGGTACTGGTGAAATTTTTTAATTCACTGATATCATTTTAATTTGCACTTTTGTCCTCTGTCACGTGGGCCTTCTGGAGCCTTTGGATCATGGTCGAACCCAATACAAGCAGTTGATGAGCACACTCAGTAAGAAATGCAATTGCAGCCCACTTCTGTTTCCTTGGGGATTAAGTTGAAGACCTTTTAAGGGCGACAGACTAATCGTTTAAATTCCAGTTTAAGAGATTTTAAACTTACTACAGATAAGAGCATGAGTCCTTATATACAATTAAAAAGTTATTGGTTGCACCACATCTTACAAAAATGTTCCACAAAAGTCACGAGGCAGGATCGCTCCCAGTAGACCAGAGATAGGCCACTATTGTGGCTATCCACAAGAGTGGGAAACCCAAACATCTCTGCTACTCCTACAGTCCGACTTCATTGCTAAATGCAGAAGCCAAGATACTGTACAAACTACTCGCCACCCGTTTGCTAATGGTAATCACCAAGTTAGTACACCCCGATAAGTCTGGCTTTATGCCAGCCAGAAATACCTCTCTTAACCTGCAGAGACTACATGGGGTGCTTGCTCGGACCGACACACTACGTGAAGATGCAGTGTAGTGTCGCTTGACGCGGCCATGGCATTCAACAAGATCGAATTGCCATACATGTTTGCAGTGCTGAGGAAAATAGGGTTTGCTCTGGCTTTATGCACTGGATACATCTCTTATATGTGGCTCAGCTGGCTCAGAAAGTGGTTAACAATTGTGTGTCCTCGACATGCTCAGCAGGGGCACTCGGCAGGGTTGCCCCCTCTCCCCATTACTTTTCGCCCTCATGTTGGAACACCTGGCGATGTGAATACGAAAGGACCCGATAATTAGAGGGCTGAGGTGGGCGGAGGACTAAGAGGACCGAATATCGCCCTATGCCGACGATATCTTACTATACCTGGCATTGCCGGCGGCCTCCCTAAATACAGTACTCCACATTTTTATGGTCTTTGGGGAATTTTCCGGATACACTATCAACTGGTCTTAATCAGTTTTCTACGTTATCAGCGGTAAGTCGCCAATTTTACCTAAGGGGCTCACTACTACTGAAGACACAGCAGGATTTAAATATCTAGGGATACATATGTCCAAAGACCCGACTCTTTTTCAGGACCAAAATCTCTTCCCCCTGTTGTTACGCCTCAGAAATGATGACCTGCACTGGAAGACGCTTCCACTGTAACTGTTAGGATGGGCAGCCCTATTCAAAATGATGTCCCGTCCCAGTTTCCTATATGCTTTGCAGAACACGCCACACCATGTGAAAATAGAATATTTTAAACCTATAGACACCGCCCTGAGGGAACTCCTATGGGAGGGGAAGCCACCTCGGATATCAATTTCTAGGCTTAAGAGACAATGGTACGATGGGGGTATCGCCTTCCCGGGCATAAAAAGATAATACTGGGCGGCACAACTCACCGCCGTCAATCACTCTATGTATGGATCGCAGTGTGACCCGGGGTTTAATATGGACAGGTGGCAACTCCCTGGTGGAAGTTTTAGAGCCGGACTGTATGCTCACCCCTCCAAATTGAAGTCCCGTTGAGTCTCGAATGGAAAGACAGAGTTACACTGGCCACCCCACTCTGGGACACTGTCCAACTGGGAAACTAAGTCACCAAAGGATTTGACCTGTGGGATTTAATAGGCATATCTGTGATCAGACACCTGTAGAGGGAGGGCAGGGGGATTGATCTAATTTGCCCAAATGCAGGAAGAATACGAGATAGCTGACAGAGCGATTCAGATATCTCCAGATTAGCCATGCGCTACAGGCGGCAATATCTAGGGGAGAGACTATGCCAGAGTCATTCCCGTTAGAGGACAGGATACTAGATGGATATCTTCCTGAAAAGGCAATCTCACTAATCTATAAAAAGCTTGTTAATACGTACCGGTCCCTGACCCCCTCCTCCATCTCAGGACCAAATGGGATCACGACGTAGTGGGACTGGATGACAGGGAATGGTTAAAGGCTCTTGCCTCTCCTAGAGAAACAGCTATTTCTTCGAGGCTCAGGCTCGTCCAACTTAAGATACTTCACAGAATATACGTTTCAGGGCCAACGCTAGTGAAGATGGGCTATAGGACTGACGTAGATTGTACCAAGGGATGTGGGAAAGAAGGCACGTTCATACACATGCACTTGGAGTGTCCTGCTATCCAGAAATACTGGGCGAAGGTGACAAGGTGCATGACAGAAGCGATGGGCGCCACGACTGACTGCAATATAAAGCTGTGTCTTTTAAATATTTGGGGCCCCACTGACCTAAATATCGAGGAGAAATTATGGGTGACATTGGGGATGATGATTGCTAAGATGCCGTCCCTGAGGCTTTGGGAGAATGATATGGAGCATTGTATGCTTACCGAAAAAACAGTATATATATCAAGAGGCTGCCCTAACAAGTGGACAAAGATATGGCAAAAATGGAAAACCTATAGGGGAGAAATCTGCGAGCCGCCGATAGCCAGACAAAGGCATGACTCAGAGTAATGGACTCCCATTGCAACATGATGTACACTGTATTGCTCTTGTTGGTGTAATGCATTCATAGTGGGACCATTGTTGATGGATGTACTGTAGACAAGCTTGCTTGTGCGTTGTTTTTTACATGCGATACCTTAGTTTTAATAAAAAGAAACGTTGAAAAATAAAAGTTCTTGGTTTTCCTAATAGGAAGTTCAGATTTTATTAAGGCTTATGAAGGCATGCATTATCCGATCTTAGTCTTCATTTTATGTTAATCTAAGAACTTTTATGTTGTTAACAGAATGACTGTACCGTCTATATTGTTATGAGCTACCAATGAGTTTTTTAATTTAATGCTGCATTAATTGGTTCATTATTGAATTTAATACAATTGTTTACTGCATTCATAATAGAGGGTATATTTCGGTTCCAGGCATCGAACAGAAATATGAATAGTAATAAAGTAGTATTGCAAGATGAAGCACAGTTTTGTTTTTTCCCCTGCTGCAATGAAACAGAAGTAAACGGCAGGCGAAGCACAAAATAGGCATTCTATGGACTTGCACTAAAGGCATTGCAATTTAACAATGATGTTTTAATTAGCTTCTATTGGTCTGTTAAGGAAGTAAAAAGCAATCCTGTCCTCCATAAAAGACAGGAAGCTTTGTTACAAAAGTTTTATTTTTTTCCATTTTCCCCTCAATGTTGCCCTTAATGGATACGAACACTACACTACAATGAATGTGTAATTTCAAGCAGCCCCCATGTAGGATAATTATCTCCCTCTCCTCAATACTCCCCTGTGCAGCAAGGTAAACATGTCTGAAAGGAGAGCGAAAAGAGTGCGAGTGTTCTCTTAGCAGCTGCTAAAGAACAAAACAAATGCCAGTACTGAGCTCAACTACCAAAAATCCTTCTCAATAGACTTAATGAATGAAACATAACAGTCAGCTTTTTAAATTGCACCAATAAATGGTTTATTCCACTTTTTTTGCATTTATTATTTTGCAAAAACTTAATTTTTTGTGCATAGAAATTCATAGAAAACACTTGAGACAGACTATATACATTAAATACATTTCATTCAAACCTTCCCACTATATACATACCAGACATCACACATCTTCACAAATTTGACCAAGACAGACAATCATCACTCATGCCCACATATCATTCATCCAGAAACAACCCAGTATGGGTCAGACAGTGGTCCCAATGTCAACAACAAAAAAGAGAAAAATAGAACAAAATTCTAAATACAATAGTTTCCTTAGATTGTATATTTTACATGGTCATCATGATCTCAACAAATTAGAACTCCTCACAATATTTGGGAACATATTATATATGACATGGGACCAGGTCGACGCGTTTCGAACCCGATGGTTAATGGGGTTCTCCTCAGGACCAAAAGACTCTTCAATCTTGCATTCAATTATGTTTAACGTACCACATTTATTTCCTGAATGAATTTGCACGGGAAGCTAGAGTTTGTACCTTATTTGTTACTTCCAGCATTACTCTTCGGACTTGGAAATATAAAGAGGTGTGCAACTACATGGTCGCAAACGCATAAATACACTGAATGTCATTCAATGCTGAGACCAGGCATGCAAAACGTGTCTGCAGAAGCGTCATCGTTCGCACACTTGCCTCTCAATCCCTCTCATGGGCAACTGAACTAGAGTGATATTACACAAATTTTGAAGGGACTTGTTTGTTAGAGTTTCTAGTATGGAATAAGGGCTACGCACAACAGCAAAAAAAACAAGCATTTGCAATGCAATAGGTCTCGCATTTACGCGAGTTTAAGCTATTGGTATTGTAAATGACAATGCGTTTTTATTTATGTTTTATAAACCAAAACCTACATTTATTTATTTATTTAATTTTGAGAGTTTTATACAGCGCGAACAAGATCTTTGCAGCTATCAGAGCGCTTTACAGAAAACAAAAGCAGGGGATAAGAAAAACAAGCAAATATTGAACAAAGTCTCTGATCACAGAATAAACTAAAGTAAATAAAAGGGCATCTAAAAGGTGGGGAAGTTACACCGAGGAGCATACTAACTCAAATAGATACAGATAATACAAAGGTGCAAAAATATCCAGGGTCAATGTTCAAGTGAATTTAGCCATGAGGATAGCTTTTACTTCCTTCTTGAAAAATGCAGTGGAGGAGACAAGTCTGGTTTCTGGGGGGAGTGCATTCCAGATCCTGTGTGCCATTCCTGAAAAGGATCGTTTATACGTTTTTTCCTTCCGGAATCTTCGAGGTTTCAGAAGAAGATTTTTTGTGCTTCTAGTGTTTCTTGAGCCACCTGAGATGGTCAGCTTCTGAGTGAGGTAGCTGGGTGAGTTATGGTGTACAGCCCTGTGAGTCATACAGGCGATTTTCAAATGGATTCTGGCTTAGAAAGGCAGCCAGTTCAGGGATCTCAAGTAAAAGGTATTGTAATTTACAATGCCAAGAGCTCAATCTCGCGTAAATGCGAGACCTTGTTGCATTGCAAATGCTTGTTATACCTTTTAATACTGTCTGGGGAAAGAGGTCACCTTAATTGTACCAATGTAACACCCAAATGCAGCAATAAGCAAAGGAAAGATGACCAGTCAACATGTGTGTGCCAGTTCAGGTCTGCCAGGCTCCTTCTCTTTGCTCATATAGGGTGACCAGATTCTCAAAACAAACAAGCATCTGCTATGCAATAGGTCTCGCATTAGGAAAGTGTGATCTATTGGTATTGTAAATGAAATTTTTTTAAATATGTGTTAGCTTTGAAAATACATAAATTATTAGCATTGTTATTCACAAAGCCAATAGCTTACACTTTCCTAATGCGAGTCCTATTGGGTGTGGCAATGCTTGTTGGTAGCAAACAAAGACAGTGCTGTTGTGGTGCTGAGTGATGCTGTTGTGGTGCTGAGTGATGTGGGGGTTTCCCCGAGTGATGTGGGGGTTTCCCCGAGTGATGTGGGGGTTTCCCCGAGTGATGTGGTGGTGTCCCCGAGTGATGTGGTGGTGTCCCCGAGTGATGTGGTGGCGTCCTAGAGAGATGTGGTGGCGTCCTAGAGAGATGTGGTGGTGTCCTAGAGTGATGTGGTGGTGTTGTGAGGCGTGCAGCAGTGTGAGGCATGCAGCAGTGTGAGGCGTGCAGCAGTGTGAGGCGTGCAGCAGTGTGAGGCGTGCAGCAGTGTGAGGCGTGCAGCAGTGTGAGGCGTGCAGCAGTGTGCGGCGTGCAGCAGTGTGCGGCGTGCAGCAGTGTGCGGCGTGCAGCGGCGTGCGGCGTGCAGCAGTGCGCAGCAGTGTGAGGCATGCAGCACTGTGAGTAATGCAGCAGTGTGCAGCAGTGTAAGGCGTGCAGCAGTGTGAGGCGTGCAGTACTGTGTGGTGTGCAGCAGTGTGAGGCGTGCAGCAGTGTGAAGCGTGCAGCAGTGTGAGGCGTGCAGCAGTGTGAGGCATGCAGCAGTGTGAGGCGTGCAGCAGTGTGAGGCGTGCAGCAGTGTGAGGCGTGCAGCAGTGTGAGGCGTGCAGCAGTGTGAGGCGCGTGCAGAGGTAGAGAGAGAGAGAGAAAGGTAAAGAGAGAGAGAGAGGTAGAGAGAGAGAGGTAGAGAGAGAGAGGTAGGGAGAGAGGGGTAGAGAGAGAGAGGAGTAGAGAGAGAGAGGTAGATAGAGGTAGAGTGCGGTAGAGAGAGAGAGGTAGAGAGAGAGAGAGAGAGAGAGGTTGAAATGCATATGTTCACCCTGGTACAAGTTATAAATCTTTGCAGTGTTTTGGCATTTTTTTTAAAGTGATTTTTTTTTACATGATTGTGAACACATTCATGCCTCCCGCCCTGACGACTTTGCCACAAGTGCACAAAGAGTCAATGTGGGTAAGACGAAGAATGGCAGCTCAGCTTTTCACGTCTTTCCAATGACAACAAACTGAGCACGGGTGAATTTTGACAAAGCAAATCAAGTTACTTACTGGTTAGCGCTGAGAACAAGCTACACGCATAGGGAGTAAACAACAGCGTTAGTATTTTTGAAACAACTTCTAATATTAGCAGTATCAGCATTAGTATTTAGAAAGCAACTTATAATATAAGCAGTAACAAGTGAGCATACGAACTAGAAAACACTAATATAGGTGAGTTTCAGAAGCATATGCAAAGAGGAAATGTTTAAAAGAGGTAATTACTGTTGGCGAATCATGTTTAACACATTTTAACTATTTGCTTTGCAGTACAAACTGTGTAGTAGCGACAAATTAAGCAGCTTTAGTTGTAATGTGTGGCTAAGCAAAGGGTTTTGCTGAGAAAAGCAATGCGATGAAAGGAAGAAATAAAGGAAATATTAAAAGGCGAACTAAACTGCATGCAAAGTGCAAAGCAGTTGGTGTGTTGCGTGTTAGTGTAACATACATATTTGTATGTACCGTAAAATAGCAGCCTTAAGTTTAATTTGCATAAAAAACTATAATTCTGCGGCCAAAGAAGTATACTAGCTGGATAACAAATGTAGTAAAGTATGAGGTAGTATACAAAGAGTAGTATGTAAAGCAGGGAAAAATGGTGAGGAACGCTAGCGGTATTTTGTACGTGAAATGCATGTTTGGAGCGAAAGGTTTATTAAAAGCAAAGGAGTATTGCAACGGTAAAAAAAAAGGAAACTGAAAACTATCTGTAAAGCTGTGAAATATTACTATCTGTGCGGGAGGGGGGAGCGGCTTTGAAGTCCGATGCGAGGCACTGATGCGGCAGGCTGGGGAGCGGCAGCTTTGAAGTCCGATGCGAGACACACAAATGGTGGAGCAGGGGAGCGGCGTTCATTTGAAGTCGGAAGGGTGGGAGGGAACGAGAGAGCATATGGGGTGTGAGCGATAATAAAAGTAAAACAGGAAGTGAGGCCGAGCGCGCGCTGGCGAAGCTTCGTGCTTGAATGCCTCACATGCACTGGGCATAATCCGCACTCCAAAACCTCTTGGTAGGATTTGCTGGTGGCCCTCTATATGTCTCGCCAGCAATGCGCAAGCGCATTGGCAGGTCGAGACCTAAAAACGGGGACAGGTCATACACATAGAAGTAGGACTACGGTTTGCAGTAACCAGCGACATAAAAGTAGGACTATTTGACAGCTGTCATAGGCATAGAAAAAGGACTACAATGACAGCTCCCTCCACAGACCGAGATGAAGCATTACAGACAACAAATCCGAGGTCTTTTATTGGCACCCCTCTTCTTTACGCAGCAGCATTAATACTTTTTATTACATTTACACTTTTAAGGACTATAGCATATATTTGCCAAAAATCAATAAAACATCAGGCTAGCAAACGCAAGATTTACTAGCTTTATCAATGCTCGTTTCTATAGCTGCGCGTCAGCACCACAAGTACAACTCTCTAATGTTGCTTTTTGCTCATGACAGAAAAGCATGGGAGGTAAACTGCAGAATACTAAATTGCCTAAGGGCAGCCATGGACCAATGTAAGAAAAACACTTTTCTCCAGGTATTACTGCCTTCGGGTCTTAAGGGTCGCAAAGGCTGGCCGACCACACAGTCCTCCCACATTTGCGTGGTCACTGCTGGGATGTCATGTAACCTTACTAGGGTATGTATAGTGCACTCTAGCCATTGGTATAACCTCATAACGCAATAGTGTGAAGACCGGAGCAAAAAGATTGAGCAGCGCTGCTCGCCTCTTCCACAGGCGATAAAACTGCTCCTTTAAGTCCTTTCCAGCTAAACAGTTTGCCGTGATCTGAAAGGTCAATCAAAAGGTCAAGTAATAGCTTTGATATGGAGAACACAGAATTTCTGTTCTGATCTTGGAACTGGTAGAAATGAATGATTGGAGCTTGAGAAGGACGTTGGGGATGTCATCACCACATGTGTTATCGAACACTCATCCTAACATTCAGAAATACTTTAAAGTTTCTGTTTCGTGTACTTCTAGGTGGGACATCTGGGGGAGCAGCAAACCCCCACCTTTAACAGATCACAGAAGTTCAGAAAGTTCAGAAACTGGGGTTGCACCTTATCACTATTTCCTCCTCTAGCGAAGATTCAGTTTTGATGATATCAATTGTTCAAATATGGCTGGCACGATGACGTAGGTGGCGCTGCGTATAAAAAGAGAAGGGAAATCCAGAGAGAAAATGTCTCTCTTCAAAGGATTTCCCTTCCTGGTGCAGTGCTCACCCAGTGACGACACACGCCGTAAACAGTGCAAAGAGAGGATGCGCGCGCATGCTCAACTGGAACAATGATAAACAAGGACATTTCTGTGTTTAACCAGGACACTGTTTGAAAACAGGGACATTTGAGTCACTTGGAAAAAAATGTCGGGACACAGACATTTCTCCAAAAACAGGGACCGTCCTGGGAAAACGGGGACGTCTGGTTACCCTATCATAGAACCGCTGAATGCTACGTACAATGGGACATAGCAGGCGAAAGCGATTTCTCAATGACCGCATTTCTCGCCACCATACACATTGTTTACTGCCCATCCTTGTATTGGCGTCTTCTGTTGCGACCAAGGGCTTCGCGTGGACCCAGAAGATGCCCTCTGTGTCATGTGTCTGTGTGCCTGTTGTGTGCCTAGTCCTCTGAGGAGTAAACCCCACTCGTGTCTCTCAGCAAGGGCGCGGGGCAGATGGAGGTCACAGAGGGCGTGGAGGAGTAAGTTTATATAGTACTTCATGCCAGACGTGTAGCCCCGAAGCACTTGCCAAGCAGTTACGGGACCGACTAAGTTTAGGGGAGTGGGTGCGCTTCGGTTTCTGTGGTGGTGTCCGAGTGGGAGGCAAACCTAAGAGGGTGGAGTTGATGGGGACACAGAGGGAGTGTGCCTCATGTGTGTCATTCATTGGGTGGTGGGGGCTAGGGCAGAAGTGGGTGATCGATGGGAGCCAATGAAGAGGTGAGAGGGGGGGGGGAAGGAGGGCGGCTTATGGGGAGACATAAATGGGGAGGGCTGAAACAGGAAGAGAATCGAAGGGAGGAAAAGGGAAGGCTTGAGAGAAGAAGGGAGGGGTCGGAGAGAGAAGTTGAGGGGAGAAATAGCGGGCTGTGAAAAGGAAGGGGTGAGAGAGGAGCGGGTGGACTCGGAGAAAAGAGAGGTGGGGAGAGAGGTGGGGGAGAGAGGAGACATTGATGGGTGAAAGCACAGAGTGATGCAAGGTAGCGAGCATCGGCTGGAGAGGATGCGAGAGCCCTCGCCCCACCCTGTGCAGGTGTACACGATAATAACACAGGGAGCTGGAGACGAGGGTGTAAAGCGAGAGTCCAAGGAGGAGAGGGCGACGCCGGTGAGTGGGAGAGAACGAATAACAGGACTCACTCATCACCAGAGGCAGATAAAGGCAAACGTATTGAGAGTGGAGGGCGGAGAAGAAATGAGGGAGGAAGCGTAGGTTAAGAAATAACAGAAGAGGCGCAGAGACAGGAGGTAGAAAGGAGCGAGAGGCAGTGGATGGCGAGTGGGAGGGATGCCATAGAGCGGTTTTGAGTCCGGGGTTTTAGAGAAAAAAACCATCGCTCCCCACAAGAGACTGCAGTGTGAGCTCTGATTCATCGCACCATCCGCGACACAGAGGTGCACAAGGGGACTAGTGCAGCCACGTGAAATAATAATAAACACCGTCACTACGTCATCCCATTGCTCCCTATAAGAGACTGCAGTGCTAGCTCTGATTCTGAGCTGAATGTACCACCTTCAGAGCCGCGACACAGAGGTGCACGAGCTATTCTGGAAGAATGCAAAAGGCGAATCACTGCGAGAAGGTGGTGCGAGTTATTCACATCAGCTGTTTGCAATGAAACAACACAAAGGCAGCGCTGGGAACTATTTACTGCACCCTGGTATGTTCAGACATGGAAGGAAGCCTCTGGAAGATGGTGGACAATGCGCTCCCTAGTGAGCGGAGACTATAGAGGTAACTCACACTTATTTTATCTACAATGCGATGTATTTCTAAGCGCTCGTCAGGACAGTTAGGTGTAATTTTTTGCCGTACACGTGGTGCCATGTCTATAAACACGCTTTGACCTTCCGGCTTGCCTAGAGATCGCATCTCAACACAGTTTAGAGTGGAACCTTAGATAGGACAGTTAAATAAGGAGAGGAATACTAACAGCGGGGACGGATACGTGTGGCTGGCAAAGCTTCCAGTCTCTACATGCAATACCATCTGTTTACCCGGCATGTGCGATTAGCACTTCAGTAATCTTCTAACATTCCCTGCAAACATTTCCGTAAGAGGTCGGCATCTCTCCAAGATTTCCTGAGGGTTACCAAACAATAACTCAAGTGCGTCACTGTTTGACGCTGAAACCGCCCAGCAGAAAACAAACTGTTGCGGGTGACGTGCTGGATTGTATGAAAATGTAGGACACTGTTGAACGTGCTGTACACCACACCCAGAGTGCATGTACCTTCACATGCAGGTCTTTGGAAGTGGTGCAAGGTCCGCTGCAGTTTCTCGGAATGAGTAGGTTTCCGAAAAAAAAAAAAACGGAAACTTGGACAGCGGCTTGCCTAACGAATAGTTCACATTTAAACCCGGAGACAAAAACGCAATAATACCAATTGGGTGACTGAGCAGACACCGGGAGAGTAGATGTAGATTAAAAAAAACACCCCTGCCTGGCAAGTCAACGCTTGTTCACAATGTATCCTCTACGAAAACATTAAGCGTGTCTAAGGGGCTTCGTTTCCAAAAGCTACGCTCTTGCTACGTATTGGCGGCAACACAAGTGAGTGGTGCAGTCCAAAGCAACAGCCATATCAGGGGCAGGAAAAACATTCCATGCTCTGGCAATGGCCGCGACATTTAACAAGGTTTAAGTAATTTTATCTTCCTGAAGATGTGAACACATTTCTCTACTGATACAAAGTTCTCGCTAGAAATGAAGTTTGTATTTACCTTGGATTGACATCTTTACAGTATTACTGCGACTTGGATTAGCGGTAAATGTTCCGTTCATAACTAAAACAAGTTTTTTATTTATAGATCAGGTAAAAGCATATATGTGGCTCTCCACAATCAGGAGATCACCACCAAATATCATGACACATTACAGTATTATTGCAAAGCCCAATCAATGAAAAGAGGAAAATACGAACCACCCCCCCCCCACCTCCACCCCCGCACCCCAACCACCCAACGTCCCGTCTACCCACCCCTTATCCCTCCCTAACCCCATGCACGTGATCACACTAAGCCTTCATTCACTTGGTCGTTTTGTGCCCGGTACGGCGCAACCCCCTAGGCCCGAGGGTCCTCCTCCACCTGTAGTCCATCCTCCTGTTCTGCCGGAGGGTCCAGAACCAACCCCCTATACTCCGCCCATCGTTTCCAGATTTTATAATGCTTACGGGGACATCCTCTGGCCTCAAACACCAGGCGCTCCAGCCCCATAAAGTAGTCCAGACCTGCCTTCCATACACACAGTGGGGGGGCTCGCACTTCCTTCCATGCCCTTGCCAGGTCTCTCTTGGCGACGACCAAACCCAGGAACAATAGGTGGCGCTTGTATATATTTCCTCCTACACCTTCTAGTACATGGAGGAGCCCCAATCGGGGGGTGTGGGGAAGATCCCACCCCAATACCTCTGACAGACAGCTCCATACACCACTCCATTATCTGGTCAGGCCAGCACAAGACCACACAGTGTGCAGCAGCGTACCCCTCTCTACTCCACAGCGCAGGCACTCCGGAGACACAATCAGGCCCGCCTTCCACAGTCGTTCCCGGGTGTAATAGACCCTGTGTAAGTATTTGAACTGAATAAGCCTGAGTCTCATCGCTATGGCCGTCCCTCTCGGGGACTCTAGTGCCTCCCTCCAATCATCATCGTCTAAGGGTCCAACGTCTTCCTCCCAGACATCTTTAAGGGGAAGTAGGGAGGAGGAGCAGTGTGTAACTAGCGTCTGATAGATTCGGGATGCTTTCTTATCGCCAAGGTCACCCATGAAGACCTTCGCCTCCAATGGGCTGAATTCCGATAATGACTCCAAGCCCGCAATGCTAGGCTCTAGTGCATGACGAAACTGCAGATAGCGAAAGAATTGGGTCTTGGGCATTTGGAACTCAGTACTGAGCTCCTGGAAAGATTTGAGGGTGACCCCGTTCAGTACGTGTCCTAGTGACGAGATCCCGACTGCGTCCCACCCACTGAACCCCGTCAACGAGGCCAGCCCGGGGAGCCTCCCGTTCTTCCACAACTGAGTCTCTGCTGTTAATCGGCCCCACCAGCCCATGCGACGCAGCGCCTGCCTCCATATACCAAATACCACTCGCGTGGCACACGGCAGCTCGCGCCGTAGCTTGGCCGAGTATAGGATCGTGTGCAACGTATTATCACCCATCAGCGAGCGCGGTTCATAACTAATTTTAACAAGCATTGGCCGCGCGGCCATGAAAGTGATGCAACCACGAGGCCGTAAAAGCGATGTGGGGTTAAGGGCTTATTAAGCAGCTAAAGTGATTGTGATCGCACGCTGTAAGGGTGCCCGACGAGAGTGAATGAGCCATGACGAGAGGAAAGCCAGATGGCGCCTGTGCGCGTAACCGCACGCTATAGGCCACACAAAAAGCGTATGGTCAGCTTTTTAAAAAAACACTTACTAAAAATCTTGCCAGGTCAGCGCATGCGCTGGCTCAGGCGAGACCTAAAAAAAGCAAGGTCATTGGGATTGTGGAAAACAAAATGTGGCGGCAGGGAACGCATATTAAAAGCTTGCTCTGATATTCCCTTGGTTTTTTCAGGGGATCATTTTCATCTCATAATTCTATGTCAGGACCGGAGGTTCCGATTATACTTCTCATTTCTTTACTGAAATCTCAGCAGCCAATAAAAACCCAGTAACAAAAAACACTACAATACCCATGAACGCCCCATGGGTCACCTGATCAACCATAGAGTAGCTCCTACGTAAGGTCCAGTCACAGATATAGTGTCCTCTATCTTTGCTGCTCCGCAGCAAGTTAAGTGCTCTTCCCTTTACTTTGCTTACTTGCCTTTGTGTAAAGGTTTGCTAGTTCTGAATGTATTGCGATCTAATTATTGTATTGTAAGGATCAATTGCATCACAGCCTCACCGATAGTGTGCTTTTGCCCATCTTTAGGTTTGCGCTTGTGACCAGTGCCTGGAGCTGCGCTCGGTCTCATAGGCGCCCGTTTTCTAGGTGTCTCCACGTTATCGACATTGCGCTAGGTGATTGTGCTCGTGTTTGTTGTTCCGGTCGGGCGCTCCTCGCTTCTTTGTTTTCTCTTTAGTGGAGCGGGAGGAAAAATGGAGCGAGGATGCACGTCTTCTCTGACGCGCAGTCCTCTTTCTACTAGCAGCGAGCGGCCATTACCGCACAAGCGCAGTGGCCATTTTGCCTGGTTTCCACTGTTCCGGCTTAAGTGAACACCAGAGCAGCATTTTGGTGCTCTTGACCCCAGAAATATTGCGTTTTTTAGCGCATTTGGCTCGTTGGTGTTTCCTCTGAATTCCCACAATCTCCTGACAGTGTGGGGCTGTAGAATTTCCATAGGCTTAGCCTAGAGTGGTTAGCAAGCCTTCCCTCCACATCTTAATGAATTACTCAGATCCTCAACGGATTGTGCTTGGCTTGCCTGGGGTTTGCCACTCCCCTTGATACTGTTCTGCCTGCTCGGAGTGAGATTCGCCCTCAAGCATATTACAGGCTATCCACCTGGGGAATATTTTACACTCTAGTGTAATAATTATGGCTGATTATTACTATGACGAGGAGTACTACTATGAAGAGGATCCCTCTGGATCCATGGAACAGGACCTCGTTGAGGCTCTGGATGCAGGAGTCCAACAATAAGTGAATAAGTCCTTGGTGAGGGCCATAGAACTCTCAAACGTCACCTGTGCTTCTATACCCAGCAGCAAGGTTGGCTACCCAACGCAGGCAATCGTCATAGAGCGAATGGTAAGGGTTATAAGACCCCGTACGCTGCAGATTTCGCCAAACTAGCTAAATCTATGGCAGACCAGTAGTAAAACACCCTCAGCAAGGAGGCAACTATCAAAGAGATAACCCAGGATGACAACCAAGATATCTCCTCAGACCCATTCTCTGACCAGGAGGAAGCTCCTAGACCCTCCAAGAAAGCAAGAAAAGAAAGGCATGAAGACACGCCTTCTGCTTCCAAGGTCCTCAACTTAGAACCAACCGAGATAGTGCACCCAAACTCCTCGGCATGGCTCCCACCCCAGGAAGTGGCTGAGTATGTCCAGACTAACATCCGCCAAGCCTTCGACAAAGATGTACGGGCAAGGCTCAAATCGGAATGCCCCAGGCCGGACCTTGCAGGCAAGGTGGCGGAAACTACAGAGATGGATCCCTCCATGCTGACATACCTCAAGAAATACTCTAAGGACCCCAAAAAGGGTCTTGACAGGTCTTTGAGGTCATGTCAGGACAAATTGCTGGACCTGACTGGTCCTTTGACAAAAATCCTAGAGCTAGGGTTGCGAGCCAAGGAGGCAGAGTTGGTGATTGACACGGAGGAGATCAGTGGTTGGGCCCAGAGAGCGGTCTGCCAACTCGGTAACGTGAACTGTCTACGCAACGCCGATGCTCAATTCTGTTGAAGTTAGATCCCAAACTGGCAGAGCTTTCCACTTCTGAATCTGGTCCTCTGGCTCAGGAACTACTATTTGGACAACCGTTCCTCAAGGAACTTACAAAATTCGTAGCCACGTTTAGTGGTCTAGACAAGGCCTAAGGGTCTCAAGAGGGCTTTTCACCTGGTTTTCGGCAGGGCCGGACGATTTCGTGGGCGGTCGTTCTGCCGGGGTTATAACCAAGGCGCCACGCATGGCCAATTCCAGCAACGAGGAGGCTCTCAAGACCCCAACTACAACTCCTCCTTCGACCCGACCCGGCGCTCTAGGAACAGATTCCAGAAGGGTAGATTCAGAGGCTATTCCGGTGGTCAACAAGATATCGGTAATAGAGGTGAGACTGATTCCGTGTTCAAAAGTGATTTTGGGGTGCAGACTACAGTATTTTTAGACAGTTGGCGCACGATCTGCTAGGATGCATGGGTCCTGGAAACCGTTTGAGGGTACAAGTTAGTAATTTACAACTCCCCTTTCCAAGACGGGCCCCCTCCACAGATGTCTTTTCCCACAAGACGAGACCGTTATCTCCGCAGAGATAACCTCTCTACTTCAGAAAGGAGCCATAGTTGTCTCAACTCCTCACCCTCCGGGTTTACTCAGCAATATCTTCCTTGTGGAGAAGAAAGGGGGTGGATCCAGACTAGTGTTAAACTTAAAAGACTTCAACGCTTGGTTAATTTACTGACACTTCACGATGGAGGGCATCCATCTTTTACGCGATCTCCTTCGAGAAGGGGACTGGATAGTCCGCCTAGACCTGAAAGATGCGCATCTGTCCATTCCCATATTCGCCCCCACATCGACGGTTCCAGCAGTATCTCTGGCAAGGAGTCTGTTAAGAGTACAAGGTTCTCCCATTCGGCCCTTCATCAGCTTCTTGGTGCTTCAAAAAACGACTTCATCCAGTAGTAGAATTGTTGAGAGCTCTGGGAGTTCGCCTGATCGTCTTCTTGGAAGGCGACATCATCATGGCGTACTGCCCTCGATTAGTGATAACTCATCTTGAATGGGCGGTCAATCTCTTGCAGAGTCTGGGATTTATTGTGTACACGCAATATTGCTCCTGACTCAGTCGATCGAGTTCTTGGCTTTCCTCTTCAACTCTCAGAGTTGCCAACTCCTCTTACCAACTCAAAAGATCAGATCTATAAAACAGGAGTTGAGGTCAACGTTGCACAAGCAGACTGTCCTTGAGGTCCGTAGCCCAGGTAGTAGGCTTGTTGGCTTCCTTGACACAAGCGATCTTCCCAGGTCCCCTTCACTACTGGGCCCTTCAGCGGCAAAACATTCAGCATCTCCAGAAAGGCCTCCGATACTCAGAAGATTCTCCTCCCAGAGGAGGCTAGGTTGGAGAGGTTGGTGGTTGAACCACATGGAGGCTTGGAACGGCCGAGCACTATTCAGATCGACTCCTGACATAGTGATCGAATCCGATGCCAGCCGGTGGGGTTGGGAAGCCCACTGTGGTCAGTTGTCCACAGGCGGTCGTTGGTCACAGGAAGAACTCGCATTACATATCAATTGCTGGGAGCTTCTAGCTGGCTCTTTTACGATCCGCTGCTTATCACCGCAGAAGACAGATTATTGCATCCTACTTCGTATGGCCAACATCTCAGCGGTGCATTATGTAAACAAACTAGGCGTTATAAAGTCCCACATGTTGGCGAAAAATTGCCAAAAACTTCTGGCACTTTTGCCTACAGAATAGAATTTCGGTGGTAGCGGAATATCTTACGGGTCACAGCAACGAGGTAGCCGATTGGCATTCCCGTCATCTGCAGGATTTCAGCGACTGGAGGCTGCATTCCCAAGTGTTCCAGGCCTTGAACGACCTTTGGGGTCCTTGTCACATAGATCTATTCACGTTTTGCCTCCACAGACAGATCCCCACTTTTTACAGTTAGCGCCTGGTTCCGGAGGCTCTTGCCACGGATGCTTTCCTTCAGGAGTGGCCAACATCTCTGTGTTATGCCTTCCCTCCGTTCAGGATGATCCCCAGGGTTCTTGCACGAACCAGGCGTCATCTAGCAGAATTTATTCTGATCACCCCACTCTGGAGAGCGCAAGCATGGTTCCCAGTTCTTCTGGAGATGCTCTGTGCGGTCCAGATCCTTCTACCACAGTTCTGGAACCTGTTGCTGGACCCTCTGCAAAACCCTCACCCATTGGTATAATCGGGACAGCTTCCGCTGGTACCCTGGCAGGTCTCAGGGACAGATGGAAAGTCTTAGGCCTTTCAAAGGAGGCTGACAGCCGAATCTAACACCCACAAGCGATAATCTTCCTCTTGGAGAAGATGGTGTGATTGGTGCTCTCAACGGGAGCTAGATCCCTCTAAGGAACAAGTCTCTCTAGTTGTTATTTTTCTGGCATTATTAGCATCTTCAGGCTTAGCATACAGAACAGTAAACAACTTCCGGTCAGCCATCTCAGCTGGGCATGTAACCGTGGATGGCAAATCAGTGGATGAACATCTGCTGGTGTGTAAACTGCTCAGGGGCATGCAGATGGTTAAGCTCCCTTGCCCTAAGTATTTCCATTTATGGGACGTATATCCACTGTTTTGAAATTCCTAGAAGCCTGGCCATCCAATAAGTCTCTATCAAGGAAACAGTTATCCTCTAAGCCTCTGTGTCTTGCCTAAAAATAAGAGCCGGTGTCCATTGTTTAGAATTAAATAACAGGCTTTAGAAAACGTGCCCTTCCCCCTCATCATCCGAGAGATAATAGAATTTTGGAACCTTTCCGAACTATATAAACTCTAGAAAATCCGAACTTTTCCTTCTCTTGTGACTTAGAATCTCAAGGGGGGCTTAGACACTCCCCCCACCATACCGCGGTATCATTCTTCATAGATAGAAGGAGGCAGTGATCCACCTGAACTATGGCCCTCGCCATCAGAAAACTCACTACCCAAACGGGCAGATGGATTAAGCTGCTGATGTCCATCGCAGGGCGGATCACTATTAAAATAGTAGTTCTTCATCGTTTTTTATACTTATTCCTAAACATACCAAATCGCTTTAAGCAACAACTTCTTTACCGCTTTGTCACGTCTCCTGACTCGCCCAATCTGGGTGGGTTGGCGCTTCAGACATTTCCCTATGACTGAGGCGGCTTTGGTATCCCGGATTTTCAACTATATTTGGTGGCACAATGTCACTTCTATTATTGGTATCATTCGGATGCCAGGCTCCCCTACCTGAAATCAGAAGGAGACCAGGCAGAGGATCTCCCCCTATCCTGCCACTGGGGCTCCTGCGCAACCCTGCAGACATCCAAACACTTTCCACAACTTGCTGTGAATGGCCCAAACTTGGAGATACCTGGGAAGTGGAGCTACTATACTTCCTCCTACCCCCCAACTTGCCAATAACCCATGGCTAACGCTGACCCAAGAATGACTAGCACAGTGTACTTTAGCAGCGCATCAACGTCACGAAGTACCCAACGATCACTATCTTCCGCCGAATGCTTAGTTACACGAGAAACTACCCATATGCCTGTTGGAAAACGAGGCAGCATCTGTGAGGCCTGCACAAATAACATGACACATTTGTCCTTCACTGGGAGCCAAACACCCTAGGGCAGTGCCTGACTCTCAGAGGGTAGCGTTGCAGAGCAGTCTGAGGCTTACTCAAGGGAGGTGGTGTGGGCTAGTAATCGCCATCTGGAGGTGCGCAAAAATAACAGTCAATAATTGATTGTCCAGTCTGTACTTTGCTTTATAAAAGTAATAGTACATTTATTAAACACACACCCTACTCAATACTATGCAACAATTTACAAATATACATAAGCTGTTGGAATTACTTTGTGACATTGCATAACATCTCCACCCCTCCCGCAGGGGGGTGGGGTCTAGTACCACCACTCATGTATGCACATCATCTTGACCCCAATGCAATTAGTTGAACCTATCCTGGAGCGAGGACCCTGCGCACTGGCACCATCCCAGTGGCGTCCCCCTCGCCTTACCTCAACAAGCATTTAACAGGGATACATGACACATGACCCTGACCAAGCATCTCCTACTGACCCTAAAGTATACACCTCTACATCTTAAGGGCTAACAGTCTGGGGTCTTCACCTAAGCGCAGCAGCAAGACTACATGTTAAAGCACACTTTAGAATGACAGTACTCAGCACATTTGGATATTATTAAAACTGCATTGCAATTACAGCCCCTTAAGGCATCACAGATGATCACAGGATTAAGTTGTAAATACCGTCAGACACCCTAACAGGAGTGTCTAGCCACTTAAATCCACTTTGCTTGTGACATCACCTTACACCAGTACTTCACATTGAACATCAGTCCCTCTAAAAGAAATACCATTAATAAATGCATTTCAGTGCAATTATGCCATTTCACCTCCAGGGGATGCCCTTCTCGACACAACTCCAACTCAGCCCTTCAATCTTTGATGCACTTCTCAATGAACCCCCAGCTGTAGAACAAAAGTTCCAGCCTAGGAGGTGATGCAATCTTTGCTGAGAGTTGAGGGGTTATTCTTTTTAAATCCTCAAAAAACTTAGGGTGGAACTTGGCTTTGTGCTGGGGGCGAGACTGCGCTGCTCCAGCAGCTCCCCCCAACACCTTTTCACACTCATGGGTGACCCCTCTCCTCTGGGGCCACCAAAACTCCAAAAACAATCCTTTCCTCATGCCTTGCAAGGCATCATGGGGCGCTTCAAGCTCCTGCCGCTTTCTGGGGCCTCGGTGGGGGGCCCGGTCCCACCCAGACCCCCGGGTAAGGGTATGCGACGTGGGGAGCCCACACCCGGCCGCTCCGTGCTTTGGTCGGGGGCCCTGGCTCCTCCTTCCTTGGCCGGGGCCCCGGTCCCACCCGGGACCCCCGCAGGCTCTGCACGTTGGAGGGCAGTACCCGGGACCTGACCCCCCCGGGGGCCTTTCCTGGACCAGCGGCGGAGCCTCACGCGCTTCACCATCAGGGGGCCACAGGTCCAAGGTCTCTCACCTTCTGGGGGCCATATCTCAGCCCCTGGAGGTCCGATCTGCCCCATTGTCGCATCCTCTTGTTCCTGGCGGCGCCCCCCAGACACTGGGAGATCTCTCCTTCACTCTCCGGGTCTCCAAGAGGGAGCACTCTGCAGGGAGCGGTCGGCACTGGCTCCCTGCACCAGCCTTTCGCCTGGCTCTCCTCCTGCGCCTCTCTTCTCCCTGCGCAGAGGCCCCTGCTTCTGCGCACCGGTCCTGGGCACTTCTTCTGGTGCTGTTAGGTGCCTGGGTGACAGTCAAGGGGTCTCTCCATCCAACTATCCATTGCCAGGCTCCAGCACCTTCCACCTCAGCAGACCACACCCCAGAGAGAGCTTCTCTTCCTGTGCAAGTACTTTTTAAAAGTTGAGTAGGGGGCTGGCAGAAAGTCTCTGTGGGTCCTATCAAACAGCAACACATCACTTCCCTGCCGTTGCTCCCTTTTTAGGTCTCGGCTGCACGCGCGGAAGCGCGTGTCCGCCGACAGCCTATTGTTGCCGTGTCTCCTTTCCAGGAGACACTGCTGGCAGCGCGCATCGCCTTGGAGGCGATTTCAAACGATCACGCGCACGCTCGCTGCATTCTCTCTCACACACACACACACACAGAAGCGCCCATGCATGCACGCACGCACATACATACAGCCTCCCCCACACACATACACACGCGCACGCACACAGACACACGAGTGCTGCCCCCCCACCGCACACCGCACACCGCACCCCCCAGCCCTTTCTAACTTACCGGGGCAATCTCGGGGGACTCCGCCGCTGCAGCTCTTGCCAGCTCCTTTCACGGGGCTCCCTCTTGGTCAAGGGAGCCCCGCAACAGTCGCCTAACCTCCTGCTGGCGGGCCCGGGGTTCTCCACTGCTCACAGGAGCCCCGGGCCGCGATACGCATGTCTCCTCTTCCGGTCCGGACGCGGCCCCGCCCCCGTCACAGGCGACATTGCCTGACTTCCGGTTTATTGTGTGTTCTATCACAGAGCAATAGAGCTCGGCTGATGCTAACGATAGAATCTGTTCTGCAAGGAGGGCGCAGCAAAGCTTGGCAGGGGCTTAGCAAAATCATGCCCCCCCCCTGGAGGGTTGGGGTCCCACCTGCACCTCAGGGGTCTGTTACAGCCCAAGAGCATGGTCCTTTCAGCCGTTAATGTCACCTCGTATAAATGTCACACTGCACTTGGCTGTTTTACTCTGGATCGATTCCAGGTTTCACAATGAGGCATAACAGATTCCAATTAACCGAGCCCCTGGTAAAGAGGGCCACGGTGTTTATTTTATGTGGTAGCCCCTTAAAACGAGGATGCTCGTGTTTCCAAGCACTTCCAACATTAACTGAAGCACATTTGCCCAAGATCACACCACGAGGTTTAGTTGGTGAGCGGGGACTAGGAGCTCAACCAGTAAACATCGACTTTCTAAAAAGTCCACCATGCTGGCGCTATGTTCTGTACCGAGCCTCTGGGGGCAGCAGCGTCCGCTCTCCGGTTGCAGGGCGTAGGGGGGGGGCGCCTGTCCGGCTCCGGTCACATGGAAGCCATTTTGGTATTTTGTTTTGCTTGTTGTTTTAAACATTTTGGTTGGAATAAAGATTTGGATGTATTAGTTCAACGACCATCGTCAGATTGCTGTAGTGAACTAAATACTCACTTTCAAGATTTGTTTGGAACAGTTGAACCTTTTACTGACATTTCTAAATTTCGCCGATTAGCTTACTGTTTTTCTTTTTGTTTTTTATTGCTACTCATACTATCTCATGTTTATTTTGGTGCTTTTCTTAGTGTCAGAGGTAAGTAAGGCTGTAACGGATCCCTTGACACTCATGATGACCAACGCATCTAAATCCAGGAGTGAACAGTTTACAATGAAGGGATGGGATGTTTTACTTCTGAGGGTATTGAAGGATGGCTTATTTAAGCTGGAACTGTTGCACAGGAACTTTTGCGACTTCCCTGTGTCAGACAGTCCGAAATAGTAGATTTCAGGGCATGTTGGGTAGTATAATGTTACACAATGTTATCCCAGTGCACTCGAATCAACAAGTATAATGTTCACATCTGTTTTGTTACTTTGAAAACAATATTGCCTGGCGTTAATGTTTACAGACTTGTTTTTCTTGCAAACAGGAGATGAAATATATTTAAATTGCGTTGTTGGCTGCTGTTTACATTCCTCAATCATACCGTAGTTTTATCTATAGTTGATGTAAGAGTGTATAGTTGTGACTAGCTAAATACTGGTTCCTTGATAAAGTAAAAAACAAAGTGGTGTGGGACCAGTGATCGGGTTGTAGAGGAAGCTACATTTGTGCCTCAATCACTCCTCGTGTTTTTGCACAGCTTTTTATACTTTTTGCTTGATCTTTTTCTTGCGAGCGCAAGAATAAAATGGCGCTGTTTGTCCAGAGCAGAATAGAAACAGTGCTGTCTAGCAGATGACACTGGCCTCACTGGACATTCACAGTGACTGTCAAGGGTGTGGATTTTTGATAAAATATCTACTTTCCAAGGAAAAGGATGCTTCAGAAATCTGATTTAGGTCTTGAGAACATCCTCTTGTTCCTTTGGTGCCAGGCAGTGAAGAGACCTGTTATGGCAGTGTACTCTTATCAAATCTCTAATTCCCTTTCAACCTATGCCAAGGCTCACAGGTTGGAAATTTCCAAGGCTTTATAACTGTGCCACATCTCCGATTCTACTAGGTTCTATTTTATGTCGAATCTTTGAATATTCTCAGGCTCTAGTTATGAATGGGCTATCTTCAGGGCAGCTTTTGGTCCCCGGAGATATCTGAATATTACCACCACTTTAGTTATAGCAGTTCAGTTTATAGCTGAGGGCAAGAAAAAAATTGATTTTAGTTTCGTTTCTGTGGAAGTATCTTCCGAATTGCTCTGCTTACAGTGTTATTGTAAATAAAGGAAGGTTATAAACGTGGTCTAGTTACTCCACTGAAGAGCCACAAGACTTCTTAGCCTGACCATATGTATCTGACCACACTGTAATTCTCTGGCAAATCAATTCATCTTTGTGCCTCAGTTCCCCTGGTTTCCATTATTTATACCAAGCCCTACATCGATGACCAGTTTACATTTTACAACTACATGACTCTGCCAGGTGTTAATGGCTGTTAAAATATTATGGACCCAGTTCTTAAAGCTGAATACGCCGGTTAGTTTGGTTTATTATGTGCAAAAAGTTGTTTTTGCATCCATAAAAGGATTTAATCTCAAGACTGTTTTCATGTCAGAAAATCTGATCGGGGTCTGGAAGTAGGCAGAAATGTCCAGCCAAAAAAGAAAGATATTCATGTGGTATACAAGGCTTTTCGAAGCGGATGATATAGATATTCCACCCCAATCATCGGTTTGGAACCAATCACCCCTCGGCCACAATATATTGAAGGCTTTTTGAGCCATCTTTCAAACTACTTTATAAACACATCAAACCAGCCAGCTTAAAAAAGAATCATCTTTTTGTTCTTAACAGACTCTACTACACCCCGGGTAAGATAGCTAAGTTTGCTCTGCTCCCCCCCCCCTCCCTCCCTCCAAATGCCTTGGATGTAAATCACCAAATGCGGACGACATCCACATCTTTTTCGAATGTCCGGAGCTACGATCTTACTGGAAAGATGGGGTGACTCCTTATCGGTCATTTTTGAATTTAACATCGAGATTAATCTTCCTCTGGTGTTTTTTGGGGGTAATGACTTTACAAACAGGGTGTTATCACAGATCCACAGGGGATTGTTATATCTTATATTGCTCGCTCGGAGGGAGATTTGTATAAAGTGGAAGGACTCTACCGCCCCCTCCGCCCCCCCTGAACAGAGAGGGCTGACTCAAAGCCTCGTTTGGTATGGCATGCTCAGAAGGGGTACAAAAGGGGGTTCTGATGGACGGAGCATCTGAACCAATCAAACACTCACACCAGTCAACAGATCTGGGTTTAATGCATCACAGTTCTTTAGCCCACTCTGCCACCCCAGTTCAGACATGGCCATAGGCAAATCAGTCTGACCCTGTGCCTCATGGGAACAGTCCAGCCCGAACTGCCAAGCCATGCCTTCCCTGGACCGGAAACAAGCTTCCGAGGACCTGTTTCTGGCATTTCAGCCGTCTTCAGCCAGGCTTGCTTGAATCCGCGTGCTTGGTACGTACCGCTTTGTTTGCCATAAGTTGGCAGGGTATGCTCAGACGTGAGTCCCTTGCTCACTTCGCCACTGGATTCAAGCAAGCCGGGCTGAAGACTGCTGAAATGCCAGAAACCGGTCCTCGGAAGCTCGTTTCCGGTCCAGGGAAGGCATGGCTTGGCAGTTCAGGCTGGACTGCTGGACGGTGGCCTCGTGCTTTAGTATCTTGACCTGTATCCCGGTACCAGATCTTGTGCTGACAGCCACTCTCAACCCCTAAGGACTCTTCTTCGCTGTCACCCATGAGGCAGTCTCGTGCTCTGGTACCTTAGTCATTCTGCTGCTCATCTACTCGATGGTCTCTTGTTCTCCTTTCTCCTGCTGCTGTCTCTCGTTCTCCTGAACTGTGCTGTCTCCTCTTCTCATCAGTGAGCTCTCTCCTTCTCCCATCTCCTCTAGTGCCCCTCTCTCCCACCACCTGAGACCTCTCCTCTTTTCATCCAATCTAATGTCCCTCTCATTCATCCATGATGTCTTCTTTATTCAAGCCTTGCGATTCATGCCGCATCACCAGACATGAATACTTCTCCAGTCTCATAATAGATGAAGAATTCTGAAACACTGAAGAAAATATCAATCCGAATTTACATCCTGCAAGTTCAACACAGCCCTCCCAAGTTTCCAACTTCAGTTAGAAATGAACCTCTGAACTAGGATCTTTAATGCCAGCTTATTGATGACAAGATAAAGAACCTCCACCCATCCTCTGGTGGAGAAAACTTCTTTAGAGCGGACTCGCCTATAAGAGCCCAGAAAAGTGGCACCCCTCCAGTTTCACAGATGTGGAGGCCAATTCCACAACTGGCAATAGGTGCTAAGATGATAAGGCAGGAAGGAGTCAGGCTTGAATCCAGAGTTAAACCATCAATCCGTATTGCTATACTTTGGGTATTACAGAAGGGTTAGTAATGCCCCTTCTCCAATACAGACGCACACCGACTGCTGCGGCCAACACAAGCTAAATAGATAACAAGTCCTTCCATCATTGGATGGGGTGAGTCCTCATTCAAAGCAAAGGACGAAGTCACCTTAACCTGTGCACGTGCTCTCATGCAGAACCCGAGAGGATATGCTAACCATCTCCCACCCAAGAGGTGGTGGACTTCAAGAGTGAGCCCATGGCGCCCTTTATTAGAGGGATGAAGGCGCCCAAGGATACCCGGTACCCAGGTCAAACTGCATGCCTTCTATTGGGTCTTCCACTGTACACCACCGGTGCTCACTGCCTCCTGACTGTTAAAAGGATAATGGCTGTTTTGATAGGGACCTTTATATCTTCGCAACCACTTCCAAGCTATACTCCGACTTGTCTCCTCAGGCCCTCGAGGCCGGTTCTGTTGTAAGTCCTGCACTTCGTATAACGTGCATTGGAGGTCGTTCCTCCTCTACAGAGCCACCAGCCCCAGGAGCAATCCCTAGTGTCACTTCTGAACACTACTCACACAAATTCTCTTCCATCAGTAGCCTCTGTGACTGATCCTCAAATGGAGATTACCAGGTCACCTTACGTTAGCAGTGCACGTAATAAGTACTGAAATCAATCAGTCAGGGCCACTCATCGGAAGGATCAAACCAGCACCCCGGCATTTGTGGGGAAATATGGCCTGGGGTCCCCCCAAGGGTGGGTGCCGGACGATCCTTAGGCACCCATGTGCAGAGTCACTGATCCTGAGGCGCACCTCATACAACAGCGGGGGAACTCGTTTCTCCGCCAGGATATGATAGGTATGAAAGTAGGTGTTTCTTCTTTGTTGTATCATATTTTCTTTCAAAATGTGTATTTAACCTTATTAGTACAGCCCTATTATGTCAGATCTCACCATGACGAGTGTGTTGGTTTCACTACTGAATCCTATAAAATGTGCCCTTTTTTGAGAAGTGTCAGTCTGTGCGTGTGTGTGGCTCTGTGTGTGTGGCTCTGTGTGTGTGGCTCTGTGTGTGTGGCTCTGTGTGTGTGGCTCTGTGTGTGTGGCTCTGCGTGTGTGGCTCTGTGTGTGTGCGTGGGGCTCTGCGTGTGTGGCTCTGTGTGTGCGCGTGGGGCTCTGCGTGTGTGGCTCTGTGTGTGTGCGTGGGGCTCTGCGTGTGTGGCTCTGTGTGTGTGCGTGGGGCTCTGCGTGTGTGGCTCTGTGTGTGTGCGTGGGGCTCTGCGTGCGTCCCTCTGTGTGTGTGGGGGGGGCTCTGTGCGTGGTTGGGGGGGCTCTGTGCGTGTGGGTGGGGCTCTGCGTGCGTCCCTCTGTGTGTGGGGGGGGGGCTCTGTGCGTGGTTGGGGGGGGGCTCTGTGCGTGTGGGTGGGGCTCTGTGGGGGGCTCTGTGGGGGGCTCTGTGCGTGTGTGTGGGGCTCTGTGCGCGTGGGGCTCTGTGCGTGTGTGGCTCTGTGCGTGTGTGTGCAAATGCAATAGGTCTCGCAATTGCGAGAGATTAAGCTATTGGCATTGTAAATAACAATGACATTTTTTTATCTGTTTTCAAAACCAACACACAAATAAAAATGTTGTCATTTACAATGTCAATAGCTCTAACTTTTGCAAAGGCGAGACCGTTGCATTGTAAATGCTTGTTTGTCCAGCCTCTTGGTTTGTTAAAAATTGAGTCGTCCAGTGTCTCTGGCCACATGGCCTCTGAAACCCAACTCTTTCCTTCTTGGTGCAGCCTGTTGCCTGGCACCCAGTGACAGCTGCTAATGGATGAGCCTGTAGCCCCACCTATCTTCTTCTTAGTAGAGAGTAGGCCCTAGCTTGTGGAGGAAAGGTTATCAATCCATCTAGCTGAGGTCAACCCTCAGCCTGGGTCTGGTCGTGGCTGGCTCAGAGAAATATGACAGTTCTGTATGACCCAAAAGAAGTACATATGACTTTGGACTCTGCAGAATACTTATTTCCACCTATTCTACAATGGACTTTAGTGCGTGTCTGGAATCTGTAGGCCTTGTGGAAGTCATTTTAGCCATGGGCCCCACATAGCTATATGGGAATAATGAAGTGAAAACACAGTAAAACACACTAACTTTCCCTGGCATGTTCCATCCCAGGTTATAAAGCCTATTCCATGTCACCACCCAATTCTACATAAGTCCTGCCACACCATTCACTATGTAGCTGCTCCTGGACTGCGCACGCTCGGAATCTCCCCTGCGCAGCTCCTACACGTGTGCACACGCATGCACACCCGTGTCTGCATGTAACCAGCACGGTGTCCCATACTCCAGCTGCTGCACAGCGGCCTAGTCAAGCCAGGCGGACACCAGTAAAATCTCCATGCAGTCTCCTTCATTATGAGTTCACTGTGGCTGAGTCCCAGATTTCCAGACATGATTGGTATAGTCTGGAAACTAGTGTACTCTGTCCTGTTTTCGAAATCACTAGTGTTGGGGGGAGGGGTGATGGGGGATCTGCCGGCTCTATTGGGCATTGTTAGAAGGTGGTTCTGACACTATGGGCCGCCTGGATTTTTCGCTTTTTGAGCACCTAATTGTTGAGCTTTTACTGTGGGGGACACAGTAAAAGCTCAACAATTAGGTGCTCAAAATGCGAAAAATCCAGGCGGCCCATAGTGTCAGAACCACCTTCTAACAATGCCCAATAGAGCCGGCAGATCCCCCATCACCCCTCCCCCCAACACTAGTGATTTCGAAAACAGAACAGAGTACACTAGTTTCCAGACTATACCAATCATGTCTGCCATTGAAGCTTACGGGAACATGGAAATCCCACACGGCATGGGAGCATAATTTGGGACACTCCATACCAGACAAATTCTGGTGTTACTGCTGCACACAAAGAAAACTAGTCTCAAGCAATCATAGGCACCAACTACTGCATTACAAGTACTTAAATTCCACGTACACCACACCAAACGTCTTAACATTGATCGGTCCGATCAAATCGCATCAAAAAATGTTTTAACAGCAACTTATCTTCCGGCTTTGATAAAGTAGTAATAGTGTTTACATTAGTTCATTGAGATTCCCATCATCCTATCCATTTTCTTATATAATCAAGGAATATTAAAAACATGTTCAAGTGATAAACAATCCACAATGAGTGACCTATTAAAATCAATGTTCCAATTATGACCATATCGAGTACCTAAGCTGCATAGATCATAGCTTAATAAAATCGTGAATTGAACCCAAACGTAATTCTGTATGGCAGTGTTTCCCAAACTGGGGTCCGCGGACCCCCAGGGGTCCGTGACACATTCCCAGGGGGTCCGTAGGCAGCAGTTTTAAAAGCACAGCAAAGTTTCTTCTATAATTAGCAGCTTTTGAGCAACAATAAAAGTGTCAAGATAACACCAGTGATTAATGTACCTGCTGGACAGAGATGAGTTTAGTTCAGTGGTAGCTTTGACTTAACTAATGTAGCACAGAGGGTTAATGTGCCTACTGCAAAGAACGTGTAACATGCATTTTAAAAAGCAGTATTTTATGGGCATAGGTCTGTGGTTACTTCTTTTGTCATAGTATCTTTTGTTACTGTGCACTTCATAAGTGATAATCGTAATCTAGCAGAGGGACCTATAAACTGTCATCAGAGCTGCTTGAAAACTAAATAGTACCTGTTAGTAACTTGTGTTTTTTCCCAGTCATTCATTATCCTGATGCTGCTAAAAAGATTTATTTGGGTGGAAATACATTTTTAATGTTAAAGTCAGTGCTAGCCACTATGTTATGTTCTGAATCTCGAGTTTGTGCTTTTCCAAACCAAGCACCCTTTAGAAATACCTACCAGTATGAATGACATGTGAATACTGCACCTTGTAGTCCCCTTTACCTTATGTAACATTTTCTAGACACTGATTTACATGTATGATTCATTGTCTCTATATGTGTGCTCTGACATCCTACAATGGTATGAGAGCTCCTATAAAACAAATGAAATACATGTGACAGAGGGGCTATTCCTTCAATATAAAATACTAAGGGCCAGATGTACGACCCGTTTTTATATGTGCAAACGAGTTCGCTAACCCGTTTGCGCATGCAAAAACCTATTGGGCCATGTACATAGCCTATTTCGCGAGTCGCAATTTATTTGCAACTCGCTAAATAGGTTTTGCAACTTGCTATTTGGAAGGGGCATTCCATTCCAAATAGCAAGTCTCAAAACCATGTACAAATGTTTTACGACTGCAATTGCGGTCGCAAAACACTCGCAATTACCACCTACTTCAAGTAGATAGTAATGCATTTGCAAATGGGAAGGGATCCCCAGGGGACCCCTTCCCCTTTGCAAATGCATGCAAAAGTATTTTTTAAGGGCAGGCAGTGGTAAAATAAAAACGTTTCATTTTCTTTTTTTTTTTAATTGCATGGTAAACGGGCTGCATTTTTTTTTAAACTGCTTTATTTAAAAGCAGTCCCAGAAACGGTGGTCTGCTAAGCCCAGCAGGCCACCATCCCTCGGAGGGCTGGCATTTCCAATGGGCTCACAAATTGCGAGAGGCTCATTGATATTAATGAGCCTCGCAATTTGCGACCCCATTGGGAATCTCAAACAGTGTTAAATACACTGTTATACATTTCATTTAGAGACCTGCAATTTGCTACTCGCAATGGGTTGCCAATTGCGAGGCGCTAAATGAAATGGTCGTACATCTGGCCCCAAACTCCTTAGTACTTTGAGTATTTGTTTTGTGTGCACACGTGTGGTTTTTTTTCGAATTACTGTTTTAATATTTGAAATTTAACTCATACAAATTGCTTGGGGGTCCCCGGCTTCCAGTGGTGACTCAATGGGGGTCCTCACGAGTCAAAAGTTTGGGAACCACTGCTGTATCACCACCCCTGGTTGTAAATATTTTTGTCCACCCTAAGCGTGGAAGGGTATACTCAGATGTGAGTCCCTTGCTCATTGCACCATCAGGATTCAAGCAAGCCGGGCCGAAGACGGCTTTAATGCCAGAAACCGGTCCCCGGAAGCTTGTTTCCTTCCCAGTGTAAGAATTGGCTTTTGTAGTCTGGTCTGCCCTGTTCCCATGATGCACTGGGCCAGGGACAGACTAATTTGCATACAGCCAGGTTCTGAAACTGGGATGGTGCAATGAGCTAAAAAACGGTGTTGGATCTAGCCCTGATCTCTTGACTGGGTGAGAGTATTCTGCTTAATTCAGAGACTCTGTCCATCACCACCCCTTGTTGTAAATAGTATGGTATTCTCTGCACCAAGAGGTGCAACATAAATACATTTGCTATTATAGTCATCATTAACTTGACTGGACATTCACCCAGATTACTAGCACAACAGAAACAGTGTCAGTTATTTTAAATTGAAGCACCTTTAGCTTTTTAAGCAGTTCCAGTTGCTGAGGTGATCAAATTGAATTTCCAATTAAGAGAGTGTATTGACTCTGGGGATATTTAAATCTCTGACAGAGAACTGCTGTAATCCGGGCATGCCGTTGCCAGAGATCATAACACAAGATTTGTTAAGATTTACATTCAGGTTGAGATCGCCCATATAATGTGTAAAGTAATCCAGCAATTTTTGAAGACCATTTGCTGTTCATGTCATGGAACAGCAATGTCTGCATACTAAAGTGCGGGAATAGGATGGGCAAAGTGGCGGTTCCTCCACTAGAACGGAGGAGCCTTGCTCCGCCTGCTGTGAGTGCGGCGGCAAATATAGATTTGATGATGGAATTGTGCACTCACTTTATTTCGTCTCGGGGGCAGGGCCATTCCTGCTGCTGAATGGCAGCAGGAATGACTTGCCTGAATTGCGCATGTCAGAATGGTCAGCTGTGTTGCGACGGTTGGCCCAACATGCGCACTACAGCCCGTACCTATGTATTCACTGGGTGAAAGCTGGGCTGGCTGCAGGCACAGATTCCTGATCTGACAGGGATCGCTGTGTTGGCCTCCTCCGACCAATTATGACGCTGTTCTCGCATTGCATGGGAGCAGCTCCAGGATTGGTTGGGTTTGTTGGCTCTACACTGGGGGCTCCATGGCTTTCTGGGAGTGGGGCAGTAGCGTACCTTCCAGCCAGATGAATTGCTGTAACTATGGCGCAAATTTACTTGAGGTAATTCATGAAAAGTGCTGCCAAGACTAAATTGTTTACAAAATAAAATATCTTATGACCTTGCAGGCAGCCAAGTAGATTTAAAAAGGATGGCCCCGCAAACAAGTGCATCCATCGTAGAAAGCTGTGTTTGACCTCATGGTCACAAGTTTAACTCCCGCAGGTCCACTCGGCCGTTCATCCTTCCGAGGTCGATACAATGAGTAACATTGAGGTGGTTAAGAATAAACAACAGTTATGCAATGCCAAAGTACCCTTATGGATGAATGTGCGCTTTACAAATGCATGTTGAGGTTTTTTTTTTTAATGTTTTTGTCAAACCTCTGAAAATGTATCATAAATCACATAATTTAGTCTGTAAGCACTATTTTCTTTAAAACATTTCTCCTACTACAGGCATGACATGCTTTCCTGTAACATTGCGGTACAAAAGGGGGTGGTGATGGACGGAGCATCTGAACCAAACATACACTCACACCCATCACCACCCCCTTTTGTTCCTGCAACATTGAGCACGCCATGCACAATTTCACTGTCTAAGCAGCCCAGGACAATGACGGCCGCTTCTTTCAAATGAAATAGGTTTCGCATTTACAAGAGTTTGAACTATTGGCATTGTAAATGACAATGCTTTTTGCTAATGTGTTAATAATCATCAGAACAGATAAAGGCATTGTTATTTACAATGTCGATAGCTTAAACTCTCGCAAATACTAGACCTATTGCATTGCAAATGCTTATTCACTTGTTTTGTCGGTGACGGATGTGGTCTCGAGAGTGTGGACACAAACCCCTCATGCTTCAGGATCCAGGGAGGAAGCCGCTGTCCGCTGGAGTGACGGGAAAGGCAAACTAATTTGGGTTGGTTGCAAAGGTGAAAATCCATTTTTAGGCAGCCAGTGCAAAAATAATTTCCCTACTCTGAGACAGCAAAACTGGTTCCTCCCTCCTACCTTTACCGAGGGCTGTCCGGCATAAGTGGTTCCCCCACAGGCCACCTCATAAGCAGTAGAGTGCTTATGGTAAAAATACTTATGGCATTGGACGTCACTTTCAGTTTAAGGTTGGCCTGTCTGAGATGCGGGCATAGGAGAAAGGTGGCATGGGGGAGGACTCATTGCTTGTGTAAGCGTTCACTTTACAGACTACAGCAGTGTTGCTTCACATCTAAACAGCCTTTCATCATCTGCGCATCATGGCACTGCATAGCCCATGATGCTATGTGTCTTTATTTTGATACCTGTCTGAGGGTATCACTTGCTGCACGTGGCAACATAGCATCCAGTGTGCTTAAGTGGCCTAGCATGGGCCCACTTTACAAGTGCTTGTGGGACACCCCCGCGCCGCACGGCCACCAGCTGCTGCGTGTGCCCCTTGCCTGCCCTCTGCCTCGCTGCTGCCTCGTTTGCCGGCTGCCGCCGCTGCGAGTGTTTTTTCCGTTGTTTTGACGGTTTTTTGTGCTTGCTTTGTCTAACTTGGTTTAACTCTCTTTTTCCCCTGTTTTTTGCGTGAATTTGTGCCTGTTTGCCTGTTTTGATCGTATTTGCATTTTCCCCGTGTTTGCCGCCTACCGCGCCGCCCCCCGCCCTCCCTTCCCGCCACCGCCGCGTGTCCCCGCCCCTTTTTTGTCTTCTGTAACCCTCCCCGCTCCCGCCTCCCAGCTGCTCCGCCCACCCGCGCACTTGGCCTTAAATGGCGACCGTGCGACGCAGGTGAGTGTGACCCACTTGTGGGACACCCCCGCGCCGCACGGCCACCAGCTGCTGCGTGTGCCCCTTGCCTGCCCTCTGCCTCGCTGCTGCCTCGTTTGCCGGCTGCCGCCGCTGCGAGTGTTTTTTCCGTTGTTTTGACGGTTTTTTGTGCTTGCTTTGTCTAACTTGGTTTAACTCTCTTTTTCCCCTGTTTTTTGCGTGAATTTGTGCCTGTTTGCCTGTTTTGATCGTATTTGCATTTTCCCCGTGTTTGCCGCCTACCGCGCCGCCCCCCGCCCTCCCTTCCCGCCACCGCCGCGTGTCCCCGCCCCTTTTTTGTCTTCTGTAACCCTCCCCGCTCCCGCCTCCCAGCTGCTCCGCCCACCCGCGCACTTGGCCTTAAATGGCGACCGTGCGACGCAGGTGAGTGTGACCCACTTGTGGGACACCCCCGCGCCGCACGGCCACCAGCTGCTGCGTGTGCCCCTTGCCTGCCCTCTGCCTCGCTGCTGCCTCGTTTGCCGGCTGCCGCCGCTGCGAGTGTTTTTTCCGTTGTTTTGACGTTTTTTTGTGCTTGCTTTGTCTAACTTGGTTTAACTCTTTTTCCCCTGTTTTTTGCGTGAATTTGTGCCTGTTTGCCTGTTTTGATCGTATTTGCATTTTCCCCGTGTTTGCCGCCTACCGCGCCGCCCCCCGCCCTCCCTTCCCGCCACCGCCGCGTGTCCCCGCCCCTTTTTTGTCTTCTGTAACCCTCCCCGCTCCCGCCTCCCAGCTGCTCCGCCCACCCGCGCACTTCGCCTTAAATGGCGACCGTGCGAACGCGCAGCGTTGACGCGCAGCGGGCGCGCCGATTGTGCGCCGAAGGCGCGCCAAAGGTAAGCCCGTCTGCGCCCGTCCGCGCCTGGACCGCGCCCAGGGCCAGGACCCCTGGACCTCGACGATCCCGACCGACCCGCAGGACGTACTCCGCCGCCACCCTCAGCGCACTCAACACCGGCCGTCGCCCAGAGTGCCACCAAGCCACTCCACGACGCACCCACGGACCTTTCAGCTGCCACGCCTGCAAGTTCGCCTGCATCCGGACCTGCCTCACACCAGCACCCGCCAAATCGAACACCAGCAGCACACACCTCAAGTGCATCTTGCTCAACACCCGCTCCGTCCACAGACACGCCGTAGAACTCTGGAACCTCCTAGACGCCACAGCCCCTGACGTTGCCTTCCTCACAGAGACCTGGATGAACGCCTCTTCAGCTCCCGACATCGCCATTGCCATCCCAGAGGGCTACAAGATCGTCCGGAAGGACCGAAACGCCAACCAGATGGGAGCAGGCATCGCCATCATCCACAGGAACACCATCCGTCTCACGACCAGCACCGACAACACCCTGACCAGCGCCGAACACCTGCATTTCCAGATCCACACCAACCCGAACACCACCCTCAGAGGCACACTGATCTACCGACCCCCTGGACCACGCACACAATTCAGCGAGGACATCGCCGACTTCATCAGCCCGCATGCCCTCCCCTCCGCTGACTACATCCTCCTGGGAGACCTCAACTTCCACCTGGAGAACAACAACGACCGCAACACCAGCACCCTGCTCGACAACCTCGCCAACCTGGGACTCAAGCAACTGGTGTCCACCCCCACCCACCTCGCCGGACACACACTCGACGCCGTCTTCTCATCCAGCACAGACATCGACTTCAGCCACGCCACAGAGCTTCAATGGACGGACCACAGCTGCGTCCACTTCACCTTCAAGAGAACAACGACACACCGACACCAGCAACAGACCGCCCGCAGAAGCTGGAACAAGATCACAGCAGACCAGCTCGCCACCTCCCTGAGCCAACACCCTCCTGCCAGCTCAGCGAACCCCAGCCAGGCCGCCGACAACCTCACGAAGTGGATCAGCAACTGCGCGGACGAACTCGCCCCGCTGAGGACCCCGCCTAGCAGACCCGGCAGCAAGAAGGCCCCATGGTTCACCGACGAACTCAAGAGCTCCAAGAAGAACTGCCGAGCCCTCGAGAAAGTCTGGAAAAGGGAACCAACACCGGACAACAGGACCTCCTACAAACTTGCCACCCGGAAACACCACCAGCTGATCCGCGCCGCCAAGAAAACAGCATTCAAGGACCGGCTGGACAACAACGCACACAACTGCAAGGAACTCTTCAACATCGTGAAAGAGCTTTCCAACCCCAGCGCAGGAAACAACGACATCACCCCATCGCAAGACCTCTGCAACTCCCTCGCCTCTTACTTCCACAACAAGATCACGGACATACACAGCAGTTTCAACAACCAACCAACGCACACCACTACCGACCAGCCACCCCCCCCCACCACCACCCTCCACGCCTGGACCCCGATCAACACCGAAGACACCATCCGCACGATGAACTCCATCCACTCCGGATCACCGACCGACCCCTGCCCTCACCACGTCTTCAACAAGGCCGACGCTGTCATCGCACCCCACCTGCGAGACATCATCAACACCTCCTTCGACACCGCCATCTTCCCTGAAAGCTGGAAACACGCCGAACTCAGCGCTCTACTCAAGAAACCAACAGCGGACCCCACCGACCTCAAGAATTACCGCCCCATCTCGCTTCTCCCGTTTCCAGCCAAAGTCATCGAGAAGACCGTCAACAGGCAGATGGCCGCCTTCCTCGAGACGAACGGATCCCTCGACCCCTCACAGTCCGGCTTCCGAGCCAAACACAGCACCGAGACAGCCCTCATCGCCGCCACCGATGACATCCGAGCCTTGATGGACAATGGAGAAACAGCGGCCCTCATCCTCCTAGACCTCTCCGCGGCATTCGACACGGTCTGCCACCGCACCCTAGTACGGCGCCTCAGCAACATCGGAATCCAGGACAAGGCGCTGAAATGGATCATCTCCTTCCTCGACGGAAGAACACAGCGAGTCCGCCTACCACCGTACAAGTCAGAGGCCTCCGAAGTCATCTGCGGCGTCCCCCAAGGATCATCCCTGAGCCCCACCCTCTTCAACGTCTACATGAGCCCCCTCGCGGCCATCGTACGCAAACACCACCTCAACATAATCTCCTACGCCGACGACACCCAGCTGATCCTCTCCCTGACCAACGACCCCGCCGCCGCCAGAGCCAACCTGCACGAAGGGATGAAAGAGGTAGCCGAGTGGATGACGACCAGCCGCCTGAAACTGAACTCGGACAAGACGGAGGTCCTCATCCTGGGCTCCTCACCCTCCGCCTGGGACGACTCCTGGTGGCCTCCCGCCCTAGGCACCGCACCCAAACCGACAGACCATGCACGAAACCTGGGCTTCATCCTGGACTCCTCCCTCTCCATGACCAGGCAAGTCAACAGCGTCTCCTCGGCGTGCTTCAACATCCTACGCATGCTACGGAAGATCTTCTGGTGGATCCCCTCAGAGACCAGGAAGACCGTCACCCAGGCCCTCGTCACCAGCCGACTGGATTACGGCAACGCCCTCTACGCCGGGACCACCGCCAAGCTCCAGAAGAGACTCCAGCGGATCCAAAACGCCTCAGCCAGACTCATCCTCGACATCCCACGATCCAGCCACATCTCCGGACATCTGAGAGACCTTCACTGGCTCCCCGTCAACAAGAGAATCACCTTCCGCCTCCTCACCCACGCACACAAAGCCCTACACGACCAAGGCCCGAGCTACCTCAACAGCCGAGTCAACTTCTACGCTCCCAAACGCCACCTCCGTTCAGCCAACCACGCCCTCGCCGCCGTCCCCCGCATCCGAAGAGCGACTACAGGAGGAAGGTCCTTCTCCTACCTGGCCGCCAAGACCTGGAACTCCCTCCCGTCCGACCTGCGCCTGACCCAAGACCACCTCTCCTTCAGGAAGAAGCTGAAGACCTGGCTGTTCGAGCAGTAGCGGCACCCCCCCCCCCCCCCCCCCCCCCCAGCGCCTTGAGACCCGACGGGTATGTAGCGCGCTTATAAGTGTCACTGATTGATTGATTGATTGTGCTTAAATTTGATTTTATTGAAATGTTGTCTATGTTATTGTGCAACCAATACCATGATGTCCGCTTAAATGTATCTGCTTCCAGTGACAGATGCATCAGCAGTTGGCCAAGTCAGGATCACCAGACAACAAAACCAGGGCTATATAAATGCTTATTATTGGTTATATAGTCCCATCAAGTTCAATGGTCCCTCAGCTTAAAACCCTCCTGCCCTTCCTGGAGTTGTACTTCATTAGAAATCTTTTCAACATGTACCAGATTCAGAGAATACATTTAGCGGGCCACCACATCTATTGCTAAAACTGTTTCTGCTTTCAGTTATCTGTTCAAAATATGCAAGCTTTACGGTCAGAACTGTGGGGAAAGTTATAAACACAGCCTGATTTAAAATGTGCCATGAATTTGTTTTTGCTTGAGGCAATATTTGGTTGTGACTCTAAGCTGTCTTACATTGACGTATTGAAACATTTAACGAGCACCCCTTAAGAACTGTATTTTACTGAATAGAGCTTCTGAGCAAATTATTTGTGTATATTGTGGCATAAAATGTACCAATTTGCTCTTTCCCCAGTACCCACCAAGGAATAGTTGTGCTCACTCACTACAATTGGGGTATTTACGTCTCACCATTTTCCAATTTGACCAGCCGCCACTGGATGGACAGCTACTCTTGGTAAATCTAGACCATCCTGAACTAATTCATGCTCAAGAACCTTGTTTAACTCCCCTCCCTGAAGGGTTTAGCGCAATCCACCTTTGGACCAAAACAGACACTAGCAGTAACAGTCTGATAGATATAATGGAGCTTCATCTGCCCCTTAACTTCTAATTATCTGCCACAGCGCAGCATGTTTAAAACAGTCGAATGCGTTGCTAAGGTCCATGAAGCCCAAATCGCAGAAGCACTTCTACAGTGCCTAACCCATTCCTAAACCTAAATTGTAGGTCTGATGGAATTCTCTTCTGCCCACGCTTCCATTTCCCATAAGATGACTTTTCCAAATAGGTTAAGTGATGAATTCAATAGGGAAATCAGCTCATAGCTCGTTGTCCTTTAAAGAAACTGGTACAATTTCCGAGTTCGACCATTAAGCAGGTAAAACCCTCTCGCCTGCGGCTCTTGAAAAAGTAGTAAGATATCTATCTATATCTATCTATATCTATCTATCTATATCTATCTATATCTATCTATATCTATATCTATCTATATCTATCTATATCTATCTATATCTATCTCTATCTATCTCTATCTATCTCTATCTATCTCTATCTATCTCTATCTATCTCTATCTATCTCTATCTATCTCTATCTATCTCTATCTATCTCTATCTATCTCTATCTATCTCTATCTATATCTATCTATATCTATCTATATCTATATCTATCTATATCTATCTATATCTATCTATATATCTATCTATATCTATCTATATCTATCTATCTATATCTATCTATCTATATCTATCTATCTATCTATATCTATCTATCTATCTATCTATATATGTATCAATGCTCGAAGGTGTCCACCTTTGAGTAGCACGCAAACAGCAGCTTGGTTTATGTATAGGTGAGGACGGGGATCCACTCGTAGACGGCGCTCCGTACGGGATCTGCCCGACGCGTTTCGAAGCTCCATATGCTTCTCTTCAGGGGCTTTAACGGAAGCGGTGTGCGCAACCGCCGACCCAATTCCCAATTTTATATATAACACACCCACCGATGGGAGGTTCAAATGAGACTGTGCATTCTGGGAAGTGTGGTCCAGGAAGCACACAATCAAGTCCTGAATGGACTCCACAAGTGGGCCCGTCCTCGATTCCAAGTACGACTGCTGCTTCACTTTAGTGACCCCCAGGGTACCGGAGTGGTGCATACTCCGCGGCGGGACGGAATTCTCTGCTGCCCACGCTTCCATTTCTCATAAGATGACTTTTCCAAATAGGTTAAGTGATGAATTCAATAGGGAAATCAGCTTGTAGCTCGTTGTCCTTTTAAGAAACTGGTACAATTACCGACTTCGACCATTAAGCAGGTAAAAGATATATCTATCTATCTATTTATCTCTATCTATCTATCTATCTATCTATTTATCTCTATCTATCTATCTATCTATCTATCTATCTATCTATCTATCTATCTATCTATCTATCTATATATATATATATATATATATACATACACGGCTCGTTATCCTTATTCAAAATCCCAAAGATAACCACGACGCCATGTGTAGCTGATCCAAATTCAGTTTTTTTCGACTAAGCCGAAATAAACAGAATTTGGATCAGCTACACATGGCGTCGTGGTTATCTTTGGGATTTTGAATAAGGATAACGAGCAGTGTATACTACAGACCTTCTCCAGTGGGGTCCGCTTAACGACGCGACTCTCAAGGCAGGCAGCGGTGGTACACGGGAGAACAAGCAATCATATATATATCTATCACTTGTCAGCATCTGAAGAAGGCCCGTTAGCCGAAATGCATTATGCCCGTTTTGTTTTGCCTTATTAAAGGTCTTACATTTGTTCCCCTGTGAGGCCTCTCCTTCTTTACCTGGGAGGAGTTTTGTTGCATATATAGGCACCCTCAGGTGCCTCTGAGGGTCGACCCTAAGACGACCCTCAGAGGCACCCTCGTCTACAGACCCCCTGGACCACGCACACAATTCAGTGAAGACATCACAGACTTCATCAGCCCGCACGCCCTCCCCTCCACCGACTACATCCTCCTCGGGGACCTCAACTTCCACCTGGAGAACAACAAGGACCGCAACACCACCGCCCTGCTGGAAAACCTCGCCAACCTCGGACTCAAGCAACTGGTCAACACCCCCACCCACTACGCCGGCCACACGCTTGATCCCGTCTTCTCTTCCAGCAAGTACATCACCTTCAGCCACGCCACCGGACTCCACTGGACCAACCACAGCTGCGTCCACTTCAGCTTCAAAAGATCCACGACCCACCACCACCCGCAACAGGTACCTCACAGGAATTGGAGCAAGATCACCGCAGACCAGCTCACCACCTCCCTCAGCCAGAGCCCACCCGCCAACACAACGGACCCCAACGAAGCAGCCCGCAACTTCACACAGTGGCTGACGGCCTGCGCCGACGACCTCGCGCCACTGAAGAACCCTCCCAGCAGACCCAGAAGCAAGAAGGCATCCTGGTTCACCGACGACCTCAAGGACTCCAAGAAGACCTGCCGCACCCTCGAGAAAGCCTGGCTCCTCGACCGGACCACCAACAACATGACCGCCCTCAAACACGCTACCCGCAAGCACCACCAGCTCATCCGCACCACCAAGAAGAAATCCCTGAAGGAACGACTGGACAACAACGCCCACGACAGCAAAGAGCTCTTCACTATCGTCAAGGAGTTCTCCAACCCCAGCACCGGCACCAACGACATCACTCCGTCACAAGACCTCTGCGACTCCCTCGCCTCGTTCTTCCACCGCAAGATCGCCGACATCCACAACAGCTTCGGCGCCCCACCAACGCACCAAACCGTCGAACCAACGCACCCCACCGCCACCCTTCGCACCTGGACTACGGTGACCACCGAAGAGACAGCCCGCACGATGAACACCATCCACTCCGGATCACCGACCGACCCCTGCCCACACCATGTCTTCAACAAGGCCGACTCCACCATCGCACCCCAACTCCGGAACATCATCAACGCCTCCTTCAACACCGCCACCTTCCCGGAGAGCTGGAAGCACGCCGAGATCAGCGCCCTCCTGAAGAAACCTACAGCGGACCCCACCGATCTCAAAAACTTCCGCCCCATCTTGCTCCTCCCTTTTCCTGCTAAAGTCATCGAGAAGATCGTCAACAGACAGCTGACCGCCTTCCTCGAGACGAACGGATCCCTCGACCCCTCGCAGTCCGGCTTCAGAGCCAACCACAGCACCGAGACCGCCCTCATCGCAGCCACCGACGACATCCGGAACCTGCTCGACAAGGGGGAAACAGTGGCCCTCATCCTCCTGGACCTCTCCGCTGCGTTCGACACGGTCTGCCACCGCACCCTAGTCCAGCGCCTCAGCAACATCGGTATCCAAGAGAAGGCACTGGAGTGGATCATCTCGTTCCTCGCCGGAAGAACACAAAGAGTCCGCCTCCCCCCGTTTCGCTCCGAGGCCACCGAAGTCATCTGCGGCGTCCCGCAAGGATCTTCACTCAGCCCCACCCTCTTCAACATCTACATGAAACCTCTCGCAGCCATCGCACGCCAGCACAACCTCAACATCATCTCTTACGCCGACGACACCCAGCTGATCCTCTCCCTCACCAGAGACCCCGACACCGCCAGAACCTGCCTACACGAAGGGATGAAAGACGTCGCCGAGTGGATGAAGGACAGCCGCCTGAAACTGAACTCGGACAAGACGGAAGTCCTCATCCTGGGATCTTCGCCCTCCGCCTGGGACGACTCCTGGTGGCCCCCAGCCCTGGGCACCGCACCCAAGCCAACCGACCGCGCACGCAACCTGGGCTTCATCCTGGACCCCTCCCTCTCGTTGACCAGACAAGTCAACGCCGTCTCCTCATCGTGCTTCAACACCCTGCGTATGCTTCGCAAGATCTTCCGCTGGATCCCGACCGAGACCAGGAAGACTGTCACCCAAGCACTCGTCACCAGCCGACTGGACTACGGAAACGCCCTCTACGCCGGAACCACAGCCAAGCTACAGAAAAGACTCCAGCGCATCCAGAACGCCTCCGCCCGACTCATCCTGGATGTCCCCCGTCGCAGCCACATCTCCAGCCACCTGAGGAACCTGCACTGGCTCCCCGTCGACAAGAGGATCACGTTCCGGCTCCTCACCCACGCACACAAGTCTCTCCACGACCTGGGCCCCAAGTACCTCAACGACCGCCTGACCTTCTACACGCCCACCCGCCAGCTACGGTCCACCAGCCTCGCCCTCGCAGCCGTACCACACATCCGAAGAGCCACCGCCGGAGGAAGATCCTTCTCTTACCTGGCTGCCAAGACTTGGAACTCCCTCCCCATCCACCTTCGGCTGACCCAGGACCATCTTGCCTTCAGGAAACAACTCAAGACCTGGCTGTTCGAGCAGTAGCATACCCCTCCCCCCAAGCGCCTTGAGACCCTCCCGGGTGAGTAGTGCGCTATACAAATGGCATGATTGATTGATTGATTGATATATATATATATATATATATATATATATATATATATATAAGCAGCCCGTCCCGACGTTGTCCGGGAGCAATTAGGCTTCAGGGCCCCCGCCCGCCCCGACGTTGTCCATGGGTCCCCCGGAGCCTTCCTCCATATATTGTAGTATCATACCTCTATGTTTAGTTTGTACGCTTTTGTAGCAGCCCGTCCCGACGTTGTCCGGGAGCAATTAGGCTTCAGGGCCCCCGCCCGCCCCGACGTTGTCCGTGGGTCCCCCGGAGCCTTCCTCCAAATATTGCAGTATTATACCTCTATGTTTACTTTGTACGCTTTTGTAACCTGCACACAACTTTTTCCTCCTGTAATGCACCTTTTGGCTCACTTTTGTAATGCTCCGTTTGCTTCCTCTTGCTCACGAGGTACGCTTTTGTAACCTGCACACAACTTTTTCCTCCAGTAATGCACCGTTTGGCTCACTTTTGTAATGCTCCGTTTGCTTCCTCTTGCTCACGATTTTCATTTTTGCTTCATTTTTCCGCCGCTCACCGCTCCTAAATAAATAAATAAATAACCTACCTCATCCGCCGCTCACTGCTCCTCCCCGCCTGTCCGCCGCTCCTCACCGCCTGTCCGCCGCTCCTCACCGCTCCTCCCCGCGCCATGTACGCCGGTCCTCCTCGTGCTCCTGGACGCCGCTCCACCCCGCGCTCCTCACGACGGGCACGCACGTCGCGGCCGGCGCTTCTTCCAAGGGACTACTTTTTTTTCGGTAAATTTTTTAAATAATGTATATTTATTAAGTTTATATAGCCTATGTCCATCTGCACACCCTGACGATTACAACGCTGTATCGGGTGTGTGGATTGGCGCTGTGGTTCCCGAGTTTACCCGCCTCAAAGGTTCAAAGTTCTTCCTTTATAATAGTAGTATAGATAGATATATATATATATAGATATATATATTACCTACTGGCGGTCGCCAGTAGGTATATATAGTTAGGATTTTTTCTCTATGGGATTTTTGAAAATTCTATGTCTAATAACTTTGGCGTTTGTGGACGGAATTACAGAAATTTTCAGGAAAATGGCACATTTTGTTTCTGAGCAGCCCCTGAAAATTGGGGGGGGGGGTTCGTCCAGGGGGGGGTCGAGAAAAAAGGGGGGTCCCAAAACGTGTTTTTAACATTGAGTTTTCCATAGGGCGGTTGGCCTCACTTTTAGCCCGAACGGCTGAATGGATTTGCACGAAACTTGGCAAAATTGTAGGGACTGGTAGCCCGATGTGCCTTTTGTAGGTCTCAATACATGTGCTCCAGTGGATTTTGAGAAATTAACGTTGAAAAAAAGATATATATCTGTAACAGCGGACCGGGCAGCGCTCCGGTTCGCGTACTTTTCGCGCAACGGAGCTTTGTGAAGCGAAGCTGATTGGTTCTCCGGCGTCTGTAAACATTCCAAACAGTCCGTAGCGGCCGCCATCTTGTCTCTCGGTAGGATCGAGAGACAAGAGGAGGCGAAAGCGAAGGGGCAAATGACCATAAGGGGGCATAGTAGATCCTCCCTGACCTCTTAGGTTTGATGTACCATTTTGCCAAGTTTGGTGTAATTCCGTTCAGCCATTCAGGCTGTAGACGTATCTAAATGTCAATAATCGAACGGCTGAATGGATTTGCACGAAACTTGGCAAAATATTAGGGACTGGTAGCCCGATGTGCCTTTGCTAGGTCTCAATATATGTGCTCCAGTGGATTTTGAGAAATTAACGTTCAAAAAAAGATATATCTCTGTAACAGCGCTCCGCTTCGCGTACTTTTCGCGTTACGGAGCTTTGCGAAGCTGATTGGTTCTCCGGCGTCTGTCAACATTCCAAACAGTCCGTAGCGGCCGCCATCTTGTCTCTCGGTAGGATCGAGAGACAAGGAGGCCAAAGCGAAGGGGCAAATGACCATAAGGGGGCATAGTAGATCCTTCCTGACCTCTTAGGTTTGATGTACCATTTTGCCAAGTTTGGTGTAATTCCGTTCAGCCATTCAGGCTGTAGACGTATGTAAATGTCCTATGGAAAATTGCATGGGGAAAACACATTTGAAAGTGTTGAAATTTAGAACCAATTAAAATGTTACTTTGGTTTTGTATTTGTGTGTGATGAAAGTTAATTGGTTATGTATATATGTCAAATGAGAGGAAACCACAGCCATTTTGTGATACTACTGTCTGAGGTACATTTGTGAGGAATTTTTGGTGGTGAATTTCTGGTGTTTGATTTACACAGTACTAACACTTCTCCTACTTTTAAAAAGGTGAGTTGTTAATTTGTAAGGGGAACTATGTTGTACACTTGAAGATAATTTGAAAAATGTTTTCTGTTATTTATTTGCAGTCCTTCTGTTATACTAAATACTTGATAAAGTTAGTTTTATATTATGTATTACTAAAAACGATAAATGAAAGTGATTATTTTTTTCTGCAATTTACAGCAAGCAATTTCAAAATAAAATGGCTCACAATGAAGAGACCGTGGCAATTTCTTTTGCATTGTCCACTACATTGATTGAAATTGAGAGCACCAATAATGAAATATTGTCACAAGGAGGAGATGACTTGTATGATTTCATTAGATTGATTGAAATTGACAGCACCAATAATGAAATATTGTCACAAGGAGGAGATGACTTGAATGATTCCACTACATTGATTGAAATTGAGAGCACCAATAATGAAATATTGTCACGAGGAGATGACTTGAATGATTCCACTACATTGATTGAAATTGACAGCACCAATAATGAAATATTGTCACAAGGAGGAGATGACTTGAATGATTCCACTACATTGATTGAAATTGACAGCACCAATAATGAAATATTGTCACAAGGAGGAGATGACTTGAATGATTTTTTTGATCAATCTGTTGATGGCGAATTTATCGAATGTTTGGAGACCATAGAGTTACAAGAATCATCATTGCAGACTTTTAATGAGGAGATTCCAGATGAGATGATTGAAGATGATTGAAGAGGAAATTGCTGATGAGGACATGTTACTGAAGAATAAATTTATATTTAGAAATCAAAAATTGTTTGAGACATTATTCATTTTTATTTTTAATTTATGAGGTTGTAGCGAAGTGATTGTAGTATAAAATGAGACTTATAGTATAGAGTGCAACATTTTTATGTTACATGGTACGTTTACTCATATTTACTTCCCTTCTCCCACTATATTATCTCCAATGTGTATTTGACATCTCTTCTTCATCTCCGGCCTCCTTTCTCTCACTGTGTGTCTCTGATGCATCTTATCGCTGCTATTTTGTGTAATTACAGAAGAGAGTAAAATAAAATAGTTCGGAACGTGAAAAGAGGGCAAAGTAGAGTACCCCTCACCCCCTAGGCCTTCTCAGGCGGTCCCAAAAGGATAAGTTTCTGCTTTCCTGAGAGATTATGGTATGAGTTCCATATACCACAATAATTTGCATTACAACATGCAAGATATATATCTCCTATTACCAACTTTTGGAGATATTCGCGCTAAGCGCGAATATCTCCAAAAACTAACACCTGCCCTGAGCAGTTCTTAGCCATGTTATCCAATGGGAGGTGGATAACATGGCTAAGAGCATTAGCTCGGTAATGCATGAATATCGCTGACTTTTTAGCGATATTCATGCATTGCGGCCGTTTTTTATCGCATTTGCGATAAACCTTGATAATAGCAAGGTTTATCTTCGATAATTTCTGACGATGCTTAGCGGTAAAAAATTCGTTGGTAAGCATCGTTAGCGATAAATATCGCTTAAGTTTGGTAATATGCACCAACGTCTGTTAACGTTCGATTCGAAGGAAATGAGGAAGTGTTGAAAAACATTGTTTGCGCCATCTTGCCTTTTTTGAAATGCCACACTTTTGTCGTGCACGGCAGCCATTTTAGATGCCTTGACCAGACCCACTCTCTGCACGCTGTCGATTCGTAGCATGGCTCCCCACCCTCGCAAGCATCTTCCCCAGGCACTGGTCACCCCCGCTCTCTGTCTTATGCATGGGCAATAAACCTCCCCCCATCTGCGCTGCTCTTCCCTGAGAATCACACTCTGTGCCCGCCCGACACCTCCCTTTCGCCCTATTCACTACCGCACCCTCTGACACTCCTCTTCCTCTGTGTCCGATTGTCCAGGCTATCAGCTAGCCCTGCAGATGTAGTTTATGGCTCCAGCTGTAAAGAATCACCCCTCTTCAAAGGAGTTATAGTAGATCAAGGCCCACACCTGATGAGATCCGTCACACCACACGTGTTCCTACTATCTGAAAACCATCCTGTATTGTGATTGGGGAGGGGACCGAGCCTGAAGCGGAAGATTCTAGGAATGACTCTTTGTACATCAAAGTTTTTACAATTATGTGTCACATTAAAAATATATAGCACTCCAACAAAGTAGTAGGAATATAAAACTTTAATAACATATAAATATATACAACAAAACAAAAACAGTAAAAACATTTAAACAACGAAGAGACCGTGGCAATTTCTTTTGAATTCCTGATGAGGACATGTTACTAGTTCTTTCAAATTATGAAAATTCAGAAGATGTTGCCTGGGGGTGGGTCGTCAGTAGCAGTCATTTGTGCGAATAGTTCCAAGGCAGCAGAACGCGCTGAAATCTAGATGGCACGAAAGTGATGTCTAGTAAGTTGCCGCCCAGCAAATAACGGCGTGGGGCGCCGCGGGGGTGAGTGAGTCCAGTAGGCACCACAGCTATTCTTACCGGCATTGCAGAATTACTGCTGGGGACAATGCCTGTGCTGTAGCAGGGTCACAGCAGAAACAAAAAGGATTCTGTTGGAGATGTTGTTGGTTTTCAATTTGAAAACAGTTCTGGTGTCAACTGCTATGCTAATGTAGTGGTTAATGTTTTGTTTTCTCTAGAAAATGTAAAAGAGGGGGAGGCAGTCCAAAGTTCCGTTAAAAGGGCAAAGGAAAGGATCGGCGGTTTGAACTATCAGTCAAAAAGGGGAGGGGGTGCAACAATTTTTCCTACCGGGTCACACTGTGCTTTCACCGGAACTGAGGTCTGCAGGATTCTAGTAATTCAAAGTGAGGCTGGCGCCAGCATGGGAGCGCCGACGTCCCGCGGATACAGTTTCGTCACTCCACGGGCGATCATGGCAGTCATTCCCCATCGGGGGTGTCTGCGGGGGTCGGAGACTCCCGCGGCTCCTCTAGAATCTTCAAGGTCGTGGAGGACTACGGTGGTGGAGTCAACCAGTGACCGGGCCATTTCTTTATGCTGGGCCCGCTCTTGCCAGGTCGACCGCCATTTTGAGAGTTCGGTAGCTACTGGCGATCGCGGGGTCAAATGAGCGGACGGGCTCCACCCTGCCGGGCGAGACGTTGCAGCATCGCCACAGTGGAAGAACCCTTTTCCGGGCGCTTGGAGCGCTGAGGGTGCAGGTGGGAAGCCTCCACTGGGGAGGCGGGAGAGGCCTGTTCGCATCGTCTCTCCCTCCCAGTGCACCCCACGGCGTCTCGCTTGAGATGTGTTATGGCCGGACCAGGCGATGAGGACGAGGGGGGGGGGGTCGGAGGCATGTGCAAGACATCCCCCCCCAGTGTTGTCGCAGCCATTATTCAAGAAAGAAGAAGTGTCCCGTCCGTCTTCGGGCCGGGCTTCCGGTGGATGTCGGCCGGACGCCCCTGGCTCTGGCCCCATGAACGGGTTCCTTGGTTTATCGGCTGCAGCCGGATCCCGTCGGCCTCGGCCCCCCGACCGTTGGTGGCCGGACCGGAAGAGCATGTGGCGGGACTACCTGAAACTCTCAAGGGCCACCGCGGCCGGACTGGGAGAGAGAGGGGAGGGTCGAGGAGACATTCCCCCCCCAGCAACTCTTCAGCGTTGTAAAGGCAATCCCCTGGCCGGGTCCCGCTGGCCTCGGCCTCTCCTCCGGCTACACCCTACGTTAGGATCTCCTGGCCGAGGCGTGGCAGCAGGACCCGCCTTATATGGGCTGCTCCCGGCTGGGCGTAGCCGCAACCCTGCCCCACCTTGGAAGTTTCCAGAGTGGGGGCGGATGTTCTACTGACTTGCATTTTCCCTAGTCTATCGATTTTTTTGGCGTGGCAGGCGGTGGGACAGCGAGGGGTGATTTGGTTTCTCTTACTGTTTTTCTGGTCTCTCACCACTGGCATATTTCTAACGTTTTCTTGTTTCTAGGACATTAATAGGTTTTATCATTACGTTATGTTATCGTTTCTTTGTTCGTTGTTTAATAAAAGTTCATGTTCATCAGTGGCCTACTGATTTTCGTTTTCCTATTCTTTTCTTTCCAGGTTGTTTCATGCTAAAGTTTCTGTTAACAGGATACAGTGATCACTTCGTTATTATTGCATATGTCCTTTTCACTAGGGGTGCTCTCTGGTCGGGCCAGATGACGTATCTCTAGTAAATGGTCCGGGTGAAACAGGTGCATCAATCAGTGGGGAGTAGATAGGCATGACAGATTACAACGGGGGAGAAAGGTCCGCATTACGTACCCTTTAACTATTTGCAAAGATTTTCTTACGTATATTTGCAAACAGGGAATACCTCCAAAAAGAACCAATTCCCAAACAGTCAATGTTTGGGGAAACAATCAATCAATGAGGAACGAAATAGGCACGACGTGTTAAAGGTTTGCGTTACCTACCCTTCACTATCTGCAAAGGGAGAGAGAATATTCCTATTCTTCCTCGTTTGCAGGCAGAGAAGATTCTTAAGAGAACCAACTTCGAACAATTCAATGCTCGATTCAAACAATCAAGAAGGGGTACTGTGAACACAAATGAACGCCGCTTATGTACATACACATTGGTATTATCAACAGGTTGTTCCTAATGTTTCTATTTTAGGGAGGTCAAAAAGAGATCCCATTAGTGGCCTACTGATTTTGCTCGATTCCTTTTGTTTTTTTACACGATTTTTCGCTATCTGCAAAGACTAAACAGAGTATTGCGACTCTGTGCTTGTTTGTAAATAGAGAATGAACCAAAGAGAACAATCAATCAAATGGAGAGAGAAGCAGGCACGACGGATTACAACGGGGGCAAAGGCCTGCGTTAACTACCCTTCACTATCTGCAAAGAGAGAGTACTCCTAATAGAAATGAGGGGTGGGGGGCAGCATTCAAAGCAGATCAGTGTGCATAAACACGAAAATGTTTTTACTTACCACGTACTTGACATTCGACAGCTTATGATATTTGCTATTAAAAAACATTGAAATTCACTGAAAAAACCATAGGTTATAGACCATATATAGTTAGGAATTCGCATTTAAAAAACCTTATTTTACTCACACAAAACCATTGAAATTCCATATATAGTTAGTTGCACTAACTATATATCGCGCACCCGCAATCCACTGCTGATCATGTCACATATTACATCATTCATGACATGGTCAGTGACATCACTGATGACATCACTGATGACATCTCAAATGACATCACTGATGACATCTCATTTGACATCATTCTTGTGCTAATACGATAAACCTCTTCAGACTCTAATATAACCTTAGATACACTCAGTGTATACAGACACTCACACACTGCCACTCATCCATGGAGTTACTCACACACCCAGTCAGTCATGCAAAGAAACAATCTCACCTCCATTTCTTCAACTATACAGTTAAACACACCTTACTTATTGAAACATATACTAACACATATTTACTCTCTTATACAATCCCTGATACAAGTTCACAATGATCGATACAACCACTCACTCATTCTGTGGCTCTCATGCACAGTTATTTATATATGCCAACTCTCACATGTACTGTGTTTTACATATGTACTTACTATGACATGTAGCATTGAGATATCCATTCACTCATCAATACACTCATGCACACAGTCAACTGCCCATGTAGCTGTTTCCACATGCACTCTTGAACTCATACACCTAGTGAATAAACTGCTCACACATCTATGCACAGAGTCACACACCTTCCAGCCACCCCCACACAAACTCAATCTCCCATAGAAATACTTGGGCAACCAATTAATAACACATATAGCCTCTCGTATAGCTAATGATCAACACATGCAGCAGTTTACATCACAACAGACATAATGATGCACAAATTAAGACAGTTTAGTCACTAACCCATGCATTCAGTGAGACACATTTAATCACTCACTCATACAGTCAGTCACGCACCTACTAAATCCTTCATCCAGACACTTATACATCCACTCATTCTTCAATATGTAAGACATATTTTAACTTTACAGAAACATACAGTCACTGGATGTTGTCATCAGTGATGTCATCAGTGATGTCATTTGAGATGTCATCAGTGATGTCATCAGTGATGTCACTGACCATGTCATGAATGATGTAATATGTGACATGATCAGCAGTGGATTGCGGGTGCGCGATATATAGTTAGTGCAACTAACTATATATGGAATTTCAATGGTTTTGTGTGAGTAAAATAAGGTTTTTTAAATGCTAATTCCTAACTATATATGGTCTATAACCTATGGTTTTTTCAGTGAATATATATATATATAGCCACACAATCCAACCAATTCGGTCGAGAAAAAACGGCAAGCACTCCGGTGTCAAGATGTTTTAAAGTCTATTTATTCTCCAAACCCCCTTCACCCCCGACAGGCCTCGTTTCGCAAGTAAGCTTCGTCAGTGTCAGTTTGTGCAAACATACGATTACCATTTTAAACCCACCGCCCTTAATCATTTCATCAACATAGAAGATGGTAATTTCTATGGAAATGGCAGCCATCTTATAGTGTAGTATTACAAAGATTCTTCATTGGTTAAAATAGCAAAAATAAAGTGCTCTAGTGTAGTATTAAAATCGTTGACAACAACAAACATTACATAGTTAATGTGCACACTGTTCATGTATATATTTTCCATAATACTGTATAAATTCCTGTGTGTTCGGATTCACGTAGCTCATTATATCGGGGTGTATCCCTTAGTTTCAAATGAGATCCCTCTACACAAAACTTCTACAGTACCCATTCTTTCTCATTATGAGGCCCTGTATGGGCTTGAGTCCAAAAATGTGCATAATACAGATATATACATATTTACAAGGCTCAACCTGGGAATCATGCAAGTATGGACAAATATCTCTGCCTCGAAAGTAAGTGTATTCATAGTAGTTCCCAGTCAGGTTTCATAGGTGTACCCACATTTCTGTGTCATTATTAAGGCCCCACGGTGTCATTGTCTTGAGGTCCATAATATATCTTGACTCTGTGATGCGGAGTGCTTTTTCCCTGTCCCCACCTCGTTTTGATTTTATGATTTGGTCTATGCAGTAATATCGGAGTAAACCCCTGTTGCTTTTGTGGAATTGAGCAAAATGACGGGCTACCGGATAGGTCTTATCATTGTTCGCGATAGCCCTCATGTGTTCTAGGATTCTCAGCTTCGTGGGTTTGATGGTACTGCCTATGTACCGTTTGTTACATGGGCACTCCAGACAGTATACTGTAAACTCTGAGTTACAGTTCAGATGTTTTGTGATCAACCTGTTAGGTTCATCCCCTCCAGCTCTTCCTGGGTATTCTTTTACTTTCTTGCTATATTTGCGAGCTTTGCAGCGCAAGCACGGGAAAAAGCCTGTGACCCTATTCGTGGCCGGGGTTGTAGTTGAAGGGGAGAAGTGACTGTGAATCAGATGGTCTGATACCGACTGGCATCTTCGATAGGTAATCATAGCTCTATCAGAAAGATGTCTTTTCAAGATGTTATCTGTTCTTAATATATGCCAGTTTCTCTTAAAGGCCTGGACAAGATCACCCAATTTGATGTTAAATGTAGTATTCATTCTGACCTGATCATTCTCATTTTGTGCCTCCTTCACCAACAGGCGATCCCTCCTGTTGATGGTTTCTGCCTTCGCGGTGGCCTGATTTAATACGTTCTTTGAGTAGCCTGAAATCTATTGCTGGCATCCTTTTGGGCATCTCTGAAACCTGTTACCACTGAGCAGTTCCTTTTGAGGCGCAAATGTTCACCGTAAGGTATGTTCCTGATTAGACTCCTAGACTCCTAGAATGGTGGCTAGCCACGTGTAACGCCCCGACGTTGTCCATGGGTCCCCCGGAGCTTTCCTCCATATATTGCAGTATTATACCTCTATGTTTACTTTGTACGCTTTTGTAGCAGCCCGTCCCGTCGTTGTCCGGGAGCAATTAGGCTTCAGGGCCCCCGCCCGCCCCGACGTTGTCCGTGGGTCCCCCGGAGCCTTCCTCCATATATTGCAGTATTATACCTCTATGTTTACTTTGTACGCTTTTGTAACCTGCACACGTAACCTTTTCCTCCTGTAATGCACCTTTTGGCTCACTTTTGTAATGCTCCGTTTGCTTCCTCTTGCTCACGATGTACGCTTTTGTAACCTGCACACAACTTTTTCCTCCAGTAATGCACCGTTTGGCTCACTTTTGTAATGCTCCGTTTGCTTCCTCTTGCTCACGATTTTCATTTTTGCTTCATTTTTCCGCCGCTCACTGCTCCTCCCCGCCTGTCCGCCGCTCCTCACCGCCTGTCCGCCGCTCCTCCCCGCGTCATGTCTGCCGGTCCTCCTCGTGCTCCTGGACGCCGCTCCTCCCCGCGCTCCTCACCCCGGGCACGCACGTCGCGGCCGGCGCTTCTTCCAAGGGACTACTTTTTTTTCGGTACATTTTTTAAATAATGTATATTAAGTTTATATAGCCTATGTCAATCTGCACACCCTGACGATTACAACGCTGTATCGGGTGTGTGGATTTGCGCTGTGGTTCCCGAGTTTACCCGCGTCAAAAGTTCTTCCTTTATAATAGTAGTATAGATATAGATAGATATATATACACACACACACACACATATATATATATATATATATATATATATGTATATTACCTACTGGCGGTCGCCAGTAGGTATATATAGTTAGGATTTTTTCTCTATGGAATTTTTGAAAATTCTATGTCTAATAACTTTGGCGTTTGTGGACGGAATTGGCTGAAATTTTCAGGAAAATGGAACATTTTGTTTCTGAGCAGCCCCTGAAAATTTGGGGGGGGGGTTCGTCAAGGGGGGGCCGAGAAAAAAGGGGGGTCCCAAAACGCGTTTTCCCATGTTAATTTCCATAGGGCGGTTGGCCTCACTTTTAGCCCGAACGGCTAAATGGATTTGCACGAAACTTGGCAAAATTGTAGGGACTGTTAGCCCGATGTGCCTTTGCTAGGTCTCAATATATGTGCTCCAGTGGATTTGGAGAAATTAACGTTCAAAAAAAGATATATATCTGTAACAGCGCTCCGGGCAGCGATCCGGTTCACGTACTTTTCGCGTTATGGAGCTTTGCGAAACGAAGCTGATTGGCTCTCCGGTGTCTGTAAACATTCCAAACAGTCCGTAGCGGCCGCCATCTTGTCTCTCGGTAGGATCGAGAGACAAGAGGAGGCCAAAGCGAAGGGGCAAATGACCATAAGGGGGCATAGTAGATCCTCCCTGACCCCCTAGGTTTGATGTGGAGGCTTTAAAAGGGCCCCGCGGGGCAAAAAAAAAAAAAAAATTGTTTTTTATCGTGGGGTGCGCCCGGTACGCGTAACGGAAAGCGGACTGGGGAGCGTACTACAAGGAAACAAGAATGATTGACTTAACTTATTGTATGTTTATAGACTTTTTTTTCCTTTTTTTTTTTTTTTGCTGAGTGACGTCTCGGCCTATCTCCACGGGATGCAGTCCCTACCATCTCGGCGTTTAAGCCCAGGGGGACCGGTAGTGTGGGAGAGATAACGTCTGTTAACGTTCAATTCGAAGGAAATCAGGAAGTGTTGATAAACATTGTCTGCGCCATCTTGCCTTTTTTCAAATGCCACACTTTTGTCGTGCACGGCAGCCATTTTAGATGCCTTGACCAGACCCACTCTCTGCACGCTGTCGATCCTTAGCATGGGTCCCCACCCTCGCAAGCATCTCCCCCAGGCACTGGTCACCCCCGCTCTCTGTCTTATGCATGGGCAATAAACCTCCCCCCATCTGTGCTGCTCTTCCTTGAGAATCACACCCTGTGCCCGCCCGACACCTCCCTTTCGCCCTATTCACTACCGCACCCTCTGACACTCCTCTTCCTCTGTGTCCGATTGTCCAGGCCGGTCCCAGGCTATCACCTAGCCATGCAGATGTAGTTTATGGCCCCAGCTGTAAAGAATCACCCCTCTTCAAAGGAGTTACAGTAGATCAAGGCCCCCACCCGATGAGATCCGTCACACCACACGCGTTCCTACTATCTGAAAACCATCCTGTATTGTGATTGGGGAGGGGACCGAGCCTGAAGCGGAAGATTCCAGGGATGCCTCTTTGTACATCAAAGTTTTTACAATTATGTGTCACATTAAAAATATATAGCACTCCAACAAAGTAGTAGGATTATAAAACTTTAATAACTTATAAATATATACAACGCAACAAAAACAGTAAATACATTTAAACATTTTTTTTTAAAAAGAAGCAACAATGGTCAGTAGCTGTGTTTTGTGCGAATAGTCCCAAGGCAGCACAACGTGCTGAGTTCTGGACGGCACCCAGGTGATGTTACCTGGGTGCCGCACTGGTTTTTGGTATCCTCCGAAAAACGGCGTGGGGCGTCCCGGGGGGTGCGGGGGGAGGCCTCGTCAGTAGCGGTCTGTTGTGTGAATAGTCCCAAGGCAGCAGAACGCGCTGAGATGTGGATGGCACCCAGGTGATGTCCAGTAAGTTGCCGCACTGGTTTTGGTATCCTACAATGCTGCTCCGAATAACGGCGTGGGGCGCCCCGGGGGGGGGGGGGGTGAGGCGGCGTGAACGGGCCTCCCCAGGTGGAGGCTCGTCTGCTGTAGTGGGGCGCCCCTTTACCGTTTCAGTTGCCATTCCGCCCGCTTTTGGTACACTGTGCCAAAATCCGCCATTCAGCTGAGTTGCGCCCACTCTTGCGGTGCAGCGATAGGCGGCTGCCACAGGACTCTCAAAATGGCGGCAGGCTCTTTCCTTTTTGGGCCTGGTCCACTGAAATGGCCCTGGGACACTTTGGAACTCGGACGCTTGTCTACTAGGTCTTGGACCCCATTCTCGAAAGCGTCCCCTCAGCCTTGAAGATTCTACAAAAGTCATGGGGGCCACCGACTCCTGCAGGCTTTCGGTGGGGAGCGGCTGCCATGATTGCTCGCGGAATGACCACGACGGAGCCACGAGATGGTGGTGCTTTCATGCTGACGCCAGCTTCAGTCTGAAACATCCAGAAACAAGGTGGGGCTTTCATCGTTTGGGGAAAAAAAAATGTTTTAATCCAATGAAAAGTGTATTTTTAGGTCATATGATCAAGCCTTCCATCATTAGGAAACCAAAAGTAAAATGAACCAATGAAAAGTTTTATAAACAAGTCACATGACCTGTTATGCGGCATAGGGCTATAAAAAGCGTAGAAAATCCGTTGGCACGTGAGGCGGCGTCAGTAGCGGACCGATGTGCGAATAGGCCGAAGGCAGCACAACGCGCCAAGATCCGGATGGCACCGAGGTGGTGTCCAGCAAGTTGCCGCACTGGTGTGGCCATCCTACAATGCTGCGCCGAAAGTCGGCGTGGGGTGCCCCGTTGGCCTGTGAGTTCGCGTCAGTCAGTGGGGGCTGTTTGAGGATCTGACTGCATTGGAAAGCAATGTGATGCTGTGCGTCGCCCCCAAGATAAGGCGGCGTCAGTAGCGGACCGATGTGCGAATAGGCCGAAGGCAGCACAACGCGCCAAGATCCGGATGGCACCGAGGTGGTGTCCAGCAAGTTGCTGCACTGGTGTGGCCATCCTACAATGCTGCGCCGAAAGTCGGCGTGGGGCGCCCCGTTGGCCTGTGAGTTCGCGTCAGTCAGTGGGGGCTGTTTGAGGATCTGACTGCATTGGAAAGCAATGTGATGCTGTGCGTCGCCCCCAAGATGAGGCGGCGTCAGTAGCGGACCGATGTGCGAATAGGCCGAAGGCAGCACAACGCGCAAAGATCCGGATGGCACCGAGGTGGTGTCCAGCAAGTTGCCGCACTGGTGTGGCCATCCTACAATGCTGCGCCGAAAGTCGGCGTGGGGCGTCCCGTTGGCCTGTGAGTTCGCGTCAGTCAGTGGGGGCTGTTTGAGGATCTGACTGCATTGGAAAGCAATGTGATGCTGTGCGTCGCCCCCAAGATGAGGCGGCGTCAGTAGCGGACCGATGTGCGAATAGGCCGAAGGCAGCACAACGCGCCAAGATCCGGATGGCACCGAGGTGGTGTCCAGCAAGTTGCCGCACTGATGTGGCCATCCTACAATGCTGCGCCGAAAGTCGGCGTGGGGCGCCCCGTTGGCCTGTGAGGTGGCGTCAGTAGCGGACCGATGTGTGAATAGGCCGGAACCAGCACAAGGCGCCAAGATCCGGATGGCACCGAAGTGGTGTCATAGTTCAGAGTTCTGAGAAGCGGGGGGGAGGCGGCGCAAACGAGTCTCTCCCTCCATGTGGAGGCACTTCATCTGCAGTGGGGCGCCGAGATCAGGATGGCACCGAGGTGGTGTCTAGCAAGTTGCCGCACTGGTGTGTGTTGAAAATATGAAAGATCCTCAGCAAGTCTATGTTACTTCAATGGAGCGCCGTCTAGCCGAGTTTAGCCCGCTCTTGCTGCTACAGCGACAGGCGGCTGCAACAGGACTCTCAAAATGGCGGCCTGTTCTTTGGATTTGGGCCTGGTCCACTAAAATGGCCCTGGGACACCTTAGAACTCGGACGCTCGAATTTTTTTTCCTTTCCTCTACATGCAAAAAAGGTAAATGCCCGGTACGTTACCTGCATCATCTGCCACGATGTACTCTCCAGAGGAACCGAAAAAATATATAGTTATGGTAATTGTGGCAAATAAATTTCATGTGGACAGATGAGTGTTACTCTAATAAATACAGCATATAAACATCATCATAGTCGATGGTTGGTGGAGACATTTTGACTATATCCTGGACCTGCCCGTCCTCGCCCAAAATGGCGCCGGAATAAATGGGACTCGTAACTCCTTGTTGTGTACTGGTTGCACAACCTTGATATCACGAGATACGTATGCAGTTTTGAAGCACATGGCGGGCGGGGACGAGAATTGATTGAATATTTCGACAACCCTATTGATATTAAGTTCTGATGTGTTATTGATTACTGTACTATTGAAAGTTCGAATTAACGTCACCCATGGTACTTGCCCGCAAATGTATATCTAGATAATTTTATTGTAACTGGCCCTGTCGTTTTTTAATTATAAAATGTACGTCCACCGATTCCGCAACTGTTAGACACCTTAGTTCTTGCAACCTAATGGCCCGCCCGTTACGTTCCTCTACAGTGTAAATGTCTCCTCATCATATACGATTACAGTTTGCTCCGTGGCCGGCCCACGTGGTTATAGGCCCGTATTTGTATACTGACATTTTCACAATAAAGGTTTTTAAAGGAACACATGGTAGTAGTATTTACATTGGTAAAGTTTTTAATAATAGTCACTGTTTTCGAATCAGTAAAAGGCAAGTGAAATAAAGCAGTCCAATTACATGAAGGGTAAAAGGTATAATACGCAGGTACGCAGTAAAGATAAATGGTCAAGGGCTGTTGTGTTTTCTACTCCTGCAACATAAAGTGATCGATAAGAATCTGATATTCAGGCGTATCGGCGACTAAGACAGCAGGCCGAGCCTCTTTTGCTCAACGGCTCCGTCATGGGACGAAGAAACGCCCTTTTTCTCGAAAAAGGAATATATTTTACTTGCAGGACAGTTGTAAATTTTCCGGGAAAGTACATTAGCCTGGAACATTATAACATATATGTTTAAGAAAAAATAATGTTCGAAAGTAATAAAAAGTGTAATTTTTAGGTCATATGACCAAGCCTTTCATCATTAGAATAAGAAAAGTAAAATGAACCAATGAAAAGTTTTATTAACAAGTCACATGACCTGTTATGCTTACGTTACGCACTGCGCGCCGCGCCCCGGATCGCTTCCGGGAAGCTGAGCTTCGCGCATCGGAGCACTTCCGGATGCGCTAACGCGGCGCGTCATATGACGCATTACGCGACAACGCAGGTCCAGAATATAGTCAAAATGTCTCCACCAACCAGCGGTCGGAACACAACCCCTTTCAGCAGGCTAAATAGTTCTGTTAAATGACAACAGAAGGGACAGGCAACAAGAACCATCAGTCAAAGAGGGGAGGGCAAGTTCTTCTCTACCGGGTCACGTTGGGGCGCTACCGGAACTGATCGAATTGGTAGTCTACAGTGTTTCTGGATGTTTCAGACTGAAGCTGGCGTCAGCATGAGAGCACCACCATCTCGTAGCAGCGTCGTGGCCATTCCACGAGCAATCATGGCAGCCGCTCCCCACCAGAAGCCTGCGGGAGTCGGGGGCCCCCAAGACTTTTGTAGAATCTTCAAGGCTGAGGGGACGCTTTCGAGAATGGAGCCCAAGCCCTAGCAGACAAGCGTCCGAGTTCCAAGGTGTCGCAGGGCCATTTTAGTGGACCACGCCCAAATCTGAAGAGCCGGCCGCCATTTTGAGAGTCCTGTGGCAGCCGCCTATCGCTGCACCGCAAGAGCGGGAGCAACTCAACTACATGGTGAGCGAAACGCTGTAGTCGCAAGAGCGGGCGGTAAACAGCTGAATAGCGGAAGAGGCACAGTGTAGCAAAAGCGGGCGGAATGGCAACTGAAACGGTAAAGGGGCGCCCCACTACAGCGTGTCTTCAGGTCAAACGGATTGTGGGACAAGGTCCAGAATGGAAGAGTCACCAAAAGGCAAAAAGTTCTGCTTAACCCCGGGAGCCGGCCACCTATGTCGGGGGCGATCTCAGGCCACACCAGGGCAACACGACTTGGGGAGGGGGCCGGAGCCAAGCGCCCCCTCCGAGTCCGCGCCATCACACCGTCCCTCGGGGGCCTCCGTCAAGCGTTTCAGGGAGGCACCGCATCACATTGTTTTCAAATGCAGTCACGTCCTCAAACAGCCCCCACTTACATTGAGAATAGTGAAGCTGTAGCAGGTGCAAATAAGCTTCAGACAGTCTAACAAGCACTCCTCAAAACTTTAAACTATCAGAGTGCATGAGTTTCATGCTCGATCGATTGAGCTAGCCGGATCGGGCAACAAAAAGTATAAAATAGTTATGTAAATAGTTATTTAATAAAATGTTTTACCCTGTTACTTTGCTGGTGTGTTGTATATATTTGTAATATTTGCATAGAGTTTATCGTTATTTTGGGCGGGGTGGGTGGCGGAGCCGAGCTGTCTTGCAGCCATCATGGTGTGGAGTTCAGTTCATCTCACTAGTTTCGTATTTCTCATGAGGGGTTGTTCCTAATGTTTCTATTTTAGCGAGGTCAAAAAGAGATCCCATTAGTGGCCTACTGATTTTGCTCGATCCCTTTTGTTTTTTTACACGATTTTTCACGATCTGCAAAGACTAAACAGAGTATTGCGACTCTGTGCTTGTTTGTAAATAGAGAATGAACCAAAGAGAACCAATTCTAAAACAGTAAATGCTTGGATAACAATCAATCAAATGGAGAGAGAAGCAGGCACGACGGATTACAACGGGGGCAAAGGCCTGCGTTAACTACCCTTCACTATCTGCAAAGAGAGAGTACTCCTAATAGAAATGAGGGGGGGCAGCATTCAAAGCAGATCAGTGTGCATAAACACGAAAATGTTTTTACTTACCACGTACTTGACATTCGACAGCTTATGATATTTGCTATTAAAAAACCATTGAAATTCACTGAAAAAAACATAGGTTAGAGACCATATATAGTTAGGAATTAGCATTTAAAAACCTTGAAAATTCACTAAAAAAACCATAGGTTATAGACCATATATAGTTAGGAATTAGCATTTAAAAAACTTTATTTTACTCACACAAAACCATTGAAATTCCATATATAGTTAGTTGCACTAACTATATATCGCGCACCCGCAATCCACTGCTGATGATGTCACATATTACATCATTCATGACATGGTCAGTGACATCACTGATGACATCACTGATGACATCTCAAATGACATCACTGATGACATCACTGATGACATCTCATTTGACATTACTGATCACATCACTGATGACATCATTCATGTGATGATACGATGAACCTCTTCAGTTGATACAAGTTCACAATGATCCATACAGCCACTCACACATTCACTGGCTCTTATGCACAGTTATTTATATATGTCAACTCTCACATGTACTGTGTTTTACATATGTACTTACTTTGACATGTAGCACTGAGATATCCATTCATTCACCAATACACTCATGCACACAGTCAACCGCCCATACAGCTGTTTCCACATGCACTTTTGAACCCATACATCTAGTGAATCAACTGCTCACACATCTATGCACAGAGTCATACACCTCCCAGACACCCACACACTCAGTCTCCCATACAAATACTTGGGCAAGCAATCAATAACCCATAGAGTTAGTCATATAGCTAATGATCAACACATGCATCAGATTACAGAACAACAGACACAATGATGCACAATTTAAAACAGTTTAGTCACTAACCCATGCACTCAGTGAGACACATTTAATCACTCACTTATACAGTCAGTCATGCACCTACTAAATCCTTCATCCAGACACTTATACATCCACTCATTCTTCAATATGTAAGACATATTTTAACTTTACAGAAACATACAGTCACTGGATGTTGTCATCAGTGATGTCATTTGAGATGTCATCAGTGATGTCATCAGTGATGTCACTGACCATGTCATGAATGATGTAATATGTGACATCATCAGCAGTGGATTGCGGGTGCGCGATATATAGTTAGTGCAACTAACTATATATGGAATTTCAATGGTTTTGTGTGAGTAAAATAAAGTTTTTTAAATGCTAATTCCTAACTATATATGGTCTATAACCTATGTTTTTTTTAGTGAATATATATATATATATATATATATATATATATATATATATATATATATATATATATATACATATATATATATACACACACAACGGACTACTATGTATATATATATATATATATATATATATATATATACACACATATATACATATATACACACATACATATATACACACACACACGCGCACACACATGCACGCTTGCTCCAGGAAAACTATGGTCAGCACATATATATGTAGTGGGATACCATATATGGGCCAGCAGTATTCCCCAATCAACGGCTATAAAGAGCTGCTTGGCCCAGAGTCAGTGTAAACCTCATTAGGTTATTCGAGTCATAAGTGACTTATTTCGATACCAAAATATTGGGAGAATCAATCTCAGAGGTAAAATATTTTGTAAAATGCTCAACCCAGTCTGTTTCAGAGACACCCTATTCTATTGCAGTTTTTACCTGCTCTCATCAAATTATCCCAAGCTTCTTTTTATTTTTCCTATCAATGTCTTCTTAAAACATTTCCTACATAATCTAATCCGATCCCAACCTCTGTGCAAAGTATAAAAGTTATCTCTTAGATTCACATGTGCGAGTCAAACCAACCTGTAGTCAGACACTTGACTGGTACATCTTTTTTCAGCATGTCATTTATAGTGGAGCAGGGCCAAGACTGATTTACATATGGCTGGGTCCAAACCCAGATCTTTTGACTGGGGATGAGTGGTTGAAAAGATTCAGCACTCCTTCCATTACCTTGCTGTGTTTGCTATGTTCGCTCTAAGTGGCCAAAGGTATGCACATACATGGGTCCCTTGCTCGCTGTGCCACTGGATTCAAGCTAGCGTGGCTGATGAGGGGTGATACCCCGAAACTGGCCCCAGGATGCTTGTTTCCTGTCGAAGTTCAAAGTGGACTGTTCTCATGAGGAGCAGGGTGAAGACTGATTTGCATATGGCTGGGTCCAAACTGCGGTGGCATAGTGCACAAAAGAACAATGGATTAAACTCGCATCTCTTGGCGGGTGGTGAGTGGTTGAAAAGTTTCAGCACTCAGTCCATCATCTTGTTATGTTTGCCTAGTTTGGCCCTATGGTTGTCTCATTCCATACGACATGTATGCCCAGTGTTTACAGTGAGAGAAACCTAGGGCCATATATATATAATTTTGACAATCCAGTTCATTAATCCCAGAAAGTTGCTCTAAGTGATGAAATATTGCCACGTTGTTTCTCCTCTTACTTTGGCCTCCATCTTTTAAACACTAGATCCTCATTGGACCAGTAAGAGGCTTTGGTTTGTAAAAGAGCCCCACTTGAAAAATACTGATTCTCTCGGAATTTTGACACGAATAGCTAGTAAAACTTAATAGGGTGCACACAAAGTGTGGTTTCTTAAAGTGTACAACCCTCCCCTACCCCATCACATACTTTTTCAGAGTTTTCATTCCTTGGCATAAGTCTAACCATAAACATCTTGTTACACAGTCTGCATATGTCACCTAATCCCCCTGAGCATAGGTCCTTCGACAGCCAGTGAGAAGTTTTGTTTTTGGGGCAGACCCAATTTACGTCTACGCAGACTGTGGTCACTCGACATCCTTTAGGATCAGTACAAATAGCGTTGCAGCTGGAAGAAGCTGGAAGAAGTCCCTATTGCAGCAATGATGATTATTGGCTGGGCTTGTGGAAACAGGCGTTATGGCCTCTAGTCTAGGAGCTTCATCTGTAGCTGCTGTAGTAATGTAATGCAAAAATGACTGTAAAGCTCCATTACGATTTTGAAGACCTGTCTACACCCCTTTCTGGGCATGAGATAATGAAAGGAAGGCCACTCAGCTGGGACCCTAACAACTTGAACATGTCTCAACATGCTCTTGGATATGTCAGTTAGTTACTGCAAGACTGTGTAGTCTTAAATGCAATCCGATAAATTAGATAAAGTACTTTCTGCAGCCTTTAACTCGACCAGAATGCCGGCGAATATGTTTACTGAATCTTCCATTGCAGATGAGCAAATCACCCACTAAGCCCCTTGTTGGCATTTATGGGTGGACGGAGGAACAAGAGGTAGAAAGTACCTCATGATGAGTTAGAACCTTAACTTGTTTCTGTTTTTTCCGGTTGCAAACATGTTGATTCCTTAATCTTTTTTGTAGGAGGCCAGTTTATATTAGGGCTAAGGAAATTTGTACTTCTGATGGAGCTGCATAAATCTGCATCCACAAAACACATTACTCGTCGATGGTATAAAGATATTATTGGTTTTAACTGTGTAATTTCCTGTCCCTATTTAGTGAGATGTTCGCCACCTCTTTAATAAACCTCTGAGTTTATTCCAGCCTCTTCTCTATGCTCTCAATTTCGGAGTCGATTAGGCCAATTGCATTAGTTAAACAGGACTTGATAGATGCACTTACTTGTCGGTCCTTGTAGAGGACTACTGCTGCTAATTTCCTCTTGTACATTCTGTTCTCAGAGCTTTTGCAGATAAAATAACTTTAAAAATGTCAGAAGGATGGACAAGCCCATCCTTCACAGGTCTAGGACTGGCCAGTCTTGGCCTGGTCTTTGCCCAGGCGCTTCCTGCATAGCGGGAGTCATGGTGTCCTGTAAACTCTTTTGCTCTGCCTCTGTTCCTGTGGGTAGTGGGAGCTTTTGTGCCCCTTAAGAAAATGTCTTCACTGCAGCTCGCGCCCCTCCCAGTGGGCAGTATGGAGGTCTATAAACCCCCTTTGCCCCTCCTATCTTCTGTGGGTAGGGCATGGGGGGCTTGCGGGAGCTGAAGTCCCCTTCCACCCTAGCTTGTGTTTCAGACAGAGGGCAGTATGGTTTCCTTTAAGCCCCCATTGCCCCTTCTCTCTCCTGCTGGTAGAGTGTGGGGGAGGGGCGTGGGTTGTGGAAGCTGTAGTCTCTCTAAAGAAAACAGCTGCAGCAGCTCTTGTCCCTCCTGCAATTCATGTCCTGATATCATGAATATGTCGTTCTTAATTCTGCTGGCTTTTTCTTTTCACATTCATGTCAAAATCCTCAACATTGGCTACAGAGCTGTCAGTGAAGATAACCCACATTCTATTTTGACCAGGGTTCTCCAAAATCAGCCCTGGAGGGTCAGAGCCATGCCAGGTTTTCGGCATATCCCCATTTAGATAAATGCAGTTTTCGTAACATCTGGCATGGATCCGGCCCTCCAGGACCAACTTTGGGGAACCCTAGTGTGGTGATGTTTACCTGGAACTCTGTTCTGTCATGGAACCCGAATCCCTCGGAGATTCTAGGACAGGCAGTTTCCTCTGGGCCCCTGTTGAGATAAGACTGCTTTCCCTCTTCGCTGTTATTAATAAATCCCTTAAAACTACTGAAAGCGTTCGATGCTTACTTCAGTAATTTGGCGACGATTGGGCAAACCTACGAAGTGTACCGTCATCGCTCCAAGACAAAAGAGACATTCTTATTACTTCCTTTCTTCAAATTCACGGAAGCGCTAAAACAGTGGCCAGAGAATCGGTGAGATTTTTAAGCTTATGTCAAGTAGTCTGATTACTCTACATTCCGAGGTGAGATTCATTGTTTTATTTTCTCACCGTTGTAATTTTCTTCTGCTTTACATGAATACGAGCTCCGCAGTGGGAGACAGGATCGTTTCATTCGAATCCTGCGGGCAATAGAAAAGCTCATTAAACAAAGCTGTGCGAGGCCGCGCAACACAGAAGCGTGTTAAACGTAACTGCGCAAAGCCGTTTCAAGTCAAGCGACGGAAACCAAACTGAAACAAGCGCGGAAGCCGGTTATACACATCTCATCATTAAGAACGTGTTATACACCTTGGCTCGTTGCACTGAAAAAACAATAGAATTTTCTTCAATTTCACCAGATGTTCAACTTCAATGTAGTCCACGATTTCTGCTTCTACTGCACTGCATTATGGGATGTTATTAAACCAACAAAATAGAAAAAGGACCAATACTTTGACTCCGCAGCACCACATCAATTTTACATAGAAAGAAGACTTTCCTTTAAAAAAAAAGTGAATTTAACAGATATGTCACAACAGCGACTTGCACGCTTTGCAAGTCACACTCCAAAAAAAAAAAGTAAAGAAGAAAGTGATTACTATATACAAAGCAGGAAAATTATAAAATTAATTTCACAACAGCGATTTGCACGCTTTATCAAGGTTAATTGTGCAAATTACAGCCATTTGCACGCTTCATCTATATTTTTTTTCACCAACAAAATTAACCTTTCTTTACACAGTGTTTTTCACAGTAATTTGCATGATTTTTTTTTCAGGTTTATTCAGAGAAATTTAATTTTACAACAGTGATTTGCACACTTTTTCAAGAAGGTCACTTGTGCAAATTACAGCGATTTGCAAGCTTCATTTTTTTTATATACATCCAAACCAACATGCAGAGGTGCAAGCACCAGCACCATTCCTACAAGATCCTGGAGAACCACCTTTAGAGTGGAACTTATGGCTAAGATCATTTAAAGCATATCTAGGAGCTATTGATAAAAATTCAGAACAGAAAGACGAAAAAGTCTCATGTACTATCATTTGGGAGTCGAAGGTCAAAATATTTATGATCATCTACCTGATTATGTCCCTGCAAAAGATGAAAATGTGGATGAATTTGAGACTGCGATTGCTCAACTAGATAAATACTTCTCGTAAACAAAAAATATGATTGTACATAGATACACATTTTTCACGAGAACCCAACAAAAGTATAGACACTTATGTCACTGCACTAAAAATGTTAGCGTCAAAGTGTGAATTTGATAATTTCACTGCGGAACTAATACGTGACCAATTAGCCAGCTGCTACTCCCAGAAAATACAAGAAAGGTTGCTTGCATGTAAAAATTCAACATTAGATAAAGCTATAGATATAGCTAAAATTATTGAGGGTTCTTCCATCGATGCAAAATTACTTGAGGAATCTTTAGCTAAATCCACAATTTCTGGCGCAGTTGTCAACAAACCAAATACTACGAAAAATCCTCAAACTAATACTAAACCCAGAACATTCAATAGACCAAATTTTTCTGTTCAACAATCCCATAAAGTATTTTGTTATAAATGTGGTTCACCTTCACATGTTTCTTCATTCAGATTTTGCCCTGCTCTAGGTCAAAAATGTAAGAAATGTGGAAAAATAGGACATTTTTTAAAAGTGTGCAGAGCAGGCAAGTCTGCTAATGTCCGTTGTGTTTTAAATGATTTTGGTAATAATTTTGATATAGAAAACTTTGAGGAAAGCAAAGAATTACTTTTAGGTGTTAGATGTGCTAATTCGAACGATGAAGACCTAGTAATTGATCCAAACCTTAATGTTTCCATTGAAGGTCATGCTAACCAACTTTTAGTTGATACTGGTGCACGCATACCTATTATCTCCAATGATATTTTTGAAAAGTATTGGCATAACAAAGCTTTACTTCCCCCAGACATTCTTACAGTAGCATTTGAAGGAAGCAAAGTTGACCTCATTGGTTTCTTCTGGGCTGACATTAAGATTTTAGATGAATCAATTAATGGAAAAATGTATGTAGCAAAAAAAGGAATCAATGTCTTGGCCTTAATTCATCAAACTGAATTTGGTATTACGATCAGACAAGGTTTAGAACAACCCATTTCCTTTGAAAAGAAAAGATTAGGTTCGGTAAGCAACTATGATAATACATGGGTTAAAAAATTCAGTTACGTTTTTCGGGACAAATTAGGAAAAATGTCAGACTTTACTTATCGCATTAAGGTCAAACGCGATGTTTCTCCAGTCAAACATAACATTCCATTCAGTGTGAGAAATGACCTTTCTGCCATACTCAATGATATGTGTTCACAAGGTATTATTGAAAAAACTGATGGAACCTTGTGGTTATCTCCCATAGTTTTAGCGAAGAAAAAGAATGGGGAGCTGTGCATGTGTGTGGATATGAGGAGTGTAAATGAAGCTATTTGGATAGATAACTACCCTCTATCTAGGATTGAAGACCTAATAACTAAAGTTGATCAAGCCAGGTGGTTTAGCAAATTAGATCTAAGGGCGGCTTACCACCAAGTTGAATTAGATGAAAGTTCTCGTCCTTTAACTGCATTCGTAACTCCTGATGGAGTTTTCCAATTTTGTCGCATACCATTTGGCATTGCTTCTGCAGTCTTCCAAAGACTTAATTCAGACATGTTTATTGTTAATGAACACGTTGCAATTTTTCAGGACGACATTTTAATATTTGCTGTTAGCGAAAATGAACATGACCTTGTACTAAACAATGTTTTAGAAACTTTAGAAAAAAGAGGTATCACACTACGAAAAGACAAATGTACATTTAAAACAAGAGCAATTAAGTACCTGGGACATCTATTTTCTGACCAAGGTGTAAAACCTAAACTCAGTCTGGTAAAAAGCATTGTAGAAGCGCCTGCTCCACAAAACAGAGAGCAATTGTTATCTTTCTTAGGCTTATGTGGATTGTATGCAAAATGTATGCGAAACTTTGCTACAATTACTGAGTGTTTTAAGGTCCTACTAAAAAAAGGTGAAAATGTGTGCACAGATCTATGCCAACATACTTTTGAGAAAATTAAAAAAGATATTAGTTTGGCGCCAGCATTACAATTATTTGTAGAAGGAAGAAAGAATTATGTTACTGTAGATGCTTCAGAATATGGTTTAGGAGCAGTTTTAACCCAACTCAACATTAATCATGAAACAACTGTAGCTTTTGCCTCTAGAACGTTACGATCACCGGAACGCAAATATTCTGTTATAGAAAAAGAACTCCTAGCATGCGTATGGAGTGTAAAGAAGTTTAGAGCTTATTTGTGGGGAAGGCCTTTTATTTTGAGGAATGATCGTCCGTTGGTGGACATTTTATCAGGAAGGAAGTTAAAACGCACCACTGCTAGCATAGCTAGACTTTCAGCAAGATTACTAGAATTCTTTTTTTCTGTAGAATACATTCCAGGTGGGAAAAACTCTAGAGCAGACTGTCTTTCTAGACTCCAAATTGGAGATTGTGAGGAATAGGATTGGAAGTCAGAAATTGAAGAATGCTTCATTGCCTACATTGGCGATTCCAGCATTTGTAAGGAAGAGAATGATTGGGTACAGGAATTATACAATGATGCTGTACTAAGGGATGTCATACAAATGGTTACTTTTGGTTGGCCAAAAGAAAGAAGTTTACCTGATAAATTACAAGCTTTTTGGAAACTACCTGACAAACTATCATTAGAATGTAATAAACTAATGCGTGGTGATAAACTGATTCCCCCGACCTGTTTCCACAAACGAATAATTGAATTAGCACACACTGGCCCTTTGGGTTCCACCTCCACCAAAAGAAAAGTAAGAGAACATTTTTGGTGGCCTAAAATGGACCATGAAATAGACTTGTATGTAAATGACTGCAGAAAATGTAAAGTCAGTGATAAAGTTCTGAAAACTGAAAAGGTGGTCGAGTTTCCCACTATTTGTCCAGGAAAGCTTGGCAACGTGTTGGAGTGGACTTTTTAGGACCTTACCATTTCCTTCCCAACTATAAGAGATATTTCATTGTTATGGTTGACCATTTATCAAGGTGGGTAGAGGTTAGAGGAGTGATGGAGCCCACCATCAATTTCTTCCAAGATGTATTTGCTAGGGAAGGTATCCCGGTTGAAATTTTAACTGATAATGGCGTTCAGTTTACTTCTCTTGAAATGAAATTTTTTCTAGAAAAATGTAATATCAAACATATCAAAGCACCATTATATAATCCCAAAGTAACGGTAAAGTAGAGTGCTTCAACAAACCTTTAGTTGAATGTATCCAGTCTACTTTCAAATGTAACATGAATGTTGAAACTGCTTTTAACACCTTGGCTGCTAGAGATATTTTCCTCCTGTGCTGCATTCCCTGATTTCCCATTGTTCATGACAAGGTCAGCTCGTCATTAGCACAGCTCCAGTGTGCCTCATGACGAGCTCAGCTCGTCATGAGCATGGAAGGAGTTAAAGAGTTGACTTGGAGTTACAGAACGACGCCTCACAGTGTCACAACTAAAACTCCATTCGAACTGATGTCAGGCAGAAAAGCAACAACTGATTTATGCCCTATTCGGATGACCACAAGCCTTGATAAAAATTTGAATATAAAAGAATCATGGGATATAGCCAAATCCAATTCTGATGTTTCAAGTGCAAAAAGAATATATGGCAACTTAAAATACAGCAGATTGAAATTAGGTGACTGGGTTTGTGTTAAAAAATCCTTGTCTTGTTGGGAAAGGTTTTTCAAAATTCAAAGCACCTTTACAAATGTATGAGCTCAAAAAAAATGCTGCAAAACTTTCAGATGGAAATTGGTGGAATGTTTCTAGTCTGGCACTTGATCCCAGTGCTGGCATAAATGTTAATAAACAAAATGCTTCTAACATGAAACTTTAAGGAGAAGCGTTCGAACCAAGTTTACTCCCAACAAGTTACAAGACTATTTGTGATTAATTTTTCTTTCTCCTTTAGAGGGGAGGAAAATGTATTGTATTTCTAGTTTTCCTTGTTAATACCTTACTTCTACTTACATAGTCAATGTTTATTATTGTACTGCATTACGTTATCCCTAGGTTTTCTAATTTCTTATTATTTGTTATTTCTTTATTTGATTTGTTCATTATTTGGAAAAAGATAGAAGTGTGGTGATGTATACCAGGAACTCTGCTCTGTCATGAAACCCAAATCCCTCGGAGATTCCTGGACAGGCAGTTACCTCTGGGCCTAAGACAAGGAGAGGGAAGAACGGACTGTTATTTATCCAGGTCCAGCATACACGTCCGTGACTCAAACTCTACAAAGTTAGTATGTAGTTCCTAACATAAAAAGCAGGGTTTAGTGTGTTTTATGCAAGGGCTCCATAACTGGTATGGAGTATGGAGTCACAGAAGTGGGGAGAAGAGACCTCTCCTTTCGGAAAAAGACCCTCAGACACCCAGCCAGTTAGATGTCTTGCTTTATTATCGGTTCTGCTCCTTATCGGGTCGGCGGTGCAATACCCGATCGGCACCCGTGATGGGGCCTTCTTGGCAGAGATTTTTTTTTCTTTATGCCGGTGGGTGAGGTGCGTGTGAGGGCCCTAGATCAGTGTAGGTGAAAGTCCACAGACGAGTGATTGATGACATGTGATACCTGGCACATGGCATATGACTGATGGTATATATGCACAGTTGGTCCTCTCATCCATCATTAGCAGGTGTACATGACACACAGTACAAACGCTTAGTTGGTCCTCGCATTTCTTTATTGCAGGTATGGACTAAACCGCCATTACAGAGGCACAGTGATCACACCCCTTTCAGTAATTATGAATTTTCCCTACAGTCCAATGTACTCCACCTCTATCATGCCGGTTATGTAGAACACTATACCTGTTAGGGGGTTTTCTCCCCTTATTGATGATGTGCTCCATTTAGCGATGTCCACCATATATATGCACGCTACACGCACTGCCCACGCAGGACAGGCGAAACACGGCGGCCCCAGGGAGTCATTAGCACCGTGACTGCGAGCCCGCGGTGCTTCCAGGCTTCCCATTATGGAACCTGCCTTGATGCCCGCGCTCTAGTCGTTCTAGCGCGCTACGATCTATTCCACCGGAAGTCCCGCCCCCCATTACCGGCCGGTCGCTGGTACTTAGACACGGCACAGAACGCCTGTGATCTCTACCCGGACCGGCCTCGTGAGGGTAGGACAGACGCCTCAGGTCCAGAGCGGAACTGTAAGTAATCTCCTGACGGGTCTTTGAGCACAATGTGTGCTCTGGCTCCGTACACAACTGGCACCCTCCCGTTAGGGTGGGAAGGTGCACAACGCCTGCGAGGTTCTCTGGCTAGCCTGCCCACTCCCACCTGGTCATTTACCTGTTGGGGCACTCTCTTTCAGTGGGAACTGGCATGCTCTTTGTTCCTTCGCTTCTGGCTCCATGTGTCATTTCCCACTATACAGACTAGTTATTGCCTCGTCCAGAACCCGTTGTGTGCGTGATGTGTGGGGTCCCGTTGGGTGCGCTGGACACTGGCGGACCCTCACCACGGTGTGGGTCGGGTGTGTGGCCCGGAACGCTGGACAGGTCCTACTTTTGGTGTGTCATTAATTGGAACTCCAGCATTACTGCTGTAAGACGCACTCATGACATCCTTGTTGGGTGCCCGTGAGCACTGTTTGACTTGATATGTCTCGAGGCTATTGCACCTGGGACTTATTGTATTTCATTCTGTTGACTGTGTGCTCATATCTTTCCCGCTTAGCAAGACACTACACATGAGTGTCTACACGAGCCGGTACTGAAGCTGTGCAGTTTTGACTCTAATAGGGTGAGTTCATTGTGATGAATGCTCTCCTCATCTGCCTTGTTGTTATGATGTCATACCATCTGAAGTGACACGGTGTGCCCACACCACGCATGCCACGAGTCACTTGCATTTTAGCATGATTAAGCTGCGTCCTGAACACTGTGTGATGCACCTTCCTCCAGTTCTAATTAATTTTTATTGCAGGTTTTGTTTTTATGATCTACAAGGTACCACTTTTTAGGGTGCTGTAATGGTGGTCACGTATACACTGTAACCCTGTGCTGACCACTACAAAAAAGTGTAGGTAGATCCATTCTGGTCCCGATGAACTGCCATCTAATAAGTTAAAGGGCAAGAAACAAGTTGACCTTTTTTCACAAGCGCACAGCCTCCACATCCTTAGAGTTAAGATACAAGCCTTGTTTTACTTTTAATTAGGGTAGGGGCCACTTTCATTAAAAATTGTCTGTAGTGGACCACCTCCCCTATTTTAATCCACTTCCTTACACTCCACTTTCACCTACAGTGATCTAGGGCCCTCACACGCACCTCACCCACCGGCATAAAGGAAAAAAGATCTCTGCCAAGATCGGGTATTGCACCGCCGACCCGATAAGGAGCAGACCCGATGAAGCAAGACACCTAGCTGGTTGGGTGTGTGAGGGTCTTTTTCCGAAAGGAGAGGTCTCTTCTCCCCACTTCTTTGACTACATACCAGTTATGGAGCCCTTGCATAAAACACATAAATCCCTGTTTTCTATGTTAGGAACTGCATATTAACTTTGTAGAGTTACCTCTGGGCCCCTGTTGGGATAGACTGCTTTTCCTCTTCGCGGTTATTAATAAATCCCTTAAAACTACTGAAAGCGTTCGATGCTTACTTCACCTGGTTTAGACCAAGATGTGAAAATATCATCACACGATACGCAGCAACAGAGTGAGATGGAATTCAGGAAGGCAAAGAACAGACAAGTCCTTCTGTAAAGATCTTGGGTTGTGGAACTTCAAACCAATCTAAATCCATCAACCCATATCCCTTGCATCTGCTTCAGACAAGCGCTCACAATGCGGGCTATAGAATTCATTGGCACCTGCTGTTCCACCTCCAGCTGTGCTTTTTTAAAATTTATTCAGGCAATGTTCCAGGTCCTCTCCAGCACCGGGTCTCTCATTTGACAAGAGGCCTAACCACGACTGTGACTAGCCCACAAGGAAGCTTAGAAGAGGAGAGCCATCTTCAGGTCGGATTCGGAGCTGGTAACAGATTCAGATGTTAGCAGAACCGCTGGGTCGCAAGATATGGCTAGTTGTCTACACGAGGAGGATGGTATTAATAGGAGCTTAAACTCCAAACCAAATGCCTGGAACAATTGGCAGGCATTGTTGCGGTGAAATATTGGACCAAGATGGACGCTGCGTTCTGTGAAAGATGGGCAGTATGTCAGCAGGTTGCTACATAAATCATTTCAGGGGCACCAGATCAAAGATCCGGTCGGCCACAGGCAAGGAATTTTGGCACTACTGCCTGGAGAATCAGGAAACGGCAGAGGACCTTCCTGGGTCAAGGAACATGGTAGCTGACTTGCATTCCGGACACCTACAGGATTCAAGCAAGAGGTACCTGCATCCGGAAGTTTTCAGAATACTGAATCAGACCTGGAGAACATTAGTCCATCTGTTTGAATCCAGGCTGGATCATCAAATAGACAGTTACAACAGTTGGAAACCACAACCAACATCAACAGACGCATTTTTTCCAGGAATTGACAAAGGATAAGGGAATGCATTTCCACTGTTCGCTATGACCACACGAGTGACACCACACTTCAGTAGAAAACTGAAGAGATGATGGTTACACTGATTTGGAAGTCTCAAGTCTGGTATCCGGTTCTTCTGGAACTTTTCAGTCTGTCACCCACACCCCTGTCGCATTCTGAGAAATCCAGAGTGTTTCCCGCACGACCTCGAGACAGAAAGCAGTCTACGACTCAGGGTCTGCTGGAAGATCCCAGGCTCACTGAGAGAAGTGGAACACCACATCCAATAGGCATGGGTGGAAAACACAGTCAAGTGTTCAAGATGAGCCTCAAAAGATGGCTTCACTGGTGTTTACAAAGGCACCAGATCCCGTGGGTTCAGAGCTGCTACACATACTAAATTTGCCATAACTGGATTTGCAGGGTTTTGCTTGCACACAAGTATAAACACTTTCCATTCTACCATATGAGTGGTTCATCTCCCAACAGATGGTTCACAAGTGGACAACCACTTGATAGTACTAAAAAACCTTCAGCAGCCGATCATCTTCCAAGTGATTGTTCACAAGTGGGCGACTACCCGATTGTGTGAAAACCTATATATATCCCCTTGCCCATGAAACCTCACTTTGTGGGACATGAATATAGTTGTTATTTGTTTTCCTTTCATAGCCACAGAATAAGCACCTGAGCAGAAAGGAACTGGAAATGTTGTGCCTGGTGTCTTGCAGGAGAGTATGGCGTGAGTGCTCAAGACTGGACTGGCAGAATATTCACACCCCAGGCAGTCATTCATAGGAGTAGAGGGACAAAGTACCACCCCAGTTATTTTGTATCCATCATTTAGAGACTGCCCCAAGCTGTGAGTTGTGTATTGCCTGAATGTGCATGAGAGTGAGACAGAGGTGGTTGGCAGCAAGTAAAAGACATCTTCTCATTTCCAACAGGAAACCATTTAGGACTGTGTCCTCTCTCACCATCCTCAAGTGGATGCTGGATTATGAGGGAGGCAGATACTTGTGTTCACAATTCATTTGACCATGGGGGCATGCCACAAAAAGCCTTTTAACTGGTAGCGCAACCGTTGGCTCTCCGATTCCACCTTGAAGAAGTCTTATTTCAAACCTGTTGTGGATGTAGCCTCACTTGTAAGTAAGCTTTAACTTGCATAATCCTCACCTCCGGTTCTTATATCGAATAATAATATTCCAAGGTATTGTAAAAGGAAAGTTTCAATCCTATAAAAGGCGCAGAGGCGAGGATTATTCCACCCATGGGTTCTCACAAAACCCCAAACCCTCCCTACAAGAGGGGCAATATTACAGAATAGGGTTCATTATTCAACTGATACCACAATAATTCACTTTAATATAATTTTTCAATGTAAGTAATAGGCTTCTGTAATTAAATTACTTATATGAATTGTGCTCATAAAGGAATTTAATGACATCTATATTAATTCTGGTCATTGAAGGGATAAAGTGTTAGACATGATATCTTTCTTTTGTTTGTGGTAGGAAACGATAAGAAGATAAAGTAAAGGAAGGAATATTACGTTCACGGCAGCTGTTGTGCAAAGACAGAGGGAGCACAGGAAGTGTGAAGCCCTCTTCAGTGATAGCATGATATGGATTGACTCAGAATGTTGCCTTCTTCCCAATATTCTTAAGAGTTGTAGATTATATACTTGTTATATAAGGCTGCTAGAGAAAAAACACAGGGGATGATTATGAATAGTCTTCACCTCTGTGTCCCTAACAGAACTGCAACTTTCCTTTAGAATAGCTAGGATGTTTTTGTTTTTTAAAGATAACTCATTTACTACATGCACGTAAACATGCCATTTCTAACTTTTAGCAAACAGACATGGGTCAGACAAGACAATATTTGTAAGTACATTTGTCATTCATGTTTAAGTAGAAATTGGCATTACCTTGCCGACTAACTTCGTTTTGAAGGAGTTCCTCCATTGCTTCTTCCTCTGCAATGTCCAATGGCGTATCACCTTCACTATTAACTGCACCTACATTGGCTCCTTGACTAATTAAATACCTGTGAAAGTTTGCAAATTAAAATAGAGTCAAAGAGATGAATGCAGAAGTCAAGCAACAATTATCTACAAATAATTAAACTGCTGAAATAAATCAAACTAATGTGATGTTTATCGTAAAAGGGAAAAAGAGTAGCTATTTAACAAAATAATGCTGACTTGGCAAAGATTGAAAAGAAGCGATACACCTTACGAAAAAGCCCTTCACAACGGCAAAAAAACTATGCCCAACTTAATCACATATCCTGTCCGGGGTTTCTAAATCGGTTGTTCATTGAGTGGGTGGATATAAAAGTGCTGGTGTGAGATGTTCGTGCTCCCCGCCCCTACAATCCCAAAGCAAAGAAATACCAGGCAGATTGGAAGGTGCCGAATGTAGTTTCAACTTTTTAACACTGGCAAGGGGTATGAGGATTCCCAAATGTGTCTCAGGCAGCAGTAGTGAGATAAGAAAAAATACCAATAGTATGCCAGTGCATACATTATAGGGCAGGGCAACATCATGTCAACAGCCACCACATATGTTTTGATTTTCTCCATCACCATCGTACAAGGACAAGAACAATAGTTACTTACCTGTAATCTGTGGTTCTCCAGTATTGGTGTCTTTCATAGAGTCACATGCCTGAATCATTCCCAGTCGTCGGAGTGAGAGTCCCACGGTACATAAAAAAGCAATAATATGCCTATAGAAAACCCAAAACTTTGGTAATAACAAACCAGGAAGTAAAGTAGCCCTAAGCTACAGTGTACAGAACTTCCCCACATGACTATCCTAGTCATTTTGTTAGTCCAAACTGCAGACAATCAGGCGACAGCACCCACCAGAATGTTCTCCTCAGAGGCTCAGGCTCTCAGATTTTCTCGCACAGGAGTGGAACCAAGTAATTGCCTGAGGGAGCCTCTGAGGGGAGGTGGGCGGGTGCATGTGAATCTATGAAAGACACCAATACTGGAGAACCACAGATTACAGGTAAGTAACTATTGTTCTTCTCCAGTATTGGGGTGTCTTTCATAGATTCATATAAACATGGAGATTCTATCAAACGAGTGGAGGTGCCAAATATTTTGTAATTTTATTGGTTTTTATGTGGAAGAAAAGGGCTCTCTCTTAGTGATGGAAAGATGAGAGCGCGTGTGCTTTGTTAAAATACCCCTCACACACTAAAAAAATCCGTTAGTGTCATGCTTCATCATAGGGGTCTTCCCGTCCCTATAACGGGGCGGGGCGTGCTACGACCAGACGGACTACGCGGGAGCACTATAATTGTGACAGAGCTATGTGTGGGTGCAGTGGTGTCAGTGAAGTGTAGGGATCTTACTAGTGAAATGCAAAAATACAAAAAAGTTTAAAAATTCCCTGGCTAGTAGAACAAATACATTTTATTGGTATCTCTAGCTGGAAATATTAAAAAGGGGATGAAAGGTAGAGCGATTACTAGCTACCAAGTCGACATGTTTCATAGGCAGTCCCCAACTGCCTACTCATCAGGACCGTTCAATGATCCCTACCAGAAAAATAGCTCAGTTCTACAGTTTGTATGCCTACTGTCCTATAAACATATCAGCAAAAATAGGCTGAATATTTCCGCTTCAGGGCATGAGCTGGCCCTAGAGAAGCAATGCACCAAAGATCAGTGCAGAAAAAATGACCAGTGGTCTCTGTAAATCAAAAGGAGAAAAGGGAGAGAAAGCACAAGCATATTCGTATTTATACTAATAATCACTGATTGTACATCCATATTATAAGGTTACATCCTACAGTTAATCTGCAGGATTTTGCTTGTTTAGCGCTACTTCTTGTGCCACAAACGTGGTGCATTGATCAATGTGCACCAATAAAATTACAAAATATTTGGCACCTCCACTCGTTTGATAGAATCTCCATGTTTATATGAATCTTTCAGGAGGGTGATTCTATCTCAACCTCTACGCTTCCTCTATTGATCTTTTTGTGTCTTTCATAGATTCACATGCCTGAATCAGAGTAGATGGCAGTACAAGAAAGAAAAAGAAAAAAAAAAAACAACATGCTCGTAAGACGCTTACAGTATACAGCAGATATGCATGCACAGCAATAACCAATAACATGTTAGAAGTGGCTAAACAAGAGCATAGAGGAGGAGGGAGAACAGAGGCTCACCTTATTTGAAAAGATTGCGAAGAACTGTTCTTCCCACCGAAGAATCTGCATCACTTGCTGAGTCCAGACAGTAGTGTCTTGTAAAAGTGTGCCTGCTGGACCACGTTGCCGCCCTGCAGATCTGAAGAAGAGGCACACCAGCGAATAAAGCGGTGGAAGAGGATACCGCCCTTGTAGAATGCACTCTTGGTAAGGACTGCAAGGGTCCTCCTGCCTGTTGATGACAGAGTCCAACTGCTGAAGAGACCCATCTGGCTATAGTCTGCTTGGATACTGCAAAGATTGCGAAGAACTGTTCTTCCCACCGAAGAATCTGCATCACTTGCTGAGTCCAGACAGTAGTGTCTTGTAAAAGTGTGCCTGCTGGACCACGTTGCCGCCCTGCAGATCTGAAGAAGAGGCACACCAGCGAATAAAGCGGTGGAAGAGGATACCGCCCTTGTAGAATGCACTCTTGGTAAGGACTGCAAGGGTCCTCCTGCCTGTTGATGACAGAGTCCAACTGCTGAAGAGACCCATCTGGCTATAGTCTGCTTGGATACTGCGCACCCGTGGCGCAGTCTTCCATAGGCCACAAACAAGTTGGTCTGTCTTGCGAACAGTTGCCGTTCTTTGAAGGTAGTACCTGAGACATCTTCTGATGTCTAAAGAGTGTAAAGCTCTTTCAATCGGTGATTGTGGATTTGGAAAAAAGGTCTTGAGGATCACCAGCTCATTTAGGGGAAAATCCGATGGAACCTTGGGCATGTACCTAGGATTGGTACGTAGCACCACCGAATCTGATGTAAATTGCAAGAAAGGCGGTTTTGAAGTGAATGCCTGAATGTCACTGACCCTTCTAGCTGATGTTAAAGCCAATAGCAAAGAGACCTTCCAAGTAAGAAACTTGAGATCCATCTTATGGATAGGTTCAAAGGGGTGACGCATGAGTTGGGCTAGCACCACATTCAAATGCCAAGATGGAGGTGGTCGTCGAATTGGAGGGAACATACGAAAGAGGTCTTTAAAGAATTGCTGGATTATTCTTGAAGAAAACAGGGTTCGATCCGTCCTGACAAAATCTGGAAATGGCTGCTAGGAATACTTTACGGGTAGAATGTTCCAAACCTGATCTAGCCAAATGCAGAAAGAAAGGCAAGATTTGTTTTGGTCTAGCATGAATGGGATGCAGATCAACAGCTTGACACCAGGCACAGAAACGCTTCCATTTCAGTTTGTAGGTCTTAATCGTTGATGGCGCCCTGGCATTAGCGAGGACTTCTTGACAATCTTGAGGAATGTCTAAGTGGGCGAATTCATTGTGTTGAGGAGCCAAGCTGATAATTTCAAAGAGACTGGGTCCGGATGGTATACTTGGCCCTCTTGAATTGTCAGGAGATTCGGTATTCGAGTCAACTGTATTGGCCTGCACTCCGAGAGGAGAAGCTCGGTGAACCAATATTGTCGGGCCACCTTGGAGCAATCAGGATTAGACGACATGGCTGTCTCCTCAACTTCCTGATGACCTTGGGAATTAAAGGAATCGGCGGAAAGGCGTATGCAAATATCCAACACCAGTTCATCGAAAGGGCATCCCGCATGAGTTCCTGTGGGGAATCCAGCTTGCAAAGCGTGGGCATTTCCGGTTCTGACTTGTGGCAAACAAATCCAGGTCGGGGTGACCCCACTCTTGGAATATTTGATCCAGGGTAGGCTGATGTAACTCCCATTCATGATTGCATGCAGTAGACCTGCTGAGGGAGTCCGCTAGCACATTGGCTACCCCAGGGACATGGACCGCCAACAGATTGATTTTGTGATCCAGGGCCCAATTCCAAATCTCTTGTGCTTGATGGGATAATCGGGCCGACCTTGTGCCTCCCTGTTTGTTCAGGTAATGCATGCTGGTTGTGTTGTCTGTTCGAATTAGAACCGTGGAACCCTCTAAAATTGCTTGAAAGGATTTCAGGGCGAGAAAAATGGCTCTGAACTCTAGGAGGTTTATGTGCCACTTTTTCTGCTGTATATTCCATTTGCCACTGATTGCCATTCCCTGGAGGTGGGCGCCCCAGCCCTCCAGAGAAGCATCTGTGGTCACGATGAATCTGGGCACCTCTGTCAGGAATGCACATCCCACCAGTAGGTTGCACTTTTGCATCCACCATTGAATGGGGTTCCTCATCCGAGGGGTTATGTTGATAACGTATTCGAATGAACCTACTACCTGTACCCACTGAAGACAGAGTTCCTCTTGTAAAGGCCTCATCCTTAAGCGACAGTTGGGGATGAGAGGAATACAGGACGAGATCATCCCTAGGAAAGACTTGAACTTGCGAACAGAAACGCACTTTCTTGTTAGTAATGTAGAAGCCATCTTGAATTTGAATTGAATTTAAAAGTATATAGTGAGCGCACGATTACCAGGCGGTTTCTTGGCGCTAGGGGGCAGGCCACAAAGAGGGAAAAAGGAAGGAAGCTAGGGTGAGAAAGCCTGTAAAAACAGGAAAGTTTTGAGCACTCTTCGGAACTCCAGATAAGTTACTGTTGACCTAATGGTAAGAGGAAGGGAGTTCCAGAAGGCGGGGGCAAGGACTGAGAACTTCGCGCCCCCCGATTTGATCTTCCTAAACCAGGGGACCGACAGGAGAGATAGGGAAGAGGAGCGCAACTGTCTGCTGGGGATGTAAGCCTTGACTTTGGAGTTAATAAAGGCTGGAGCCGTCCCAGCGAGAGCCTGGAAATTCATGTATCCCATCTTAAAGAGGGCGCGTTCTCTAATGGGGAGCCAGTGGAGGGATCTAAGAAGCGGAGTGACATGATGTGATTTAGAGACAGCATAGGCTAAACGGGCGGCTTGATATTGGACAAGTTAGAGACGCCGTAGGGCGTAAGCGGGGACCCCATTATACAAAATATTGCCATAGTCCAAACGTGAAAGGACCATGGCCATAAGAATAAGTTTAAGAGCTGAAAAGGAAAAAAACGTGAAATCTTTTGAATAGTGCGTAGGACAAAGAAACAAGAGGAGACCACAGTGCTGATCTGAGAATGTAAGGTGAGGTGTTGATTGAGTGTGATCCCTAGTGTTTTAATGGAGGGGGAAGGTGAGGGGGGATGACCAAGGGACAGAGGCCAGAAAGCAGGGGACCAAGGGCTGGAGCTGCCACCTGTGAGAACCAGCTCGGTTTTATCAGGGTTGAGTTTAAGGTGGTTAAAGTTCATCCAATCTCTGATGAAAGTCATGACAGATTGAAAATTGCGAATGGAGTGGGGGGAATCCGAGAGATTAAAAATGAGCTGGAGGTCATCGGCGTAGTTAAACACCGTGACCTCCATCGACTGTAAAGCAGAAATAAGAGGAAAAATATATAAATGAAACAAGAGAGGGGAGAGGGAAGAACCCTGCGGAACGCCACACTGCACCTTGTGTGTGGACGGCTTGTGTTCGACCCTTCAAAAAGGAGGTGATCCAAGCCAGGGCTGAGCCCCCGATGCCTGCCGGCTCGACACGGGAGAGAAGGATGGTGTGGTCCACCGTGTCAAAGGCGGCGGACAAATTGAGAAGAACAAGGGCCTGAGGTGAATTGACATCCATCCCCTCTTTAAACATGTCCAGAACCGAGAGGACCACTTTTTCGGTGGAATGTAGCGGGCGAAACCCCGCCTGGCACGGTGCAAGGCAGCCGCTGTCCTCAATAAAAGAACTGAGGACTTTAGTGGCGTGACGCTCTAGGACTTTGCCCAGAAAAAGGAGGAGGGAGATGGGGCGATAGTTGGTAAGAGACGTAGGGTCAGCGCCAGGCGTCTTCAGAATGGGGATAATTGTGGCAGATTTATGGGAAGGAGGGACCACACCTTGCTTGAGGGAGTCGTTAAGACATGTAAGGGGAGGAAGGGGGCACACCGAGAAGATCTCTCTCAAAATATGAGCCGGGCAAATGTCGGCAGGGGATCCTGACTTCACTCGAGGGAGCAGAGACAAAAAGATTTCTGATCTAACTGGGAATTGTTGGGAGGCGGGTGGGGATTCAAGAATACAGGGGAGGGGGAGGATATGTTGGACTTAATGGCCTTAATTTTGTCAATAAAAAAATCATTAAGAGAATCGCATAGGGATTGGGAGGGGGAAGGTTTGAGCGTGACTCTGTCTGAAGAGGCCAACGCATAAACTGTGGCGAAAATTTCCCTGGGTTGATTTTCGGCCGAAAGAATTTTGCCAGAGAAATAGCTGCTCTTGGTGTTAAGGATGGCCTTTTTATAATCATTTAAGATGGTAGTATACTGTAATTTTAGCGTCGGACTGCCAGTTTTTTCACTTTGAGGTCAGTGCTGAACCATTTATTAGCATCATGGGCGCGTCTAATTCTGACGCGCCTAAGGGGGGCCACTTGATCGCAGACACTGGACAGCCATTTATTGAAAAGGTCTGCTTGGGATGACAGAGTTAATTCCTCAAGAGCAGGGCAGGATGCTAAAAGGCAGGAGCAGAGAGAAGGGATATCTACTTTACTCCAATTGCGGGCCCAGGTGTTCCTGGGAAAAGAGGGTTTTTTTGCTAAACTTAAGTCAAGAAAAAAAGAGATCAAATAGTGGTCAGACCAGAGGCAGGGAGTGACAATGGGGGCGGGGACGGGAATGTTGAGTGACAAAATTTGGTCCAAAATGTGACCTTGGGTGTGGGTAGGAATATGAACATGGGATAGAAAGTTCAGATTAAGAAGAAGTTCAGTGAATTCTTTGGACATAGCATCCTCCGCCGGGTCAGAAGGCCAAAAGTCAAAATCCCCGAGCACCAGGACAGAGGAATTGTTTACTGCTAGAGTAGCTAGCAGCTCCTGGATGGCCGGGAGGAAGTGAGGCATTTGTTGGGGGGGACGGTATATTAAAACACAAGTGACAGGGACTTGAAAGGAGGCAGATCGGACCACCAAGCAGTCTACTGCCATGATAGATGGGGAAGGTAATAACTGGAAGTGGAGACCAGAGCGGATAATCAAGGCAACCCCCCTCCCACCTTCCCTGCAGGCCGGTCGGCGCGTAAGGCATAATAGGAAGCGGGGAGAGCCGCTAATAAATTGGGCAGGGAGTCAGGGCAGAACCAAGTTTCTGTGAGGAACAGAAGATCCGGTTTTTATGTGTCCAAAAAAATAAATAAATCAAAGTGATGTTTGACTGCGGATCTAGTGTTCAACAGAAAAGCTGAAATGGTGGGCGAAAGGACAGCTGGGGGGGAGGGGCCTGTGTCAGTAGTGCGGGGGGCAGAGTAAAGAAGGCCTGTTAAAAGGAAAAGGCGTGGGGTTGGCTCGAACAAGGCCGTTATTGACGATATGAGCCAGAGTTGCGGGGTTAAGCTTCCAGGGGCCTTGGTAGGAGCAGAGGAGTTCGGAGGAGTAGGTGATAAGAAGGGCATGGTGAGGAGCCCCGGGCCCCGACCGGCCACGGACGGGGGCAGACGGGCTTACCTTAGGCGCACCTTCGGCACGCCCGCTGCGCTCATCCGCTGCGCTCGTCCGCTGCGCGCAGGAGGACACATGTACGCTTTATGGCGATCAGCCTCAAGCAGCTAGACCGCTGACTCCGGTCTGAGCGCCCTTCAGGCTACCCCCAAGATGGCGCCCGCTCTCCACCCAACCGGCATGAAGAGCCGCGGTGGGAGAGCCGCCCTCCACACAATCGGCAAGGAGAGCCGCGATGGACCGGGGCAGGGGAGGCCACACAACAGGTAATTAATTGCACAGAGATCGTGAAATTTTTAAAAACAAGGCACCGATGTGCTGGATACAAATAGATTAAAAAGTAAAGCGTCTGCATCTAATCATGCAGAGCACCGGCGTGTCATCAGCTGCACAGACCAAATGTAACACAAATTGTGCCCCTTGTAATCGCAAAGCCCCCAAAGGGAAACAGGAGCTGCCACCAACCTGTAACACCCACGGGGATCCCAGCGAATGCTGCCGCTTTATGGCGATCAGCCTCGAGCAGCTAGACCGCTGACTCCGGTCTAAGCGCCCTTCAGGCTACCCCCAAGATGGCGCCCGCTCTCCACCCAACCGGCACTAAGATCCTGCAGTGGGAGAGCCGCCCTCCACACAATCGGCAAGGAGAGCCGCGATGGACCGGGGCAGAGGAGGCCACACAACAGGTAAATAATTGCACAGAGATCGTGAAATTTTAAAAAACAAGGCACCGATGTGCTGGATACAAATAGATTAAAAAGTAAAGCGCCTGCATCTAATCATGCAGAGCGCCGGCGTGTCATCAGCTACACAGACCAAATGTAACAAGATCTTGTGAATCTTTAACTGCCTTCCTCTTGAAATGAAAACTTGGGCGAGCTTTGTGTCCAGCGTCGCTCCCAAGAAAGACTTTATTTGGGATGGAGTCAGATGAGACTTCTCGAAATTCACTGAGAAACCCAGGCTCTGAAGTAGTGACAGACAGCTTTGAACGTGAGTTCTTGCTGTGACGAAAGAACTGGCCTTGATAAGGCAGCCGTCCAAATATGGATAATTTTGAAATCCTTCCAATCGCAGGTGGGCCGCCACAGGAGCTAACATCTTTGTAAAAACTCTGGGGGCTGAACGTAGTCCAAAGGGGAGAACTTTGAACTGGAAATCCCTGCCAGCCACTCTGAACCGTAAGAACTTCTGGTGTCTGGGAAAATGGGCACATGGAAGTATGCGTCCTGAAGGTCGAGTGTAGCCATGTGATCCCCTTCTGAAAGAAATTGGAGGATTTCTTGAAGTGTTAACATCCGGAAGGATAATTTTTTGAGGTATTTGTTGAGGGCACGCATGTCGAGGATGGGGCGCATTTCCCCCGACTTCTTGCGAATCAGGAAAAATCTCGAATAAAATCCTTTCAGTCTCTGATGTTGAGGTACCCTTTCGATTGCTCCTTTCCGAATCATGGAATGTATTTGGGAGAACAGCTCCTTGAGATGAGCTGGTGGTGGACCTTTTGGGGGAGAATTTGGAGGGGCTTTGATGAATTTTAGAATGTGACCCCTGGATACCACGTCCAGGACCCATCTGTCCGTAGTAATGTTGGACTAATTTGAGAAGTATAGGGATATTCTTCCTCCAATTTGCTTCAGATTTGGTAGAAGTGGTGGCAGGATGTATTTCTCTCTTGCTCTTGTTGTTGTCTCTTCCTCGATAAGAGGTTGTTTTTCCTCTTGACTGTGAGTAATTGCCTCTCCTTTGACCATACGTTTGTTGTCAGTATGGTTGGTATCTTTGGTTACCTTGTGAATTGTTGTAGGAACGCTGTTGTGAATAGCCTCCTCTGTTAGAGAAATTGCCTCTTCCTCTTGCTCCACGAAAGGAAGACTTACGAAATTGAAGAGATCCCAGCGATCGTGCGGTCTCAGTGTCTTTCTTTATGGCTTGTAAAGCCTCATCCACAAGTTGCCCAAAAAGGAACTCTCCATCATAGGCCATGGTCCATGATCTTAGACTGGACCTCCAGGCGAAAGGATGTAGATTTTAGTCATCCCTGTCTCCTCAGAAAAGCTGCACCCGCCAGCTGCCTGAAACCTGTGACTGCCACGTCCACTGCTGCATCAATAATTTCAGATGAAACACATTCTCCCTCTTGTAAAATCTTTCTGGCTTCAGCTCTATCAGGTTCTGAAAGCTTTTCAAGGTAAGGCGATATGTCCGACCACATCTGCCTGTCATATCTCCCAAGTATTGCAAGGGAGTTCGCGGCACGGACAGTAGTTGCCGCAATAGTTGAGACTTTCTTTCCTATTGAGTCGAGGCGTCTTCCCTCTCTATCCGGGGGAGCAGTGACCTGCATAGCTGGATTCTTAGCTCTCCTCTGAGCCGCCTGGGTATCCACTGAGTCAGTTTTAGCCTGGCCAATAAGGTATGCCGGTGACTTGGTAGGCGCCTTATATTTCTTATCTACCCGAGGTAGAACTGCAGGAAGAGAGTTTGGTGTAGCCATTATCTTAAGACCCTCCTTTCAGATAAAATAAATTATTGGGATGGTCTTGACTTGTCTTTGCGGTAAATCTTTAAAATCATATAGGAAGCACTCATCCTGTTTAGCCTCCATTGTGATGAGGAACCTTTTTGTTGCCCTTTCCATGATTTGGTGGAAGGTCGCAATGTCTACCGGCGGAAAATCCGCTGTAGGTGGGCCAGCTGGAGAAGGAGTTTGTGCTTGATACTCATCCCACTCCGACGATACAGACTTGTCGTCCACTTCGCCTTCTTCTCGTTCCTCCTCTGAAGTATTATCACCCTGTGTATGATGAGATGGCACTGGCGAAGGAGGTATTGCAGGTTGTGTCTCCGTAGTTGGCAGCGGAGAAGCTGGTCTTGGAGGTCTTAATGTTGTCTTAGATGGCCTTGGCACAGGTGTAGAGAAGTGATTATCACCTGATTCTGATGGAGGAAATCGGCAATAATATTCGCTTAACATATATTGAAGATTATGCAAGAGGTCCAGTGGCATTTGCGTGGTAGGCGCAGACACAGGAGCCCGACCAGAGTGCTCAAGGAATTGTTCCTCCTCTTCATGCTCCTCATCCTGGAGTTTTATAAGCAGCTCAGATGGGCTTCTGGCTGCACGGAAAGTGTCATCCTCATAGGATTCCTCTTCCTCAGAATCTAGCAACCTTTCTGGCAATTTTAACGGAGATAGAGTTGTTAAAGATGAACCACGCCTTTCTAAAAGTGAAGCTGTGGTAGACGGCGAAGGCAGCGGCGTTGTGGATGGCTTGGTTAACCATACTTGCATTTCCGTACAGGTTGACAGTGGGGGCGTCGACGGTGCCGCCGTCGACGGTAAAAAAACCTGTATCCAACTGTGGAGCAAGAACCTTCGTCGACAGTGTGCCTGTCGACGGTAATATTATCGTCGACGATGATGTCGTCGACGTGGGTGTCTTCTTCGTCGACGATGAGGTCGTCGACGGGAGTGCCTTTTTCGTCGACGAGGATGTCGTCGACGGACGTGTCTTCTTCGTCGACGGTAACGTCGTCGACTAGGACGTCGACTGTAAAGTAATCTTCGTCGACGAGGATGCCGTCGACGGTATGACTATCTTCGTCGACGGCAAGGTATTAGTCGACGCTTATGTCGACAACGGAGTACTCGTCGACGGTACCTTCAGGATCTTCGTCGACGATTGATGGTACTATCTTCGTCGACAAGATGGGTCGAACTTGGACGTGAACCAACGTCGACGGTGAGGAGGCTGTAGACATCACCATAGCTGGTTTTGGTGAGGAGAAAGTCACCATAGAAGTTGATGAGGTGACAACATGAAGAAATGGCGACGGTGAAGCTGTCTTTGACGCTGAAGTGGTCAAAGGTGTAGTCGGAGGAAACATTTTATGAGAAGCTGTTTTGGAAGATGTAGATTTTCCAGTTTTCCTTGAGGGCGTATCAGGACCAGATTTAACAGGTTGAGAAACCTTTTTTGAAGTAGAAGGCACGCCAGAATCCGGAGAGGATTGGGCTTTCTTCAACACCTTTGTCCCTGGAGAACTAACTCAACCTCAGCTTTCCTCTTCCTAGAGGATATAAAAGACCCCGAGGCTATGCTCCCTACCTCAGAAACGGGGTTATCCTGGTCCTTTAATTTTTGGAGCCACAGGAGAAGACGACCCTCTCTGTTCCTGAGGGTTTTCTGAGGAAAGGTTCTGCAAATTTTACACTCCTTCACCTCATGATCTGGATACAGACAATATATGCATTTTTTGTGAGGATCCTCCTTAAACAGCCTTAGCTTTCCACAGGAATCACAAGCCCTAAAAAGGGATTTAGAAGTAGACATCTTTAGAAGGTAAAAACCAACCAAAGTAAGAAGAAAACTGAGCAGAGCTCAGAGAGACTCCCTTCACACGACGTGCGGTAGAAAATCTGAGAGCCTGAGCCTCTGAGGAGAACATTCTGGTGGGTGCTGTCGCCTGATTGGCTGCAGTTTGGACTCACAAAATGAATAGGATAGTCATGAGTGTGGAAGTTCTGTACACTGTAGCTTAGGGCTACTTTACTTCCTGGTTTGTTATTACCAAGGTTTTGGGTTTTCTATAGGCATATTATTGCTTTTTTATGTACTGTGGGACTCCCACTCCGATGACGGGGAATGCGACACCTATAGCATTTGTAATGCAACATGTTTTGTATTTACGTGACTTAGATGTATTGATATTTCAAATAACAATGGCTTTTAATTTTTTTAAATAATTAATACTTAAATAAAAGTTATTGTAATTTATAATGGCAATAGCTTACACTTTTGTAAATAAATGAAGATTATGTTGGGTGTATTTTATTGTGACGAAAATCCAAGAACAGAAGTGAAATATTAACATCTTTTTGTGCCATTTGTAATAAAAGTTTGAAACATTGAGAGAACAGATTTGAACCAGTTGTTGCTGAATGGTTGCACAGATTGATACTGTGGTGGCGCTGAGTGATGTTGTGGTGGCGACGAGTGATGCTGTGGTGCCCCTGAGTGATGCTGTGGTGGTGCGATAGATAGAGTGAGGGCGATAGATAGATAGCTAGAGTGAGGGCGATAGATAGAGTGAGGGTGTGTGGTTGTGTGTGGTTGTGTGTGTGGTTGTGTGTGTGGTTGTGTGTGGTTGGGTGTGTGGTTGGGTGTGGTGTGTGTGTGGTTGGGTGTGGTGTGTGTGTGGTTGTGTGTGTATGGTTGTGGGTGTGGTTGTGGTTGTATGTGTGGGTGTGGTTGTATGTGTGGCTATGGTTGTGGTTGTGTGTGTGGTTGTGTGTGGTTGGGTGTGTGGTAGGGTGTGGTTGTGTGTGTATGGTTGTGTGTATGGTTGTGTGTGTGGTTGTGTATGTGGTTGTATGTGTGGCTATATGTGTGGTTGTGGTTGTGTTGTGATGTGATGTATTCCTATAGGTTCTGAATCGATCTCCCTATTCCTGACCCTATTCTGGTTAACAAACCAACAAGTTAACTAGCAGTCGGCCCATGAGGCAGCAAACCCCCATGATGCAGATACTGTTATCTGACGAAGCCACACTACGGCACAGGAACGTGTTATCTGATTAGGTCATAACGCTTGCGATCTAATTAGACAAGCGATATTCCTCCAGCCCCTGATAAGGCATACGGAGTTCTCATAACAAATCAAACCTATGACAACCTGGGAAAAACCCTGCGGCCATTGTTTTGATTTCACCGAGAACTTCAGCAAAAGAATGTGCTAACGACCTGGTCGTATGACATCCTTATTGACGTATCTATGTCCATCCTTACGTCAATCTCGGCACCTTAAAGGTATAAATATTACCGATATTGCCCTATGCAAACACACGCGGTGGTGACGAGACGGAGCAGCCATACTTGCCGAAGCCCAGAGCAGACCCCGCTGGCGCAGCCCCGCCTTCCTGACGCGCTGAGAACGAGACGCGCTGCTTTCTCCTGCCGAGAAATCCAGCACCGGCGTTTCCGGGTAGCCCTCGCAGGCAGCCTGGAATATCGAGAGCAGAGAAGAGAGATACCATCCCTCATTCATCCTAACTTCCAGGTACAGAACTGAATAACCCCTCACAGAGAATTCTTTAGTCAGTCACTTGGCAAAAACAAACTTAACTTAAACTGTAACTTTCTATTCCCGCCCACGTATTAGACTTAGGTCAGGTACACGGGGTAGGCTTATTTAGAAACACCAGTTGAGTACGTTTAGTCAAATGTATATGTGTATGTAATATATTTTATTCATTTTAAACCTTCATATGGCTTAGAAACCATATCAATGTTTTTACAGTATTATTTTATACTTCTGCTTCTAATGTATGCACTTTACTTAACCATAAGTATTGCAATAATATCGATCCATTTCTCTTGTACGAGAAAAGAGACTGATCAATAAATAACACCTTTTTATTGAACACGCCCGTCTCTTCCTTTTCTCTACATTCTGATGAGACTAAGAATGCACGTACTGACTGAGTAAAATAAATTGCCTTTTGTTCACACGACTCTCGAGATACACTCTTGATTAGGGGAGAGCAAAGTTGTCATGTTCTATGGTTGTCAGAAACTAAATCCCTTCTTGTCTAATCAGGGAAGTTAATTCCTTCCTGAACATTCGAGAAAGTTTCTAGTGAACTCTGAGCTAGCTGGCAAACCCAAAACTTTAAGTCTAATATCGACAGTAGTAGACCTAGTTAACATCTGTCTAGGCCTATACTATTGAAGGTATTATTCCAATGCGCAGAGCCTATTGGGATAATAGGAACTACACTACAGTGTATGTGGTTGGGTGTGGTTGTGTGTGTTGTGGTTGTGTGTGTGGTTGTGTGTGTAGTTGTGTTTGTGGTTGTGTGTAGTTGAGGGTGTGGCTGTGTGTGTGGCTGTGTGTGTGGTTGTGTGTGTAGTTGTGTTTGTGGCTGTGTGTGTGGCTGTGTGTGTGGCTGTGTGTGTGGCTGTGTGTGTGGCTGTGTGTGTGGCTGTGTGTGTGGCTGTGTGTGTGGCTGTGTGTGTGGGGTGATGTGTGGGGTGATGTGTGGGGTGATGTGTGGGGTGATGTGTGGGGTGATGTGTGGGGTGATGTGTGGGGTGATGTGTGGGGTGATGTGTGGGGTGATGTGTGGGGTGATGTGTGGGGTGATGTGTGGGGTGATGTGTGGGGTGATGTGTGGGGTGATGTGTGGGGTGATGTGTGGGGTGATGTGTGGGGTGATGTGTGGGGTGATGTGTGGGGTGATGTGTGGGGTGATGTGTGGGGTGATGTGTGGGGTGATGTGTGGGGTGATGTGTGGGGTGATGTGTGGGGTGATGTGTGGGGTGATGTGTGGGGTGATGTGTGGGGTGATGTGTGGGGTGATGTGTGGGGTGATGTGTGGGGTGATGTGTGGTTGTGTGTGTGGTTGTGTGTGTGTGGTTGTGTGTGTGTGGTTGTGTGTGAGATTGTGTGTGGTGTGGTTGTGTGTGTGGGTGTAGTTGTATGTGTGTGTGCGTGGTTGTATGTATGTGTGTATGCGGTTAGAGAAGGATGTATGTGGAAGAGAGCAGCAGATCAGCACAGGAGAAAAAAAAGAGTTAAAGGAGGAGGTGGGTGGAAGAGAGCAGCAGATCAGCACATGAGAAGAGAACAGGGAATTAAGGAAGGAAGCGGGTGGAAGAGAACAACATATTAGCACAGGAGAAGAGAACAGGGAGTTAGAGAAGCAGGCGGGGTGAAAGAGAACAGCAGATCATCACAGGAGTAGAGAAGCGGACAGGGAGTTAAAGAAGGAGTTGGGGTGGATGAGAGCAGCAGATCAGCACTGGAGAAGAGACAGGGAGTTAGAGAAGGAGGCGGATGGAAGATAGCAGAAAGATCATCACAGGAGAAGAGAACAGGGAGTTAGAGAATGAGGCGGGAGGAAGAGAACAGAGATCAGCATGTGAGAAGAGAACAGGGAGTTAGAGAAGGAGGTGGTGGAAGGGAACATCAGATCAGCACAGGAGAAAAAAACTGTTAAAGAAGGAGGCTGGGTGGAAGAGAGCAGCAGATCAGCACAGGAGAAGAGAACAGGGAGTTAAGGAAGGAAGTGGGTTGAAAGAGAACAGCAGATCATCACAGGAGAAGAGAAGGGAACAGGGAGTTAAAGAAGGAGTTGGGGTGGACGAGAGCAGCAGATCAGCACAGGAGAAGATAATAGAGTTAAAGAAGGGGGCGGGTGGAAGAGAGCAGCAGATCAGCACAGGAGAAGAGAACAGGGAGTTGGAGAAGGAGGCGGGTTGGAAGAGAGCAGCAGATCAGCACAGGAGAAGAGAACAGGGAGTTAGAGAAGCAGGTGGTGGAAGAGAGGGAGGGCGATAGAGGGAGGGCGATAGATAGAGGGAGGGCGATAGATAGAGGGAGGGCGATAGATAGAGGGAGGGCGATAGATAGAGGGAGGGCGATAGATAGAGGAAGGGCGATAGATAGAGGGAGGGCGATAGATAGAGAGAGGGCGATAGATAGAGGGAGGGCGATAGATAGAGGGAGGGCGGTAGATAGAGGGAGGGCGATAGAGGGAGGGCGGTAGATAGAGGGAGGGCGGTAGATAGAGGGAGGGCGGTAGATAGAGGGAGGGCGGTAGATAGAGGGAGGGCGGTAGATAGAGGGAGGGCGGTAGATAGAGGGAGGGCGGTAGATAGAGGGAGGGCGGTAGAGAGGTAGAGTGTCGGGGGTAGAGTGGTAGAGTGAGGGCGGTAGAGTGAGGGCGGTAGAGTGGTAGAGTGACGGGGGTAGAGTGGTAGAGTGAGGGCGGTAGAGTGGTAGAGTGAGGGCGGTAGAGTGGTAGAGTGAGGGCGGTAGAGTGAGGGCGGTAGAGTGGTAGAGTGATAGAGTGAGGGCGGTAGAGTGAGGGCGGTAGAGTGGTAGAGTGATAGAGTGAGGGCGGTAGAGTGAGGGCGGTAGAGTGGTAGAGTGATAGAGTGAGGGCGGTAGAGTGAGGGTGGTAGAGTGATAGAGTGAGGGCGGTAGAGTGAGGGCGGTAGAGTGGTAGAGTGAGGGCGGTAGAGTGAGGGCGGTAGAGTGGTAGAGTGAGGGCGGTAGAGTGAGGGCGGTAGAGTGGTAGAGTGAGGGCGGTAGAGTGGTAGAGTGAGGGCGGTAGAGTGAGGGCGGTAGAGTGGTAGAGAGGGCGGTAGAGTGGTAGAGTGAGGGCGGTAGAGTGGTAGAGTGAGGGCGGTAGAGTGAGGGCGGTAGAGTGAGGGCGGTAGAGTGCGGGCGGTAGAGTGCGGGCGGTAGAGTGCGGGCGGTAGAGTGAGGGCGGTAGAGTGAGGGCGGTAGAGTGAGGGCGGTAGAGTGAGGGCGGTAGAGTGAGGGCGGTAGAGTGAGGGCGGTAGAGTGAGGGCGGTAGAGTGAGGGCGGTAGAGTGAGGGCGGTAGAGTGAGGGCGGTAGAGTGAGGGCGGTAGAGTGAGGGCGGTAGAGTGGTAGAGTGAGGGCGGTAGAGTGGTAGAGTGAGGGCGGTAGAGTGGTAGAGTGAGGGCGGTAGAGTGGTAGAGTGAGGGCGGTAGAGTGGTAGAGTGAGGGCGGTAGAGTGGTAGAGTGAGGGCGGTAGAGTGAGGGCGGTAGAGTGGTAGAGTGAGGGCGGTAGAGTGGTAGAGTGAGGGCGGTAGAGTGGTAGAGTGAGGGCGGTAGAGTGGTAGAGTGAGGGCGGTAGAGTGGTAGAGTGAGGGCGGTAGAGTGGTAGAGTGAGGGCGGTAGAGTGGTAGAGTGAGGGCGGTAAAGTGGTAGAGTGAGGTCGGTAGAGTGGTAGAGTGAGGGCGGTAGAGTGAGGGCGGTAGAGTGAGGGCGGTAGAGTGAGGGCGGTAGAGTGAGGGCGGTAGAGTGAGGGCGGTAGAGTGAGGGCGGTAGAGTGAGGGCGGTAGAGTGAGGGCGGTAGAGTGAGGGCGGTAGAGTGAGGGCGGTAGAGTGAGGGCGGTAGAGTGAGGGCGGTAGAGTGAGGGCGGTAGAGTGAGGGCGGTAGAGTGAGGGCGGTAGAGTGAGGGCGGTAGAGTGGGGGCGGTAGAGTGGGGGCGGTAGAGTGGGGGCGGTAGAGTGGGGGCGGTAGAGTGAGGGCGGTAGAGTGAGGGCGGTAGAGTGAGGGCGGTAGAGTGAGGGCGGTAGAGTGAGGGCGGTAGAGTGAGGGCGGTAGAGTGAGGGCGGTAGAGTGAGGGCGGTAGAGTGAGGGCGGTAGAGTGAGGGCGGTAGAGTGAGGGCGGTAGAGTGAGGGCGGTAGAGTGAGGGCGGTAGAGTGAGGGCGGTAGAGTGAGGGCGGTAGAGTGAGGCCGGTAGAGTGAGGCCGGTAGAGTGAGGCCGGTAGAGTGAGGCCGGTAGAGTGAGGCCGGTAGAGTGAGGCCGGTAGAGTGAGGCCGGTAGCGTGAGGCCGGTAGCGTGAGGCCGGTAGCGTGAGGCCGGTAGCGTGAGGCCGGTAGCGTGAGGCCGGTAGAGTGAGGCCGGTAGCGTGAGGCCGGTAGAGTGAGCGCGGTAGAGTGGTAGAGTGAGCGCGGTAGAGTGGTAGAGTGAGCGCGGTAGAGTGAGCGCGGTAGAGTGGTAGAGTGAGCGCGGTAGAGTGGTAGAGTGAGCGCGGTAGAGTGGTAGAGTGAGCGCGGTAGAGTGGTAGAGTGAGCGCGGTAGAGTGAGCGCGGTAGAGTGGTAGAGTGAGCGCGGTAGAGTGAGGGCAGTAGCGTGAGGGCAGTAGAGTTGTAGAGTGAGGGCAGTAGCGTGAGGGCAGTAGAGTTGTAGAGTGAGGGCAGTAGCGTGAGGGCAGTAGAGTTGTAGAGTGAGGGCAGTAGCGTGAGGGCAGTAGAGTTGTAGAGTGAGGGCAGTAGCGTGAGGGCAGTAGAGTTGTAGAGTGAGGGCAGTAGCGTGAGGGCAGTAGAGTTGTAGAGTGAGGGCGGTAGAGTGAGGGCGGTAGAGTGAGGGCGGTAGAGTGAGGGCGGTAGAGTGGTAGAGTGAGGGCGGTAGAGTGGTAGAGTGAGGGCGGTAGAGTGGTAGAGTGAGGGCGGTAGAGTGGTAGAGTGAGGGCGGTAGAGTGGTAGAGTGAGGGCGGTAGAGTGGTAGAGTGAGGGCGGTAGAGTGGTAGAGTGAGGGCGGTAGAGTGGTAGAGTGAGGGCGGTAGAGTGGTAGAGTGAGGGCGGTAGAGTGGTAGAGTGAGGGCGGTAGAGTGAGGGCGGGAGAGTGAGGCCGGTAGAGTGAGGCCGGTAGAGTGAGGGCGGTAGAGTGAGGCCGGTAGAGTGAGGCCGGTAGAGTGAGGCCGGTAGAGTGAGGCCGGTAGAGTGAGGCCGGTAGAGTGAGGCCGGTAGAGTGAGGCCGGTAGAGTGAGGCCGGTAGAGTGAGGCCGGTAGAGTGAGGCCGGTAGAGTGAGGCCGGTAGAGTGAGGCCGGTAGAGTGAGGCCGGTAGAGTGAGGCCGGTAGAGTGAGGCCGGTAGAGTGAGGCCGGTAGAGTGAGGCCGGTAGAGTGAGGCCGGTAGAGTGAGGCCGGTAGAGTGAGGCCGGTAGAGTGAGGCCGGTAGAGTGAGGCCGGTAGAGTGAGGCCGGTAGAGTGAGGCCGGTAGAGTGAGGCCGGTAGAGTGAGGCCGGTAGAGTGAGGCCGGTAGAGTGAGGCCGGTAGAGTGAGGCCGGTAGAGTGAGGCCGGTAGAGTGAGGCCGGTAGCGTGAGGCCGGTAGCGTGAGGCCGGTAGCGTGAGGCCGGTAGCGTGAGGGCGGTAGCGTGAGGGCGGTAGCGTGAGGGCGGTAGCGTGAGGGCGGTAGAGTGGGGGTGGTAGAGTGAGGGCGGTAGAGTGAGGGCGGTAGAGTGGTAGAGTGAGGGCGGTAGAGTGGTAGAGTGATAGAGTGAGGGCGGTAGAGTGAGCGCGGTAGAGTGAGCGCGGTAGAGTGAGCGCGGTAGAGTGAGCGCGGTAGAGTGGTAGAGTGAGCGCGGTAGAGTGGTAGAGTGAGCGCGGTAGAGTGGTAGAGTGAGCGCGGTAGAGTGGTAGAGTGAGCGCGGTAGAGTGGTAGAGTGAGGGCGGTAGAGTGAGGGCAGTAGCGTTGTAGAGTGAGGGCAGTAGCGTGAGGGCAGTAGAGTTGTAGAGTGAGGGCAGTAGTGTGAGGGCAGTAGAGTTGTAGAGTGAGGGCGGTAGAGTGAGGGCGGTAGAGTGAGGGGGGTAGAGTGAGGGCGAGATGGCGGTAGAGTGAGGGCGGTACAGTGAGGGCGGTAGAGTGAGTGCGGTAGGGTGTGGGGGTGTGAGGGTGTGAGGGTGAGTGAGGGTTGTGGGGGTGAGGGTGAGTGAGGGTGAGTGAGGGTGAGTGAGGGTGAGTGAGGGTGAGTGAGGGTGAGTGAGGGTGAGTGAGGGTGAGTGAGGGTGAGTGAGGGTGAGTGAGGGTGAGTGAGGGTGAGTGAGGGTGAGTGAGGGTGAGTGAGGGTGAGTGAGGGTGAGTGAGGGTGAGTGAGGGTGGGTGAGGGTGGGTGAGGGTGGGTGAGGGTGGGTGAGGGTTAGGGTGCGTGGGTGTGTGTGGGTGCGAGGGTGTGGGTGGGTGAGGGTGTGAGGGGGTGAGTGAGGGTGAGGGGGTGAGAGGGCGTGAGGGTGAGAAGGCGTGAGGGTGAGGGGGTGTGAGGGAGGGTTGTGAGCGTGAGGTTTACAAATAGCGGGCTTAGGTAGAGGAAGGTGGCACCCGCAGGGTGGGATTGCTGCACGGAGAGGCGAGGGGGGCTGCGGTTCGCTTTAGGGGCTTGTTAGGGGTAGTAAGCACTATGCATGCATTCCGTACAACCATGAGGGAAGTGGGTAGAAGGTGACGGTGAGAAAAAGATTGAAGTGGGGGTTTGACAGTCGTGTAATTGGCGAGCTGACTGTGGGGGACTGGTGGGGTGGGAGAGACAATCAGAAGTGGAAAGTGAGGGGTCGAACTAGCAGAGTAATCAGAAAGAAGGGGGGCGGCGGACGGAGAAGATGAGACCAAATGGGACTGGGGAGCGAAGATTGTGATTCTGTACAGATGGAAATAGGGTGAGGGGCAAGAGAATAGGACGTGCACGGACGCGCTAATGGGGTGGGTGGCAGATGAGACCTAGAGCTAGTCGAGACCTAAAAACACAGGAACGCGGTAGTAGACACACAACAAAGTAACAAAACACATAGACAGGAGTAAAACTTATACAGAGAAGGGAAACACATGTACAACAAGCATTTGCAATGCAATAGGTCTCGCATTAGGAAAGTTTGAGCTATTGGTATTGGTATTGTAAATGACAATTTTTTTTATTTATGTGTTGGTTTATTTATGTGTTGGTTTTGAAAATAACGAAATTAATAGCGTTGTCCTTTACAATGCCAATAGTTTTAACTTTCGCAAATGTGACAGCTATAGCATTTGTAATACAATATGTGTTGTATTTACGTGACTTAGATGTATTGATATTACAAATAACAATAGCTTTTATTTTTTTTAAATAATTAATACTTAAAAGTTATTGTAATTTATAATGGCCATAGCTTAAACTTTTGTAAATAACTTTTGTGAAAATTATGTTCAGTGTATTTTATTGTGACGAAAATACAAGAACAGAAGTGAAATATTAACATTGTTTTGTGACATTTGTAATAAAGCTTGAAACATTGAGAGAACATATTTGAACCAGTTGTTGTTGAATGGTTGCACATATTGATGCTGTGGTGGCGCTGAGTGATGTGGTGGCGACGAGTGATGCTGTGGCCTTCAGTGATGCTGTGGTAGCGCATAGTGATGTTGTGGTGCCCCAGGGTGATGCTGCAGTGGTGCTGAGTGATGCTGTGGTGATGCGATAGATAGAGTGAGGGCGATAGATAGATAGAGGGAGGGCGATAGATAGAGGGAGGGCGATAGATAGAGGGAGGGCGATAGATAGAAGCGTGCACTGACGTCTGGTGGTGTGTGTGTGAATGGTGAAATTGTGCACTGATGGCTGATGGTGTGTGTGTGCCTGGTGAAAGCATGCACTGACGGCTGATGGTGTGTGTGTGCCTGGTGAAAGCATGCACTGACGGCTGATGGTGTGTGTGTGCCTGGTGAAAGTGTGTACTCTGTCTATTGGTGTGTGCCTGGTGGAAGCGTGCACTGACGGCTGGTGGTGTCTGTGTCCGGTGAAAGCCTGCACTGATGGCTGGTTGTGTTTGTGTGTGGTGAAAGCGTGTACTGATGAGTGATGGTATCTGTGCGTGGTGAAAGTGTGCACTGACGGTTTGGTTTTCAGTGTAGGTGTGTGTGTGTGTTTGTATGTGTGGTTTTATTGGTTGTGGGTGTGTGTGTGAGGTGTTGTGTGTGAGGTGTTGTGTGTGAGGTGTTGTGTGTGAGGTGTTGTGTGTGAGGTGTTGTGTGTGAGGTGTTGTGTGTGAGGTGTTGTGTGTGAGGTGTTGTGTGTGAGGTGTTGTGTGTGAGGTGTTGTGTGTGAGGTGTTGTGTGTGAGGTGTTGTGTGTGAGGTGTTGTGTGTGTGTGAGGTGTTGTGTGTGAGGTGTTGTGTGTGAGGTGTTGTGTGTGTGTGAGGTGTTGTGTGTGTGTGAGGTGTTGTGTGTGTGTGAGGTGTTGTGTGTGTGTGAGGTGTTGTGTGTGTGTGAGGTGTTGTGTGTGTGTGAGGTGTTGTGTGTGTGTGAGGTGTTGTGTGTGTGTGAGGTGTTGTGTGTGTGTGAGGTGTTGTGTGTGTGTGAGGTGTTGTGTGTGTGTGAGGTGTTGTGTGTGTGTGTGAGGTGTTGTGTGTGTGTGTGAGGTGTTGTGTGTGTGTGTGTGAGGTGTTGTGTGTGTGTGTGAGGTGTTGTGTGTGTGTGAGGTGTTGTGTGTGTGTGTGTGAGGTGTTGTGTGTGTGTGAGGTGTTGTGTGTGTGTGTGAGGTGTGTGTGTGTGTGAGGTGTTGTGTGTGTGTGTGAGGTGTTGTGTGTGTGTGTGAGGTGTTGTGTGTGTGTGAGCTGTTGTGTGTGTGTGAGCTGTTGTGTGTGTGAGCTGTTGTGTGTGTGTGAGGTGTGTGTGTGTGTGAGGTGTGTGTGTGTGTGTGGTGTGGTGTGTGTGTGAGGTGTTGTGTGTGTGTGGTGTTGTGTGTGTGTGTGGTGTGGTGTGTGTGTGAGGTGTGGTGTGTGTGTGAGGTGTTGTGTGTGTGTGAGGTGTTGTGTGTGTGTGAGGTGTTGTGTGTGTGTGAGGTGTTGTGTGTGTGTGAGGTGTTGTGTGTGTGTGAGGTGTTGTGTGTGTGTGAGGTGTTGTGTGTGTGTGGGGTGGTGTGTGTGTGTGGGGTGGTGTGTGTGTGTGGGGTGGTGTGTGTGTGGGGTGGTGTGTGTGTGTGGGGTGGTGTGTGTGTGTGGGGTGGTGTGTGTGTGTGGGGTGTTGTGTGTGTGTGGGGTGTTGTGTGTGTGTGGGGTGTTGTGTGTGTGGGGGGTGTTGTGTGTGTGTGGGGTGTTGTGTGTGTGTGGGGTGTTGTGTGTGTGTGGGGTGTTGTGTGTGTGTGGGGTGTTGTGTGTGTGTGGGGTGTTGTGTGTGTGGGGTGTTGTGTGTGTGTGGGGTGTTGTGTGTGTGTGTGAGGTGTTGTGTGTGTGAGGTGTGTTGTGTGTGTGAGGTGTTGTGTGTGTGTGAGGTGTTGTGTGTGTGTGAGGTGTTGTGTGTGTGTGAGGTGTTGTGTGTGTGTGAGGTGTTGTGTGTGTGTGAGGTGTTGTGTGTGTGTGAGGTGTTGTGTGTGTGTGAGGTGTTGTGTGTGTGTGAGGTGTTGTGTGTGTGTGAGCTGTTGTGTGTGTGAGCTGTTGTGTGTGTGAGCTGTTGTGTGTGTGAGCTGTTGTGTGTGTGAGCTGTTGTGTGTGTGTGAGCTGTTGTGTGTGTGTGAGCTGTTGTGTGTGTGTGAGCTGTTGTGTGTGTGTGAGCTGTTGTGTGTGTGAGGTGTTGTGTGTGTGAGGTGTTGTGTGTGTGAGGTGTTGTGTGTGTGAGGTGTTGTGTGTGTGAGGTGTTGTGTGTGTGAGGTGTTGTGTGTGTGAGGTGTTGTGTGTGTGAGGTGTTGTGTGTGAGAGGTGTTGTGTGTGTGAGAGGTGTTGTGTGTGTGAGAGGTGTTGTGTGTGTGAGGTGTTGTGTGTGTGAGGTGTTGTGTGTGTGAGGTGTTGTGTGTGAGGTGTTGTGTGTGAGGTGTTGTGTGTGAGGTGTTGTGTGTGTGAGGTGTTGTGTGTGTGGTGTTGTGTGTGTGGTGTTGTGTGTGTGGTGTTGTGTGTGTGGTGTTGTGTGTGTGGTGTGGTGTTGTGTGTGTGGTGTTGTGTGTGTGGTGTTGTGTTGTGTGTTGTGTGTGTGGTGTTGTGTGTGTGGTGTTGTGTTGTGTGTGTGGTGTTGTGTGTGTGTGGTGTTGTGTGTGTGTGGTGTTGTGTGTGTGTGGTGTTGTGTGTGTGGTGTTGTTGTGTGTGTGGTGTTGTGTGTGTGGTTGTGTGTGGTTGTGTGTGTGGTTGCACTGTAAGGCATTTGCGAGCATGGCGGTGCTAGAGTTCACACCTTTCAGTGAGAGGCTTTGTGCCAGAACAAAACTCATAAACGCCAGATTGCAGCATAATGTGTACTAAAATAGATCAGCCTAACAAAAGTGTGTAAAAGACAATACATTAAAAAATAGTTGTCTAACAATTAGGTGGGTCGGATGGTGGTGTGTCTGCCTGCTACAAGCGTGCACTGATGGCGTGTATGCCTGGTGGAAGCGTGCACTGATAAACGGTGGTGTGTGTGCCTGGTGGAAGCATGCAAATATAGCTGGTGTTGTGTATGTCTGGTGAAAGTGTGCACTGACAGCTGGAGGAGTGTGCATGTTAAAACGTGCACTGGCAGCTGGCGGTGTGTGTCTGCCTGGTCAAAGCGTGCACTGACGACTGGTGGTGTGTGTCTGATGGAAGGGTGCACAGACAGCTAGTAGTGTGTGTGCATGATGGAAGCATGCACTGACTGGTGATGATGCCATTTGGACCTTCTGAAGTATTTAGCCATGCAGCACATTATCCTGGGTGCTACACCATCTACTGTTACTTCAGGTGCATTGTTAACGACCACACACCCAAGGATAGGCTTCCGTGCTTTTTAATGAAAATATGAAAACGTTGTGTACGTGTGTCATGTGAAACAAGCTGAAAAGTTATGATAAAAAAGTGTTATAAGCATTTTTGTTACAATATATTTATATAACTAAGAAGCCATTATGTACAACTGAATGTCCCGATTAAAAATAAAGTCTTCTCGTTTTTTGTCCTTGCAGTGCTGGCAAATTCTTCCTGCCTGTTCTAATGCTTGTTTATTTATTGTTGATTTATTTATTATGGTTTTCTTTGTTTTGTTATGCGAGGGGGACATAAACAACGGGACGGTGGAGGTTGGGAAATAGTACCTGAATTACACACAAGCAGCGGACAGACTTCAGGGGAGAATCAACAGATGCCAGATTCTGACTGAGGTGGTGCTGAGTGGTACTGAGTTGTGGTTTGCTGCTGCGGAGGTGATGCTCAGGTGATGCTGAATGATACTCAGGTGGTGCTGAAATATGGTGATGTGGTGCTGAAGTGGTGGTGTGCTGGTGCAGAGATGCTGCTCAGGTGATGCTGAGTGATGCTGAGGTGGTGCTGAGTGATGCTGAGGTATGTGGAGGTGGTGGTGCTGCACTGGTGCTCAGGTGGTGCTGAGTAAATGCTGTGTTGATGCTGAAGTAGTGCTGCGTTAGTGCTGAATTGCGGCTGAGGTGGGGCTACGCTTGTGGTAATGCTGTTCTAATGCAGAGGTGGTGCTGTGCTGATGCTGAGATGGTGCTGCGCTGATGTTGAGGTGGTGCTGCGCTGGTAGTGAGGTGGTTCTGCACTGGTGCAGCACTGATGCTGAGTTGCAGGTGAGAGTTTTGTATATTTCGTTTTTTGGGGGGCGAAGAGTTGGGAAAGACTGCTTGGGTTCTGAATGTGTACTGATCGACATATGATATTGTGCATGCAGGAGTATGCCTCGGTTGCTGGACATCTGTGTTTTTAAGGCAATCACGATATATCAGAGGAGAGATTCTATATTTGTTTCAGCAGCTGAAGTGTATAATGCTGAGGGAGGAAGACAAACAGTTAAATAAGCAGGGATAGACGGGAGGTGGTGTGGGGTGGGGAGGGCACAGTTGATAAAGTGAAATGCAGGCCTGCTCGATATTTATTTTTGCAGCTGAAAACAGCAGCTGAAGTGTGCAAAGCCTAATTAAAGCTGGTAACGTAATCAGTAATTTGATTCTGATGCCCTCACTAAAGGCTCCTGCTTCGACACGTGGCTTGCTACTGCCCATGTAATATTTGTCAATAGAGGAAGGCGTGTGCACACTGCAATGGACCACCATATGTAATGCCACTAATTTTGAAATGTATGCTCCGAGGATTTTTAAAACTTACGTCCTAAAACTATGATGGCCACTCTTGTTAGTTTAATTAGGTCCACTGGCACTAACACTACATTACCCAGAATGCATTACGTTGTCACACGCAAGCCTAGTCCTGGCAAGTGATAACGGAGTGAGGTTTTCACCTTGGATGTGAACTAAGTCCCAAAGCGTAAAGTAGACTGCGACCTAAACTGGAACAACTTGGTGATCCCAGAAGATCCTAAATTGGGTGCGAGTACTGAATGTAATCATTTTTCTTCCTGTGAGTTCTGGTACTTGCGATGCTCACAATGTCAAGCGCTGAAGATCCTTGGTTCCCACATTGAAACAAGAATTAAACTTTATGCTCTGCACCAGTTTTCTTTTTTAGGTTTTGCCTGGCGAAAAGATGCGCTCTGCGCATCTTTTTCGCGCAGGCGAAAACCTAATGAGAACTGTAGTGTTGGTTTGGGTCGGCCCTCGTCATTCATTGGCTGGCTCCATAAATGGTGCCTAGCCATTGGACGAGGGGCCTGTCCGTCAATGCCGGACCAGATTCGGGGGCGTTCCCGAGATTCTTTGGCTTTTGCCGACGTCACGCGACGTCAGCCGAAAGCCGATTCTCGGGAACGCCCCCGAATCTGGTCCGGCATTGAGCCGGCACCCGCCTTCCTGCTTGCGTGAGTGCTTTTTTTTTTGCCTTAAATTCGTGTGTGTCTGTTCCCGCTCCCCCCCCTCCTCACCCCCTCCCCTCCCTCCGCTGTCAGTGTGTGGCCGTTCCCGCCCCCCTCCCGCTGCTTCTTTCTATTCCCACTAAGTTGGTGCTCCCGTGCACACGCTATTTCAGCCGACGTCTTCCGGGTTCTGTTTACCTTAACGGGAGTCCTCGGGAGTCTGACTGCCTCCGGGTCGGCAGGGTTCCGCCTGGCCCCGGCTCTCCGAGGAATCTGGCGCATCTGGTGTGCTTCCAAAGCACCAGAACCTGTCCTCAGAATGGAGACGGTATTGCTCCCGGTTATTTTTAGAGAATACGAAATATTTACCAAAAATGTGCTGGCATTTGTATAACTTTCTTAGTTCTTCAGGTCAGCCGTTCCTTAATTCATACCAAATGCACATACAACGTTCCCCCAAACGTGTCTTTCTGTGCATCGATGACGGACGCAATTTGTACCTAAATAAACTGTCATTTCCCGAGGAATTGAATTACTGAGTCATCCCTCTGGGGATCAGATCCAGCGGTGACCCCGAGGTCTCTGCAGCAGGTGCATTTACCCACGGAGCTGGCTAGAGCCCAGGATGTTTAAGGCCATGTATCCTGCTGGGTACAAGGGGCCCCCGAGCCCGATAAAGTGCTAGGACCGCGTGTACCGCCGCGCTTCCCAGAGCCACCAGAGATCAGCCCCGCAGCTCACCCTCTCCCCCTTATAAGGCGGCTGCCCTCGCAGGCCGCCCTGCCATTGGGCGGCCTCAGCCCTGTCTCCAGAAATCAGAGTAATCCTCGGTGACTTTATCCCACTCACTCCACCTCCGGGAGCTGCTGTTGCTGCTTCTGCGCGCTGTGGGATTAGCGCCCGTGAATTATTGCTGCGCACGGAGGGACAGAAGACCCTGCGCGCTCTCTGCTGACTGCGGCTCACCGGGCACAGCGGCCCCCTCCTCGGCGGGACCCCGTCCTTCACCTCCGGTCCTCGCGGCTCCCGGGACAGCGCGCAGCGCTCCAGAGACTTTTGGGCTCCTTGAAGACTCGCTGGCTTTTCACTCCCGGGGCCCCGCAACGGGCTGTCTCAGATAGACCACTCATCACATCTCCTTCTTTGGATGAGCCCTAGCAGTGCACCCCGGGGCAGAGAGACGGTCACCCCCGTTCGTGAGTCCCACGTGCATGCCAACACAAGCGCCTCGAGGCCGGAGCTGCGCATCCTTAACTCTGCACAAGTCTTCGCGCCAGGCCAGCGGTGCCTGGACTGACAGCAACAGACAGGTGTGCCCTGGCCCCCTGAGCGGGCACGGAGCCTTCCATAGCCAAACACCGCCACCAGGGCACCTGGAAACACACCTTGGCCTGCAACTTCAAAGGGGCCCGCGCCCTATGACCCTTAAGTGCACGAGCGAGTACAGAGGCTTGTGAGGGGCTTCAGCAACATGAACAGCCCCCGGGTTCTCCCCAGCTTGCATTGCTTACCTTAGGAATCAGGAGACATCTTCGAAGCAAACTTTGACCACGAGGGTGGGATGAGCCAACATCCAGAAGCCATTTAAATGTACCAAAGAAACTCAGTAACCTGGATACCAAGTTTGCTTTGCCTAGCGCCTTATTGCAATTGACATACACTTTATATATTGACACTACACTTATCAATGCCCACCTCGATGATATTCCTTCTGTTATCTTCGAATGAATGAATTGTTGAGTTGGGCCCACCTTCTTTCGAACCTTTGGCCAACTGGGTCGGTCACACGCAAATTTTCACACCCCGCATTCAACCTACCAGTCTGGCACCAGCTGGGTGAGATGGCGCTGGCCGCTGACCTGCCTTCGATGATTGACAACAGGCGGACACCCCACCTTCTTCTGTAACCCCCATGGGAGGGTGCCACGCCGGTCTTGCATTGGGCAGATGAATTGTCTTGCAGACTGTTGGCGCCTCAGCTGGTGGTCGCTAACCATGGATTGGCAGAGGAAGCCGTCAGGGCACCATGGCTGGTGCCAGGGGTGGCAGACGTGGAAGCTGTGGGCCTTGCTGTGGATTGTGGCCTCCAGCTGTCCGATGCCCGCGGCGGCTGCGCTGAAGCCAGGGACCCTGCCGGTGGAAACGTAAGCTCTCCGTCTATCTATCCATAGACTTCAGGCAACCCCGACGCAAAAATATCCCCTTTTTAATCGTTTCGGCTTATGTTTTAATACTGCCAAAGAGTCGAGCATGGCGGAATAGTCATTTAGCGCTTGAACAAAGGTCCTTTCGCGCGAGGCGCATGGCTTGTTCGATTGCATTTATTTTATTTAGTTATGATCTTGTCACAGGCCCGTTTCTTGGCGCTAGCGTAGATTGTAATCAGATGAGAGACGCTGCTCGTCGCCAGAGACATTTTGAGGCTTGTTCCAATCCGGGGGAGGATGGGTTAATGAGAGTCCGCAGCCAGAGAGGTGCCTTTATTCCATTTCACATGCAATCTCTGCAACTTATTTTTCTGCGATTTTTCCAATTCCATTTGTTGTAGTGTACAGAAAACAGGAACATTTGGCACGGTGGGCCCGGGCCTGCTGTTGCATCACTCCTACGGCGCTGTGCTGCCGGCCAGGAGTTCGTTCGCTTGCTTTGCAATGGAGATATGTGCGCTGTGGCAGTGTCGCTGGCTGTGGGTTTATCTGTGTGCGCGTGCATGAGCATGTCATGTATGTAAGCATTTCTAGCTGGGAGAGTCTGTGAGACCATGTGCTGCGCGTGTGCTTTTTAGTGTCAATCATGTCTGCATGCGATGTGTGTGTTTCATTGATGTGGGCGATGTGCCGCCGTGTTACCGCACGAGTGCTCTTGATGGCTGCATGACAGGAGATGCACAGGAACACATCCTGCCTTTGCTTGTAGGCGCATAGACGTATGTCACACAGGCGCTGGTATTCAAACACCGATTCGGTATGGCACGACCTCTACATTCGCAAGTGTTGTGGGAGCGCCCCACATTCAGAAAGGGCACCCTTTTTCTTGTTTACAAGGTTTTTATTGTTTTAATAGTTAACTTCAGCTGCTGGTTTGTTTCGTTTTTTCCCCTGGGCGTCTGGTGGTGTGTATGTATAATGTCAGTTGGTCTGTGTGAGTCTTATGGTGTCTGTTGGTTTGTGGGTGTCTAGCCGTGTCCCCTAGTGTTGAATGACTTTTATTGGCCGCTGAGTCTCTGCCGGCGTCTGATGGTGCGTGGGCATGTAATAATGAGTTCGTCTTTGACTTCTGACAGCTTGGATTGTGTTTTTTCAATGGTTGCTGGTTTCCGGCGTGCTTTTTTGATGTATAACTGTTGGTCAATGTGCAACTCAGTGTATTGATCTTTTGTGTCTGAGCTGCGTTCCCGTTTCTGGGTGTCTGGTCTGTGTTGGTCTTTTATAGTATGATGATGATGTTTGCTTTTGTGTTGTTGGGCAGTTTTTTGTCTTGTGTGTGACAATGTCTCTTCATTCTTTGAGTACCTGACAGTGAATGTGTTTGTCGTGTGTTTGGCAGTGCCTGCGTGTTATATCACACCTGTTACTAGTTGTGCCTGTCTGTCCATTGGTGTGTAACTATCTAAGTGTCAGTGAGTGCTTGATGGGTGTCAGACATTTTTCATTGGTCTTTGGTTGTCTGATAGTGGTTGCTCATCTTCGGTTAATTTTGTACTTTATATTTGTCTTTGACTCGAAATGTTGTTTGTTCATGATAAGTTTCTGACTTGAGGTTCACAGTTCCTCCTCTTACCCTGGATCTCCACGTGATGTGACCGGCCTAGCTGGCGCTGTGGGTGTATTTCAGTTTGTTAGACGCCATGGCTGCATAGGTGTTTGCATGTCTCTACAAAGAAAGCAGGGGCTTGGAAACATATTTATGACGTGTGCATACTGTGCTGTGCCGAGTATTACACAGTACCTGCATAATGTTTGCTGTGCAGAAAACTGCAACACAACATGTATATTTTTAAGAGCTACACAAAGTTAGCAGTTATGCATAAAGGGGGTTCACCACTCACCCAGTCCCCCTTGTGCTGAATAGGACTGAACATGTTAATGGCACGACATCCATGCATCCACCAACTCATCCATGCAAGCATTACAACAAGAGCCCGCAGCTCTCCTTCTCTCCTCGCCCCCCCCTTCCCTGAGCCCGCAGCTCTCCTTCGTCTCTCCTCGCCCCCCTTCCCTGTGCCCTGCTATTGTAAATGACAATGCCATTTATTTATGTTACAAAAAAAAACATAAATAAAAATAATGTCAAGAGCAATGCCAATAGCTCTAACTTTAACAAAGGCAAAACCATTGCATTGTAAATGCTTGTTAGCTGCTTGTGACCGAGTGTCCCTTAAGGTGTCACACATGAGACATGCAAATGTCGCATGCACGCACACTGAAAACTTGGAAGCTATATTTTGTGATGTGTGTGATATTTGAGTGGCGGCCGGAGAGAGGGGGCAGCCTCTATTCCAATTTCAGAGGGGCGTGCAGGAAAAAACGGTCTTGCCCACTAACGGAAGTAGTTCGCAAGCGATACGCTTCTAATGAAAAAATTACCAATAAATATATAACCAAAGTGGCAAGGCAACATAGGCTGCATGAATGATTGAAAGGCCATTCAAAGGGCGATGGGGTTAGAGGGTACGGAAAATACTAGCCCAACATGTAAAGGAGGCTGGGGCCAGAGAGGGTACAGGTAGGACTGGCTCACCATCCCAGAGGGCTGGGTTTAGGGGCGGTAATAAGGACTGGTCCCTAACATATGGTGGTGGGAGTCAGACGCCGGAAGAGACACTGGCCACAATTATAATGGAGCCGAGGTCAGGGTGCGCAGGTGGCATTACAAAACAACACTCCAACAGATAGCACGCGGGACATTCTGCCTATCATATGACGAAACTTACTTCTTGTTGTTGTTCAAAAGCAGTATCAGACCATCCAGGGTCGCACCTATGACTTGCGGCATACAGACAAACTCTATTTGCGTCTCCTTTACGCTCTCCGCAGCCAGCGCATTAACTTGGATTATCGCACTGCAACAAAGTGCAATGGGAGTTTTCATGGGCGATGAGAGTAATCTCCTCTGGGAAGGGGTACTCTCATCATCCCTGCAGGACTGGGTGTTTACGTCTCACTCACCACTGGTTGTCGGGTCCCCCAACCACAGACAGGAAGCACACATACTCTGTCGAAACCCAGGGTCTGATGAAACATTGCATGTCGTTTTACAGCGTGTTACGACTACAGTACACTTAAATCAGTAAATATGGAGAAATTGTTAAACTAGTAGTGGGGATGGCTGAAATGCCTCCTGTGCCCGGCATAACCTATGTCTTAAAGAGCTCTACGTAATCACTGACCAAACAAGCGTGCAGTGACTCAAAGCACGATCGATAGTGTTCCGGGCAGAACAAATATGAAACAAGTTTTACAGGAAGCATGAGCAACAAGACGTGCACGTGACGAAAACTGCCGTGGAGTGGCTGGCTAGGAGCGGAGCAGTTATGACGCGGGGCTCCCATGCCCGAGGGAGAGCCCCGCGGTGGCGGCTGAAGTCCGGAGTTGCGCCGATACGGTAAGTGGGGCTTAGTTGTAGTGGGGGTGGCGGCTGGTGGGGGGGCGTGTATGGGTGTAGCTGTGTGTGTGTATGTATATGTGTGACTGTGTGTCTGTTAGCTGTGCATGTGTATATGTGGGTGGGGGTGCGGGGGCCTGCTTGGCTGTGTGCGCGTGAGCCGGGGGGGGGGGGGTCCGCGTGTGTGTGCCTGCCTGCCTGCGTGTGTGTGTGCCTGCCTGCGTGTGCATGTGTGTATGTGTGTGTTCAGGGAATCTGAGGTAGGGGATGTGCACGGTGCCGGGATGGGCGTGCGCGCCCACGAGGTGAAGTCGACACGCATGCCCGACCCCTGTCTCAGATTCCCAGGAGACGGGCAGCTATAGTGGTCGGGCTGGACGTATGCTTTGCATGCTTTCTCCAGCTCGACCTAAAAACACGCGGTTCATTATTCACACACATGTACTATGTAGACACTGAAGAGGCAACAGAAAAAGCACCAATTAAATTAAAAGGAGGGACAAGCGAAAATAAAATTATTCAGGAAAGAAACAGACCCAGGTACGAATTGATACGAATCAGATGTATTGAAACACACAGGACTAGAGACACACTTCTGTTATGAATAAATGCACAGCTATCAGCCCGCTGAGAATTGTGCATACAACAGAGAAATAGACATACACATAATTGGATGCGCACACAACTAACGTGTAGTGACTGCACACAGAGCAGAATAAACACTGATAAAAGTGCCCCCACAAACACGCAGATTATTTAGTCCCTCGGGCAACAGAGGAGATGGACACGCTGTCACATGTGTAGAACACAAAACACGCGTCCGCCATATTTCAATGTAAATAAAAAATAAATAAACAGAGCACGATGTTCACATAATACTCAGAACATCGCGCTTCACCACGTGCATACAAAGTAAAGTTAAACAGGCGGCCGCTACAATTACTGCACTTGTGAGGACGCCATGATTTCAGTGTAAAGAAAACAAGTGTAGTTTTGCCTTTTCGTGCAATTAGTGCAGCAAGTGCTGAAATGCCCTTAGTTTCCTATTTTTGAGGATAAGGGTTAAGCTAGCGGCTGCACAACAACACAATGCGGAGTCACGCGTGGATGACTAGGTGCTAACACCACACGTTAACCAAATGTCCAGGACTTAGTGCCTGAACGACAAGAGACACTGGTGATTGTTGTTAAAGGATAGGTACTAGTAGCTTTTCACTAATTGGAAACCGGGCGGAGGCCAGATGTGCCGATCGTGTAGTAGTGATGGGGGGGGGGAAGGGGGCAGGGGGGGTCACGAGTGCGGCAAAGGAGGGTGACTGGAGGAAAGTCGGGGTGTGATCTGATGAATGAAAGGTGGTGGCGATGAGAAGGGGGGACGGAGTAAGCAGTTACGTAGGTTGAGTTGAGTGCCAGAGTCCACACTCTGGAATGTGCAGGAGGGCTCCTTCAGTAAACTACAAGCATGCTTCACTCGTAAAGTGTGGCTGTGGCCTCCGTACACCGCCATGGGTGCGAACATTTGTGCAGGGTGCTGGGTGAACACGCTGTGTAAAGGTGATCGGTGTGCCCCTTTGCAAGGATTTAGCATGCACCAATTTGCACAAAAGTGCTGACTGAGTCCTTTGTTTAAAAGTGCTGGAAGTGCTCTTTGTGTGCAGGAGGCCTTCTTCAGCAAACTCCAAGCATGCCTCACTAGTAAAGTGTGGCTGTGGCCTCCGTGCACCGCCATGGGTACGAACTTTGTGCAGGAGGCTGGGTGGACACATTGTGTAAAGGTGATCGGTGCGCCCTGCAACAATTTGCACAAAAGTGCTGACTGAGTCCCTTGTTTAAAAGTGATGGATGTGCTCGTTGTACAATGTGTGAGCCCTTTGTGTAAAAGTGCTGGATGTGGTTGTGCAACATTGTGGAGGCGACCTTTGTGCATGGTGCTGATTGAGCTCTTGGTGTAAAAGTGCGGTTTGAGCCTTTGTGTAAAGTGCTGGCATGGCCATGCGGGAGTGCTGGGAGATGAGGGTTTGGGCGCCGTTGATAGAAGATGGAGTTGGCTGCTGGGCGCTGCCCATTAGCGGGTGGCTACCTGTGAGGGATTGGGGTTGCTGCTTTGGACTCTAGTGCGGCAGACCAGCGGCGTGGCATTGCTCTGCGGACAGCTCGCACTGATCCCGGCAGGGCTCTCGGGGGCGGAGTCTGGGTGCAGTTGGACGACGGAGGGGTGGCGGATCGCAGAGTGCCCTCGCTTAAGAAGAATGTTGTCGGGCTAGGCATGGCCAAAGTGGGGGGTTGTTTCTGGTACGGATGAGGTGACAGGGGGTCTTGGGGGGGGAAGAGAGGCATCCAGGGGAAAGAAGAAACAAGGCTGAAAAGCAGGGGCTAGTGGAATAGACAAGGGGTTTACAAAAGAGAGGGGCTCATTTGTAGACATGCGGGTCAAAGACAAGCGGGACCAAAAGAGGCGTAACGAGAGAAACGTCAAGGGGATATCACTTTAGAAAACACAAAATACCACTTGAAGATAATACAAGGGGAGCAGGGGGGCAGGAAAAGTAACAAGCTCTTGGGATTGCTGTGGGGGGGTGGGGCGGGAGCGCATTGGCGGGGGAGCAGCAGCCTTTGATGTGCGAGCGAGTGGGAGGGAACACCATATGGGGTGTGATTGATTGAAAAGTGAGGCGCGCGCTGGCGAAGCATCATGGTTGATTACCTCACATGCATTGGGGACAATCCTCGCTGGTTTCAAGAGTTGTTTTGCCTACAATACTCTAAAAAAACAACGCATGCGCATTGGTTCTACGAGACCTAAAAAGGTGTGTGAGGTGTTGTGTGTGTGAGGTGTTGTGTGTGTGAGGTGTTGTGTGTGTGTGAGGTGTTGTGTGTGTGTGAGGTGTTGTGTGTGTGTGAGGTGTTGTGTGTGTGTGAGGTGTTGTGTGTGTGTGAGGTGTTGTGTGTGTGTGTGAGGTGTTGTGTGTGTGTGAGGTGTTGTGTGTGTGTGAGGTGTTGTGTGTGTGTGTGAGGTGTTGTGTGTGTGTGTGAGGTGTTGTGTGTGTGTGTGTGAGGTGTTGTGTGTGTGTGTGAGGTGTTGTGTGTGTGTGTGAGGTGTTGTGTGTGTGTGAGGTGTTGTGTGTGTGTGAGGTGTTGTGTGTGTGTGAGGTGTTGTGTGTGAGGTGTTGTGTGTGTGTGTGAGGTGTTGTGTGTGTGTGTGAGGTGTTGTGTGTGTGTGTGAGGTGTTGTGTGTGTGTGTGAGGTGTTGTGTGTGTGTGTGAGGTGTTGTGTGTGTGTGTGAGGTGTTGTGTGTGTGTGGGGTGTTGTGTGTGTGTGGGGTGTTGTGTGTGTGTGAGGTGTTGTGTGTGTGTGAGGTGTTGTGTGTGTGTGAGGTGTTGTGTGTGTGTGAGGTGAGGTGTGTGTGTGAGGTGTTGTGTGTGTGTGAGGTGAGGTGTGTGTGTGAGGTGTTGTGTGTGTGTGAGGTGTTGTGTGTGTGTGAGGTGTTGTGTGTGTGTGAGGTGTTGTGTGTGTGTGAGGTGTTGTGTGTGTGTGAGGTGTTGTGTGTGTGTGAGGTGTTGTGTGTGTGAGCTGTTGTGTGTGTGAGCTGTTGTGTGTGTGAGCTGTTGTGTGTGTGAGCTGTTGTGTGTGTGAGCTGTTGTGTGTGTGAGCTGTTGTGTGTGTGAGCTGTTGTGTGTGTGAGCTGTTGTGTGTGTGAGCTGTTGTGTGTGTGAGCTGTTGTGTGTGTGAGCTGTTGTGTGTGTGAGCTGTTGTGTGTGTGAGCTGTTGTGTGTGTGAGCTGTTGTGTGTGTGAGCTGTTGTGTGTGTGAGCTGTTGTGTGTGTGAGCTGTTGTGTGTGTGAGCTGTTGTGTGTGTGAGCTGTTGTGTGTGTGAGCTGTTGTGTGTGAGGTGTTGTGTGTGAGGTGTTGTGTGTGAGGTGTTGTGTGTGAGGTGTTGTGTGTGTGAGGTGTTGTGTGTGTGAGGTGTTGTGTGTGTGAGGTGTTGTGTGTGTGAGGTGTTGTGTGTGTGAGGTGTTGTGTGTGTGTGAGGTGTTGTGTGTGTGTGAGGTGTTGTGTGTGAGGTGTTGTGTGTGAGGTGTTGTGTGTGAGGTGTTGTGTGTGAGGTGTTGTGTGTGAGGTGTTGTGTGTGTGGTGTTGTGTGTGTGGTGTTGTGTGTGTGGTGTTGTGTGTGGTGTGGTGTTGTGTGTGTTGTGTTGTGTGTGGTGGTGTGGTGTGGTGTTGTGTTGTGTGTGTGGTGTTGTGTTGTGTGTGTGGTGTTGTGTGTGTGTGTGTGGTGTTGTGTGTGTGTGGTTGTGTGTGGTTGCACTGTAAGGCATTTGCGAGCATGGCGGTGCTAGAGTTCACACCTTTCAGTGAGAGGCTTTGTGCCAGAACAAAACTCATAAACGCCAGATTGCAGCATAATGTGTACTAAAATAGATCAGCCTAACAAAAGTGTGTAAAAGACAATACATTAAAAAATAGTTGTCTAACAATTAGGTGGGTCGGATGGTGGTGTGTCTGCCTGCTACAAGCGTGCACTGATGGCGTGTATGCCTGGTGGAAGCGTGCACTGATAAACGGTGGTGTGTGTGCCTGGTGGAAGCATGCAAATATAGCTGGTGTTGTGTATGTCTGGTGAAAGTGTGCACTGACAGCTGGAGGAGTGTGCATGTTAAAACGTGCACTGGCAGCTGGCGGTGTGTGTCTGCCTGGTCAAAGCGTGCACTGACGACTGGTGGTGTGTGTCTGATGGAAGGGTGCACAGACAGCTAGTAGTGTGTGTGCATGATGGAAGCATGCACTGACTGGTGATGATGCCATTTGGACCTTCTGAAGTATTTAGCCATGCAGCACATTATCCTGGGTGCTACACCATCTACTGTTACTTCAGGTGCATTGTTAACGACCACACACCCAAGGATGGGCTTCCGTGCTTTTTAATGAAAATATGAAAACGTTGTGTACGTGTGTCATGTGAAACAAGTTGAAAAGTTATGATAAAAAAGTGTTATAAGCATTTTTGTTACAATATATTTATATAACTAAGAAGCCATTATGTACAACTGAATGTCCCGATTAAAAATAAAGTCTTCTCGTTTTTTGTCCTTGCAGTGCTGGCAAATTCTTCCTGCCTGTTCTAATGCTTGTTTATTTATTGTTGATTTATTTATTATGGTTTTCTTTGTTTTGTTATGCGAGGGGGACATAAACAACGGGACGGTGGAGGTTGGGAAATAGTACCTGAATTACACACAAGCAGCGGACAGACTTCAGGGGAGAATCAACAGATGCCAGATTCTGACTGAGGTGGTGCTGAGTGGTACTGAGTTGTGGTTTGCTGCTGCGGAGGTGATGCTCAGGTGATGCTGAATGATACTCAGGTGGTGCTGAAATATGGTGATGTGGTGCTGAAGTGGTGGTGTGCTGGTGCAGAGATGCTGCTCAGGTGATGCTGAGTGATGCTGAGGTGGTGCTGAGTGATGCTGAGGTATGTGGAGGTGGTGGTGCTGCACTGGTGCTCAGGTGGTGCTGAGTAAATGCTGTGTTGATGCTGAAGTAGTGCTGCGTTAGTGCTGAATTGCGGCTGAGGTGGGGCTACGCTTGTGGTAATGCTGTTCTAATGCAGAGGTGGTGCTGTGCTGATGCTGAGATGGTGCTGCGCTGATGTTGAGGTGGTGCTGCGCTGGTAGTGAGGTGGTTCTGCACTGGTGCAGCACTGATGCTGAGTTGCAGGTGAGAGTTTTGTATATTTCGTTTTTTGGGGGGCGAAGAGTTGGGAAAGACTGCTTGGGTTCTGAATGTGTACTGATCGACATATGATATTGTGCATGCAGGAGTATGCCTCGGTTGCTGGACATCTGTGTTTTTAAGGCAATCACGATATATCAGAGGAGAGATTCTATATTTGTTTCAGCAGCTGAAGTGTATAATGCTGAGGGAGGAAGACAAACAGTTAAATAAGCAGGGATAGACGGGAGGTGGTGTTGGGTGGGGAGGGCACAGTTGATAAAGTGAAATGCAGGCCTGCTCGATATTTATTTTTGCAGCTGAAGTGTGCAAAGCCTAATTAAAGCTGGTAACGTAATCAGTAATTTGATTCTGATGCCCTCACTAAAGGCTCCTGCTTCGACACGTGGCTTGCTACTGCCCATGTAATATTTGTCAATAGAGGAAGGCGTGTGCACACTGCAATGGACCACCATATGTAATGCCACTAATTTTGAAATGTATGCTCCGAGGATTTTTAAAACTTACGTCCTAAAACTATGATGGCCACTCTTGTTAGTTTAATTAGGTCCACTGGCACTAACACTACATTACCCAGAATGCATTACGTTGTCACACGCAAGCCTAGTCCTGGCAAGTGATAACGGAGTGAGGTTTTCACCTTGGATGTGAACTAAGTCCCAAAGCGTAAAGTAGACTGCGACCTAAACTGGAACAACTTGGTGATCCCAGAAGATCCTAAATTGGGTGCGAGTACTGAATGTAATCATTTTTCTTCCTGTGAGTTCTGGTACTTGCGATGCTCACAATGTCAAGCGCTGAAGATCCTTGGTTCCCACATTGAAACAAGAATTAAACTTTATGCTCTGCACCAGTTTTCTTTTTTAGCTGCTTGTGACCGAGTGTCCCTTAAGGTGTCACACATGAGACATGCAAATGTCGCATGCACGCACACTGAAAACTTGGAAGCTATATTTTGTGATGTGTGTGATATTTGAGTGGCGGCCGGAGAGAGGGGGCAGCCTCTATTCCAATTTCAGAGGGGCGTGCAGGAAAAAACGGTCTTGCCCACTAACGGAAGTAGTTCGCAAGCGATACGCTTCTAATGAAAAAATTACCAATAAATATATAACCAAAGTGGCAAGGCAACATAGGCTGCATGAATGATTGAAAGGCCATTCAAAGGGCGATGGGGTTAGAGGATACGGAAAATACTAGCCCAACATGTAAAGGAGGCTGGGGCCAGAGAGGGTACAGGTAGGACTGGCTCACCATCCCAGAGGGCTGGGTTTAGGGGCGGTAATAAGGACTGGTCCCTAACATATGGTGGTGGGAGTCAGACGCCGGAAGAGACACTGGCCACAATTATAATGGAGCCGAGGTCAGGGTGCGCAGGTGGCATTACAAAACAACACTCCAACAGATAGCACGCGGGACATTCTGCCTATCATATGACGAAACTTACTTCTTGTTGTTGTTCAAAAGCAGTATCAGACCATCCAGGGTCGCACCTATGACTTGCGGCATACAGACAAACTCTATTTGCGTCTCCTTTACGCTCTCCGCAGCCAGCGCATTAACTTGGATTATCGCACTGCAACAAAGTGCAATGGGAGTTTTCATGGGCGATGAGTAATCTCCTCTGGGAAGGGGTACTCTCATCATCCCTGCAGGACTGGGTGTTTACGTCTCACTCACCACTGGTTGTCGGGTCCCCCAACCACAGACAGGAAGCACACATACTCTGTCGAAACCCAGGGTCTGATGAAACATTGCATGTCGTTTTACAGCGTGTTACGACTACAGTACACTTAAATCAGTAAATATGGAGAAATTGTTAAACTAGTAGTGGGGATGGCTGAAATGCCTCCTGTGCCCGGCATAACCTATGTCTTAAAGAGCTCTACGTAATCACTGACCAAACAAGCGTGCAGTGACTCAAAGCACGATCGATAGTGTTCCGGGCAGAACAAATATGAAACAAGTTTTACAGGAAGCATGAGCAACAAGACGTGCACGTGACGAAAACTGCCGTGGAGTGGCTGGCTAGGAGCGGAGCAGTTATGACGCGGGGCTCCCATGCCCGAGGGAGAACCCCGCGGTGGCGGCTGAAGTCCGGAGTTGCGCCGATACGGTAAGTGGGGCTTAGTTGTAGTGGGGGTGGCGGCTGGTGGGGGGCGTGTATGGGTGTAGCTGTGTGTGTGTATGTATATGTGTGACTGTGTGTCTGTTAGCTGTGCATGTGTATATGTGGGTGGGGGTGCGGGGGCCTGCTTGGCTGTGTGCGCGTGAGCCGGGGGGGGGGGTGCGCGTGTGTGTGCCTGCCTGCCTGCGTGTGTGTGTGCCTGCCTGCGTGTGCATGTGTGTATGTGTGTGTTCAGGGAATCTGAGGTAGGGGATGTGCACGGTGCCGGGATGGGCGTGCGCGCCCACGAGGTGAAGTCGACACGCATGCCCGACCCCTGTCTCAGATTCCCAGGAGACGGGCAGCTATAGTGGTCGAGCTGGACGTATGCTTTGCATGCTTTCTCCAGCTCGACCTAAAAACACGCGGTTCATTATTCACACACATGTACTATGTAGACACTGAAGAGGCAACATAAAAAGCACCAATTAAATTAAAAGGAGGGACAAGCGAAAATAAAATTATTCAGGAAAGAAACAGACCCAGGTACGAATTGATACGAATCAGATGTATTGAAACACACAGGACTAGAGACACACTTCTGTTATGAATAAATGCACAGCTATCAGCCCGCTGAGAATTGTGCATACAACAGAGAAATAGACATACACATAATTGGATGCGCACACAACTAACGTGTAGTGACTGCACACAGAGCAGAATAAACACTGATAAAAGTGCCCCCACAAACACGCAGATTATTTAGTCCCTCGGGCAACAGAGGAGATGGACACGCTGTCACATGTGTAGAACACAAAACACGCGTCCGCCATATTTCAATGTAAATAAAAAATAAATAAACAGAGCACGATGTTCACATAATACTCAGAACATCGCGCTTCACCACGTGCATACAAAGTAAAGTTAAACAGGCGGCCGCTACAATTACTGCACTTGTGAGGACGCCATGATTTCAGTGTAAAGAAAACAAGTGTAGTTTTGCCTTTTCGTGCAATTAGTGCAGCAAGTGCTGAAATGCCCTTAGTTTCCTATTTTTGAGGATAAGGGTTAAGCTAGCGGCTGCACAACAACACAATGCGGAGTCACGCGTGGATGACTAGGTGCTAACACCACACGTTAACCAAATGTCCAGGACTTAGTGCCTGAACGACAAGAGACACTGGTGATTGTTGTTAAAGGATAGGTACTAGTAGCTTTTCACTAATTGGAAACCGGGCGGAGGCCAGATGTGCCGATCGTGTAGTAGTGATGGGGGGGGGGAAGGGGGCAGGGGGGGTCACGAGTGCGGCAAAGGAGGGTGACTGGAGGAAAGTCGGGGTGTGATCTGATGAATGAAAGGTGGTGGCGATGAGAAGGGGGGACGGAGTAAGCAGTTACGTAGGTTGAGTTGAGTGCCAGAGTCCACACTCTGGAATGTGCAGGAGGGCTCCTTCAGTAAACTACAAGCATGCTTCACTCGTAAAGTGTGGCTGTGGCCTCCGTACACCGCCATGGGTGCGAACATTTGTGCAGGGTGCTGGGTGAACACGCTGTGTAAAGGTGATCGGTGTGCCCCTTTGCAAGGATTTAGCATGCACCAATTTGCACAAAAGTGCTGACTGAGTCCTTTGTTTAAAAGTGCTGGAAGTGCTCTTTGTGTGCAGGAGGCCTTCTTCAGCAAACTCCAAGCATGCCTCACTAGTAAAGTGTGGCTGTGGCCTCCGTGCACCGCCATGGGTACGAACTTTGTGCAGGAGGCTGGGTGGACACATTGTGTAAAGGTGATCGGTGCGCCCTGCAACAATTTGCACAAAAGTGCTGACTGAGTCCCTTGTTTAAAAGTGATGGATGTGCTCGTTGTACAATGTGTGAGCCCTTTGTGTAAAAGTGCTGGATGTGGTTGTGCAACATTGTGGAGGCGACCTTTGTGCATGGTGCTGATTGAGCTCTTGGTGTAAAAGTGCGGTTTGAGCCTTTGTGTAAAGTGCTGGCATGGCCATGCGGGAGTGCTGGGAGATGAGGGTTTGGGCGCCGTTGATAGAAGATGGAGTTGGCTGCTGGGCGCTGCCCATTAGCGGGTGGCTACCTGTGAGGGATTGGGGTTGCTGCTTTGGACTCTAGTGCGGCAGACCAGCGGCGTGGCATTGCTCTGCGGACAGCTCGCACTGATCCCGGCAGGGCTCTCGGGGGCGGAGTCTGGGTGCAGTTGGACGACGGAGGGGTGGCGGATCGCAGAGTGCCCTCGCTTAAGAAGAATGTTGTCGGGCTAGGCATGGCCAAAGTGGGGGGTTGTTTCTGGTACGGATGAGGTGACAGGGGGTCTTGGGGGGGGGGGGGGGGGAAGAGAGGCATCCAGGGGAAAGAAGAAACAAGGCTGAAAAGCAGGGGCTAGTGGAATAGACAAGGGGTTAACAAAAGAGAGGGGCTCATTTGTAGACATGCGGGTCAAAGACAAGCGGGACCAAAAGAGGCGTAACGAGAGAAACGTCAAGGGGATATCACTTTAGAAAACACAAAATACCACTTGAAGATAATACAAGGGGAGCAGGGGGGCAGGAAAAGTAACAAGCTCTTGGGATTGCTGTGGGGGGGTGGGGCGGGAGCGCATTGGCGGGGGAGCAGCAGCCTTTGATGTGCGAGCGAGTGGGAGGGAACACCATATGGGGTGTGATTGATTGAAAAGTGAGGCGCGCGCTGGCGAAGCATCATGGTTGATTACCTCACATGCATTGGGGACAATCCTCGCTGGTTTCAAGAGTTGTTTTGCCTACAATACTCTAAAAAAACAACGCATGCGCATTGGTTCTACGAGACCTAAAAAGGGGGAGTGGGACTGCAAAGCTGACCTGAGTAATACAATTGGGCTTGCGTCAAGGCTGTGTGTATTGTTTGCAGTGTGTTGTACTGTAATTTGTGTTTGTAGATAAATACTCTCTTTTACATCGAAGCGAGTATTTGACTGGACAATAATTTACTGGGGTTGCAGATGTATTCCTACTTGAGTCTGTGCTCACCTTACACATCTCCTCCTCGAGAAGCTTTGGAGTGCTCGATCTGTGCTACCACTGAAAATCAGGTGCTTATAGGGTATTTGGCGCAGTTGCGTTACTCACAGCCTTCAGGAGTAAAAGGCCTCGAGTCAACCACCAGGTTTAGGCTCAGTGATTTCTGCTCGCCCCTGGCATTCCGAATAGTATTGTGACATTAATCATGAGAATGGGTATACAATTCTCAGTGAATTAAAGCATGTCAGTCTGACAGAGTGTGAATAATTAAGTATTTGGGTGTTTAACAATATCGGAGTGTGCAATGATGTGCATGAATCCATAAATGCTTGCCTGGGTGTTTATTTGTGTGGGTGGGTGTATTATGGAATGTTTAATGGTTTGTTCGCATACAAAATCCGCTATCAATGCATTTCCATTTACAATAAGTAATTGACTTTGACAACGCTCTAAAGGGAATTTGTGCTGTTTGAAAAAACTTGTTGGCAATTGTGCCTCAAAAGAAAAATCATCAGAAGAGGTAGCACAAAATCCTACGACAACACTGCCAACAGACCACTATTGGATGTCCTGCAAACATCACTCGCGAAAACAACAAGCATTTACAATGCAATGGTTTTGCCTTTGTTAAAGTTAGAGCTATTGGCATTGCTCTTGACATTATTTTTATTTATGTGTTTTTTTTAAAACATAAATAAATGGCATTGTCATTTACAATGCCAATAGCTTAAATCGCTCGCAAATGCATGACCTCTTGCATTTTACACCCACACAGAGCCACACACATAGAGTCACACTCTGCACTCTGAATCTGCACTCTGAATCTGCACTCTGAATCTGCACTCTGAATCTGCACTACAGGCTTTGCCAATGCTTCTTTGGTGACACAACCCTAGTATAATGGACTAGCTGTAACCTTCATGCCATGCTTAGTCTACCTGTTGAAGAAGGGCACGAATACTCTTAGAAACCAATAATTTCATACTTAAAAGCGACCATTTCCTCATCTGTCATATAAAATTGTTATTGCGCATGTATTTTTGTGCAGTATAAAACAGTCTGTTCATTGCCAGCGCTTGTGGATGCGTGCGAGTTCCTTGAAAGCAGACCTGGAAATAAAACTCCTCCCAATAGCCCAAGGTCTAGTAAAATGTTACCAGCGCAAGTTGAATTCTGACTGCAACCAATTATCTTCACAGGGATTGTTATGCGTGAAAAATTGGGAGCCGCCCAATGTTTAGGGCATAATTCAGAGCTATGTGGTAATGTTCAAGTGCATGTTTTCCCACTTTAAAGCAACCAGTTAAACTCCATCCTGCCTTGTCCCACACTTTGAAGTGTGGGTTCCTAGAAATACTGGTGGCCAAGCTTTACTTGCACCCTGAATGCGCGTAACACTATCCCGCAGAGCCGAGCAGGTGTTAAGAGTTTATACAATGCCGGCTGTTTATCGAGAGGGACGGGGGGAGGGGGGCGGGAGAGGACACGGACGGCGGGAGACACCGGAGCAGGAAGGCGGGTGCCGGCAATGCCGGAACAGATTCGGGGGCGTTCCCGGCTTTTGGCTGACGTCGCGTGACGTAGCCAAAAGCCAAAAATTCTCGGGAACGCCCCCGAATCTGGTCCGGCATTGACGGACAGGCCCGTCTTCCAATGGCTAGCCTCCATTTATGGAGCTAGCCAATGAAAGACGGAGGCCGTTCCTGTCTCCCGTATACAACTCAAGAGGTTTTCGCCTGCGCGAAAAAGATGCGCAGAAGCGCATCTTTTCGCCAGGCAAAACCTAAAAAAAGAGGTGGGGGACACTGTCACCGGAAGTGACGTCACAACAGGAAATGACGTCACGAACGGTGGCTGGCCCCATCGGGCTCATTGCCTCCCCTCGCTTACCCCTTAGATGCGATTGCATTTTAGAAGTCAGCGCGTGATCAGCGTGCTCGTGAGCTCCGATCTCGATCCAGAGAGGCTTAAGAGTGAAGCCCAGCTGTTTGTCAGGGGGGACGGCGTCCACCCAGTAAAATAAGTGGGGGGACGCCGTCCACCCGCGTGGTACCCTGACTCGAGCCCTGACAATAACTGTCAATCGGTGACAAGAGCATTTAGTTTTAAATACTGCATCAGCTGAGATACCGCCCTGCATCTTTGTCTCTGTAATGTACCTTTGTATTTCACTTCACTTGACCAGGAGATCTGAAGGTAAGAATTGAAAATGTAAAATAAAAGTTCTAGTTTGTGCATTGCTCATGCTGCTGGCGTTGAGCCTTCCAGGCGCTCTCGGTTCCACAAAAGGATACCTAGCAGGTGTAAATGAATGTAGAAGATGGCACTGCACACAGCTCTGCAGTGGTAAAACATGCACATGGGGAGGGTAGAGGGGTCGAGGAGTGGTTTGCCTTGAAAGTTTGTGAACACCCGCAAAACGTTGGTGTTTTTTAGCATTACGCAGGCGGGACTGTACTGTGAGTGCTATTCCACATTCCCAGAAATGTACTCACGGTTTCACCTGTGGATGCCTGGATATCTCCCAATGGGGTGGGTTTCCAGGTCTGATACTGGAAATGCTCAGTCACTTACATACATCTGAGCATGGGCGTATAGGTACCAATCCATATACATATATCTGAGCATAGGCGTATAGGTACCTATCCATATACATACATCTGAGCATAGGCGTATAGGTACCAATCCATATACATACATCTGAGCATAGGCGTATAGGTTCCAATCCATATACATACATCTGAGCATAGGCGTATAGGTACCAATCTATATACATACATCTGTGCAGAGGAGTATATGCACCAATATAAATATATGACCTTTTGAAGATGTCACTAGTCAAGAAAATTAAAAGAATACAATGACAGTGAGATAGATTAATTTGCACAGGATCACATAACTGGGGAAACAGAGGAGCTGTGATTGGAACTCCAGCTTCTTATACATATAGACGACTATCTAACCTCTGGGTTCAGATACATTTGATTTTGAATACGCTGTGCGCATTGCAAGAATAAACAACTTAAAACCCCACGTTATGCCCCAGCAGTGCGCTTCATTCTGTGAGTAATAAGTGTAGTTATTACAGAGTAGTTCTAACCAGACGCATACAGCGCTCAGCATGCCTGGCATGTATAGCGCTGCTCTGTTTGTTTCATATTTACAATGTTTTACGTGCTTCCGGGGAAGCATCTCTTGACACTCTTTCGCTTGCGTCTCTGATGAAAAGCGGCTGCTTTGTATTCTGCATGTTTTCATAAACAACTGCACAAAACTCCCCGTAAAAAGACAAACTCGTCCCGGCTAATGAGCAGATGGTATCTGCGGAGAGCGCGCGCAGCTCTCAGCAGCCGGCAGAAAATTGTTTTATGTCAAGGACCGGATTGAGAACAAGTTTAGCGTCCATAGTCCGCACAAAACAACCCCCACCTATCACAAAAAACAGGAAAGATAACACATATTATCAAAAGTCCAACCACAGAATATTGCTGTACAAGTGCACACACTTGCTGTGTCTATTACAATAACTGCACAGACCCCCTACAATGACAGGGGTGATTTGTTTAACACTCCCACCCACAGCCCTGTAATAAACTGGTACATAATTCGAAATCGAACCCAAAATGTTTCACGAGAACCTATTTGAAAGCAGCTGTTTATTCCGTAAAGTGCGGGGCTCGTGTTGTTTCTGGGCACAGGCCTGTTTTGGCAGATAATGAAACTGGTGGAGAAGGAGGTCACGTGACAGCTCTGCTCACACAGTGTGGGCACGTGGGCATCAGAAGTCAGTCAGTCCCCTTGAAGGGAGGCCTGCACACTCCTCGGGGCAGATGCTTCCATGTTTGTTAGCACACACGGGGTTACACATAATTTCTTACTTTCTTTCAATATCTTCCATTTTTTGGTGACATGAGTTTCAAATTTTATTATACAACTTTGTAAAGAATTGACAGTTTTTAACCTATGGATATTTCATCATATTGTACAATGTTATTTTGGTATAATTGTTTTATTGATGTCTTAATAAAATGTTTACTTTTAAACTGAAACAAAGGGTTCCAAGTCAGCCACCAAAGTCCTGTGGTCAGCGTGGATCGCCCTTGCTGTGCCAATTGCCAACCAGTAAATTGATTTTTCAGGAGCATAAAATACACGATGCATAGATTTCTCAGTCAAGCCAATGGAACCGGAAAGTGCACAAATGTAGTGATGACAGTACCACGTGGTGTGACTGAGCTCCTGACAGTGGACGCCACCAGGCAAGCCCCTCCTGTGTGCAGTGCTACCTGCAGGGGGCGACACTCCTGCCGTGCCCTGGGGTGGCGGCATGTTTTCTGCAACAAATGCACACGGGACGCTGCAGTAAAGGTCGAAGTCGGTAGGCAAAGACATATGTGCACTTACCCACACCAAAGTGTGGCTATAAAGGTGCAACACACTGCTGCAAGGGATGCTGCAGAGAAGCTTCCTGCAGCCACTGGGTAACTTCAGGACTGTTTACTGCCCACGTGCCGTGCAGTGCTCTAATGTACATTGCGCTTCAAACGCAAGCACTGGGCCAGGAAGGGCAGAGGCTGTCAGCTTTTCAAGAACTGACTGCTCGTAAACGTATCGTATGTGAATATGCTGAATATACGGCCGGGTATCAGAGTCGGGGCCCCAGGGGTCAACGCGGGGTCACCCATGCCTGGGACAGACATAAAATATTCTTTTTTTTTCAGTTTTATATAGCGCGAACTCGACCCGAAGGTATCAGAGCGCTTTACATGCTGCCCTAACTACCTAAAACACTGTTTCTGAATGTAGGATAGTCTCGCTCCTAAAACAACCGTTTCTTTCTTTAGACGATAGTAACTGTGACTTAAGCCGGTGAAAACTGTGCAAAACCGACCCTACTAAAGCATCATTTCAGGGTCCAAGGGATGCCCCCGCCATGAAAAGGACGTCCCGCCGTGACCAGCGCCGGTTGATCGAAAAGATCACACTAAAAATAGAGGTAGTTAGAGCTTTGGGCGGTGTAGGCACTATACTGAACACAATACACAAGCCACAACCGTGCAGAAACACCGAATGTAAACAGCTGCGTGCGCCAGCGGCGCGAGTCCCCCTACCTGCACATGCCGGCGCTATAATAATCACTCAAACTACGGACTGAACACAATACACAAGCCACAACGGTGCAGAAACACCGAATGTAAACAGCTGCGTGCGCCAGCGGCGCGAGTCCCCCTACCTGCACATGCCGGCGCTATAATAATCACTCAAACTACGGACTGAACACAATACACAAGCCACAACGGTGCAGAAACACCGAATGTAAACAGCTGCGTGCGCCAGCGGCGCGAGTCCCCCTACCTGCACATGCCGGCGCTATAATAATCACTCAAACTACGGGTCAATAGCGAAAAGGGAGAATTCTTCGAAGTGGTCCGGGGCGGCGGAGCGTCGTCCAATCACGGGCGCCGGGCACTCTATCACAAGTAAACAATTGATCAATAACGGAAGAAGCTGTTCATCGAGAGGGACGGGGGGAGGGGGGCGGGAGAGGACACGGACGGCGGGAGACACCGGAGCAGGAAGGCGGGTGCCGGCTCAATGCCGGACCAGATTCGGGGGCGTTCCCGGCTTTTGGCTGACGTCGCGTGACGTAGCCAAAAGGGAAAAATTCTCGGGAACGCACCCGAATCTGGTCTGGGATTGACAGACAGAGCCCTCTACCAATGGCTAGCCTCCATTTATGGAGCTAGCCAATGGGAGGAGGGGGCAGATACCCGACCCCACATAGAGGATTAGAGGATATCATTAGATTTTGCTAGCGCATGCGTACTTCGTACGCATGCATCGCTAGTCAAAACCTAAAAAGCACTAACAAAGTGTATAGGTCTGGCCTGTAGTTTGAATCCAGATTAAAACATTAAAGAAAGGCATGCTGCAGTGAAAACATTTTTCTTCCAGCACACAATACATATAAATATGTAAGTAAGTATGCAGTATTTGCATTGCACATACTTAGCCAACAGAAAGCCAAGCACTGTACTTAGTTAAAGGCAGGCATACTGTCAACGAGTGACAGGGGATGTAGCTTAAAATCTTGAGAGCAGACGTGTACCGTTACAGTTATAGTGTTATTTAAAGAGATGCGTCTTCAACTCCTTTACAAAATGGAGCAACTTTGGGGTGGTTCTGATGGACACAGGGATGCTGTTCTAGATCTTGGGTGCATAGATCAAACAAGCATCTGCAATGCAATAGGTCTTGCATTTGCGAAAGTTTGAGCTATTTTTATTGTAAATGACATTGGCTTTTATTTGTGTTTTGGTTTTTTAAACCTAAATAAAAGCCATTGTCATTTACAATGCCAATAGGTCAAACTCGCGTCAATGCAAGACCTATTGCATTGCAAATGCTTGTTACCGAGAAGCCCTTTCTACAGCGCATACAGGCTCTTTTAACGTTACTCACAAAAACAAACAAGGACAGGTAAAGCACAAGATTGCTTCGTGTTACCAAAAGAACAATGCTCCAGAACTGGAATTATAATCAACTTAGTGGCAGAACTTAAATCCCAATGGCAGGAGTCAGGAGGCCTCACAAGGAACATATTAACCTGTAATAATGTGCTAGAATCTGTTGGAGAAACATGGTTAAAGACCCGTGTGCACACTGATGAGAGGCATGTGAGTCCAGGACATTGTCTCCTGTGAATGAGCAGTGCGGACCCTGAGTAACAGTCTCTTAATCATGCAGTTTTGCCATCTGCACTTTTCCTGTTATCAGCGCTGTTTTTGTTGTTGTCATTAGTGTTGTCATCAGCACTAGTTTCATTGTTGTTATCAGTGCTATTCTCACCGTTCTCGTTACCACTAGTCCCACTGTTATCAGAGCTATAGTCATTGTTATCAGTGCTATTCTCATTGTTGGCATCAGCACTAGTCCCATTTTTATCATCAGTGCTATTCCCATTGTTGGCATTGGCACTAGTCCCATTGTTATCAGTGATATTCTCATTGTTGGCATCGGCACTAGTCCCATCGGTATCATCAGCACTACTCTCATTGTTGTCATGGGCACTAGTCCCATGATTATCAGTTGAAGTTGAAGTTAAAAGACTTGTAAAGTGCTTGATCACCATGCGGTTTCTTGGCGCTGAGGACACAAATCCGGAGAAGTTTGAGAGAGTCAGAAAAGGTGAAAAGGCTCGTGAAAAGAGGAAAGTCTTTCGTGCTTTATGGAAGTCAAGATAGGTGGAAGAGGACCTAATCGTGAATGGAAGAGTATTCCAAAAAGTAGGAGCCAGTGCAATTCTCATTGTTGGCATGGGCACTTGTCCCATTGTTATCAGTCCTATTCTCATTGTTGGCATCGGCACTAGTCCCATCGGTATCATCAGCGCTATTCTCATTGTTGTCAAGGTCACTAGTCCCATGGTTATCAGTGCTATTCTCATTGTTGGCATGGACACTAGTTCTCATTGTTGGCATGGGCACTACTCCCATTGTGATCATCAGTGCTAATCTCATTGTTGGCATCGGCACTAGTCCCATCGGTATCATCAGCACTATTCTCATTGTTGTCATGGGCACTAGTCCCATTCCCATCAGTGCTATTCTCATTGTTGGCATTGGCACTAGTCCCATTGTTATCAGTGCTATTCTCATTGTTGGCATCAGCACTAGACCCATTGTTATCATGAGTGCTATTCTCATTGTTGGCATCGGCACTAGTCCCATAGTTATCATCAGTGCTATTCTCATTGTTGGCATGGGCACTAGTCCCATGGTTATCAGTGCCATTCTCATTGTTGGCATCAGCACTAGACCAATTGTTATCATGAGTGCTATTCTCATTGTTGGCATTGGCACTAGTCCCATTGTTATCATCAGTGCTATTCTCATTGTTGTCAGGAGCACTAGTCCCATGGCTATTAGTGCTATTCTCATTGTTAGCGTCAGCACTAGTCCCATTGGTATCATCATCGCTATTCTCATTGTTGGCATCAGCACTAGTCCTATTGGTATCAGTGCTATTCTCATTGTTGGCATCTGCACTAGTCCCATAGTTATCAATGCTATTCTCATCCCATTGTTATCATTAGTGCTATTCTCATTGTTGGTATCGGCACTAGCCGCATTGTTATCATCAGCGCTATTCTCATTGTTGGCAGTGGCACTAGTCCCATGGTTATCATCAGTGCTATTCTCATCGTTGGCATCAGCACTAGACCCATTGTTATCATCAGTGCTATTCTCATTGTTGGCATCGGCACTAGTCCCATTGTTATCATCAGTGCTATTCTCATTGTTGGCATTGGCACTAGTCCCATTGTTATCAGTGCTATTTTCATTGATGGTATCGGCACTAGTCCCATTGTTATCATGAGTGCTATTCTCATTGTTGGTATCGGCACTAGCCGCATTGTTATCATCAGTGCTATTCTCATTGTTGGCATTGGCACTAGTCCCATTGTTATCAGTGCTATTCTCATTGTTGGTATCGGCACTAGCCGCATTGTTATCATCAGCGCTATTCTCATTGTTGGCATTGGCACTAGTCCCATGGTTATCATCAGAGCTATTCTCATCGTTGGCATCAGCACTAGACCCATTGTTATCATCAGTGCTATTCTTATTGTTGGTATCGGCACTAATCCCATTGTTATCATCAGTGCTTTTCTCATTGTTGTCAGGAGCACTAGCCCCATTGGTATCATCAGCGCTGTTCTCATTGTTGTCATGGGCACTAGTCCCAAGGTTATTAGTGCTATTCTCATTGTTGGCATCGGCACTAGTCCCATTGGTATCATCAGCGCTGTTCTCATTGTTGTCATGGGCACTAGTCCCAAGGTTATTAGTGCTATTCTCATTGTTGGCATCAACACTAGTCCCATTGGTATCATCAGCGCGATTGTCATTGTTGGCATGGGCACTAGTCCCATTGGTATCATCAGCGCTATTCTCATTGTTGGCATCAGCACTAGTCCTATTGGTATCAGTGCTATTCTCATTGTTGGTATCGACACTAATCCCATTGTTATCATCAGTGCTACTCTCATTGCTGTCATGAGCAACAGTCCCATTGTTATCATTAGTGCTATTCTCATTGTTTTCAGGAGCACTAGCCCCATTGGTATCATCAGCACTATTCTCATTGTTGTCATGGGCACTAGTCCCGTGGTTATCAGTGCTATTCTCATTGTTGTCATGGACACTAAACCCATGGTTATAAGTGCTATTCTAATTGCTGTCATGAGCAATAGTCCCATTGGTATCATCAGCGCTATTCTCATTGTTGTCATGGGCACTAGTCCCATGGTTATCAGTGCTATTCTCATTGTTGGCATCGGCACTAGTCCCATTCTTATCATCAGTGCTATTCTCATTGTTGGCATAGGCACTAGTCCCATTGTTATCAGTGCTATTCTCATTGTTGGCAGCGGCACTAGTCCCATTGTTATCAGTGCTATTCTCATTGTTGGCATCAGAACTAGTCCCATCGGTAACATCAGCGCTATTCTCATTGTTGGCATCAGCACTAGTCCTATTGATATCAGTGCTATTCTCATTGTTGGCATCAGCACTAGTCCCATAGTTATCAATGCTATTCTCATTGTTGACATCAGCACTAGTCCCATTGTTATCATCAGTGCTATTCTCATTGTTGGTATCGGCACTAATCCCATTGTTATCATCAGTGCTATTCTCATTGTTGTCAGGAGCACTAGTCCCATTGGTATCATCAGTGCTATTCTCATTGTTGTCATGGGCACTAGCCGCATTGTTATTATCAGCGCTATTCTCATTGTTGGCATTGGCACTAGTCCCATGGTTATCAGTGCTATTCTCATCGTTGGCATCAGCACTAGACCCATTGTTATCATCAGTGCTATTCTTATTGTTGGTATGTTATCGGCACTAATCCCATTGTTATCATCAGTGCTATTCTCATTGTTGTCAGGAGCACTAGCCCCATTGGTATCATCAGCGCTGTTCTCATTGTTGTCATGGGCACTAGTCCCAAGGTTATTAGTGCTATTCTCATTGTTGGCATCGGCACTAGTCCCATTGGTATCATCAGTGCTATTCTCATTGTTGTAAGGAGCACTAGTCCCATTGGTATCATCAGTGCTATTCTCATTGTTGGCATCAGAACTAGTCCCATGGTTATCAGTGCTATTCTCATTGTTCACATCGGCACTAGTCCCATTGGTATCATCAGCGCTATTCTCATTGTTGTTATGGGCACTAGTCCCACGGTTATCAGTGCTATTCTCATTATTGGCATCAGCACTAGACCCATTGTTATCATCAGTGCTATTCTTATTGTTCACATCGGCACTAGTCCCATTGTTATCAGTGCTAGTCTTATTGTTGGCATCGGCACTAGTCCTATTGTTATCATTGCTATTCTCATTGTTGGCATCGGCACTAGTCCCATTGTTATCATCAGTGCTACTCTCATTGCTGTCATGAGCAACAGTCCCATTGTTATCATTAGTGCTATTCTCATTATTGTCAGGAGCACTAGCCCCATTGGTATCATCAGCGCTATTCTCATTGTTGTCATGGGCACTAGTCCCATTGGTATCATCAGTGCTATTCTCATTGTTGGCATCAGCACTAGTCCCATTGGTATCATCAGCGCAATTCTCATTGTTGGCATGGGCATTAGTCCCATTGGTATCATCAGCGCTATTCTCATTGTTGGCATCAGCACTAGTCCTATTGGTATCAGTGCTATTCTCATTGTTGGCATCAGCACTAGTCCCATTGTTATCAATGATATTCTCATTGTTGTCATGGGCACTAGTCCCATGGTTATCAGTGCTATTCTCATTGTTGTCATGGGCACTAGTCCCATGGTTATCAGTGCTATTCTCATTGTTGTCATGGGCACTAGTCCCATTGTTATCATCAGTGCTATTCTCATTGTTGTCATGGGCACTCGTCCCATTGGTATCAGTGCTATTCTCATTGTTGGCATCGGCACTAGTCCCATTGTTATCATCAGTGCTATTCTCATTGTTGGCATTAGCACTAGACCCATTGTGATCAGTGCTATTCTCATTGTTGGCACCAGCACTAGTCCCATTGTTATCAGTGCTATTGTTCTCATGGGCACTAGTCCCATTGTTATCAGTGCTATTCTCATTGTTGGCATCGGCCCTAGTTGCATGGTTATCTGTGCTATTCTCATTGTTGGCATGGGCACTAGTCCCATGGTTATCATCAGTGCTATTCTCATTGTTGGCATCGGCACTAGTCCCATTAGTATCATCAGCGCTATTCTCATTGTCATGGGTAGTAGTCCCATTATTATCATCAGTGCTATTGTCATTGTTGTCATGGGCACTAGTCCCATTGTTATCAGTGATATTCTCATTTTTGGCATGGGCACTAGTCCCATTGTTATCAGTGCTATTCTTATTGTTGGGATCATCACTAGTCCCATGGTTATCAGTGCTATTTTCATTGTTCACTTCAGCACCAGTCCCATTGGTATCATGAGCGCTATTCTCATTGTTGGCTTCGGCACCGATCCCATTGGTATCATCAGCGCTATTCTCATTGTTGTCATGGGTACTAGTCCCATTGGTATCATCAGCGGTATTCTCATTGTTGTCACGGGCACTAGTCATATTGTTATCAGTGCTATTCTCATTGTTCGCATCAGCATTAGTCCCATTGTTATCATCAGTGCTATTCTCATTGTAGTCATGGACACTAGTTCAATTATTATCATCAGTGCGATTGTCATTGTTGGCATCGGCACTATTCCCATTGTTATCATCAGTGCTATTCTCATTGTTGTCAGGAGCACTAGTCACATTGGTATCATCAGCGCTATTTTAATTGTCATCAGCACTAGTCCCATTGCTGTCATCAAGGTTACTCCCATTCAATTAGAACAGGTCTTGAAAACACTGAAATGTGGTGCCTGTTGCGGTTGCAGTTGTCTTTCTGCAGATTTTGAAAAGCCCTTGCTCTTGACTTTACTTAAAGAGCAGATCTGCCTTCTGAAGACTTAGACACAGTCTGGTTATCTGCTACATGTGATTCTTGAAGGAAGCCAGGTGATGACCAAAGCAACCTCCATGTGTGACAATGTATATGCTACGAATGTTGTCTGCTGTGAAGCTTAACGATTTCACAGTCTGCCAACCACATAAAAATAGGTAGACTTTGTTTTATGAACTATCTATCCTGGGAGGTGTGAAAGTGGCAAGGAACAAAACAAGGCTTCTTTCATTTGGTTGCTTGCCTGAGAAATGGATCCAAAAAAAAAGCGAACAAGCACGCGAGTGGTGCGCGCACTCGCGCGCCACTGCGAGCCATGTGGTTTCAATTATCGCACCCGTGTCTGGGCACGATAATTGAAACCACATGATGGCAGGTGCGCGTAATAGACACCAATAGGCCATGGGCGGAGCAATGCGCCCACCTTTGGCCTATTGCGTGCTCTCTTGGTAAAAAACACGCATGCAAAGCCCAATAGCGTGCCACAAAAGAAAAAGCACACACTTGTGCGTGTGCCATTCTTAGGTCAGCTGCTGAAACTCCGTTTTTACCTACTAAATGTCTTGCGCACGGCAAAGCTAGGAGCAAGACCTAAAAAGGCATGCTGACCTGTTTTGAATTTTTCACACTTGTTAGTCTTCAGTCTAAAGGTGTCCTGGCGGGGCGTGGCCAAGCAACATGGCAGACAGGACGTGAGCTCCACCAGCTCCGTCCCGAAGACCCGCAAATCCTGCTAATAAATCCTGCCCGGACTGTCCAATTGTTTGGGAACCGTGTCGGTAGACCTCCTAACTCGACTGGGATCTCCCGAGGTGAAGGAGCGGCCCTGGACCCCTCCGTGAGCGGACACTGAGGCACGCTTGGAGGTTAGAGCGGCGCGCTGACTCCCGCAACGCCGCGGTCTGGGCCTGGGTCGCGGAGGCGAGCTGTGGGCGACCCGCCCAGAACTGAAGTCCTGTGGGTTCCGGACCGGGCGAGTCCTTGGCGGACCCCGGCGCTCTACCAGCGGCTCCCGATGTGACGATAGAGAGTGGAGATCAGGTGTCGGAGGGCCTCGGTGATCTGTGGCGATTGTGGAGGCGGGATCGAGACGCCTTCCATCCTGAGCTGTGCTCCTGCGGCGGAGCTCCGCCCCGGGCGCTGCGCTGCCGGGGATCGCTCGACTAGCATCCGGGGCCTCGGGGGACCTACCTGTGACGGTGGTGAGCGTGGTGAGCATGAGTACTGTTGCCCTGATCCCTGATGGCGACGTGCCTCCAGTGAAACGGACCCTGCAATAGTTGGGCGGTCGGCCTGACCTGCTTCCTTCGTTGTGCCCCGCAGGAGCTATGGACTCGCTCCCCCCTCCCCCCCCCGCATCGCAGGCTGAATTTCGTCCCCCTGTTAGGGGTGGCTGGTGCCTTGATACCCCCGAGGGGGTCACAGAGTGCGGCGCCTTGGGGGATGCGACCACGCTGGCTCCCCCCCCACTCACCCGCCATTTTGACTGCTCCTTCAGGCGATTCCTTGGTGGTGCTGTGGGCGCGCGTGGCGGGGGAGTCCACTGTTTGAACTACGACTGTGTGCTTCTTTGAGGGGGTGCTTCCGGAGCCCCGGGGGCGAGCCGACTGTCCCTCTCCTTGTTGCCTGGGCGAGCGCCGGACTCTGACCACCGCTGAGCTCCCGGCTTGAGGGGGAGGCGTGAACACGCTACCTCCATTCTGCCCTGATTGTTGGGTCGCCTGGCCTGCCTCGGTGACTGCCTGCACGGCTTCTGCTGAGGGCCCTGGTGTGGCCTCATTGTCCCTGCTGTCCCTGACCCAGGCCCACTTGCATGGTTCCGCTTCGACCGGTGGGACCTGGAGTGAACCCTCTGGAACGAGCTGGATAGAAGCAGCACCTGCCACCATGGCGTCCCGTAAGGACCCGTCCTCGAAAGCCTCCCAGCCGAACACCATTGTACAATATACTACTTCACGTCTGCAATCGCAGAGGATCACACGTCAGACGGGGCCTGACGACGGGAGTGAAGGTCCTGCAGAACCGTCCAGAGCCGAACTCCTTGAGGCTATTCAGGGATCCCACTCTGCCCTGGAGCGACAGATAGAGACTGTCTCTATAGACGTGAACCTACTCCGAACCGACCTTCGCAAGGTGGCAGATAAGGTTTCGGACGCGGAGGGTAATATCACTCAATTGCAGGGAGTGGTCGCATCTTTGCAAAAATCGGTTGCCCAGCTTACAACTACTACCCGCGCGCTGGAGAGACGTGCAGAGGACGCGGAAGGGAGGGCCCGTCGAAGCAATATAAGGGTCCTGGGAGTTCCAGATCGATTGAGGCGGGAAACGCTGAACGTTTCCTGGAGACTTGGAACCGCACTCACCTGTGCCCGACTGGTTTGTCCAATGTTTTCATCGTAGAGCGAGCACATAGAGCCCTTGTGCCCCCACCACGCCCAGGCGACCCTCCTAGGGCCCTCATCGCGAAGATCCTAAACTATAAGGACCGTGACTGCATTTTGAGAGCTGCAAGGGAAACGGAGTCCCTAACAATTGAGAACAGCCGTGTGTCTATCTACCCTGACTACACCCAACAGGTGCAAGAACAGAGAAAATCCTACCTGGGGGTAAACAGAAGCTCTGTGAAATGAAACTCCAGTACATGCTCCTATATCCAGCCAAACTTAAGGTGCTTTCCCAAGGCCGTGCACACTTCTTTGAGACACCTGCGGAAGTCTGGGAGTGGCTGGAGATTAGAGGAGATGATCTGCCCCCAGGTGAGCGTGGGGGCCCTCGCGAGACTTGGGGTACCAGACCACAGAAGAGGCGCCGGGGTAGGGGACGACGCCGGTCTGGATCTCGTGGTTCCCCTCGGACCCGAGTTACAGTGGGGGCGGATGGAGCTATGCGTATGGAAACATCGCCGCTGAGGGCGGGACCGGGGTCACCTGGGGCCCCTGTCACCGGTGAGATTTTGGTTCCTGATACCCTGCAGGAGACACTACTTGATACCGACTCTGCGGTCCCGGTGGTCCCGGAGACTGTCCTCTCTAAACCAAGGTTGGAATAAATTAATGACTTCTATTTGTATATTGCTGTGCATGCTGTGGTCCTCTGAGTTTGGAGACCTCACGTTGACTCCTTGGTAGTCCAACAATGTTTTTCATTGTCACTGTGGGTGCTGGTTAACGGGCCACCATAGAGGACTCGTACCCATGTGACCTGGGGTGCGGGATGGGGGTGGGAGTTGACTTTCTTTCTTTCTTAGTAACATGTTTCCCGCACTGATTATCGATATAAGTAGACATGCCCGGGAACGGACTTAAGACCAATGGGTCTCTTAGGGAGCTGGGGGGAGGGTGGGTGGGTTTGGTTTGCTGTGTGTGAGTGTGAGTTGGGGGAGTTGTATGGGGTGGCTGTGTACGTCCTGGCACCGGCAGGGGAAGGGTGGGGTAGCGTTTTTCATTGTTGCTATCCTTTTGCTAGTGGGTGGGGGGGGACCTGTTCTTGCACAAGTTTTGTGTTCTGGGGTTTTTGGGAGGTGGGCTGAAGTTCATGAAGGAATTGTTATTGGCATCATCTGCATGTTGAAACCGACTTGTGTCTGGCTATCTGACAAGGCTATCCCGTCCGGTCTGCCTGGAGTGGGGGCCAAACGGCGACCAGTCATGTTGTATATATGTTATGGCCCGAACGGGCGTAACAATCGACCATGGGTTTTAAATTCTTAACTTGGAATGTGCGTGGTTTGGGTACTTGCACCAAGAGACACAGAGTCCTCTCTTTCCTTAAACGGCATGGGGTCTCGGTAGCCTGTTTGCAGGAGACCCACCTGGACGAAGACGGCGCGCAGCGGCTGTCCAAGAAGTGGCGAGGTCAAATCTTCCATTCCTCCTTCTCTACATATGCCAGGGGGGTACTCATTTGGGTGGCCCCAGGGACCCCTTGCGCTGTCCAATATATTGAGGCAGACGTTGACGGCAGGTATCTATTAGTGCGGCTTCGGGTGGATGATAAGGAATTCCTACTCCTTAACACTTACGCACCCAACACCGATGACCCGACCTCCTTCTCCCGAATCCAGGATCTTATAGCCCCGGATTTGGATGTACCCTTCCTTTGGTTTGGTGATTTTAACTGCGTGTTGCATCCTAAGTTGGACCGTCACCCACCCAGATCGGGCACTAAGCCCCGAATGACGGCGCGTCTCCGGGAGGTGATGCACAACCTTGGGGCGCTGGATGTGTGGCGCACTTGTCACCCTGCCCAGAAGCTCTACACGTGTTACACTCTGACATATGGTACCCATATTAGATTGGACCGTGTTCTTGCAACTAATCTCACCCCGTCTCTCACCTTAACGGTTACACACCAGGCTCGCTACTTATCGGACCACGCCCCTGTAACGTGCGTAGCGCAGTGGGCAGATCGGGCAGCCCGCCCCCGTACTTGGCGAATGCCCACTGACATTCTTCAAGATCAGGTGGGTAAAGAATGCGTGGCGGCATCACTGTCGGACTACCTGGCGCTCAACTGGGGGAGTGACGGGCTGTCCTACTCTACTCAATGGGAGGCCTTGAAGGCGGTGGTGCGCGGAACATGTATGGGCCTCACTTACGGGGTCCGGAAACAATTGTTGTCTGACCTACACGAGGCGGAGGTTGCGCTTCAACGTGCCCAATCCCATTCGGATCCTGACGCCTTGGACCAACAGGCGGAGAAGGAAGCTCAGATATCGATACATGACGTCCTCACCCGCCTTGACAAATTTACCCTGGGCCAATATAGGCAACGTCTCCACCGCGAAGGTGATAAATCTGGCCGCCTATTGGCCTGGATCCTTCGCCGGGAGTTCGCACCTGAAAGAATAGTTGCCTTAGGAAATTCAAGTGGCGTTATGGTCCAGTCCGAGTCCGATATCCTTGAGGTTCTCAGGTCCCACCTGCGGACCGTGTATGAGGCTGACCCACTGGTTACGGAGGACGCTTATTGCTCGTACCTGGAAGATCTGGACCTCCAAACCCTGCCAGAGGCAGTGGTAAAGGAACTTGACACTAGGCTCACACTGGATGAAATTGGCCCGGCGATTGCCGCCCTCCCTCGTGCCAAGACCCCGGGCGGGGACGGATTCCCGGCGGAATTTTATCACACATTCGGGAACGTTCTAGCCCCTCTCCTGTTGCAAGTATATGATGAAGCCCTGAAGAAGGGCACCTTCCCACCTACCATGAATCAAGGGGAAGTCTGCATGATCCTGAAACCGGGCGGTGATAGTAGCGACCCCGCGGCATTCCGCCCTATCACCTTGATCAACACGGATGCAAAAAGTCCTTACCAAACTGTTGGCCAATCGACTCGCCCCACACATGACTCGTCTAATCCACCCGGACGAATGCGGGATTATTCCGGGTCGTAATACGGCGATGAATCTGCGCCGCCTGAACCATGTCCTACATGAAGTACGAGGTAGGGAGGGTCCACATGTGTTGGTGTCAATTGATTTGGCTAAAGCATTTGATATCGTGCATTGGGGGTATTTAATGCAAGTGCTCCGGAAGACGGGATTTGGTTTTGGCTTTCGTGACTGGATCCGAGTGCTCTATGGGGCGCCCCAAGCCAGGGTCAGGCTGGGATCGGCCCGCTCGGAGGACTGGCCATTGGAGAGAGGCACCCGACAGGGTTGTCCTCTCTCCCCTCTTCTGTTCGCTCTCGCGGTTGAGCCCCTCGCCGTCTCCGCCCGTGCTTAGTTACAGCAGTGGGGGATAGCGGTGGATGACACTATTCATGTGGTGTCACTCTACGCTGATGACGCACTATTCTATCTGACCTCCCCCTCGGAGGCCCTCCCAGCCCTGATGCGGGCCCTTGACCGCGTTAGTGCAGCCTCTGGGTTGCGTATTAACCTTAATAAATCTCTGGTCTTCCCATTGACGGGTTGTACTCCGGACCCGGGCGTAGAAGTGCCGTATTTGGATCTGCGTTGTGAGCAGGAAGCGTTCCAATATCTTGGCATTCAGGTGGCCGCATCTGATGAAGCCTTCCTGGCTCGCAACATCAACAGAGTCCTCCAGGCTTTCCATAAATCTGTTACCTTTTGGAACACGCTTCCTCTCTCTCTTATGGGGCGATTGGCGGTTGCGAAAATGTTGATGCTCCTCAGGGTTTTGTATGTATTACAAAATACCCTGTGTCCAATGCCCCCCCCCCCCCCCCCCGAGTGTTTCGTACACTTGACTCACTACTTACATCCCTGCTTTGGGCGGGCGCAGTAGAGTAGCTTTGCGCACGGTGACACGGTGTTGGGAGGAAGATGGCCTGGAAGCACCGAGATTTGATTTATATTAATATGCGGCGCAGCTTCTCCCAGCCGCTAGGTGGTTCGCTGATGAGAACAACTGGGAAATGACATTGCTGGAGGGTAGGGCGAATGAAAGGGCTTTGAGGGTGGCCTTGATGTAGGGTCGTGGCGCCGATGAAGCCCTACCGTATGTGGTGCGCCACACAGCGGGAATTTGGCAGCGATTTGTCGAAAAGGTGCTGAGAAGGGCTCCGTTTCATAGGGAGCTCCCAGTGTGGATCTTAGCCCCGGTGCTCCGGTTGGAGGAAAACATGTCATACCGAGAGTGGCGCTGTGGCGGATGCGAAACTTTGGCAGACCTCTACCCAGACGATTCCTTTGTGTCCTTTGAACGTGCCATGGAGTCCTTTGGCCTCAGTGGAGGACAGTACCTCCACTACAGGAGCCTCCTGGACATTGCCAGAACAACGTGGCCCCAATACCCGGATGCGCCCCCGCTCACCTATACCCTAGACATTATTTTGTCCTGTGGGAGAGGAAGACGGCTGATCTCGCTGCTCTACTCGGCCATGCGCCGGGACTCGAGCTCCCCGCTCACACCGGCTTGGGCAGCCTGGGAGGCGGACTTAGGGGTGGAACTGGAAACTGACCAACGGAAAAGAATCGTGCTTTTAACCCGTAAGGTCTCTTGCAATGCGCGATTTAAACGTATACACTTCAACTTTATCCATCGTACCTATATAACCCCGGTCTCTCTGAATCGCATGTCAGCAGAGAGACGACACAATTGTCCTAGATGTGGAGCACAGAAAGCAGGATTTCTCCATCTAGCGTGGGAATGCCCTCTGATTCATGATTTCTGGAGGAAGGTGGTGGCCCACATTGCCCGAGCCGTGAAAATCAGAATTCTCGTAGATCCGCTCCATTGCCTCCTGGCGCTAGTACCCAAACCTAGAAAGAAGAAGCTGTCTTACAAACTCTTGCAACTACTGCTGGTTTTGGCGAGGAGGCGCGTAGCTATCACCTGGATGGGTCACAGAGCGCCCGAAATCTCCCTATGGCTGAGGGATGCTAGAGAATGGTCCCTGGCGGAGGAGACACAAATGCAACGCACTCGCAGGGATGAGAAGCTACAGGATGATCTGCTTGCCTGGGGGATGTTGTGCATGGAGGGGTTGGCGGAAGATGATTCTGATGCCACTAGCGCTGAATTATTCACCCCGGCTGAATCGGAGTCTGAGTGTGCTGGGGCGGGAGCTGAGCGGGAGGGGTAGGATCTGGGGTGAGGGCCCTACGCGACTACGCACATATTCCTTTTCACGCATTACTGTGACTAGCTGTGACTCCCACAGGTCCTAACTGTATTACAATGACTGTACGTTGGTTAGGCCATACATGCATGCTTTGCCTTGTTGAACTCAATGCTAGTGATGCCACATTTGGGGAAGTTAGTTCTTGTTACATGTTATATGGTATAAATGCACAAAAATGGAAAATTGGCGAACACAATGATAATTCCATGTCCTTTAAGGCGCAACTACAATCTTTCCTTTCTGCATGCTCTGATCCTACGCCGCCCAGCCTCCGGGATGTGGGCCAACCATGGCTGTGTAATGTCCTGTGCCTTGCATGTTATTCACTCTTTGCATATATGTGGTTTGGACTAACATGTAACCTGTGCCTTTTTATAATTTCGCAATAAAAATATTTTCCAAAAAAAAAAAAGGTGTCCTGGCTGCTGGTGTGCTGACAGCCACCAAAGATGCGGAGTATGTCCGCAAGATAAGCAGGGTGTTGGTCGTGATGGCTTTGTATATGATGCAGTTGGTTTTGAAGATGGTGTGGGCTAGAAATAGGAACCAATTGACTTCCATAAGAAGTGAGATCATGTTAATTTAACCCTGGATATGATGTGTTGCAGTGTGGGATGCTTTTAGGCAGGGTCAATGTCGCGTCGGGGAGGTCATTAAGCTGAACATTACTACCATCCAGATTCGACACTATGAAGGCATGAACAGGAGACCTGAGTTCCCTTTCCAGAAGGCACAGTTTCACTTTTTTCAGAAGCGAGAGCAGGTACCAGACTGACTTATCAATGTATTCCTTGAGAGTGAGGCTGGAGTCCAGGGTGATTCCCAGTGACTTGGCATTCGGTGAAAATGGGTGTTCAAAGCCGTCACGGTTTGTGTCTTCGTACATGTACTAGTTTTAGGTCTTGACTAAGGAAGTTCGAACTCGGAGTGTTGCGAGATATATTTATTCATTCATTTGCTTGCTTTTTTTCGTTAGTTTCTATGGGCTTTTCTTCCTCATCTGGTATGTCCCGAGTATGAACCCATTACTTATCCTTCTACTGCTCCCTTCTCAGATGCTACTTTTTCATTTTGTTTAAGCATTCTACCAGAGTGCATGTGTTTTCAAGCCATTTCCCTCGTGTACTTTATGTTCCTCTTTCCCACCTGTTCCTTCCTCTACCCACCCTCCCCTCCCTTTGTTCTTACTTTCTCACTGGATGCCCACCTTCGGTTGCTGTTATTTCTTTCCCACTCACTCTGGTGTATGTTTGCTTCCCCATGCCCCACCCACTCTATTGTTCTGAGCTTCCAAATTCCCACCCAGTCACAGAGCTCCCCATCCACTCCCTCTGTTGTCTATGCACTCCCCTTTCCCTACCCACCCTCAACTCTTTGTGTGCCTCCTCATCCTCACCCGCCGGTGGTTGTGATGTGCTTCCACATACCCACCAGCCCTCCTTCATCCCCTCCCTACCTACCACCACTATCCGTTTGCTTTTCCAACCCTGCCTGCCATTGACCGTGTGCTTCCCCACCCACCCTCTATTGCCAGCGTGCCTTCCTGCCCACAGTGTTTCCCAATTGCCGGCTTGCCCTCTTTGTTTGTTTTTCACTATCCTCGCCTGACTTAAGTTGTCTGCGCTTCCCTATCCCTGCCCTTCATTGACCGTGTGCTTATCCACCCCGCCCCCTCTCCACTGTCTATGTGCTTCCAAATCCACTCACTGTTGTCTATATGCTTCCCCATACCTGCTTGTCCACCCTCCACTGCCCATGAGTTTCCCCACCTGCCCACCCATGTCCGTGTACTCCCCTGCCCACTCACCCTATGTTGTCTATACACTTTTCGATTGTCTTTCGCTGGTCCTTTACTCTCCTTCACTGACATCCTGCTCTCTTGCCGTGTCTTCGCTCATCCCCTGACTAATACCCCATCCCAACATGCATCCCTGTTTTTTTCCTTTTTTTAAAGCAGATCATTAGCTCTATCAAAAAAGAGCATTTCGCACAACTTTTTATTCACTATTATCTCCCTGATTGGTAAATAAAAAGCAAGAATAATGCAAGTCTCATTATGTAGGGAAGCATATCAGTGACCACATGCGTCTACAAAATAATATGACAGCCCAAGTCATAACATTTTTGATAACATTCTTTTCAGCCACGTTGCACAGCAGCCGAGAATATGTACATTATGGCTAAACTGCATTGCCCAAAGCAAATAGGTAAGAGAGATCCCATTTGGCTTTGCTTTTTGTTCTTCGGAAATAACAGGAATTTTGGCTTGGTGGGCGAGCTTCAGGTAAGTGCTGGACATGCAGGTCTGGATGAAGTGCAGGCACTGCCTGAGGTGCTGGATTGAGTGGAGAAGACTTATAAAGTAGAGGTGTGCATCATCAGCATGTTTTTTTTTATGCCGTTTTCCGCGAGTAGAACCCAAAGGGATTTAATGTAGGTTTAATTTAATGTGTGATACTTTTGAAATGTAATATAGTCCCTTATACACAGAAATGCAAGCACTCGATGAAAGGTGAAATTAAACGCCCGAGAGCCAGTAGCATGAGGTGATGAGGGATATTTTTGTGGGTGGAGCCAACACACGCTCTAAGTATATTTTAAAGAAATTGTAGTGACAGGTGATGAAGCAGCACTGCATACCCAAGAAAATTAGAAGAGCACAAGAAAATGGAGTACGAAAAAACAGATGACTGTCTCTTGGAAAAACCCACACCAGGCAACAAAAAAAAAAAGAGCACCACCAAGGCATTTACATAAAAACACACAGTTTAACACAACAATAACTTGGAGAAAGGGTTTATTTAGATACCATACAGAGCAGGTCAAAAAAGTCACAAAGAAAATAACCATACATGCAAATAAGGTCGAGGGCTGTTTATCTTTATCGGGCACAACAAGATGCCACAAAAAACAATCTAGAAAAAGCAAGATCATACAAACGTCAGATACTCAACTCAATGCGAAAGTGGCTATACTACAATTCACTACAACAATTAGATAGTCACGCATAAGGCATTAAACGGAAGTATTGAGATCAGAAATGAGGAGGAAGAACAAAACAACATCAGGAACAATGGGCCATATATCTTATGTCCAAGATTCATGGAAGAGGAAGCAGGGCACTAAATACACAATACAAATTGACAACCTGGCCTAGCAAGAGGCAAATTAACTACGGAAACAGTACATATGATAAGCAAGACCCAAATAAATCAGTATAGCAAATACTGGACAAGCACATATCAAGCACCAAGAACAGTTACTGCTAGTTTCTGAACAAGCCCAGTTCCAAGTATGCTGTTACAAAGAAGGACAGGTAAGTGAAGAGTCTTCTTTATTCGTTCCTTTCACCATCACAGGTTCCAGTAAGCTGGAGTCAGCTATGGAATGTTCATCTCATTACAGATAGGCATATACCAAGTGGAGGGGAAGGAGGGGTGGCAGGGCATACCAAGTACAGATTATAACATATCTCCTTACATAGGGAAGGAAAGGAAGGGAAGGAAAGGGAAGGGAAGGGAAGGGAAGGAAAGGGAAGGAATGAGCAGGAAATGGGAATCGGTAACAGTACAACTCACAAAAAGCGGAAGACTACGAATTACCCAAGAGTGGAGAACACCCTAAAGAAGGAAAAAAACAGTGGATACAAGAAAACAACAGAACACAGAATAGAAAACTCTTATGTAGTACAATAGTCTTTTGTACACTTAGGCGTGGACCTGGTTCTTTGGGATCTCCTAAGAGCAACATTATCCGTATCGTCCCCTTGGGCATCATCATGGGGAACAATTCCTTGCCTATGAGGGACAATCCTGTCCATGCTCCAAGTTCGCCCATTGGCAAATTGAACTACATTTCTGTTCACTTTGGTTACCTTAATGGGTTCTGAGAATCTTGTAGCTTCCCCTCTTCGTGGTTTTGGAAGGTCTATGCGAACCCAATCACCGTCTCTGAATGTACGAGATTTAACATGTTTTGTTGTGTCATACCTGTTTTTGTACCTGGATTGATGATCACTTACTCCTTTGTTAATCTCGTCACAATGTACTACAGAGGTTTCCGGACTTCTCCAAGGTGGTGAGAGTTTGTATCTTGGGACTCTACCCTTCAAGGAGCTAAAGGGGAAACCCCGGTGACTAAATTAGTAGTTGAGCGATAGGCCTAAAACGTATCATGCAAGACATCTTTTGCCGAGATTCCTACGATCTCTGCTCGCTGAGGACACTATTTCACTAAACAGTTCATACGTTCCACCAACTCGTTGGCACGGGGACAATATAGAGCCGTTTTGTGATGAGTAATGCCCATTTTGGATAGGAAGTGTGTCATGTTTTCCGATGTAAATTGTACCCCGTTATCAGCTACCAGGGTGTCTGGGATACTTTCATCAAAGAAGCATCCCTCAGAAAGCTGATGAGTACCTTTGTGTTGATCTGGTGCACACACTTGTAAAACACCTAGCGAGAATGGTAGTCCGCCATAACCAGTATGAAACGTTCATTGAATGTATTCATGTTGAGGGGACCAATGATGTTGAGGGCTAGTTTGGACCACGGGCGATCTGGCACCGTCACCGGAGACAGAGGGGGTTTCCAGGCTTGATGTATTTTGTCAGAGCGGCTACACTCTATACAGTCCCTTACTCTGTGCTCAGCCATTGCATCCATCCCCGGCCACCAGTAGTCCAGTCTGATCTTATTTTTTGTAAGGCTACTCCCTAAGTGACCAACATGGGCTAGGTCCAAAACTTTGTCGTCTCAATTTTACAGGTGGAACGATTTTCTCTCCCCTACAAACCGTTCCCTCTTGAATGCTCAACTCCAGTGTAACATCCCAGTAGCTACTCAATGGTGTGGCGACCTCCTTTTTCTCACTAGGCCAGCCATTGACTACGGGATTCTTAAGTGCTTTCATTTCCTCATCTGTATGTAAACACTCGTCCCATTCCTCTTTGTTAAGGCAAGTCAGTTTAAGTATCACTTCATCAGATTCAACCAAAGTTGCACAATCATCACCCTCAGACGGTGAGCGAGAAAGGAAATCAGCTATCACATTTTTAGTACCTGGCATATACTTAACAGTGAAATTGTACCCCTCCAGTCCCAGGCTCCATCTTGCAATCCTCGGTATGGTTTCCGCTGACCCTTTTGTGGTGAATGCATACATGAGGGGCTTGTGATCAGTCTTCACAGTGAAGGGAATAACCCATAAAAAGAAACTGAAGTGTTTAGTGGCCCAGGCACAGCGAGTGCCTCTTTCTCCACCACAGAGTAATTAGCTTCCGCTCCTTTAAGGGCGCGAGAAGCAAAGGCAACCACCTGTTCATTGCCACTGATAACCTGGGTAAGACTGGCACCCAAACCCTTATTACTCGCGTCCGTGCATTGAACAGTGGTCTTGGTGGGATCAAATCTGCCCAAAGATGGGGCGGAAGCAATGCTCTCCTTCACTGTGATTAATGCTGCCTGACAATCTTTGTTCCATACATAAGGAGTTCTCGCTTTGAGTAACACTCTCAATGGCTCCACAATACTAGCGTAGTTACTGACAAACTTAGAATAATACACGGATAAACCAAAGAATTATTTTAGGCCTTCAACACACGTTGGGGCTGCAGTAGTGTGAATGGCATCTACCAGGTCAACCTTTGCTTTATTCTATCTTGAGAAATAGTGTGGCATAGGTATTCTACAGATCCCACCCCTATGGGAGATCCTTAAGTACATGTTGCATGATCCTCTGGAAGGCAGCGGCTGCTGAATCCAACCCAAAGGGCATGCAAATGTACTGGAACTCCCCGAAGGGAGTTATGAACGAGGTTAAGTGGCGGGAGTCAGGGTGCAGCTCTACCTCGTGGTAGGCGGATGAGAGGTCTAGCACACTGAAACAACTTGCACGTTTGATAAGGGTAAGAACCTCATGTATCCGGGGCAAGGGATGCCTGTCCACCCAGATGTTGACAGGCCAACACACAATCCCTCAGGTCAACACACAATCTGATCCCCTTGCTGAACGCTTTGGTGGTAAGAATGATGGGGGCCAACCATTGTGAGCTTTTCATGGGCTCAATAACCCCTTGTAACAAATGGCAGTCTATCTCAGCTTGTAGGGGTGTTTGCATCATGTATAGTATTGGCCTGACTTTGTGAGCCACTCGTTGAGCATTGTTATTGAGCTTGATGGAGTGTTGGTAGTTTTTAAGTAGCCCCAACTTAACAGTAAAAACTTTAGGGAAATCATTACAAACCTCTGTGCCCCCTACTGACGGATCCACTAAGAGAACTTAGTCGGGACTATTTCGGTCTAACTTAATACCGAGTTCTCTTTGGTGTTTCCACCCCAACAAGTTGGATCCCTTCTGCGTGACGTAGATTTTGCCAACCGTACTCCTCCCTTTAAATCCTATGTTCATGTAGGTCAGCCCTATCAAGGGTTTGGGGTCACCATGATAGCCCCCTGGATGAATGTCGGGAGGCTGCATGTTTTGTTGCCACAAGGGGAACAGTTTTGTGAACATCTCAGCTTCCACCAAAGTATAGGGTGAGCAAGAGTCTGCAAAGACTGTAACCTCTCTCTTACCCAAAGTGATGGTACACGACAGGAAATCCGTGGTTTTAGCAGAGCTTTGCAATTGAAACACGTTTAGTTTCTTGGGGAGATTCTTGTTCAATGGACAGTACAGCTTTTGAACGTTGATCTCTAGAGACCCTGGCTAAGTGGCCACTTCTTCCGCATTAATGACACATGACTGATCTGGCTTGGCACCCTACATAGTTAGCCAAATGGGCTCCCGCATGTGTATCATTTAAGTTTGATGCTCGCGGGAATAGCATAATGTACCTTATTATTGCTCTCTTTGCGGACTTCATGTTTGCTTATGGCATTAACCTCTGCGTGTTTGTCCCCATCCTCCTTCATTGCCACCATGCAATCTTCAGTATGCTCAATTCCAACTGCTATCTCTATGGCCTGTTTAAGATCTGGGTTGGCGACCAAGAGCCTCTCCTGTATTTTAGTGTTGTTAGTGCATCTGACCAACTGATCTCTAATGATGTAAGCTTGTAAGGCTTCAAACTCGCATGTATTTGTCAAACCTGTCAAAGCCGCAATGTAAGTTTTAACTTTTTCATTCTTGCCCTGTACTATAGAAAATAACTTGTGCCTTTCTAATACAACATTAATAGTTTTACCAAAATGCTTTTCCAGTCTGTTAACTGTGACTAAGTACACATTGTCATCATCATCGCTATCTTCATTGGCTTCTGCAGAAGCTGAAATGTTATTGTTGGTTTTGCGTCCTTCAATCTTTAAGTTATAATGTAGGGTATGTAATTTAAGCAGGGATGAGAATTTCTCCCCACCAATTGCGATTAGGTATGACTCCAATAGTCCAAACCATTGTTTCCACGGTAAGAGGGGCTCTCCCTCTTCATTGAGGAAAGGAGGAGGTTGGGACATATTTTTAATGGCCATATTTATCTATGCCTTGCCAGTAGTACGCAAGTGGGAGGACAAAGTGATACAAACAACACAACACTGGGTTGACCACTGCGGAGACTGGCTCCTACATAGTGATGGTATGCAAGTACAGGCTGTGCCCGTCAGCGTGCGGAGGGAGCAGTGCTGAGATGTGTACTCTGCAGTGAAATACTTCTGGCGAAGCTGTGCCTGTCAGCGTGAGGCAGGCTGCCAAGCTGCCCTGTGAGGCTGGATTTCAAGAGCCAGACAAGGTGCACTGTCAGCTGTGCTTGTCATCTTGTATAAGGCAGAGACAGGCTTGTGGAGAATGTTGACATGAAGTATCACTGTGATGAGGCCCATCGACAATTAAAGAAAGATTAAAATGCTGCGTCAGCTGTGCCTGTCAGAGTGAGGAAGGCTTGAACAGGCATGAAGAGCTCTAGACGATGAAAAGGCAAGGGTTAAGACCACACGCCTCCTCCCCCAGTAACGCCTACAGAGGCCGGCAGGCGCTTCTTCGCCTCAGGAAGCTTACACGGTGGCAGCCGGAAGACCAAAAAGCAGATGAGGAAGGAGCGCAGGAGTCTGCTGATAGTGTGAGGAGGCAACGCTACAGGCGGTGACCCGGTTCTTCGTCCGCGACGGTTGGCATTCACTCTGCTGCATACTGTGCTGCAGGAGCCGGCCCCTCTCCCGCTGCGATGCTAGCGCGGCAATGGTACATCAAGGGAAGACAGGTTCCGGCACCCGATAGCAGTGGCTCAGTGACTGTCCACAACAGCGGTGCACTCTCCTTTACCAAGCAGCAGCACACCGCAAAGCTAATCACGTCCCACAGGCAATGGCACTACGAGAAGAGACTTGCTTCCACAAGCACTGCAGCCGTTTCCCTGAATTTACCTCAGAGAATGCTCCCAAACGGCGGTGCTCTCTCCTTCTAGACTGCGGCCAAAGCAACGCTAATCATGCCACGCGGACAACAATCTCCAAACGAACCTTCCGGGAGCCACACTTCCCTTCAAAAATGTGACACGGTCCCTTCAGCCGCTGCAGACCCGTAATAGTCCGGGATCCTCTTTCATAGCAATCAGCACCAATGCTCAACCAAAAGTGACTTCTCTGTTACGAGTCTAGCACTAAGACTTTGAAATTCAGTCAGTAATCTTGATACAACCAATCTTCACAAGTGGCAGCATCAATCCCACAAGTGCGCCTCCTCTGTGACAAGTCCAGCAAGTGCTATGACTCTAAAATTCAGTCCGCAATCTTTAAGAAACGATCCTCTATCCGGCTTCATAAATCTAAGATAAGTACTCACTGATTTTTCGCATAAGGGTTGCAAGAGTCAGCTGTCACTTGATTACGTAATGGGGGTGATGGTGAACCGTCCCCACACGGTTGTTCGTCGCCAGTGTAACAAAGAAGTAAACTAACCACAGGTAAGTGAAGAGTCTTCTTTATTCGTTCCTTTCACCATCACAGGTTCCAGTCAGCTGGAGTCAGCTGTGGAACGATCATCTCAATACAGAAAGGCATACACAAGGGGGAGGGATACACATTATAACATATGCCATCCCGTCAGAAACTCTCCAACTACAACAACCATTTGCAATACAATAGGTCTCGCATTTGTAAAGTTTGAGCTATTGGTGTTATAAACAAAACTTTTTTATTTATGTTGTTTTTTTTGCAGTGCTTTGTTTTTTTTAAAATAAAGAATCATCATTTGTTCTTTTTACTTGTGTTGCCCTAAGTGGGAAGGGTATGCCCAGATGTGGGTCGCTTGCTCGCTGTGGCACTGGATTCAAGTTTGCTTAGCTGATGAGGGTGAAACCCCGAAACTGGTTCCCGGATGCTTTTTTTCCGGTCCAGGGAGGACCTCGCTGTTCGGGCTGGACTGGTCCCATGAGGAGCAGGGTCAAGACTGATTTGCCTATGGTTGGGTCCAAACTGGGGTGACAAAGTGAGCAAAAGAACAATAAATTAAGCCCAGATCTGTTCCAGGGGTCAAATGGCTGAAAGGTTTCAGCGCTCTGTCCATCTTGTTTTGTTTACTATGTTCGCCCTAAGTTGCCAAGGGTATGCCCAGATGTGGGTCGCTTCATCAGTCTTGAACTTTGTAGAACTGGCACCATTGGCGTGGGTTTCCCCTGCATTTCTGCCTTTGCCTCCCATGTTTTGGCAGCGTGCTGGACGTCTTTTGCTGGTCAAGATGCTTTGGGCACATTGCCACTGTTGTTCAGTGCCAAAGTGTAAGTGCTCCCTTTGTAAATTGTTGTATGGATGGGTATATTTTGTATATGATTGGAATATTTGATTTACTAGTCAGTCCCTAGTACAGTGCACGGTGTGTGCCCAGGGCCTGTAAATCAAATGCTTCTAGTGGGCTGCAGCACTGATTGTGCCACCCACATAAGCAGCCTGTAAATGTAACTCAGGTCTGCCATTACAGAGCCTGAGTGCAGTCTGGTACTGCCATGTCGACATGGCAAGTGCACCCACTTGCCAGGCCCTAACCTTCCCTTTTCTTACAAGTTAGTCACCCTTAAGGTAGGCCCAAGGTACCTCAGTGGGAAGGGTGCAATGTATATGAAAGGTAGGACATGCCCTGATGTGTGTGCCATGTCCTGGTAGTGAATTACTGCCAATTTCATTTTTCACTGTTGCAAGGCTACCTGTTCCCATAGGATAGAATGGTGAGTTTCTTATAATATCTTATAAGCATAACTACCCCAGGGAGGTAAATACAGTTTAGTATGCCTGAACTCAGATTATTGAAATGCATCTTTTAGTGAGGGTGATTTTTACATTCTGTGTTTGAACATACCACTTGTAGAAAGTAGATATTTTCTTGCTTAGCCATCCAGTGTGCGTCTGCCAGGATGTTCATGGACTGTCTGGCTTTAGTGTGACAAGGGCTGGGGAGGTACAGTGGATCCAGAGAGTCTGGATGAGTCAGGGCTGGACTGAATAGACCTGTCCTGCATTTAGAGTAGGGGGGAGGAGATTTCCTTTCACGTAAATGGGTCAGGTCTGCCTTCCACAATGCTGTCTCCACCTCCTGCCAGGAAGCTTCACCAATGAGGACAGAACTGGTTCTGGTTGGGCACAGACACACTCTGCCTTCATAGAACAAAGAGATGGACTGTTTAAAAAGAGGAGGCCAGACTTTTAGATCACTTCTGGGAAATCAAGAGGAACCTTTGCCAAGTAGAAGAGCTGGAGAAACTGAGGAGTACTGCTCCTGTGCTGTTTGCTGTCTGGGGTTGGCCTGAAGTGGCTACTTTCTGCCAAGGAAAGGGAAAAGGACTTTGCTGTTTGCTGTGTCCCTTGCAGGAGGTAGATCTCCAAGGGCTTGAAGAAGAGCTTGACTCGTGTTCTGAAGTCTCAGGGACACAAAGACTTCACCACCAGCTCCCCTAACCTTCCTTGCTGGGAGTTCTGTCCTGCTAAGTGGTGCCTGCTGTCTGTTTTGGACCCCTGGAGGCTGTTTGCTGCTGGGAGCTGGTAAAGTAACACAGCTGTGAGAAGTGTGATGCATCCGCACCCGTTTCCGATGCATCGCCGAAGAAACCGTCGCAACACCTGCCCGCGGGTCGAGAAATCGCCACACATCGCATCGAGTGCACAGAGTCCGAGATCACCATACAGATTCCGACACAAGGTCTGCTGTGCGGTTGCAAGAATCCACGCATCGTTCCGGATTGTCGCATCGAAGCACTAAGTCTGTTGTATCGTTGGCGGACCATTAGGAAACTGACACATCACCTCCTACACAGTAAGAAACCGATGCATCACCTCCTCTTCGATAAGGAACGACACGTCACCTCCCCTGCGCAGCAGTAAGAAACCGACGCATCACCTACCCCGAGCAAGGAACCGACGCATCACCTTCCCTTTTTGTTTGCGTGCGTGACATATCCAAGGTACTTTGTATGAAAAGTGTTGCATCTGCAATTTGCTTTGAACTGAACTATTTCTACCATTTGAAAGTCATATTTTTTTATTAAAGTATTGTGGATTTTTGTTGTTTGGTTTAGATAAAGATTACTTATTTTTCTAAACTGGTGTGGTATCCATTTGTAGTGTTTTCACTGTATTACTATATGTGTTCACAAATGCTTCACACACTGCCTCTGAGATAAGCTGGTCTGCTCGTGCCAAGCTACTGGGGGGGGGGGGTTATTTTAGATGTGTATCCCCCTTACCCTGACTAGGAAGAAGGGTTCCTATTTGGACAAAGGTACCCACCTTTGCCAGCCACAGACCCCCATTTCTAACAACTTGCTCCTCAGCGGAACACTCCAGCCAGAACTGCCAAGCCAGGTCCTCCCTGAACCTAAAACAAGCATCCTGGAACCAGTTTCGGGTTATCACCCCTCATCTGCCAGGGGAGTTTGAATCCAGTAACACAGTGAGCCTGGGACCCACGTCTGGCCATACTTGGTACACTTAACGCGGGAAAGCAAAAGACACACAAATGATGGACGGAATGCGGAACAAATCAAACATTCATCCCTAGTCAAGAGATCTGGGTTAAATCCATTGTTCTTGTGCTCACTATGCCACCCCAGTTTAGACCCAGCCATGTGCAAATCAGTCTTGACACTGCTCCTCATGGGAACGGTACAGCCAGAACTGCCAAGTCAGGACCTCCCTGGACCAGAAATAAGCCTCCTGGGACCGGTATCGGGGTATCACCCTTCATCAGCCAGGCTAGCTTAAATCGAGTGGCACAGTGGGCCCGGGACCCAAGTCTGGGCATACCAATTTAGGTGTAAACACCATTTACACCAGATTTGACATTTGCCATGTTAGTCAGAAAGTTCATGTCAATCTCCATACTTAGGGCTTCAGTTTACAACACTGCTTTTACTCACAGTAAGTGTCAGACTAAACTTATCATAGCTGCCTTACTGTGGTAACCCAGTATTGCCATGTTTTATAGTCCATGCTAACTTTAACTGGAAGTGTGCATCTCCGAGCCCAGGCATGAAGTACTCTTAGCACCCAAGGCAAGGATTTCAAAATGTTGCCCGTTCAGTAGAAACGGTGCTATTGACTGACACTTTTCTGAAGGTCACTCACTCTCATGAGCTTGTTCCTACACCTGCCTGTATAATAGTGAAAATTCCTAGGCCAGTGGCAGATTATAAAACGTCTGCATTAAGGTATAAATGGGTCTCTCACTCTTTCATTGCCTCCACTGAAACTGCTTGAGCATCCCCTTGCTCCATTACTAAGAGATTCGGATTTTTGAATAAATTATTTTTAATCTCTCAACCTCTTCAACATGCTGACAGTGGGTTAGTTTAACATGTACTTGGTTGAGGGGCTCTTTGTTCATTGTTTGGCAGTCCAGATACCAAGGTGCTGATAAGATGTCTCCTCTCTGATGAACTGTGGTTTATTGGGCATCTTCTCTCAGGCTTTAGTCGAATAATTTACGTTATTCATTTTTTCCACTTAAATGGTTACCTGCATCACTAGTCTAATGGTAGTTGAAATGTCACCTGCTATGTATTCTTTTTTTTCGAAATCAATAACACATTTAATCAAGTTCAACCATGGGCAAAACATTTTTCACGCCTTCTGGAACAAATGTACATTGGCAAACTAGATGCTTCTGTCAGGTAGAAATTGGAAGCATATCGGAGGCTGCCCTGGCGGCCTGAACATCCTAGGTTACTTCCTTCTGAAGGTGCTACCCAGTGATTTAAGAGGGCTACTCTCATACTTGTTTGGAAGAAAGCTGCATCTTGGCCTATAGACCCATTCCTAAATCAAAGCCACATATAGGATCAAGATAAGTTTATTCTTACCTTGGGACTATTTGAGATCTTGATCATTTAGAAGATGTTAACCTAACACGGTCCTATTGGCTTGTGCTTCTGAAGGGATTACACTCAGACAGACCTTGTCCCTTTCTCCCTGCGGGTGTAGGGGAGTGGGTTATACCTAGGTAGGGATCCATTCAAAAGAGATTAACTTAATATTGGGCTTCCAAGTGTCTAATTTCTGAAGGGGTTAACGTAGCATTGACCCCTTGCTCTGTTCCATCTGAAGGAATTTTCAGGCCTGAACATAATGTTGCGTCTCTTCCAAAGTGGTTGCTTCTGTCTCACATCCCTTTTAAGTGGATTACCTGGAAGTCTGTCATTACTTTTGTCCCTTGTAATGTAAGACCTTCCCTAGCATAGACATCCTGTTTAATATTCTGCTCTACGCTGATCTCCTACCATGGACACTCCCATGAGCTTGATAATTTGCGATGGAGGTACTCTGCATTGACTGTCTTGAGCTGCTCTGAAAGGGGACCTGCTAGGGGCCTCTCCGGAGTGGGTTAACCTGGCCACTGGCATAGTGTGGGAGGGCAGAGGGGCGGTTTCCCAGGGCGCACAATTGTTAGGGAAATTCTTAGGGGTACAAAATTTAAAAAGGAAAGTGGAAGGATATTTGCCTGCCCCAGGAACAGGCAACCCACGCTAGGCTTCTGAACCAGACGTCATCTTTCGCCTCAGTAACTTTTAAACATTTAACATTTTAAACATTCATGGACCTTGTTCCGTATGGTATGTGAAGAAGGAGGCTAGACTGGACATCTCATCTTTGGCCCTTCTCCAGTGTGTCACACTGCTAATAAACTTTGTGCCTTGGTCACTTCAGGAGGAGGCTCTCCATGCTCCACTCCTTGGTCAAACTAAATCGTTACTTATCCTGACAGGAACCTACCACATTAAAACCTTCTGTAGATCACGTTTGCATGAACACCTCTCTTGGCTGCATTGCAAGGGATTTTACAGGTACGAATGTCTTATTTGCCCTTTTCTGTACTGATTTAGCCCAGATCAGCCCCCTGGTCCTGGACACATCTCCTGTTATTTACACCAGAAGCACAAGACTGCTCCTATTCTCACTAAGGAACCTGTGGGTGAGTGGCATGTTTGCATTTGGCATTGAAAATAATATGCATTCAAGCTGGCATCTCTGTTGTTTTGTAGCATTTCACTGCAGACGTGGCCTTGGCCACTGAAAGCAAAGAAGAGCTGCTGATTCTTTATTTACCGTTGGAACAAACGCGCCATGGTACCACTGCAAGAAAAGAGTGAAGTACAAGTTACTTACCTTCGGTAACAATGTATCTGGTAGAGACGATTCTAACCGTAGATTACTTAACGTAGAATTATCCCCATGCTTGAGACAGGATCCGGAAAATTTTCTTTGCCACAGCATCTCTGTGCGCCGGGGACGGTACCACGTGACTCCGCCCCGTCGTCGTCCGCGGGCGTGACGTCAGCGAGGTCACATAAGTCCCACCCCAGCGCGCTGACGTCAGTTTTCTTCGGAGAACTTTTCTGCGCCACAACACGGAGCCATAAAAACAAAACTGTTGAGAGTATGGGAACAGTGTGCGAAAAAGTAGTGAAAAATAGAAAAGGGAAACAAAAGGAGAGTAACAGCACCATTTGGAAAAATGCTAGGCACTAAGGTACTGAAAGCCATAGCAAGGAAAGAGCAGAGCACCGCTTTGAGGAGCAACCTTGCAAGCTAAGGTGACATCCTTCCTGGAGGCAGGAAAAACATGTGAGGAACATCCTAGCAGACGAAGAGAGTCTGCAATCACAATCCACAACAGTGAAGGGCAACAAGTCCGGAACAGATGAGTAACGGCAAATTACCCCAAGAAAAAAACATCAAGGAAGGCCATATCCCCTGGGAGGAGCTAAAGGCTGAGGTATATCCAAAAGACTGCAACGCAGAGGAGTCATAACCCCAAGCAAGTAAAAGGGAGGCCCCCACACCGGAAGAACCAGGGTGTAGGGATGCAGAAGTACACATGAACCAACCAACCCTGTACTAGCAAGGAAGGGTTGGAACAATCAAACAGAACGAAGCATCCCGTCAGGGAGGAAGTGAAGAGGACACTCGCAGGAGACAAGCCACCTGGAAGGGGGCAAGTGAAGAAAACCAAGCTGAAAGTCCTCACAGAACAGGGAGGAAGGGCGGATCGTGATGGAATCTGCGTCTAGAATCGTCTCTACCAGATGATCATTGCCAAAGGTAAGTAACTTGTACATCTGATAGAGACTACTAGCCGCAGATTGCTTAACGTAGAATAGATACCCTAGCCATATCCAGAGGGGAGGAGGGCCTGTGGGAGAACCTCCCAAGTTAGGAAGAAACACAGGGCCCCTGCAGCGGATGTGTCATGGGGACAAGAAGGGCGGCCCAGACCCATCCTAGCAGAAGTAAACAAGGACGAGGGGAGGCCAGGACACCCCCAGTCCATCCAAGGTACCAGGAACCTCCACCAGAAAGGCCAGCAGGGACAGACAACGGCAGAGGAGTACCGAGGAATAAAGAGTTGCCCCAAACTCTAATGAGAAGAGGTAGAAATGGGGCACTGCCCTCCACAGGAGAACACCCAAGTGAAGGGGACAGCTGAACCGGCCCTAACCTTGAGTCAGCGGGCAAGGCAGGAACGGTTCCACAGTCAAGAAAGGCAGGCGAGAGAAGACAGTCGTACAAGGCTCCAGCGGAACAAAAGGCAAGGGCACACGCCAAGGTCCCTGACTGTGGACCAAGAGTAGGCGTGCACAGCCGGCAGCCAGCAGGTACCATGAAGCCGAGCACTCAAACCAAGTTGAGCGCAAGACGAAGGCAAAGGTCAGGGAAATCCAGAGCAACTCCTATAGAGAGGCCGTTCCACACAAAACCGACCACGAAAAGAAGCGGAACCAGCCAGAAGAGAGGAGGAGAATTACGCAGGACAGACAAGGCCGTCCACAACACACGAAAAAAGGGAATCCAATCCCTCCTGGAACACCAGAAAGAGGACCATGCCGAAACGCCGGACAAAAAAGTGCGGAACACCACAGCACAACGCCGCAGGCGGCATGCCAAAGCCGCCCCAGCGATGTAGCGGATACTGAAAAGGACAGAACCTGGAGCAGCGCAAGCTTCGTCCAGACAAGAGCAAAGAAACCGCACCAGTGGTAAACAGTAATCCCAGGAAAGGCGAGGAACCCGCAAGGGGAGTCTACACACCCCCAGCGGAGGACAGAGCTATACAATAGCTACAAGTACCCCATGTAGGGTAAGACGTCCCAAAGAAAACATGGGAACCACTCTTAGGGAAAAAATCCCGCAGCAGAGAAGAACATAAGGACCTGTGGCTAGAACCACAGACGGCTTACCAAACAGCCAAAAATATACAATTGCCAAAAGGGCTGAACCAACAGCCAACGGGAGAGAGGGCCAACCTAGGGACCCCCGAAGGCACAGCAAACCACACAGAACATACAGGCGGGCCACTCAAAACACCAGACTCAAGAAAGAAGGTGGGATAACGCCTCCCACCAAGCCCCTGAGGATCAACAAGGGAAGCTTTTGGAGGGAAAGGAGGACGGAACCCCGTAAGGAGGCGCTGAATAGCGGAGTCCGCATGGGTGTTAAACAAAAGAACCCCATCAAAGGGCTGGTCAACCAGATGCTCCCTAATATTCAAGAAAAACACCATCCAGTAACCAAGCATGGCGACGGAGAGCCACAGAACTGGCAATAGCACTGCCGAGAGCATCAGCAACATTCAATGCACACGGAGAATTAACGCGGCCAACTCCCGACCATCCAACACATGGTGCCGTAGATCAGCACGGGCCTCGTCTTGGGAGACTTGAGACAGAAGGGACTCCACAGAATCCCACGGTAGCCCTGGCCAACACACAAAGTGTGTTGAGCGTTTGAAAAGCAGCACTGGAGGAAGCGAAGATGTTATGCCCCCATGAATCCAGCCACCGAGCCTCCCGTGACGGAGGAACCAACACCACAGGCAAGGACGGAAAAGCAGTCTTCAGAAGAGGGTCTTGAGCAGAAGGGTGGAAACAAAGGCAGACCGGGTCGTGCGGAGCAGGACGGTGTAGAAGTGACTGAGGCACCGGATCACCTGTGGCAGGATGCCCCAAACCCCCAGAAGAGAGTTGTGGAGCGAAGCTTCGAATGGAAGAAGCAGCTTCAGTCCACCAGAGCCCTGGTGGAGAACCTCCAACAGATGATCCGTAGGGAATGGGGTGACAAGGTCGCCCATTCGCAAAATGCAAGCAGCCGTGGAAATAGCCCGAAGAAAGGCAACACTGGCCTCCGTAGAGCGCGGGGGGGAGAAAGCATTTACTCCGTGGGCGTCAGCTGTAAACTAAGCCGTCCGTCCTCAGGTCCAGTAGGAGGGACAAATGACCAGCCCCTAAATAGTGGGGGATCCACGGATGAGTGGGGGAGCTGAGGGGTCCCCGGAAAAGCCAGTGGAGCAACCAACCTCGAGCTGTGGAAGAGAGGGTCTGAGGGCTGAAGCCGCGGGGACGGCGAGGAGCCCTCCCTAGAAGGCGCGAGTGAAAAAGCAACAACGCGGCGGCCCGTCTCCAGAGAAGAAGAGACCAGGAGCTGACAAACCTCCGGGGGGGAAGGGCTTGAGACGGGCTCGTGAAAGCACCCCAATCCCCAGCCTCCACCCGCGACACTGCCTGGGCCGGGGAGAAAAGCCGTCGGTGCCGAAAAGGCGCCAGCTCGGCCCCTGGCGAGGGAGCCGCCTACACAGAGGACCAATGGGGACTCAGGGATGAGCCCTGAGTCCCGGCGATCTCCCGCAACGCCACAGGGAGCCCTGTAGGGATTTGCAGCGAGGCAGGGACGCCGTGGGTCGAAGAGGGGAGCTCCGCAGGACCGCGCCCCGACGACGTCACCCTCCCACAACCTGAAGCCGAACCCCGCCGGGGACGAAGCCGCCGGCGACTCAGCAGAAAGCCCTACGCGAGACAAGGGATCCGCAGACGTATCAGGAGGAGGAACCACAGAAGCCTGCAGAGCCGCAGTGTAGGCTTTCATTTGGGCCCTGGGTAGGGTGGGGACAGGCGAGGGCGCACATCCCGAGGGGAACCCGCACCCTCCGCCTAACGAGGACAAGGCCTCGGAGACAAGCTGCAGGACCTACCATCTGGCGAGCGACGCCCTTGGGGCCATGGCGCAGGGCAATGCCGCAGTCAGAATAGGCGGTTCCTGGCTTCCGAGGTAAGGGACGGACGCTGCGACGACACCGACCTGGACAAGTGGCCAACAGCAATTTCATCTTGCGCTCCTGCCGGGACTTCGGTATGAGGTGCTGACAAGCTTCGCAGTCCGTATAGTCATGGTGCTCGCCCATACAACACAAACAGATAGGGTGAGGGTCCATCGCCGACATCTGACGTGCGCCATCAGTACACGTATTAAATCCTGAAGGCTTTCGCACATTGTTCCTCAACTCTAAGCATGAAAAGAAGGCCTGAAAACAGGCTTGGACACACAATCCGGATTCACGTTGCACGCGGAAAAAAAAAAAAACACCGGGGTGGGACTTATGTGACCTTGCTGACGTCACGCCCGCGGACGTCAGGGCGGAGTCACGTGGTACCGCCCCGGCATGCAGAGATGTTGTGGCAAGGAACATTTTCCGGATCCAGTCTCACGCCTAGGGATAATTCTACGTTAAGGAATCTGCGGCTAGAAGTCTCTATCAGATAAAAAGAACAGTTTTGTGCTTCTGCAAATTGCAGTTTCAAAAAGAGACAAGTCGAGACAAGTAAGAAGCTAGGAGCCAATGCATCCAACCCCTCCAAAGGATCAAACTGTACCTTTTTCTAAACCACTTCTTAACTCGCCCCTTTCTCCGCAACAATTAAGGTGTGATTTAACACTTGCAAAACAAATTCTGAATTGCCTAAACACTTGGCCTATTTTGGGACTCTCTCTTCAATTGTTGTCCTCATTTTGTTTGAAATTAAGTAATGTTTCTATTTTTTTCCAGTAAAACGATGCTGGTACCTTGATGTTGCCTTCAAATCTCATTGGTTGCAATTTTCACATTTTGGGATTTGTTCTAAGTTGCCAGTTAGAGAATACGAATCTTATGCAATGGACTGATCTCTTGGGTATTCAAGGAAAACCTCACGGATGAGAAACACCATGATTCTATCCCAATCGGCATCTGCATTTCAGACTACCGAATAAACGACGGATGTACCCGCCTGTTGTTTTACTTTCCTGTGAACTTTCAACGACAATCCATGGTTATTTAACCCGTTAATGCCGGGTTGGAATCATCACCGGCTACCCAAACTCGTTACACTTCCACCGCCCACAGCCCTGAAGAGTCACAAGCTAACGGCTCGCTTGACGAAACACGTGTCGGCTGGTTGTTTTTTGTCTTGAAGTCACCCTTCCAGAACAGAACGGCCTAATACATCTAAAAGAAACTATCCACATGTGTCTACCTTGTCTCATTACTTATGATTTACGCTCCCTATTCTTCGTCGAAAAAAACCTGCAGGATTAACTCATTATAACGTGTGCACAGGACTTGTGTTGTATCTAATTTGTTGGGCCCTCGCCAACACATACAGAGGTTTTTTGGGTCTCCTCTGACCATGTCGTTGTCTTTACCCATACTCACCGCTACCAGCATAGGCGCCACTTTTTCTTGTACACTCCAAAATCCTACACGGAATCCTCAATTCAAGGAAAACCTATTGGAGGGTCTTTCCTGGAGATCCAGACCATCCCTTTGGATATACTTTCATACGAAATGGGAGGGTTGCAGTGGATTCTATTCAAAACAAGAACCAAGTATAATGCCTTTCAACTCTAACTGCAGGTTATTGAGCATACTGTGGTTATTGAGGAGGGTGGTGTAAGTAAAGAGTTGGGTCGTACATCTCGCTCTGCAGGATGCAGTGCCAGGATATAGATATTGTGCGTGAGACAGATAGTGGCTAAAGCTATTTCTTCTCCTAAGAGAGGAGGACCATGTGGTGTGAAGAATACATGTCTCTCTCTCTCACTCACTCACTCACTGTAAACAAGGTCCACTGGAATTATGAGATTTTGCGGTGGCGGTGTTTACTGCATTATTATGCATTTAGCACATAATCCATCATATGCTACTTCTGAAGATTTCTCCACAAAAATGTTTCAAACTCAAATGGATCAAAAGTTACAACAAAATTGGTGAAACCTGATACTGTGATTAGGAATACCCTTTGGAAAGGTTGACTAGTCCCTGCTGTATTTGGGTGTTAACCTGGCACTAATGAGGTGAAACCTTTACCCACACTCTGTTAACCAGTGTAAAAATGTCAATAAGGAAGTAATCCAATCATAAAATGACCCAATTTAATTGTTTTGTCTTTTCTATCCGCTTACTTCAGTGAAGCCTGCTGCATAAATGTGATCCTCCACAACTGCATAATTCCAGTGGCCCTGTCGTAAAAATGATTTTGTCGCACTAAGTGGGAAGGGTATTCCCAGACATGGGTGCTGTGCTCACTGTGCCATTGGATTCAAGAGAGCCTGGTTGGTGAGGGGGTGATGCTCCAAAACCGGCCTCAGGATGGTTGTTTCCGGTTCTGTGGTTGACCTGGCTTGGCGGTTCGGGCTGGACTGCTCCCATGAGGAATAGGGTCAAGACCAATATGCATATGGCTAGGTCCAAACTGGGGTGGCGCGGCGAGCAAAAGAACCATGGATTAAACCCAGATCTTTGTGTCTGGGGGTGAATGCTTGCCTTGTTCAGCATTCCGTAAATCATGTATTCCTTTTGCTTGTAAATAAAGCAACAACAACACTTTAAGTGTGTGAAACTTGGAGGAACTTTAAGTTTAAACTGCAGTAGGTGTGTGGGTTTGTTTGTAGAAAAGTGAACACCATGCGTGTGATGGAGAAGAAAAATGCAGTTTACGAACAGAAAAAGGACTCCATGGCCAGAAAAGGCAGTGTCAAATCACAAGGAGGTTATTGACCCCATAAAACGGAGGTTCACAGCCACTCTAGAATTCGAATCAAATATCTCTTAAGAATGGTATGCACAAGCACATGAACAACTATCTCTCCCTCTCCTCAGCTCCATTCCAAGGTGTACCTTCCCAGCAATACAGTGTGAGCATCTAAGCCCATCATGTAAAACACCACCCCCATGTAGGCTTTCTCCGCTGGGACCTACTATCATCCTGCCTTGGTTCTGTTATCCAGATATGCACTTTATGTAACCCTCAGTATGAGCATCCAGGCATGAGCATCTTTTTAGCCTAGCATGGTACTCCTGTTACCCAGAAATGAACCTTCTGCTAACCAGACTTGCTCTTACTGTTACCCAGGCATGAACATCATGTTACCCTGTGAACCAGGCATGGCCCTGTTACCAATGGATACCCCTTCACCAACCCACTGCAATGAGCACAGACAGCCGCATAAACAACAAATTATATTAGTTATTATACGTTAGATAAAAAGGAAGATTACGGCTTGTTAGTAGCTTGCATGGGTATCCTGTCTCTAAAGCGTGGTACTATTATCCAGGCATTGGCACCGTTCATGGTTGATAAACTATCTGTAACCTTGGCATGGGCTTCTCATACCACCCATAAATGTACTCGCTGTTACCTTGGCATGGACTTCCATCTACCCTTTCATAGCCCTGCTCTTATTTAGAGAAGCATGCACAGCATGTTCTGTAAGGCAGGCATGCACATCAACCCCCACGCACACACCCAGCCATGGGCATTCTTTCACACACTTATGACACTATTATCCAGCCCAATGTTGCACTGGGTACCTTGGCACGGGCTTCTAGTAAAGCAAGCGTGCACCTAGCGTTAAGTTGGCACGGACCTCCGTATGCCCTTCCATGATCCTGCTTTTATACTGGCAAGATTGTTCCATCATAAATAAACGCCAGCCCCATTTGGTTGGCGCGAGGCTACGTTTCTTCACTGTGAATTTCCAGATTGGCTCCATGGGACTATTCCGGCCTCAGCTCATGGTTTGCTACAAGGCGCAGAGCGCTGCAGGGGTCCAGTGGCCCTGTACCCTCCAGTCCGTGCTTAAAGATGGGGGAGAGGGAGGAGGTCGTTTTTTTCTCTTGGGTGGTCCCTGTTCCTGCTCAGTCGTGCCTGAAGCGCCACATTAAACGTCATGAAGTGCTGCTGAGAAGTGACAGTGTTCTTTCAAAGCAAAATGTTGCCACTGAGTGTCTAGCAGCGCCTGTCTATTGAAAGAACCGGTTTGCGCATGAGGAAGAGCTCGGTGCACACCCACAAATCTCAAAGCTGGAGGGACGCTCGCTGCCACAGGCATGAGCTGAACCAGCTGGGCCTAGAACCAGCTGAAGCAGCGCACATCGTGCCTGCATGAAGAGAAACCCATTAAAGAAAAGAATGCTCACATACTTAAGAACACGTAACAACCGAAGTAAAGGGGGCAGTCGCCATGGGAGGTTACAACTGAAGACAAGGCGGTACTAAGAAGGGACTAACAAGCCAATTACTGAATCAGTAGCCAGCATTTACGATGGACAATGACACAAGCAAAAGACAAACATGGGCAGAGAGTGGGTGGATCTGCTCTTCGATACTCCACTAAAACAAGTCTCGCAGAGCAGCACAGGTGCGCTGACTCAGGCTCGACCTGCTCGCCAGAACATCATCACAGATTCAGGGAGTAAGGTTGAAAGGTCTCAACAGTGGCCACTCAATCTCTAGCGGAGAGAATGCAGATTCTAGTGCAAGACCCTGCCCTGTTGCTGCAACAGAGGTAGGGGGAATAGCAACCACAAACTACTGATATCTGCACCCTCTCGATATTCTCTTTGGTCAAAAGTGCCTATACTTCCAGACAGAGCAAAGTGAGATGGTCCTCCATCAGCTGCTCTTAAGTGGGTAACATGGTGGTGGGGGAGTGGGGGTTTCAGAAAGGGAATGGGGAATGGGGCACCCCTCCCGCCCCCTCTGGACGATTTGTAAAATTCACTTGTCTGATGTTATGGACTGCCAGTGGGGCAGGTGATGGCAGATCCTGTCCCCTACTAGGTGCCCATGCAGGTATAAGAGCTAACTAAAGGGGTTGAGGCTGTGGCTGCCAGGTTGGAGGGGGGCGGGGGAGGTGAGGACATGTAGCACTACCTGCTCTAGAAAAATAAAGCTTCAAAGTTTCATTTTTAAATGACACTGCAATCTAAAAAAGACAAATAAAGTTGGGGTGTCTTGTGCTTGGTGCCATGCATCTTTCCTACTTCCCTGCCTTGCTGCTCAGCTAGAGTGTATGTGTTGTGGAATGCTGGTGCATGCGATGTAATGGAATGTTTGGGAATGCCTGGTGGATGAGTGTGAGTTGGGAGTATGGGCTGAGCAGCAAGGGAGCTGCTCCTGGAGGGGCTCGCACTATTATCTTTAGGACTCGTCAATACTTGATTATTTCAATCTTCAATAAATACAATCTTCATCTACACCTCGGCTTCAATGGACTTATTTGACATCATTACATTTGGCGACGTTTTAAAGAACCTACATGTGTATTCTGAAGGACTCCTGAAATTTTAAACCTGAAGTAACTCTAAGGTAATGAACTATTTAATTTACAACCACTTCGACGCTCCTAAAAGCATACTGGCACCCCTGAGAGACCACTTCACCGGTCGCCCACTTCCCAAACGTGCCAGTACCTGCTGTATTTCATTTCACTGCCTGCTGTTCTGCTGCTGCCTTCCTTTTTCTGCTACCTGCCTGCCTTTAAACTCTGAATGGATGTCAATAAAGTTTACTTCATTAAAAAGCAAATCACAGACATGTTGGGCTGCAGCCCCCAGCAGGCCACCAATTAGGTGATGGCTATCATTTCTCGTTGATATTTATGAGGAATGTCAATTTGCGACTCAAAGAACTGCTACTGAAAACGTTAACGTTTTCTTACATTACAAATTGCCATTCTTAAATGTTGTACATGTGGCCCCAAGACCCTACATCACAGCTCTGGAGCCAGGAATGTTTTGGCAGTGCATAAGTTCACCTGAGCAAAACAAAAAAAAATGTTTATAAGAGAAAGAAGGGCACAAATGTCCAGTTTTACAAATGGAATGTTTGTGGATGGATGGATGGATGGATTGAGGGAGGGAGGGATGGAGAGAGATGGATGTATGGATGGAGGGATGGGGCTTGATATAGTGCCCGGCACTGTATTGACTGCAGAGAAATTGTCACATGACAGAGGCAGCAAGACGTCCGGTTTTAATGGCTTTTTTAAAAGTAGAAAATGTCTCAATCTTCCCGTTTCTAAGGAATTCCAGCACCTTGGTGCACGGAAGCTGAAGGAGTGGCCCTCACAGCCAGATCGTTTGATATGAGAATCTTATTGGAGTTCGAGAAAACATTATTGCATGTTGGTTTGTATTTGACCAGGCGTTTCTGAATTAATCGAAGGAATACATGGCGATAGCATTTATGGCAAATGCATAGTGTTTTAAAAAGAATGCGTTTGCGAAAAAGGCGTCAGTGTAGGTGTAGACTAGTTAGATTCTTGGTTTGTCAAGTGATGAAGAAGCATAGATCGGCAGCACTGCAGGAGCCCACAATGAATGCAACAAGAGTTAGGGCAGTAGGCTTTCGGCAGGACAGAAAAAAACAGGGAAGTATTCTCCTTAGAACCCGTAGACGAAAGAGACCGACAGTTTGTCAGTTGAGAGACAAGTGGTTGCCAAACAGAATGCCTATGTTACGTTCCTGAATAGGGTGACCAGATTCTCAAAACAAAAAGCGGGGACAGGTCATAGACATAGAAGTAGGACTATGATTAGCAGTAATCATCGACATAAAAGTAGGACTATTTGACAGCTGTCATAGACATAGAAAAAGGACTACAATGACAGCTCCCTCCACAGACCGAGATGAAGCATTACAGACAACAAATCTGAGGTCTTTTATTGACACCCCTCTCCTTTACGCAGCAGCATTAGTACTTTTTATTACATTTACACTTTTAAGGACTATAGCATATATTTGCCAAAAATCAATAAAACATCACAGGCTAGCAAACGCCAGATTTAGTAACTTTATCAATGCTCGTTTCTATAGCTGTGGTTCAGCACCACGTAAAGTACAACTCACTAATGTTGCTCATGACAGAAAAGCATAGGAGGTAAACTGTGGAATGCTAAATTGCCAAAGGGCAGCCATAGACCAATGTAAGAAAAACACTCTCCAGGTATTACTGCCTTAGGGTCTTAAGGGTCGCAAAGACTGGCCGACCACACAGTCCTCCCACATTTCCATGGTCACTGCTGGGATGCCATTTACCTTACTGGGGTATGCATAGTGCACTCCAGCCATTGGTATCATCTCATAGCGCAATTGTGTGAAGACCTGAGCAAAAAGCTCGAGCAGCGCTGCTCGCCTCTTCCACAGGCGTTAATACTGCTCCTTTAAGTCCGTTCCAGCTAAACAGTTTGCCGTGATCTAAAAGGTCAGTCAAAAGGTCAAGTCATAGCTTTGATATGGAGAACACAGGATTTCTGTTCTGGTCTTGGAACTGGTAGAAATGAATGGTTGGAGCTTGAGAAGGACGTTGGGGACGTCATCACCACATGTGTTATTGGACACTCATCCTAACATTCAGAAATACTTTAAAGTTTCGGTTTCGTGTACTTCTAGGTGAGACATCTGGCGGAGCAGCAAACACACAGCCTCAACAGATCACAGAAGTTCCGAAAGTTCATAAACTGGGGTTGCACCTTAATATCACTATTTCCACCTCTAGCGAAGATTCAGTTTTGATGATATGCAATTGTTCAAATATGGCTGGCACGATGAAGTAGGTGGCGCTGCGTTTAAAAAGTGAAGGGAAATCCTGAGAGAAAATGTCTCTCTTCAAAGGATTTCCCTTCCTGCTACAGCGCTCACCTCAGTGACGAAACCAGCTGTAAACAGTGCAAAGAGAGCATGCGTGCGCATGCTCAACCGGAACAATGAAAAACAGGGACATTTCTGTGTTTAACCCGGACACTGTTTGAAAACAAGGACATTTGAGTCACTTGGAGAAAAGTGTCCAGACACGGGGATACTTCTCCAAAAACGGGGACCGTACTGGGAAAACGGGGACATCTGGTCACCCTCTTCCTGAAGGACTGGTGTGAGACATCATTCATGCCACAGGGTCACCAGGTGTCAGTGTGGGGAGGCGAGCTGCCTAGATGAACTACTTCTTTTCTATTAGCATATAAATTACGTTGGGTTATTCCAATCCAACAATTGTCATACATGCAGCATTTACAACGGTCGCAAAGAGTAGTAGTATTAGCCTAAGTTCCAAAAGAAAAGATTGGCCGGGGATCAGCGGTAAAACAGTAAAATCCTGCTTTATGGCTCTTGATTAACTGAGCTTGAGGTGCTTGAATAAGGTTGAAAAGAGTAACCTTTAACTCAAAGCCCTGCGGGACAAAATACAAAAAAGAGGGAGAATTGGTGAGCTGGAATGGATGTGCATTCATGCAAGAAAGAACGAAATCATTCTAACACAACCTCTCACACATGCCCTTCGGAGACTCAGAAGAATGAGAGGGTGAGAGATGGTTTTGAATGCAATGACTTGCCTCTCTCCATGAACGTCCCAAGGTCGTCAAGTGCTGTGTGTACTGCAAACTCAGTCCCATAATTGGATCTGAATCCAGTTCCAAAGTCAACTAGGGACCCATGAGATTCAATTTAAGAAGAGTCGATCATTAATCCGTTCATTCCGTAATTTTGGGCAAGAAAAGAAGCAGTAAATTTTGGCTTAAGTTTGATTCGTGTATTACACTGTAAACTAAGTAACCAGATTATTTCCTTAGCGTAGAGTTGACAGATTTCATAATAACTTGATAGTTTTCACTGAGGATCAAAGTGAGCTTGTTCAATAGGCCAGAATTGAGAGGAAGACACCATGTGAAATGTTAGTGTCACTGTACAGTATTGAACTAATTTAGTTATTCATTGACGTGAGTTCATGTTGGTGTCTGTGTCAGGTACCTACACAATCTCCTTTCAACACTTATGACATCCCCCATGAAATTAAACTGAACTGAAAAATAATTAAAGTGTACTTCATGTCTTTATACCCAAATAATATATTTTAAGGTGATTTTATTGCTCAATAAAATAGCCTCGCTGGTTCGAGAATGCATTATAATAACGTTTAGGGCCTTCTGTTCCAGAAGCAATTTTAAAGACCCTGAATTTAGGGGTCTGACAAAATGCATCGTTCTTTCCCTTCAACTCGAAGACTCTTTTTAAAGTGAGCGGTGTCACTATCTTACAAGTTTGTTTAAATTGTTTTAAACGCAAGGTTTCACCTTCAATAAATGGGGAAAAAACAAATACTTTAAAATGTAATTTCTGACCCACTCTCTCAATTCTTTAGCGGTCAACACATGAATATCTCCCCCAGACTTGATAGGAATAAGATAATAAACAATGTTTGTATAAAATATATCTTTATTGCAGAAGAAGCAAATAAACACATTATGACAAACAGCAACTTGCTGTACATTGACAACGCATAAGCATGTAGTGGTGAAACCCCATCTGACTCTAGATACCCCTCAAGTCCCACCCTCCCACACATTCGTTCACAAATTAGCAACAAAGTCCAGGTGACATTGGCCCCGAGCATAACTGTCTATACCAGTTATAGAAGTACATAGGTCTCCCCAATATGCGTTCCATTTCCCCCATATTTTAGTCTACTTGTCCGTACAACCTCTCTGCCTGCATGCACCAGTACATATATTTCTTCCGGTCGCTCAGGTGTGGTGGTAACTCAGCACCCCACAGTCATGCCACATTAAGTTGAACTACCATTCATTCCCAGTGTGAGCTAGAGGCAGTCAATGCAGGGGAGATATTTCTTCCCAGATGTTTAGGAGGCACCACTTTGCTGACGGCTCTAATAGACTCCCATATACATTATTGAGATAATCAACAACCGCCACCCAGTATCTTTAGAGTATTGGGCAATCCCACAACATGTGAAACAAGCATTTGCAATGCAATAGGTCTCGCATTAGGAACGTTTGAGCTATTGGTATTGTAAATGACACATTTTTTATTTATGTGTTGGTTTTGAAAATTGCGAAATTAATAGTTTTGTCATTTACAATGCCAATAGTTATAACTTTCGCAAATGTGACACCTACAGCATTTGTAATGCAATATGTGTTGTATTTACGTGACTTACAAGTATTGATATTACAAATAACAATTGCTCTTATTTCTTTTTAATAATTAATAGTTAAATAAAAGTTATTGTAATTTATAATGGCAATAGCTTAAACTTTTGTAAATACCTTTTGTGAAGATTATGTTCAGTCTATTTTATTGTGACGAAAATCCAAGAACAGAAGTGAAATATTAACCTCTTTTTGTGACATTTGTAATAAAGCTTGAAACATTGAGACAACATATTTGAACCAGTTGTTGTTGAATGTTTGCACAGATTGATGCTGTGGTGGCGCTGAGTGATGTTGTGGTTGCGACGAGTATTGCTGTGGCGTTTAGTGATGTTGTGGTGCCCCTGAGTGATGCTGTGGTGGTGCTGAGTGATGCTGTGGTGATGAGAAAGATAGAGTGTAATTATGTGGCGTGTAACTATGTGGCACTGAGTGGTATTTGGAGTGTATGTTTATTGAGTGCAGTGTAATTATGTGGTGTGTAATTATGTGGCACTGAGGGTATTGTTTGGAGTTTATGTTGCATTGTAATTATGTAGCATATAATTATGTGGCACTGAGTGTATTTGGAGTGTATGTTGCATTGAGTGCAGTGTAATTATGTGGCGGGTATCTATGTGGCACTGAGTGGTATTTGGAGTGTATGTTGCGTTGAGCACTGTGTAAATATGTAGCATATAATTATGTGGAACGGAGTGGTATTGTCTGGAGTGTATGTTGTATTCAGTAGAGTGTAATTATGTGGCGTGTAATTATGTGGCACTGAGTGGTATTGTTTGGAGTGTATGTTGCATTGTGTGCAGTGTAATTATGTGGCGTCTAACTATGTGGCGTCTAACTATGTGGCACTGTAGAGGAAGAGCAGCAGAGGGAGCTATTTTGAGGGCACTGGAGAGGAAGAGCAGCAGAGGGAGCTGTTTTGAGGGCACTGGAGAGGAAGAGCAGCAGAGGGAGCTGTTTTGGGGGCACTGGAGAGGAAGAGCAGCAGTAGAAGCTGTAGTGAGGGCCCTGGAGAGGAAGAGCAGCATTAGGAGCTGTAGTGAGGGCACTGGAGAGGAAGAGCAGCAGTAGGAGCTGTAGTGAGGGTACTGGAGAGGAAGAGCAGCAGAAGGAGCTGTAGTGAGGGCACTGGAGAGGAAGAGCAATAGTAGGTGTTTCTAGTGGAGATAGTACAGAGGAAAAGGAGAACAGGAGTTTGTATTAAGAGTACATTGTTTAGGGAGGGTATCAAGGATGGTTGGAGTTTGTAATGAGGGTGCTGAGAAGGGGTCGAATATGTGGCGAGTACTGTAGACAAATAGAGGTAGCAGTTTTGTAGTGATGGTAATGAGGAGGGGTGGACTTTTGTAATGATGATACTGGAGAGAAAACAGAAGACTGCGTTTTTAGGGAGGGTACTTAGGAGGCGTAGGAGTCTGTAAGATTAAAAGGAGGGATAGGAGTGTGTAGTGAGAGTACTCGAGGGTTATGAGTTTGTAATCAGACTACTACAAAGGAAGCAGGCTGTGGGTTGAGGGTTCTAGGAAGAAAACAAAGGCATGGGACACCAGTGAGCGTGCTGGAGAGAAAGTGGAGGGGTAGGAGTTTGTAGTGAGGATACCAGAGAGAAAGAGATAGTAGTAAGAATTTGGCGGGAGACATAGTGAATGGGTGTTCACATGAGCTACTTAGGTCCCCTACACGGTTTAATGTTTTGTAGGCATGGGGAGGTTTCCATAGTATGCCCAATGAGAAGTGAGTGCTTGTATGTGCACAGTCTGTTGTCACCGCACTTAAAGACGGGAGGGGTCACTATTCAAACTAAGCCCGAGAAACACAAGGACCGACCCGAGTATGTTTGCTTATAGTGCATAGAAGCGCTAGAGATGTAAAGCCATTGTTTTGACACGCTTTCTTTATAGTTCGTTTTCTCTGGAAGCCCAAAACTGCATAGTTTGTATTTCGTACGTTTTAATTGTGTATAATGCAGAGACTAATTTTATAACTCCCTGAGCCTTAGTTCAATTTTTTCACACAAAAACCCTGAACAGGAATACACAAATACTGACAAGAAATCGTGAACATGGGCATAACACTTCACTTTAAAAGTTTAAAGTGACTCTGACAAAACATTTAGAAATTGTGGCTCTTTCTTGGAAAAGCACCGCAAGAGCTTCTTACTTAGATTTATAGAGCGCCACTTGAGGTCCTCTTCAAGGCGCTATTCTTAGACCCTTGTAACTTAGTTCTTGCAAAACTGCAAATTGCTTAATTGGCTGATACAAGGATTCGCCACTGAGGTCTCATTTATTTTGCCATTCACGGTGTAGCTGTGTTTTTAAGGGAAGAGTGAGGGGCTATCGGTGGACTGCTGGGGGAAGGGAAGATCCACTCTCACATCAAAGGGCAGTCCCTTGCTAATTCCTTTTAATGAATCACCATTTGCAGGAGGTGACAACATGCGTTGGGACAGACATGGGTCATCGTACGCAAACAATTGTGGTAGCCAACAATCCCCTCTGCGCCCGCGTTTCCTAAAAAAACAAGCCTATTTTTGGTCAGGCAAGAAACTTCTGCAGCTGACTAGTACTCTATGTCAAGGGGACAACTACACAAATGGATCGGAGAAGTGGCTACTGTGCCAAGTCTTTCTAATTAAAGCATGAGGCTCCAACAACTCAGTACAGAAAGTGCAGCCCTCCCCCTTGAAAAAAGCAGGCAGGCTTACCTTTGACTGCTTCATTAAGAGTGCAGGCTGTCTGTCAAAGCTGCTCACGATACAAAGTTGTTGGTTGTGGGCAGAGTCAGAAGGTACTGCTCTCCTCGTGTACTCAATCTATGGCCTGGCCGCCACTCTGGGTAGCTTGTCAAAAAAACCTAAGTCACACTGGATCAGCGCCAATTATGTTATGTTATGTTATGTTATGTTACGTCTATTTATTGTGCGCACAGATACTCCAGCCAAGGAGCGTCCTGGCGCAGAGACAAGGTAGCCCGTAACACAACGGGAGGCAGAAAAAAGGCTAATAAACAGCTAAAACAAAACCAGGGACTAAGAAACAGCTAAAACAGGAAGGTTTTTATCGCCTTCCGGAAGGTCAGAAGGTCCTCCAGCAAGCGGATTTCAACAGGCAGGGAGTTCCATGCTGACGCAGCCATTACCCTAAACGAACGGCCTCCCATGCGGCTAAGCCTGAATCTGGGAACCACCGCAAGGGCCAGACCTTGAGAGCGGAGGCAACGGGCAGGAACGTAAAAAGACAGACAATTCGACAGGATTTCCGGGCCTGTACCTCTCAAGATTTTAAAAGCGAGGCACAAGACTTTAAAAAGAATACGCTTCCTAACCGGGAGCCAGTGTAGGGAGCGAAGGACACCTGTCACTGAGCAGAATCTTGGTAGGCAAACAATCGCCCTCGCCGCAGCATTCTGAACCCGTTGTAAACGGGTTAGTTCAGCCTGGTTAGCCCCAGCCAGGAGAGAGCTGGCATAATCCAGGCGAGAGATGATAGTGGCCTGGATCACCAGCTGCCTGGTCGGGGCGTCAAAGAACTTGAGAACAGGTCTCAAGCCCCTCAGAAGACCGAAACAGCAGGCCGCAGTTCTTTTAGTATGGCCTATAAAGGAGAGGCCCGCATCCAGCCATATCCCCAGATTTTTCACTTCCGATACCGGGACCGGAGTGGGACCCAACTCTGGGGGCCACCAGTGGTCACCCCACAGCTCCACTCCCTTCCCGACGACCATCACCTCTGTTTTAGTGGCGTTTAGCTGAAGGCAGTTGCCTGTCAGCCAACTAGCCACCGCCTTCAGTCCGGACTGAAACCTGGGGGCCTCAGTTTCCGCATCCCCGCTGAGAGTAACCGCCAGCTGAGTGTCGTCGGCATATGAGACCAAAGTAAGGCCCCACTGCCTTGCGACATCAGCCAGCGGTCTCACGTAAAGATTGAACAACGTGGGACTCAGCGAGGACCCTTGCGGAACCCCCATGGCCAGTGGTTGGTAGCTGGACTTGAATGGAGGGATGGCAACACAGAAGGAGCGGTCGTCTAAAAAGGAGCGGAACCATTGCAATACCAGACCGCCAATACCAGTCTCCTCGAGCCGACGCAGGAGGATGCTGTGGTCTACCGTATCAAAGGCGGCGCTAAGATCTAACAAAATAAGCGCCGCCGTTTGACCAGCATCCAACCTTGCCCGGAGATGTTCCACCATCACAAGTAACGCAGTTTCCGTACTGTGCCCAGCACGGAATCCGTTTTGTGTGGGGTCGAGGGCATTGGTCCGAGTCAGATGTTCAGACAGGGCCAAATTGACGTGGGCTTCAGTGATCTTGGCTGGCCAGGGTAGCAACGAAATGGGGCGATAGCTTTCAGGCTTAGAGGGGTCCAGGGTGGGCTTTTTAATAATCGGGGACACCACGGCTTGTTTCCACTTAGAAGGTACAGTTCCCGTTTCCAAGGAGAGATTGACAAGGGAGCATACAACTGTACGCCCCATAAAAGCCTGGTCTCGGAAGAGAGCAGGCCTTACTGGGTCAGATGGAGACCCAGATTTAACTTGCAACGCAAGTTTGTCAAAACCATCCAAGGTAAGGGGGGGGAAAACAAGCAGTGTGGTCTGATGGTGGGCCCGATTAATACTTTCCGCAGTGGACCCTATGCTAGGGAATGTCCTATAAATAGCTTGGACCTTCCCCAAAAAGTAGGATGCAAGGGATTCACAATGGGAAAGGGAGCTTACGGTCGTAGTGGTGGTCCGCTTCGCCATAAGTTGTTTTACGGCCTTAAAAATAGCCTTTGACGGATTTGGGCTGTTCCGGAATTCGGTGGCATAGAAGGCCGCACGAGCACGGCAGATAGCTCGATGGTAGAGCTTAACGGACCTGGTATATGCGGCTTTTAGATCAGCCGCGTAGGTTTTCCTCCAGGCCCTCTCTGCTCGTCTACAGGCACCCTTTAGGGCCCGGAGAGTGCCATCGTACCAGGGGCTCGACTCTCTGGGATTGATTTTAGTAGACCCGATAGGTATCAGAGAGTCCAAGGCCCTAGTTATCCATGAACAGAAGAGGTCATACCCCCTTTCCACATCCGTCAAAAGACCCAGCGGCTCCTCTGATAGAAGACGATGAAGGTCCTCTAACCTAAGCTTTTTCCAAGCCCTCTTCTGAACCCGTCTAGCCATAGAGGTGGAAGAAGTGGCCGAAACAGGGCAGGAAATGGACACCAAAAAATGGTCTGTCCAGTCCACCGGAGAGACAGAAGTAACTAGAATCCCCAACAGATTGGTAAACAGGGGATCCAAAATATGTCCACCCAGGTGGGTAGGCTGGGAAACCATCTGGAGAAGTTGAAAGGCCTCAAGGTCAGAAGAGATGGAACGCACTGTCAGGCCAGAGAGGGTGTCAAAATGCAGGTTTAAGTCACCCATGATAGAAAAGTTGGCACAGTCAGCGACCAAAGGGCCAACAATATCAGGGAAGGCATTTCTAAACCCCACATCACTGCCGGGTGGGCGGTAAACGACCATCCCGGACAGGGTAAACTCCGGGCCGACAGAGACCTTGAACATGGCACTTTCACATCCAGAGATGTTTAGGGCACTCCAGACGCAAGGGTAGATAGTTTTTACCACTAACGCGATACCCCCACCCCTAGACAGCCTATTCAGGGTGTACATAGAATAGCCGGGTGGGCAAGCTAGATTGGTAATAGCGGTATCAGCGTCCTGTAGCCATGTTTCCGTCATGGCGAATACGTCAGGAGCTTCCTCCTCAATGAGGTCATAGATGTGCTGATAGTGTTTCAGCGCAGACCTGACGTTTAGGTTCAGGATCTTCAAAGTAGTAGGGATGTCTGTAATGCGGCGAGTCTCAGAGGAAATAGTCCTTGAGAGGGGACGCGGAGAGTCAAGAGCCCACCCATTACAAAGGCAATGATAAGGGCCACGCAATGGGTGTACCGGTGGAAGGGTACAGCAGCGGCTTACCTGACCGATGGAAAACAGACAATCCCGCGAGTACGTCAACATGGTAGAGCCGGGATAGAATAATAGTCCCTAGCCAGAGTACCGCGACGTCCAGCGCGTCCTTAGCGCGGACGGGCGCAGACGGGCGCAGACGGGCGCAGACGGGCGCAGACGGGCGCAGACGGGCGCAGACGGGCGCAGACGGGCGCAGACGGGCGCAGACGGGCGCAGACGGGCGCAGACGGGCGCAGACGGGCGCAGACGGGCGCAGACGGGCGCAGACGGGCGCAGACGGGCGCAGACGGGCGCAGACGGGCGCAGACGGGCGCAGACGGGCGCAGACGGGCGCAGACGGGCGCAGACGGGCGCAGACGGGCGCAGACGGGCGCAGACGGGCGCAGACGGGCGCAGACGGGCGCAGACGGGCAGGACTCTGGCACGACTCCGGCCACGCGAGGACGCGCCCGCTGCGCGATCCCGCTGCGCAGGGGGATGAGCTTTAAAAAGGTGTTCCAAGTCCGCGCATGCGCAGTAAAGCGCAGGCAGATCGAACAGCCTCCAACCAATGACCCCACTCAAAGATGGCGACCAGGATCTAATAAGGCACCCACCCCAGGACCAGACCCGCCCAAACGGCGGTGGGGGGCACAGATTAAAGTGCAAGTGGCAGGTTTAAAAACAATGTCCAAGTGACCAAAATAAAGCACAATACAATTTTAAAACAGCACTCTTAATACAGCGCGCTAAGCGCTCGCGCTGCACTCAGCTACCTTGTCAGGGGGCGAGGTGAGGAAGGACTCGCCTTAAAAAGGTGTTCCAAGTCCGCGCATGCGCAGTAAAGCGCAGGCAGATCGAACAGCCTCCAACCAATGACCCCACTCAAAGATGGCGACCAGGATCTAATAAGGCACCCACCCCAGGACCAGACCCGCCCAAACGGCGGTGGGGGGCACAGATTAAAGTGCAAGTAAGTGGCAGGTTTAAAAACAATGTCCAAGTGACCAAAATAAAGCACAATACAATTTTAAAACAGCACTCTTAATACAGCGCGCTAAGCGCTCGCGCTGCACTCAGCTACTCTTTATGATTGTGCCTAAGTTGCCCCAGTGTGACGCAAAGTGGAAGCCTGTGACTCTGGGTCACCAATTCTGCTTCACAGCCTCACTCGCACCCGCTTTGCTTTTGCGATCGGGCCACAGTGAGTATCAGAATGCCTGCATAATCAATGCCTCCTAGACCAAGTCTTCCACTATGGCTCCTGTGATCTCAGAGTCCACTAGTGAGCACAAGTAAGGGCAGTCAGACAAAAAAATTAATTGATGCATAAGCCTTAGCGATTTAAGTCCCATGCTATCTAGCTGCTTGAAATTGTTACTTTATTCCCTGGTGTACACATCTGCACACCAGGGGATAAACAGTTCTGCAATGGAGATCAAGTATTTGAGAGGGGAGCAGCACACGAGAGACCAAGAACACATGCACTCTTCTCAAAGTGCTGAGCGAAAAAGCAAAACGTAATTGCGTGATACGAGTCATTTAATCAAAAGAATACTAAAAAAGCTATGCTTCAGGAGAAGGACAAACAAAAGAAGAGGAAGGAAAATTATTGAATAAGAAGCAGGCACTGAGTAACAAAGGACAGCAGTGGTAAACAATGGGCTTGTTTTAAGTACACTAAAAGCTTTTGGTATGATACATAAATAGTCTTTAGGAGACCTAAAAACAACCGTCCTGGCACTTTTGTCTGACCATTGTGAACAGTATTTAATGTTTACATTGCCTGGAGTGCAGATGTGCTGAACATTCATTTGGATAATAACAGAAGTGTTATGAAAAAACATGACTGAAAAGTAACATCTTTTCAAAATATCTGCAGACCTTGTAGTACCACATGGTAAGCAAAACTGTAGGCACAAAAAACGAGCCTAACAGGGGCAGAAAAAACGCGGCCGCGAAAAGAAAGTAAATAAATGCGGCCGCGAAATGAAAGCCTTTGATGCAGTCGGGGGCCAAACGGTTCCCTTTGAAGTGAAGCTGCTGGCGGCACCACGCTGGGGAAGCAACAGATGGCTGGCTTTGATGTGGTGATGCGAGGCAGGTAGGCAGGCGGATAGAAGCGCGTGCACGGGACACATGCACTTCTGGAAATCCGCATTTTTGAGAGCTTAAGTTTAGCTCTTAGTTTAGCCCCAATAGTCTTGTCCTATCCATTCCTTGCGGAATGGGATAGGCGAGACCTAAAAAGGTCCCCTCTTGATCACACTTCTTAGGACAGAGCACCAAGTCTTTTTAAGCCATTTTTTCACAGTGTTGTGCAAGCATAACACCACCTGTGGAGAACCTTAAGCTGCACCAGGCAGAATCTTGACCGAACAGTCACCTCCGAGGAGGGATACCAATGTCTCAGGACACTAGTCGTCCCTGAGGATCCCAAAGTCCCACTCCCAACCTTCCCACAAGCGGTTCAAAGGGTCTGGGGAGTTATTTAACAGTTTTTTTGTATACGTAGGTAGTTATCTAACAAGTTATCTAACAATCTGTCTTCAAGTGGGGATTTGTAAATAGTAGAACGTCTCGGTGGGAGCTAGTTGATGTTCCCTTTGCAAATCCTCAAAGGTCAGTATATCGCCTTGTTTCCACAAGCCCCCACCTTAGACAGACCTACGAGGTTAATTTATCAAAGCCCCCTGTGAAGCCAGGGTACCCAGTCGTGTGGAATCCCACAAGGGGGTGGCTTGCATAATCTTTCTCCGACAGCCAAAGCGTTCAATGGCGTATGTCAACGGGTAAGTGTAACCGCTATAGGACTAAGGAGGGGTGTAATGAGCGATCCTCCCTAGATGGCCCCGAGAACCTCCCAGGCTGCTTGTTCCTCCTGTCCATTCTATAGGCTGTATCGTTTCTGGGAGGTTGAACCCGTTGTTGATGACAATGAGTTGTGACACCCAATGATACTTTGATATCGGATAGAGCTATCCCTTCATCATACCATCCCTCCATCTAACCATTCCCCTGATCGTTTCTAGAGCGCTATACGGGAGGGGGAGGTATCTTAAAGTGTGCGGAGTGTCCTGTCTATTGCCCAAAAGTAGGACTGCAGGACTGGGTAGGAAGTGTTTTGAAGTATGTACAGAAAGTGCGGGAGGACCATCATTTTAACTAAGGCCACCCTCCCTAGTAGAGAAAGGGGCAAGGTTCTCCAGTGCTGTACATCTACTGGTAATCATGTAAGCTGCAGCTCGAGACTGCGTGTGTAAAGCGTCAGGGTTTAAGACCCCCAAATAACGGAAACACTCCGTGACCACCCAGGCAGCACAGTCTTCAGGTAAGTGTGGCGCAGGCCCAGCGAGGAAATAAATCAGTGACTTGTTCAAATCGATGGTATAGCCAGAGTACCAGCAAGAGTTTGTAAATATATTCATTACCCTATCGAGAGTAAAGGATGGCTCTGCAAAGTAGAGTAGGATGTCATCTGTGTAAAGTGAGATTCTATCCTCCCAATCCGCGATCCCCCTGACCGAAGAGTTGCAGCGAATCCAGGCTGTAAGTGGCACTAGGTCTAGGGCCAAAATTAGGGCAGATAGCAAGCTGCCCGGCCTACATCCCCGACTGAGGTGAAATATCGCAGACATTCTTCCATTCACCATTCCCTGGGTAAGGGGGATCAGAGTAGAGGAGCTGAAATCAGGAGACAAAGCGGAGGCTGAACCCCAGCTTCTCCGAGACTGCATACTTAAAGGACAATTCCACCGTGTCAAATGCCATCTGCGCATCCAGTGACTGCCAAAGATCATCCTCTCAGATATTCGCAGCCCGGGCCAGAACTCCATGCAGTCGCCGTAGATTAAGCGCAGCCTTCCTACCCGGTATCAAGCTGGATGGATCAAGCAGCAAATCACCTTGACCAAAAGTGTAGCTAAGAGATTCGCCAGGATCTTCACTTCCGCATTTAGAAGCGAGATGGGCCTGTATGAGGCACTCTCATCCCACGGCATGGCCGCTTTACGGAAAATAACTATGGTCTGCAAGCAGCACCGACCAAGTTCCCCCCTCCCCTTCCAGGTACATGCAGAGGAGTTCATGGGCGATTGTGGGTTTGTAGAGTTCAATTGGTAGGCCCTTCAGGCCCACTGCTCTCCCTGATGTTAAGACTAGTATAGCTTGTGTCACCTCGCTTTTGGTTAGTTCCTCCTCTAGGAGTTCCTTGTCTGTCTGTGACAGACTCAGCATTTAGATATCAGAAAGAAGTGCTCTGTATTCCTCCTCTGCGGCTGTATGAGCCGGGAAGAACCAGCGAGTATAGTGCCTACAAATACATCAGCCATCCCCTGTCTTTAACTTATTCACCCTTATTCTGGATCTCGTGAACCCATCGGGACGCCACTTCCCGCCTATCTAACCACATCAGAAGTCTACCAGCCTTATTGCCCAACTCGTAGCCATGGTGTTGAATTGTGCAGTGGCGACCCTTTGCTGCCTCTGTCGCAACACTCTTTTTGATTAAGGGATAAACTGTGTTGTATTGCTCCCTGATCATCTGTTGTGAGTTGGGATTCTAGTGACTGGATATCTCCCTCAATTTCCAACTGGGCTCTTTTTCCTTCTTATGACCAGTTAGCTGTTCTCAGGCCCAGGTCTCGTACAATCGTTATATATGCCTCCCATAGAGTCCTCGTAGAGGCCAATAAACAATGTTAATCTAAAAAGGTAAAAGGTAGATTGATACTTGTATAGCGCACTACTCACCCACAAGGGTCCCAAGGCGCTTGTACGAATACCGTTGTGGAACCCATCCTGGCTTTCCCTGTGAGGTGTCCACTCCTGGGCACCCCCAAGGTGGAGGCCAGGCATCCTTAGCGTTGTGGGGCCATTGTGGAGATTAAGCAAGCTATTGCCCAGAGTTGCAGAGTGGGACTCCATGATTGGAATAGGCACCGAGGCGAGAATTATCAGGTCCGTGGAATTTTTGAGCCCAAGACCCGCTGAGGCGGGGAATTGAACCCTGGTCCTGGGCTAGACCTCTGCATCAGGGTCTGCTGCTCTAACCATTTAGCCACACTTCTCCTACTGCCATGCACTGATGAGGACACCCCAATTAAATATGAGAAAAACCACCTACTTCTTGGTATCCAAAAACCCTTTGTACTGAAAAATCTACCATTCAAAACATAGATGAGATGGCAAAAATGATATACGTATGGTAGTATTAACAGATTACTGCCAACTCTAGGCCTTATTATTATAGATTAGATTGTTGTCAACCTTATTCCCAAACGCATACTTGCAGTCATTGTAATGATCCAATTATTATTCCTGAATATACGCACAATGCAGAAAAAGTCAATGATATACATCAATATTGTGCCGTGGAAACCTGTAATGTCTCAATATTATAAACTACTGGTTCACATTCTCTTGCTTCTATTTTATTTTAATCTCTTGAACAGAGGACGGATTTACACTAATTTGTGAAAGTTGCCAACTCTGCCATAAGATGCGAATTTCAGAGAGAATGAAACAATCACCTTATTCAGTAATATTTAAAAAAGCAAATTTCTGAAGTTTCTTATTGATTTAGCACATTCTTTGATACATAATCATTACCTCTTGGCATATTAACAGTTTGAATTAAGGTCAGGCACATTTTTTCCTTGCTGTAACAGGCCTATTTGGAGTCCGATGACCTGGACAATTTGTCATTAATAGCTGGTCTTTATTTTCCAGCCACTTGCCTGCAGCTATGTTTAGCACCACAACTTCAGCACCATCTAGCTTCAAATCGTCTCATAAGACCGGGTTCTGAGACGATTAAGGCACTAAGAGTGCTACATTTCAGTTGGTCTACAGCATGAGAAGCGTGTGGAATAGGGAGGTGCCTGTTCACCAGTCTCAATCAGCTTTCACTGCACAGTACCAAGGAGCGCTACTTTTGATTCCATCCAGCTGCAGGTTTGTTTCCTTTCCCTCTTGTAATAGTCTGTATGTTTAGGAACCCATAAGTCGCACCACTTGCTCATGTATTGCTGATTCTTCAGGGAACATTCTGTCACTCATCTTAACAGATGCTTATATGGAGATACGGAGGACGTGTTGTTTAAGGCACGGACATCTTCAATTACTTCTTCGTGGAAGCTATCTTTGTTTCTATATGCTCAGATTGTTTTGTTCCTAAATTGATAAAAGCGTACTTTAAAAAGGTTTTCTTTAAGAAAAATTACGGTTTTATCCGACAATGGGGGTTTCTTCCCACTAACCAGTTCTTTTATTTCGTACTTCTTGTGTGAATGTCACAAATGATCTCACTGTTGTTTTATACCATATTCTGTCCTCGTCAAAAGCTTTGTAGTATGCAGCACATTTGGTAGCTGGTGCATAAATTTTTGATTAGGAGTCCAACTAGATTTAAACTATTCTAGTTACATTAATATTTAATCTCCAATGTAAAATATGCCACATCACCTTTAAGGTACTTGCCCATTCAAAGCAGCGAATGTGTACTGAAGATCTAGGTGGTAGATTATTCCAGAGCTACTTTCTACAGGACTAGATTGGATATTGTCTACTTTCACGAGGAAAGATTCGAAAAACAAGTTTTTTTAGCAGCTGAATGCCTGTCTACTGAAATTACCACACTGACTTCAATGATGTTATTGCAAAAAGCGTTAAAGCACTTATTTTTATAGACTTTCCCAGGATTACAATAGTCTGAGTTTTTCATGCTTTAGACATAATTGTTAATATAAAGCTTTTTCTATATTTTATATAAAACAGTATTACCATTACAAAGTGTTTCTTTGCATAGATCCCACTTCCCTTCACATTTCTGTGCAAGCTTAAAAATATTACAAATATGCAAGAAATAGGAGTGCCATTGCGATGCATGCAGAAGCAGGGCCTGCACAGTGTATGACAGAAGGTGTTATGCATATACTGGGGATCAACTCGGAAACAGACGGAGAGGTATTCGCCGCGCCATAACGCTAAGGCCAAACCTGGCATCGACCGGGGCTGGGAATCTGATTTCCTTAACGTCTCACACTCTATTCTTTAACCTCCAGGTCGTGAGTGAGCGACATGCTCAGGAAACATTCCCGTACACCGGAGACCAACGAAAATCGGGTGAGTGATTAACTCGACAACTGTTAAAAGGATCAATTTGAGTGAAAAATGTCCACCAAACAACTTTCGCCAAAACAGGTGACATATTGCCAAACTCGAGAGTGGGTGCAACAAGAAGGGCACTTTAGGTATAAATGGTAAAAAAAAAAAGCATGTCCCAGTCAAACAATCACGGAGACCCTTGGGCATTCACGCAGTGCTACTGCAGTGCTAACTTTTCAACATGAAGTACACACATTCACATATAGATTGACGCATATTGTGGAGGTGCTACTTGTGCATTTCAAGCGCTCATCACCTGATTTACACGAGGGTGTATATTAAAAATCAGTTTTTTCGAAATTCGCTAATACCGAACAATGTTTTACCAATTTAAAAAAAATCAAGCTATGTTTTTGTCCGATGTTTTGTTCTGTCCCCCCTTCTTTCAGGCAGGTCCAAGAAACAAGGTACAATTTAGCCTTGTGAAGCACAGCAGAACTGGTTACTTGAACTATCTGCACTCCTTGAAGAACCAGTCACACAGTAGTGTAAGATACAAAGAAGATTCTTTCTTGGGCCTGTTGAATTGCCAATAGACCCATTAGGGGCTGTATGAGGAAAGAAACACTACTGACCACGCAACTTCACAACACGAATGCTCTATAGGACCATTGCATCCCACACGAGCTACACTGATTTTATTTAAGTTAATACCCCATCAATAAAGTTTTGTAAACCCCGGCATCACTAAACCTATTTTAACCACTCCTTTCACTTCACTACACTACTTATCACAGCCCATATACCCTCATTCACCCAACAACTATTATAAAAAGAACCCCGGCAAAGAACCCGTTCATGGGTGCCCGTCGGGCTTTGCAGCGCCGGCCCGACCTGGAGCACGCCCAGATGATGAAGCATGACACCTCTCCGGGTATGTGAGGTCTCTTACTCCAATTGGAGGCTATTCCACTGACCTGACCACCTCTCCCTGTCCCAGGAACTGCACACCATTGTATTTAACGATCAACTAGGACTCACAGACAACACTTAAAATACAAATTCATTTTACGTATTACATTGTACAGATGACCAATTATGCTTTACAGAAGAAAACAAAACTCACTCGGCTATATCAAGATATCCACAAGAAGAGGCAGCATGTAATGGTATCCAGCCTTCGTTGTCTGGTTGGTTAATATTTGCTCCATGTTCCACCAGGAATTTCACCATATCTATATTATCATCAATGCAAGCCTGCAATAAAGTAAAAAGATTAACACAATCTAATCACAATAAGAGAATTTTTAAACACGTATTTGACACACATATGCATAAAATATTCTTTGGATTACACCAAGAACTGCTTCACTCTGTAGGCCTAAAGTCTAATTTATTAAGGAAAATAACGCTACATGTTGAACTTTTTGCTCTTGTTCATGGACTGCGAGCAAAACTGCAAGGTCGAATCGTGTTGGTTAAGCAGAGTAATTTTCGGTACTAAAGAATTCAATGCCAGAGATATATATGCGCTTAGAAAATATAAAATTAATATGCAGTTATGGTTTCAAAACAAAACGTTAAGAAGTACTACTATTCCCCAGTTATAGTTCAGTAAACTAATCACAACTTGCACCTAGTCATGCACTGCTTACAACCTCACATATTGCATTACTCATGACATGTTAAATGTTATCACTGATGACATCTCAAATGGCATCACTGATGACTTTCCAGAGTCCTGCAATGGTTGCCTCAGCATTTTTTTCCTCCATGTTTTATGGGATCAATGGATCCAAATTAGATGACTGAAGAAAAAGTTCCCATGGTCAATATGTTTTTCTTTTTCAGTTTTGAAATTCTAAGATATCCGTGGATCCTCAACTGTCAAGAAAGCTCTTTTTTTCTTAAATGTAACCTCTTCATGCCCAATTTGAGCCTTTTCAAACCCTAATTTCCTGACATCTACTCAACAGATTTACACTGAAAAACAAATGTACAATCCTGGAGTAAAGTTCTTAGTTTGTGACAAATTTGGCATAATTCCATTCAGCCATTTTTCTGTATCAGAAGCAAAACTTCATATAGAAATTAAAATGGGAAATCACATGTTGGCCCCCCACCTTTTTTTTCGTAGCCCTGCACTTGACAGATCTGCACAAAAACAATTCCATTTAACAGTCGAAGTTGAGTAACTATTTACCTGGCGTTTCATGCAGATTGGTCAAACTGCGCCAATGTTATGATGGCAAATGTCAAATAGGCAAAGGCTTTTATTGGATGTGTCTTGAAGTTGTACAAAAAAGAAACAGCTATACGGATTGAATGTGGAAAAGTACTATAAAAACAAGCATTTACAATGCAATGGTTTCGCCTTTGGAAAAGTTAGAGCTATTGGCATTGTAAATGACAAAATTTGTATTTATGTGTTGGTTTTGAAAACAGATAAATAAATGGCATGGTCATTTACATTGCCATTAGCTTAATCTCTCGCAATTAATGCATTAATACACGAAGCAATGTCTTTTTTTCTACAAAAGAGGACTGTGCAGATACCTCGTGTGGCTGTATAATGCCAACTGAAAACCTAGGCTCAAATCCCAGCATCCACGTTTACCCAAATTGTATGATCCTGGGCAGACCACCCTGCAGCGTAGTGCCTCGTGTTTCTTCACTGGCAAATTTGGGAACAACAAGAGGTGATTCTCTTGATGTTATGCACTGCAAAACGTTATTCATATGTGTTTAAAGATATTATGATGTTTTTCAGTATCTAACGAGGCCAGATTGTAGGCTGGGTCTGGCCAGGGACTATGGTGTGCATGTGATTCTTCTAAATTGCCCCACTGTATTTGCACTGTTGTTGTATTTCTAGCACTATGGAAACGTGTCTCTGCCCCTCTCACATCTCTCTGCTTCATGCCACAATAAAACACAGATTGTACCAATCAAGCACAAAAAGATTTAGCTCTTTACTCAATTCCCTAGAAAGCGCTCCGAAGCCTCGTTCGTCATAGAAAGCGCTATTGAAAATAAAATGCTAACATGGAATGATAATACTGGACTCACCTCTGCACCCCCATGCAGCGCCCAGCACCAGCACACGGCGAGAAGCAGGAGCCCCCCCATCAGCAACCAGGTGGCGAGCCCCCATATCCGCCCGCACCCCTCCATCCTCTGTGGACACCGGGTCTGGCAAGTAGGAGGCAGTCCTGCTTACACCCAGTTCCAGCGCCTCGCTGGAGTTGTGCACGTTGCCGATTACTGAGCAGTGTGACTATGTGGAGCGCCTCGACCTGTACTTCTCGGCAGCGGGAGGGGGGGTGGGGGGGGAACGACAGCAAGCATTAAAATTACTCCCCACAAGCCTGGTGAGCTGGGAGTCTGTTTTCTTTACCAACAAGCGCAGTAAGTATGCTGAACTTTGAAGTGAGATGGGGATTTTACAGTAAATGGTTATTTTTTCTCACTAAGAGGTTTCTAGAATACGTTGTACTTGGGATTGTGCGATCAATGCGTGTTGCTTATGTACTTTGACCAGCCCTACTCGGACATTGGAATAGTAACTGTTGACTAAGAAAGACTTGATTCAACTTGTGTTGCGTTTCTTCATGAATAGAAGCCAAAGGGCCTTCAATGTTTCATCACATTCCTTCTCCCTGCGCTGGAGACGGGTGGAAAGATATCGGCTTTGTTGCTGTCTGAGAGCTGGGAGGGGGGGAGTCTCTCTTTAGAGTGCGAGGATGGTCAGCTTTTGTTTACTCGCCGAGCGCTGATGGGAACATTCTTTGCAACACCACGCAGCCATGACGCCCCCTGTGGCAACCAGCCATGACGCCCCCTGCAGCAACCAGCCATGATGCCCCCTACAGCAACCAGCCATGACGCCCCCTGCAGCAACCAGCCATGACGCCCCCTGCAGCAACCAGCCATGACGCCCCTTGCAGCAACCAGCCATGACGCCCCCTGCTCTGGCCCTTTTATTAAAAACCAAACCGCATCCGCCATATTTGTCAGGGCACCTTCACCATGTGGGTGCATTACCTTAGCCGCAGGTAGAGCTTTCCTCGAAGCCTGCCCTGCACCTCGAGCTGGTCATCCGAGGGCTCATAAATAGTTTAACAAAGAAAGGGCAGCGCCATTGAGTAATACAGGCACCTAAATCATTAATGCGGGCAACATTCACCGGCGAAGCCATCAAAAACAAAAAAAACAGTCCAGCTGTGTGATGATTACAGAAAAACAAAAAATGAAAATCTAACAAACCAAGCGTATGCTATAGCATGGTGTAGTGCCTTGCCCTGTGCACATGCGTGATGCAAAGCATAGCACTGTTTGCAAGAGATACACAAACGTGTGCGTAGGATGTACTGCTTGTTCTACGAAATTTTGAGCAAAGTAAGGAATAGTTTAGTGTCGGAGAAATGGTATGTGCGTGTGTGTGCCTGAGAACTAGATGGTTACATGACTTACCTGGTCCACCTGGTCCCCGCTCCCTGGGAGCGCAGTCCGGGGAGCTGTTCTTCATCTCCCGCAGCACCAGTCCTACGCGGCTGCACCGAGCCGCCGCGCGCGCAGAAGGCTCGGCAGAGGGCCCGCCGTGGAATAACAACAATTTAGTATTTATTTAGCGCTTCGATGCCACGTGATTAACGCTAGGGAGCGCATTATATAATGGTGTTTTTGTTTCGAGGTGCTCCGACCGGCAGCGGTGCTGGGGTGGCCGTTAGCATCAGAGCGCTGGGGCTGCCAGCACAGTTCCGGTTTCTCTTGCTGCTCCAGTTTCCACCTCTCGTCACGGCGTTTCCTGACCCTCTTAACCCGTGGTGCGCAGTCACCTTTTAAGAACAAGCATTTTGTAACCGGAGTCCAGATTTATGAGGCCCAGGGTGAAGACAAAGATAGCGGGAGGGGGGACGGACAGCGGGAAGGTGGTCAGGAAACAGCCAGCGGCACAGGGACAGGTTAACAATGAACACAAACATCGGTGTAAAAAAAAAAAAAAAAAAAAAAGTACACACCCACAGTGGACACGTCTTCATGACATTGCGAAAAGCCTAAAAATCGCCGGAACGCCCACGAATCTGCTCCGGCTATGACGGACAGATCTCTGTTCCAATGGCTAGCCTCCATTTATGGAGCTAGCCAATGGAACAGAGAGGCGGTGACCAAGCCACATACTGTTCTCATTAGATTTCGCCTGCGCCGAAAAGCTGCGCGGTGCGCAGCTTTCGACCAGGCGAAACCTAAAAACTGGCTACACACTACATTCTGCGAAGAAACGTTCAATCAGCATCTCTGAGCCTGACCCCCAACGGCGAGTAGAAACATAGTGGTCGCCCTCTGGGAGTGTTAGGTATAAAATGTGGAATGCCCTGAGTTTATAACTCTGAGCTGAGCCCAACCACCTCCAATGTAGGAGATTCCAAATAACCCCGCATGTTCAGGTCCCCTTTGCCTGAAAACTGCCTCCATGGGCCACAATTGCTAAATATCGGATTATGATGTCACCTCATCCAAATAGACTCTACCAGATAGAACCTTACCTGCTGTCTGATTTTTCGTGACTATTTCACTCTTGTTTAGTCAGGGTTAACAACGTTATTTGTATAGGACAAGTGGTGCTTTGCAAAGCGTCTAAATAAAAATAACAATAACTCATTGCGGGGTCAAATGCAATAATTTAGTAATTAAATACCAATTCCAGCAGAAAAGATTGCGCTATTGAAAATATGTGATGGACGTGATAGAAGCCATGCTTTGTATGTTTTTAATGCTTTGTTAACGTGTGGCTGTTAGAGATGCAGGTGGTAAATTCGGTGAATGAATGCCAGGGGCTGTGCCCCAAGCTGGAGGCTGATTCTCCGGGTAAGTTGGCGTTTTGCTGACTCCAGCACTGAACCTGCCCCTCATCGTGCCACCTATGCCAACCCATTACCAGCGTTTACATTTGGGATAGCGGTGTTCGAGAATCACATCTCTTCATGTTGATATAGAGCACGGTAATTGCTGAAATACCAAGAAAAGCCAGAGAAAGCACAAAATCTAAATGCTCGGGGCTCGTTTCGCGGAATTCTGTTCAGGATTCAGCAGCTCCTGGAGGCGCGGGGAGCCATCTGCTAGCAGCCCTGGCAGTCATTATGGTGGCTAAGTCGCAGCCCGCGCCAGACCGTGGTTCAAATGCTGCATCCATGGGGCGGTCGGGGCGGCAGAAGGTGCGTGTCTGCGGCCCGGTGCCCGCGCAGGTCCGCCTGAGGGTGGGAGAGGTGAGAGCTGCAGGGGGCGCTGTGCTCACCTCGCCGCGGTGGCTGGCGCCTTAATTAGCACGCTCGTCTTCGAGGGGCGCCTGACTGTTAGAGTCTGAAACCATACCACCACCTATATATCTATACACCCTTTAATGGAGAAATGTGTGACAAGCATGTATCTGAACACGCTCTAGCCAAACGATCGGGTGGAACATGCTAACAGCAGCGTTTGTGAAGGATTTGTGCCGAAGCTGACCCCAGTTTACCATAACCACTGTTTATATTTCGATGCCATTTATAGATTGAGTTATTTCAGGGCGGGTTTTGATTTTTCTCATTGTTTTGTTTGTTTTCATATTTTTCTCTGGATTGGATTGATAATACCACATAGTCCTTGTATAGCCTGTATATTTCCGATTCATACGATTTGACAATGAATTGTATAATGTGAGGGTAATTTACTGCATAAATTGCTTGGTTCCCAGTTTATGTAATAATGCATCGGGATCTTGCCATGTAGGTAATATAATGCAACAAGTCAAGTCCCGGGCCGGCAGCCAATCACAGCGCGGCCCGGGGAATGACGTCATGGGGGTGTCCCGGGCCGGCAGATTCGGGGGAGAGTTTTTCGTGCTCTCCCCTTCCCATTGGCTGGAAGGTAAAATTCCAGCCAATGGGAAGAGGAGAGGGCGGGACTTAAAAAAGACTCGGAAACGCCCCCGAATCGCGTTCAGACGGGGAAATAGTGATTGACAGCCAATCTCTTCCAATGGCTAGCCTCCATTTATGGAGCTAGCCAATGGAAGAGAAGGCGGGACAAAAGCCCCACACTGTAGGATCATAAGATTTCGCCCTGGGCGGAGCACTGCTTCGCAGTGCTACGGCCAGGGCGAAACCTAACAATGAAACTACAGGGTAGCATGCTTCACTGCCTACTAAGGAGCATATGCAAATAATGAGCTTGAAAAGCATGCTCCCACAGTTGCAGCATACCCATCTTTCCTTTCTACTTGGCACAGTGGTAAATCATTAACTCTATTCTGATGAAGTTGAAGGCAAAAGCACTTAGAAATCCGAAAATAGTCGCAAAAAAAATTAAATGAAAGAAAATTATCTCAAGCAACATCCTAGAGAACAACTGCTTCCTGTGCCACTAGCGGGTGTCATTGTCTTTATAGCGCATGTGCTGGGATTCCCGACAACGTGATGCGGTTTCCATCTCTGCAGTCCCTTCTTCCCCAAGCACAGACCCAATGGTCCCATTGTAAAATCTTGGCGTTTTACAAACCGATAATAAAACAGCTTCCCTGTACACTATATTTGGATTATACTCATATGCGGTACTAAACCTAGTTCTCGGACATTGTTTTCCAAACTGTTGTGGGTCGTGAACCAATATTTGCTTGGCCACCAAAATCCATGCAATAAATAAAGATGCCTCCTTTATCGGGTCTCACTTGCTGCGCTTCAAAGACAGACGTCAAATGACAGGCTCGGTCTTCTGCTGCTTATTTTCTAACACAAAGACTGGTGTTTATGAACCCTTCTCACTTCGCAGGGAGAGAAAGAAAAACAAGCACTAGCAAAGCATACAAGTCTCGCCTACGCAAGAGCTATTGGCTTTGCCAATGTGTTTTAGGCATACTGTACACTAGAATGGCTGCTGCTTAGCATGGCTAAAAGTTATGGATGGCCAATAGTGGCAGTCAATGGGAGTAGTACTGGGTGGAATTAAATAGTGTTCTACTAATAGTAATGCACTCGTTAATACAAATCTGCAAGGTGAGGGGCGGGGTTACTGGAGACCAAGATGAACGGGTAGAGACTAGAAGGTGAAGCACACAGCTTGCACTATTAACACTGGTGAGATCTGAGCCTGGGGTGTAAACCCGATGTAAATAACGCATATGTGGAATTCAAATCGAGATAAGGACAAAATAACCAAAAGCCGCACACTGAAAATGATAGTACGGCACAGAACCTTAGGCTCAAGAGACACACAGGCCTGGCTTCAGCACTAAAAAAAACAAGCATTGGAAATGCAATAGGTCTCGGATTTATTTGAGTTCGAGCTAATGGCATTGTAAATGGCAATGTCTTTTAGCCATGTGTTATGGAGTGTATGCATGTGGTGTGTAGTGGAATTGTGTGGGTTGGATTGGAATTGTAGCAATGGTGGAATGCTGCGCTTTAGATGAATATGTTTAAAAGTAAAGTGCACCATACTGCGATTGCTACAATAGTTAATTGTGGATGCATTAACAATTGATGTTCGCACTGATGGCTGGTGGTGTGTGTGCCTGTAGAAATTGTGCACTGGCGGCTGGAGGTGTGTGTGCCTGGTGGAAGCGTGCACTGACGGCTGGTGGTGTGTGTGCCTGCTAAAAGCGTGCACTGACGGCTGGTGGTGTGTGTGCCTGGTAAAAGCGTGCAGACGGCTGGTGGTGAGTATGCCTGGTGAAAGCGTGCACTGGCGTCTGGTAGTGTGTGCCTGGTGGAAACCTGCACTGACGGCTGGTGGTGTTTGTGCCCGGGGAAAGCGGGCACTGATGGCTGGTGGTGTTTGTGCCCGGTGAAAGCGTGCACTGACGGTGTGGTTGTGTGTGTGTGGTTGTGTGTGGTGGTGAGTGTGTGGTGGTGAGTGTGTGGTGGTGAGTGTGTGGTGGTGGGTGTGTGGTGGTGGGTGTGTGGTGGTGAGTGTGTGGTGGTGAGTGTGTGGTGGTGAGTGTGTGGTGGTGAGTGTGTGGTGGTGAGTGTGTGGTGGTGAGTGTGTGGTGGTGAGTGTGTGGTGGTGAGTGTGTGGTGGTGAGTGTGTGGTGGTGAGTGTGTGGTGGTGAGTGTGTGGTGGTGAGTGTGTGGTGGTGAGTGTGTGGTGGTGAGTGTGTGGTGGTGAGTGTGTGGTGGTGAGTGTGTGGTGGTGAGTGTGTGGTGGTGAGTGTGTGGTGGTGAGTGTGTGGTGGTGAGTGTGTGTGGTGAGTGTGTGTGGTGAGTGTGTGTGGTGAGTGTGTGTGGTGAGTGTGTGTGGTGAGTGTGTGTGGTGAGTGTGTGTGGTGAGTGTGTGTGGTGAGTGTGTGGTGGTGAGTGTGTGTGGTGAGTGTGTGTGGTGAGTGTGTGTGGTGAGTGTGTGTGGTGAGTGTGTGTGGTGAGTGTGTGTGGTGAGTGTGTGTGGTGAGTTGCAACTGGAATTATGTTACAGATGTGTGTGGTGTGTAAAGGAAGGGAGAAATGAGAGCAAATACTACGTTTCTGACATCTGAGAAACAAGCCTCACCAGGACAGTCAGAAATCAGAGAGAATGCTTCCCTAAAATTTGCAGCCGATCCGACACACTTCCATTTGTGATTAGGTTAAAAGATGACTCCATATCAAGGACACCATATCCAATCCTGAGCTTTTCTTCACAGCCGAATGCTTTCTGTGAGTTGTAGTCTTGGTTAATTGCAGCTGAAACGACTGTACACACCCATACCTGAAATCAAGAATTTACTCATTGAATCCAGGTTTAGGGGCTGATGTTACCACTGACATGGAGTAATATGCTTCCCTAATCTTTAGATCCTTAACACATAACCAGAGGACCGGAATCATTAATTGCAGACTAAAGGGGCTTTTTCAATCTGAACTCAGCAGATCAACCGGTGATCCTAGGCAGAAGTCATACTTGTCCTGATTAAAGGGTATAATCAATAATAAGGGACCGTGCATGATAAGGGTCTGACGAAACGTGAAACCTGCTCGCCCCACTCTGAGCCCCACTCAAAGAGTTACATCTACCTATCTGCTCTGCTGTGAACAAAACAGGTGCCAATGGGGACCAGGCAGCAACCCATGCATTCAAATAGCTCAGAACAAAAGTGCTCAAAGTGGGCAGGTACTGTCCGGTACTGAGCATCCGTACTTCATGGAATTGAAGGGGAGATTAGCTGCACTCCTCATCACTGCTGCAATAGATTTAATGGGAGAGTACCAGTCCTTCTCAGGAGTAAATGGGTTCCCCGGTTAGTGAATACCAGAACTTGTCTATTTCCATTTAAAGCACTCCCAATAACACAAAGCTGTTCAATGTCTGAGCCAGTCAGCATCTCTGGCCTCTGTGCACACATCTGAACAAGCACAGACGGTGAAAGAAACAGACACAAAACACAGAAATGAAAGACAGAAGACAAAGGTACCCCAAGGCCCCACGCCCGAGGGATGCCCTTCAACCTAACCGATGCCAGGAGAGGTGACATCGGGGCTGCAACCCTGGAAGCTGCTCTCATGGTGCACTGTCTGGTAAACAAATAGAACAACAACACTGCACCAGGACAACGGCTGGAAGGGAGCCCTCGGGTATTGTAAAACCCCCAGAGTGGAAACGGTGATGATCCGGGTGACGAGAGATCTTATCGAGTAATTCTGTCCCAGACTCTTCCTAGGTACAGTCCTACGGGAAATGCAGGGAGTCAAAAATTGTTCTCCAGAGCACGTTGTGTCACCCACCTCTGGATGCTTTAGGCTAGAGAGAACACGGAGGAAGCAGCTTTAGAGGGGTGACAAAGGGCAAGGCCAGCCTTCCCGCTCCACTGGTAGGGGGCGCCAGATTGCCACCACAATCAGCCAAATGACAGAGAACAAGGGCAGACGTCACTTCGCCTAGGGCAGCGGAACCCATGCGGTCAGAGCACGTGCAAGGCAACCGCAGTTAACGCCACCTCTCAGCCTTTAATGGAGGGTGTAATTATATTTATGTCCAATTATGGCTGCCAGTTACAATTTAAGCAGTCGCCCCAAGCATAAAGTCACTCTGTCTGCCGCCGGGATCAAATAAAATGCAGTGACTCAGGCCTCTGTACCACCCCCCTACCTCCCCTGAATTACCCCCGAGGGCAGCAAGAGTGCCACGTGCGGAATTCTGCCCGAGGGGCTGTTTGCTGGTGTCTCTAAAGCAGGTGCCGGCGGCTAGTGAAACCAGCGAGTAAAATGACACTGCTCTTCCGCACACAACTCACTGTTCGTCACGGACCACGCCGAGCATTCAAAATAGCCAAACTAGGTTTTATTTATAAATCAGTTTCATAAATCGCTAGTGTCGACTTTGGGTATTAAGTGCAAATGTCAAAATAATGCATAGACATTACATGTCACACATTACAGAACAAAACGTGGTTTTACACTACAGTCTTCTCAATGTTTTTTACTTGATTACTTGAATTACCCTGGGATGCCCCTATTCGGGACCCAAACACGCCCCGCCCCCTCTCCCCATTGTTCAGTCAAAGACGAAAGGTCTGTACTCGAAATGAACGTGGTGACCCATATGAAGGGGCTTAAAAGTTGCCTCGCTGTGCATCCCACTGTCACTACAGAGCATGCCTTGTATAGTGCTTATAGGAATATAAAGGTTGTGTCAAAATGCGCAGGGATAAACAGGCAAAGAAGGAGGCAGGCTACGGTAAAAGGAACAAGCAGATAACGAGACCTAAAAAACAAGCTTTGTCAGGGAGCCAGCATGCGCGCGCACACAGCTGAAAAAAAAGTAACTGGAAAGAGGTGAATGTGCGCCGAGCATCTGGCTTCAATTACCGCGGCCCCTGACAGCTGGTAATTGATGAAATATAGTCTTCTGCTGCGTGTGTCCGCATGGAATATGCAGGAAGAGGAGCAACTCTACAGCCTATGGCCTATTGCGTGCTGGCTTGTAAAAACACACCCATGCGAGGGCCAATTGCCATGCAGCTGACATAAATGACGAGCAAAAATCACGAGCTTCTCTGGAATTCGTATGTTAGATTTTCGAGTCCCTCACTAAAGGACTCTTAAGCCACGCCCACTTCGTGGGACGTAGGCCGAGCCCTAAAAAGACACTGTACGGATCAGCTATGTTAATGATGTAACCATTTGCTCGCTGGCTTTGACTAGAAAAGACGAACAGCACTTCACTGTCAAACTGTAGGCATTCTATGCTCCTTACAAAAAAGCAAACCTAAACTAAATAGCTGAATTAATGGGATCTCAATTTAAACCGAGAAAGTTGAAGGTTGCGTTTTAACTAAAGATTAATTGGAAGGCGCTAACATTTTAACAGATGATTCAATCAGGCAAAGAAACTAGCAAGAAAAAAAACGAACTTCGGCACAGTTAGCAGGTCTTGGATCTAAAAGGCTAAGTAAGCTATTGTGGGCATGGAGAACCCCTAAAATTGTACACTCCAAAACTGTACAGCACTTGAACACCCACAGGCTGATGAATCAGAGAACGGATTTGTAGGAAAGGGCTAATTTTTTTCCATGGTTACCCCATGTGCCAACTTGACTGAGTGTGTCCTGGGACCCTGCTAACCAGGTCCCAGCTCATGTGTTCCTTTCCCAAAACTGTACCTTTGTACCCACAATTGGCACATCTCTGGTCACAGGTAAGCCCTTTGTAAAAGGTACACTGGGCACCAGGGGCACTATGACCAAGGAAGGTCTCAACGGGCTGCAGCACTTATTGTGCCACCCTTAGAGTCCCTGCACCTTAACACTCACTCACTGCCATTGCAGGCTGCGTGTTTTGGTTCAGAGAAAAGTGAAGAGTCAACATGGCCCACATCCCTGTGTGCCCTGCCTGCAATCCATTGCCTGTGGCCTAGGTAAGCCACTCCTCTATCAGGGTGCACTAGACCACAGGTGAGGGTACATATGAGGAGCACTGTACTTATCTACAGTGTCCAAGTCTTAGAAATTGTAGGTGCAGTTAAGCCATGAAGAGCATATGTTCTGGGAGTTAGTCATTCCGAACTCCACAGCTCCATAATGGCTTTACTAGCATAGTAGCAAACTTATCAGCACATTAAACCCACACAGATACCAGTGTGGGATTTAATGTAAAATGCACTCAGAGGGCATCTTAGAGATGCCCCCTGAAAATCGACCACTAGTGTGATTCTTGAATGGCTACCCGCCATTTGCCACCACCAGACAGATTCCTGGACCCTTGGTTAGAGTGCCTCCACTCTCTGGGTCCAGGAACAAAGCCCATCCTGTGCAGAGGAGTCATCCCTCCTTCCCAATGATGGCCTGGGTCCAGGAAGGGAAAGCTTCAAAGGCCTGCCGGCTAGGTTAGCTGACCCTGCCTTTTGCTGCCCCCAGCACCAAAGTAAGGTATAGTATGCACACAGTCCAGTGGATCCCCAGAGGTACAACGGAGGCTAAATTAGATAGTCTCCAACAGCTATATTCGTGGTAGTTTGACTGAACAGTGAGGCTTATCAGAGGGTAGGTTAAACATTTATTGTATTCACTCAGGCAAGAACTGATGCCACACACTCAGACTGAATCCAGACCAATTTGTTAAGTATAAAAAATGTATAATATTGTTTTATTTCTAGAACAAAGCAGAACTTGCCACAGGTAGGTAAAATATACTTTGAAATGCAAGGTTGTACACAGAAATGCAATTGTAGTGGAAATTGTAATAGTTACAGGTCTGAGTTTGCTTTAAAAAAAAAAATATTTTGCGTTACATTGACTGTTTGGGGTGATGGTCCTAGAAATCACACCATGGGGGCTACAATACACAGGTAAGTAAGACAATTTACTTTTCAAAGCACAGTTACTTTTGTTCCATACAAAATGCAGGTCAGCACTTCGAACATTTCAGAGGAAAAAACATAACATGGGTTCCAATGGAGAAAAAGATTGTTATCGGTGTGAGGAGTTGACCTGGCATATGCACCTTGCACCAGTCCAAACAACCCTTATTGATGGTAGGTTTAAGACAACCTTTATAGAAAGCTATCCTAGTCGTAGCTGTGGAGAGCAGCCTTCAGGCTAAGTCTTGAAGGAATGTAAAGCAGCTTGTTTTACCAGTCTATAATCTCTTGAATAACCAAATGAAAGTACACCACACAAGGTATATATAAAATATATGTATTTATTCTAAACACAACCCCTCTAGTCTCAAGAGGTCAAAGTACAATACAAGAACAATACACACAGTAAATAGCACATTATACGTTTTGCCCTAGGGGCCTCACAAACCATATATTAAAATAGTGGTATAAGAACCACGTGAGGGATAGAAGTGAGGCCTAGGGCCTGTAGAACCGCTGGGGTCACCAGGAACCACCCAAGGTAGGAACGCAGGAGACCCACGGGGGATGCGTGCAGTGTCTAAACACAGCTGCGAATCACCATTGACTTCTATGAGGAAAGTTTAAGTTACGAAGATAAAGATTTAGGACACTTAGGAGTGGAATGCGAGGGAACCCCCTCAGTCCTGGACACTTCGAGAGTCAAGACCCACGGGAGCACCAAAGTACTCGTGTTACCTCACTCAGGGAAGTCGGGTGCATAGGTGTCTTTTCGTGTCGGGTTTCGTCGTCGATTCCTATGGAGAGCTGCAAAGTGGTGCTGCAGGAGACCAGGAGTAAAGTGTCCGGATGGATCAATGGGTTGATCGGAGATCAGAAGAACATGAAAACAGAGGTGACAGAGTTTGGGTCACTAGCCAGTGACCAATATGGCGACCAGAAGATGCCAGCTGATGTCGGGTGCTTTAAGGTGAAGTAGGTGAAGCTTGACTCTTCAGCCACGCGGTCCAGGAGGCGTTGACGACTACCAGGAGCTGGATTTGAGCTGTCCCACGAAGGATGTCGAGTGCTGCAGCGTCGGTATCCGGATTAGACCCAACAAGCCTTGGCAACAGCAACCCACGCAAGATGACAAGTTTGGTGCAGACCAGCAAGGTCTGAGGGACTCACCCTTTGGAGGGGAGACAGAGCACGTCTGGAGCAACCAGAAAAGCTCAAAGAAACAAAGGATTGTCCTTCATGGGGACCCACCAGCCAACGGACTACGGATTGCGAAGGAGCCTCGAGCTGCAGTGAAGAAAGCGGGCACACGGAACACTCGTGGAGTGTAGGCCTCTCAGCTTCGGTGCAAAAGGTGCTCGGGGCAAGGGCAACAAATAGCCCAATGCACAACTTCAGGAAGTAGGCGCAGTTGCAAAATTGCAGGATTTCCAGGAGCTCCGGTTGCACGTGTCTTGTGTCGGCTGCGGGTCTCAGCTTTGCTGGGATATCGTGCCGGCCTCAGAAATGTCTGGAAGTCCGTGTCCTGTGTCGCAGATTCTCTGGGATCCGGCGGGAACCTCAAAAATGCAGAACGGCAAGATGCTCTTCGGTGCCTGTTTGAACAGGGAGGTCACTCCTTGACCCCAAGGGAGATTTCTTCCGACTTCCAGTCGATATGGAATGTCGAAGGTCCAAGATTTCGCCTTCAGAGTTTTGTCCAGGGTAATCTAAAGTCCTAGGGACTGGGTTCCTATAGTTATACTAAGTTTAGGGGTTGGACTACCTATGGGAGGGGGTGGTTACACCCCTTCCCCTTTGTCCAGTTTCACATCAGAGCGGGGGCCGAGTGCTCCAGCAACCGGTTTGAACTGAGAAATGCATGGAGCACCTTGTGTGCCCCAGGCAGTGTCTCAAAAGCAGTCACTGAATGCAACCCACCCTGCCCCAATACACTAAAGCCTGTCTGGGGAGGTGCTGGCACCTCCCTGGACAGGAAACCTATTGTCCAGGCCTCCCCTGCAGGAGTTTCATCCATCAGCAGAAGGTCAGACTTGTGTCTGTGGCAGCAGCATCCATTTTGTGATGCTGAGGCTCTTTAAAACTATTACCGGGTATACCAGTGTGTACATGTCTTCGCCCTCTAGAAGGGTGGAATGCTACCCCTGCCGCCAGATTTGGCAAGGGGGGGGGGGTAGTATTCCAAGGTGTTTGACACCAAACACGACATGTTTTGATAAAGCCAAACCAAAGTTAGCATTAACCGCGAGGATTATAATGCACTTAAGAGTATATAGTATGGCCATATCACAGGACAGCTATAAGGAAGGGATTCCGAAAGCTGCAGAGGGGCTCAGCTCATGCTAGGGCACCCTCTCACACAAAACCAAGCACTTTGCCTTCAGGATTGTCAAGGCCTGCCATAGGAGTGACTTAAAGGTTAATATGTGTCTGTTTTTTCATTAAATCCTATCCTGGCTACAGTGTGGGTTGAATGTGCTGAGAACTTTGCTACCAAACTTCCCAGGTTTCAATAAAGCCATTATAGAGTTGTGGAGTTCGTAGTGAGCAACTTCCAGACCATATACACTTTATGGCTTTACTGCACATACAATGTCTAAGAATTGACATAGACACTGTAGAGGGGTACAGTTCTCCTGCAACTGATTGGGTCCTCTTTGCTCATAGATGATGCCAGAGGCGCGGAGATACTCCTTCGGGAGTCGATTCCCAGCGCGGTATAAGTTTGCAAATAAAATAAATAAATAAATAAACTGCACCCTCACCTGTGGTCTAGTGCACCCTGCTAGAGGAGTGACTTACCTACGCCACAGGCAGCGGATTGCAAGCTGTGCCATGTTGACTCTTCACTTTTCTCTGCACCAAAACACACAACTTGCAATGGCAGTGTGAGCGTGATAAGGTACAGGGCCTTAACACCCTATTGACAATAGGTTCTGAAGCCCTTACAGGCCTTCCCTGGTCACAGTGCCCTTGGTACCTAGGGTACCTTTTACAAGGGGCTTACCTGTGGCCAGAAATGTGTCAATTGAGTTACAAAGGTACAATTTTGGGAAGGAACACACATGCTCGGCCCTGCTTAGCAGGATCCCAGCACAAACTCAGCCAAGTTGGCATCAGGTATCTGAAAAAAAGTTAGCATTTATCCATGCAAAAAGGGGCACTTTCCGACACAAAAATGTAAATAAATGAAAAAATAAGTAAAACACACATAAAAAGATAAATGTATGTAACACAAAGAGCTTCCAGGAAGCATAGAGGGGGAGGGTGCGAAAAGAGCTCAGCAGGGAATAACAATAAAAAGAGAAAGAAAACTACATTCTAAATGAAATAAGCACTGGAAAAGCCAATAGTTCAAGTTTTATTGTGCTAATGCATCTACACAATCGCATTCAGGGACGCTGTTCGCCCATTTGAGCTAGTCGGTCAGCTGAGGTAAACAACCATGTAAAAGCATTGTGGAGAAAATAAAAACAAACAGATACAGGAGGTGACACTCAGAGTGCATAGCATTTGAGGAAGCTAAGAATGACGCACACAGGTTGCGTGTGCTTCTATGGCGAAGCAAGTGAGCCACATCCCCCAACACAACAAAGGATTAAGGACGCCTCCTCCGGGTTGAGCAGAGAAAGGCTGCTGCAACTGAGGTTCAATGAGGCCCCCCACAGCCAAGTGAAAGACTGGTTGCAAAGTAACCCCAAGCTCAGCATTCCAGAGGTATTAAAAACAAACTATTACTCTGGAGAGGTACACGTGAAGCCCCTAGTAAAATATTTCGTAACTTGCAGTTGTGTAATTCCCATTAACTTTTCAATTGAAACTGCGCAACTGTTGATGAGGCACAGGATTTCTCGTTTGCAACTGTGACTTATCAATTTAACTGTGCATTACTGGTATAAGAACATTTTTTTTTAAAACTTATTTTTATTGTTTTCCAAGGTAACAGTTTCATTATCAGCATCTTACATCTTACTTGAAAACCAGATCAGGTTCATTGCAACAATACAAACATTTCTGAGCTTGTTCAGTAAATTTCACCAGATGTACATATCGACTGCGCCAACTACATACATTTCAGGGCATCTAGACATCCCGTCGCAACATCTAACTATTCTTACAAACTATTTCTTATACATCCAGGTGCATTAGAATATCAATATACATACATCCCTGAAGTGTATTGCCCACTACTACATTTAGCAACATAAGGCATCCGTATCATTGCAGTTGTCTCCCACCAGCCCATCTCGTGTCTAGTAGCACTCTTTCATTTCCCGCCATACTACAATATTCTGTAGTCCATCAGGTCTCATCTCGCGGGAGAGCAATCAAATAGCATTGCAAGGGAGCCCATATATCTCTGGGCCTAGAGGATATGGGTGGCAATTCTGCATAGATCGTGAGTCGATCCTGGCATATTATCAGATCTGCAAGTCATTCCTTAAACTTGGGTGCCTGCCCCCCGCCCCCTGCCCACCTGCAAGCAACCATACTCTTAGCCATTAGGAGCGCCAGTGCGGCAAACTTACGGTGTTCAGCTCACAGGGGCTTGACATATCCCAGTAGTGCCAGCAATGGCGTAGCCTCTACAGGTGTATCGATCATGTTACCCAACGCCTGGAAAACCTGATCCCAATAGTCTTTCACCCCAGGACAGCCCCACTCTAGGTGTAATAAATCAGCCCCCGCAACATGACATCTATCACACTTATCTCTCAGCTTGAATTTACACATCTTGACCGGTGTATAATATATCCTGTGTAAGAATTTATAATGTATTATCCGGAGAATGCTGCTGGCCGAAACTCGTTCAGTTTGCAGACAACACTCCTCCCATTGCTCATCTGTCAAGGACTGTCCTAGTTCCTCGTCCCATCGCGCGCGCAAATGTGGGAGGTAATGCCTTCTGTGTGTGCACCATTTTATATAGCAGTGAAACCAGTCTTTTAGCCGTATCCCTCTCCAGCGTGAGGTGTAGTGGGGCTAGTGTCTGCGGTTCCGCCGGGAATTTAGGAGATTACTGGTATAAGAACCTTGCGCTGAAAAGGTGTGTTTGTTTATGACTGGCCTTTGATCTCTGCCCCCAAAAAGTCATACTTAAACTTCCTGATGTCGGTTTTTGCTTCAATAAAACCAAACACACCATTAAGATACACACAGAATTTCAACATTGTATAAAATGATCAGTATATCGTGTCCAACCTCAGTAAGGTAAGCCCAATCATATGGTTAACATTTTAAGGTCACTGTTAGAATTGGGGGTCTCTGGTTGGCGCCGGTTTGTACTTGCGACAAGCAGGGACCCTCTCCTCTAAGTCAGGGCAAAGGATTACTCCCAGAAATAACCCCTACTCGCCCTTTAGGTAGTGTGGCGCAAGCAGTCTAGGCTAAACTCTGGAGTACATAGGGTTAAACATTTGCAACATCACACACAATGACCATCAACCCACCACACAACGACACTAGACTGTATTTCTGTAAAAATATTTTCTTTATATATATCTTTAGATCAGGCTTGTAAATACAGTCTTTGCGTAGTTTAAGAAAATGGTTCCAGTTACTCTTTGATTAGGCCACAGGTCTTTGTATCAGCGTTAAAAGAATTGTTCTGGTGCTTAAAAAGGGTTGCGGACTCTTCCCTAGTCCTGGTACGTTCCTCCAGCAAGAATTTCAATCAGCCAGGGCCTCTCTGCGCCCACGATCGGACCCGGTCTGCCCAATCTCACGCCTCTAGCGGGATCGGCGGCCGGGGAGTCACTGTCAGCCTGACGAGCGCGCTGCACGGCTGTCAGGGGAGAGAGCGGGGGCCCGGGGAGCGCTCACTGCGCGGCTCGGGGGCTCGGCTGAGGCAGATGGCGGTGCGAGCGAGGTGGGACAGCGGCTCGCACCGCGGGACGGGAAACAGTACCTTTGTCTTTTTTTGGAGGGGTCGGGTGCAGGCCGGCTCGGTGGTCCACGTCGCGGTGTCTTCCTCCCGAGGTTGGAGCGGGCGGCGGCTCGGCTCTGGCTCGGCGGTTGGCGTTGCGGCGCGGGTCGGGGAGACGGCGACACACCTCAGGTCCTGGAAAAGGGGGGCAGAGCCCCGGGTAGCAGCGTGAGGCGCACACAAGCCTCTCAGGTCACAGCAGATACTTGGCCAAGTCCGTTCTTGCGGTGCTTCGAGTTAGGCAGGCGGTAGGGACGGTGATTAGGCCAGCGAGGCTGGGCCTTTCGGTGTCACCTGGTGCCGGCCAGTTAGCAGATGCGGTGCTCGGCGGGTCGGGGTGCCAAGGGCCTCGTAGGAGGGGCGCAGGGATTCTTTCACGGCGCGCTCCTCTTTCCTTCAGCAGCTGTGTCGATCAGGTTGCTGGCTCACAGCAGCTCCTTCTTCCAGGGGGACAGGGTAGCGCCCACTGTTCCTGGGGCGCTGGTCAGGGGGCAAGTTCACAGCAAGCCCTTGGAGATCTTGGTAAAAGTTTTAGCACAAGGTGGATAAAAGCAAAGTCTTTCAGTCTTTCTTCTCCTGCTCTCCTTCAGCAGCAAGGCACCCACTACAGGCCAGTCTCTTGGGGTCAGAGTCAGTACTTCTCCTTGCAGGGTCCTTCTCTTCAGGCAGAGCTTCTTCTTTGCGCAAACTGGATCTAATTTACAAGGAGCAGGGCTCCTACTTTTATACACAGTTTCTTTTGTTCTCACTGGCCAGGGGGGCCTTTGCATAACTGCTCTCAGCTCCTGAGCACTTGTGGTGGGTACTTCTGCTTCTGCATTCAGTGTGAGGGCAGGCACATCAGCCGCTCCCCAGGGGGCGGAGCCGGCATTGAGAGGGCAGGAGCGGCCTGAGTACTTTGTTGACAAGCTTCGGTCCTTCCTGGGCCAGGTGCAGGCTGAGTCATCAGTCGCTCCCCAGGAGGGCGGAGCCAGCATTGTGGAGGCAGAGCACAGCCTGATGCATCATTCAGGGGAAACTCCCACCACCCATTAAGGGGTCCTCCTGCTAATCACTACCTGTCAACTCCCAGCCCTGTCACTCACACACACCAGACAGTCAGATCCACATCCAAGCAGAGGCGGGCTGAAATGGTTAGGCAAGCAAATGCTAACTTTCTAAAAGTAGCATTTGCAAACACAGGATATTAAAATAAACTTTACTAAAAGAAGTATTTTATTATTCTGAGTTCAGGCATACTAAACATGAATTTCTACCATGTTCCCTGAGCCTGCTGGGATTATAGAGTGTAATAATTCCAGCAGCCCATCTGGCCTAGAAGGGAACAGGTAGCCTTACAATAGTGAAAAACGAATTTGGCAGTAATTCACTATTAGAACATGCCACACACATCAGGGCATGTTCTACCTTATCCTTACAATGCACCCTGCCCTCAGGCCTACCATAGGGGTGACTAATATGAAGTTTAAGGGAAGGTTCAGGGGCTGGCAAGTGTGTGCACTTGCCCAGCCAGGGTGACAGTACCAGACTGCACGCAGGTTCTGCAATGGCAGACCCTAGACACATTTTAAGGCTGCTTCTGTGGGTGGCGCAACCAGCGCTGCAGGCCCACTAGCAGTATTGGCATTCACAAGCCCTGGCACTCCTGGTGCACTTTACTAGGGACTAACAGTAAATCCAATGAACCAATCATGGACATCAATCATATGTACACTTTACAGTAGGGAGCACTTGCACTGCGGCACGGGTTGGCCGTGGCGCAGTGCCCTGAGTAGCAGACACCATCAAAACATTTGAGGCACAACAGCAAAAAGTGGAAGGGAAACTCACGCCAAGGTGCCAGGTCTAACACGTGTCCCCTCCAGCTGAAATGTGGGGAGAACTACCCTTCCCCAGGGAGTTCCTCATCACTAAGGCGGAAAAATCTGGACAGACCATCAGCGTTGGCGTGATCTGTGCCAGGGCGGTGTTCCACCGTGAAGTCCATACCCTGTAGGGAGATGGACCACCTCAACAGTTTTGGGTTCTCACCCCTCATTTGCATCAACCATCTGAGGGGCCTGTGGTCCGTCTGAACCCGGAAGTGAGACCCAAACAAGTAGGGTCTTAGCTTCTTCAGCGCCCAGACCACAGCAAATGCTTCTCGCTCTATCGCACTCCACCTACTTTCCCGTGGAAGTAACCTCCTACTGATGAAGGCTACGGGTTGGTCCCAGCCCTCCTCAGTCATCTGTGAGAGAACAGCCCCTACACCATGCTCTGAAGCGTCTGTTTGCACTATGAATTCCTTGGAGAAATCAGGAGCCAGGAGCACGGGCGCCGTGCACATGGCAGTCTTCAGGGTGTCAAAAGCCTTCTGACAGGTGTCAGTCCAAATCACATTCCTGGGCTGCTTCTTAGAAGTCAGTTCTGTCAAGGGGGTCACAATAGTGCCATAGCCCTTGACAAACCTCCTGTAATACCCAGTGAGCCCCAGGAAGGCTCTCACTGCAGTCTGGGTCTTGGGGGGTTCCCAAGCCAGGATGGTCTCAATTTTGGGTTGCAAGGGTGCCACCTTGCCACTCCCCACTTGGTGTCCCAAGTACACCACGGAGCCCTGCCCAATCTGACACTTGCTTGCCTTGATTGTGAGGCCTGCCTTGCGCAGCGCCATCAACACTTCCCAGAGGTGCTGCAGGTGTTCTGGCCAGGTGCCACTGAACACTGCGATGTCATCCAGGTAGGCGGCACTGAACTCATCCAGCCCAACCAACACCTGGTTGACTAACCTCTGAAAGGTGGCAGGGGCATTCTTCATCCCAAATGGCATCACCCGGAACTGGAAATGCCCATCTGGTGTGGAGAATGCTGACCTCTCCTTTGCCCCATCGGTTAAGGCGATCTGCCAGTACCCAGACGTTAAATCAAACTTGCTGAGGAACCGGGCAGCCCCTAGCCGATCAATGAGCTCATCAGCTCTGGGGATAGGGTGCGCGTCAGTCTTGGTGACTGAATTGAGTCCTCTGTAGTCCACACAGAACCGGAGTTCAGGTGTGGCTCCCGGCGCAGCAGCCTTTGGGACCAAGACCACGGGGCTGGACCAAGGACTGCTGGAAGACTCAACCACCCTAAGAGCAAGCATCTTGGAGACCTCCTCCTTGATGCAGGCCCGGACCCTGTCAGTTACCCTGTAAGCCTTATGCTTCACAGGTAAGCTGTCCCCTGTGTCCACATCATGGACGCACCAATCTGTGACACTAGGAACCAGGGAGAACAGGTCTGGAAACTGCCCCAGCAACTGGCGGCAGTCTTCCTGTTGCTCAGGGGTCAGGGTGGGTGAGAGGTTAACTCCATCCACTGACCCATCCTTCTCACAGGCCACTAAGAGGTCAGGAAGAGGCTCAGACTCCTCCTCCATTCCATCATCAGTGGCCAACAGCATGCCCACTTCGGACCTTTTCAAGTGGGGCTTGAGGCGGTTGACATGCAAGACCCTTAAAGGATTCCTGGGCGTCTTCATGTCCACCAAGTATGTCACTGAGCTCTTGCGCTCCACAACCTCAAATGGACCTGTCCACTTATCCTGAAGTGCACAGGGTTCCACTGGGGCCAAGACATACACCTCTTGACCAGGCTGAAGCTCTACCAGAGTGGCATTCTGGTCGTACCACCGCTTCATCTCCTCCTGGCTAGCTTCCAGATTTGCCTCAGCAAGTTGTCTGAAGCGCCTGGTTTGGTTTCTGAAGGCCAGCATGTAGCTATATACATTCTGGGGAGGTTTCCTGGGAGATTGCTCCCAGCCTTCCTTTACCAAACTCAGTGGTCCTCTCACGGGGTGACCATACAGCAGCTCAAAGGGGCTGAACCCTAGAGACTTCTGTGGCACCTCGCGGTATGCAAAGAGCAGGCATGGTAAGAGGACGTCCCACTTACGCCTCATTGGACCTTCCAGGCCCATGATCATGCCCTTCAGGGTTCGGTTGAATCTTTCAACCAACCCATTTCCTTGGGGATGGTAAGGTGTGGTGAACTTGTAGGTTACACCACACTCTTGCCAAAGGGACTTCATATACTTGGATATGAAGTTGGTCCCTCTGTCGCTCACCACCTCTAGAGGGAACCCCACTCTGGAGAAAATTCCCATTAGTGCACGCCCCACCACGGGGGCCGTCACTGTCCTCAGAGGGATGGCTTCAGGGTACCGGGTGGCATGATCCACCAAGACCAGGATGAACCTGTTGCCCATGGCTGTCTTGGGGTCCAGAGGCCCAACAATATCAATACCCACTCGTTGGAATGGCGTACTGACCACAGGGAAGGGTTGGAGGGGAGCCTTGTTCTTCCCTCCGCACTTCCCACTTGCCTGGCAAGTTGGACAGGTCCTACAATGAGCATCTGAGCTCTTGTGCATTTGGGGCCAGTAGAAGTGGGTGACAAGCCTGTCATAGGTCTTGTCCATCCCCAAATGTCCTGCTAAAGGCACATCATGAGCCAGTCCCAGTAGGAAGGCTCTGAACTTCTGGGGTACCACCAGCACACGGGCTGACCCAGGTTCAGCAGCCTTAGGCTCTGAGTACAGGAGGTCATTCTCCCAGTACACATAATGTGTTTTGGCCTGAACACCATTGGCCTGGTCTGCAGCCTGCTGCCGCATACCCACGAGAGAAGGGCATTCTTTCTGCTCCCTGCAGAATTCCTCCCTGGAGGGGCCTCCTTCTTGCTGCCAATGGGTCAGCTCAGGCAGGTCCCCCAGTTCGGCAATCTGTTCCCCAGTAGGCTCCAGGGCATCCCCCTCAAGGTCTGCTTCCTCCTGGACCGTGGGAACTTCAGGGGCCGGTTTCCCGCGCGCCCTGCGCCTTCTCCCTAAGGCCGGTTCCTGGGCCTCTCCGTCAGGCCCCAGGACCTCTTGATCACCCCTACTGGCTGCCATTGACCGGGTGGTCACGCACGCCCAGTCAGGTAGACCCACCATCTTCAGGTGAGTCGTTTTCTCCACCTTTTCCCAAGGGGAGTCCTCCAAGTCATTCCCTAGCAAACAGTCAACAGGCATGGTTTTCCTCACACAGACCTGCAGAGTACCAGAGACCCCCCCCCCACTCGAAGGGAACTTGAGCCATCGGACACTGACTCTCTGAATTGTCAGCGTTGACAACCCTACAGTAGGCATGGGGTACAACCTGCTCTTGAGACACCAGGTGATGCCTCACTGCAGTCACACTGGCTCCTGTGTCTCTAAGAGCCTCAGCTTTCTTACCATTGATGGTCACCACCTGCCCATATTTTTTAGTGTTAGAGGGCAGGTAGCTTGTAGGGACCATCTCACTGTCTCCTAGTGAGACTAGGGTCATCTGAACAGGATCTCCACCCCCCGGGACCATCACTTCTTCTCCTAAGTGAACACTGGTCACTTGTCGGGGCGGAGCACCAGTGGGTGCTGGTTTTCCAAACAGGCGACACTTGGGGTCACTGGCTATGTGCCCCGGGTCACCACATTTGTAACAATTGAAGGGCCCCTTTGGAACAGGTCGACCTGTCGGGGCCCCATTCTGCTTAGGGGGTGGGGGAGGCTGAGAACCTTTCTGCTGGTCCCCTTGGGGATTACTTTGGGGGCCTTTTTGGAACCCTTTCTGTTTTCCCTTGTCCCCCCCACTCTTCTGCTGGGGACCCTGCCCACCCTTGGCGGAGTCTCCCACTGGACCCTTGTGGACCCTGGTGCTGAGCCAGCGGTCCGCCTCCTCAGCAAGTTTCCTCGGGTTGGACAACTTGCTATCAATCAGGTGCTGGCGTAACTCAGGAAAACATTGATCAGACAAGTGCTCCCATGCAATTAAATCAAAGAGACCTTGAAAATCATTCACTTTGTTACCCTTCACCCAACCATCCAGTGCTCTGCAAAAAAAAGTCACAAACTCCACATACGTATTCCCAGGCCGCTTATTACACCCCCTAAACTTCTGTCTATACATTTCAGGGGTAAGCCCATACCTGGTCATTAAAGCTTCTTTCATAGGGGGATAGGATCTCTGGTCTTCAGTGGGCAAATCTAGCAGGGTGTCCCGCCCTTCGCTAAGGAACCTCCCCCATAACCCCGCTCCCCAATCCCTCTCAGGGACCCGGTGGGAAAGCATGGCTACCTCATATGCCCTAAACCACTGTCCTATGTCATCCCCCTTAAAGAACTCTTTAACTACATCTTTGGGGATGTGCACTCTTGACTCTACCTGCACCGGCGTTGTGCTGCCACCAGAGGGAGGATGATCCAAGGCTTTCTCTTTTAGACTCATCTCCCTCATTTTCACATCAAACTCCAACTGGAGTTTTCGCTCTTCCAGAGCCATCCTTTTGCTCTCCAGCTCCAGTTGGCCCTTCAAGTTTAATTCTGCCAGCTTCATTTCATGATTCCTGGTTTCTTTTCTGTCTGCCAGCTCCTCTGGCGACAGGCCTCTGCCAAAGCTATGGATGCTGCCTTCCTTGTCAGGTACACCAGTATCATCAGGTAACTCCTGATCCTCAGGTGCATTCCTAGATTCAATCCAGGCTTTCAGGGCTTTGTAGTAATCCGTCTTGTTCTTGCACCCTGCACGTGGAACCTTGAATCTCTTGGCAAAGAAGATTAGCTCATCTTTCTTGTATTCGTCCAGTTTTGACACATCCCATTCTATCTCCAACACCTCAGAGGTCACAGACGCGGTTTTCTCTATGCTGTTGGTGCCAGGCATGGCTTTAGACAAAAAGGGATCTTCTTCTAGCAGAGCAAAGTCACTTAAAAAGAAATCTGTGGCTCAGTTACTGGATTGTAATCACTGTGCAATGGTCAATAGTCAATGTATGGACACTGCAAATGTAAATTCGAGATCCTCACCGCTGCGTCCAATGTTAGAATTGGGGGTCTCTGGTTGGCGCCGGTTTGTACTTGCGACAAGCAGGGACCCTCTCCTCTAAGTCAGGGCAAAGGATTACTCCCAGAAATAACCCCTACTCGCCCTTTAGGTAGTGTGGCGCAAGCAGTCTAGGCTAAACTCTGGAGTACATAGGGTTAAACATTTGCAACATCACACACAATGACCATCAACCCACCACACAACGACACTAGACTGTATTTCTGTAAAAATATTTTCTTTATATATATCTTTAGATCAGGCTTGTAAATACAGTCTTTGCGTAGTTTAAGAAAATGGTTCCAGTTACTCTTTGATTAGGCCACAGGTCTTTGTATCAGCGTTAAAAGAATTGTTCTGGTGCTTAAAAAGGGTTGCGGACTCTTCCCTAGTCCTGGTACGTTCCTCCAGCAAGAATTTCAATCAGCCAGGGCCTCTCTGCGCCCACGATCGGACCCGGTCTGCCCAATCTCACGCCTCTAGCGGGATCGGCGGCCGGGGAGTCACTGTCAGCCTGACGAGCGCGCTGCACGGCTGTCAGGGGAGAGAGCGGGGGCCCGGGGAGCGCTCACTGCGCGGCTCGGGGGCTCGGCTGAGGCAGATGGCGGTGCGAGCGAGGTGGGACAGCGGCTCGCACCGCGGGACGGGAAACAGTACCTTTGTCTTTTTTTGGAGGGGTCGGGTGCAGGCCGGCTCGGTGGTCCACGTCGCGGTGTCTTCCTCCCGAGGTTGGAGCGGGCGGCGGCTCGGCTCTGGCTCGGCGGTTGGCGTTGCGGCGCGGGTCGGGGAGACGGCGACACACCTCAGGTCCTGGAAAAGGGGGGCAGAGCCCCGGGTAGCAGCGTGAGGCGCACACAAGCCTCTCAGGTCACAGCAGATACTTGGCCAAGTCCGTTCTTGCGGTGCTTCGCAGTTAGGCAGGCGGTAGGGACGGTGATTAGGCCAGCGAGGCTGGGCCTTTCGGTGTCACCTGGTGCCGGCCAGTTAGCAGATGCGGTGCTCGGCGGGTCGGGGTGCCAAGGGCCTCGTAGGAGGGGCGCAGGGATTCTTTCACGGCGCGCTCCTCTTTCCTTCAGCAGCTGTGTCGATCAGGTTGCTGGCTCACAGCAGCTCCTTCTTCCAGGGGGACAGGGTAGCGCCCACTGTTCCTGGGGCGCTGGTCAGGGGGCAAGTTCACAGCAAGCCCTTGGAGATCTTGGTAAAAGTTTTAGCACAAGGTGGATAAAAGCAAAGTCTTTCAGTCTTTCTTCTCCTGCTCTCCTTCAGCAGCAAGGCACCCACTACAGGCCAGTCTCTTGGGGTCAGAGTCAGTACTTCTCCTTGCAGCTTCCAGGGTCCTTCTCTTCAGGCAGAGCTTCTTCTTTGCGCAAACTGGATCTAATTTACAAGGAGCAGGGCTCCTACTTTTATACACAGTTTCTTTTGTTCTCACTGGCCAGGGGGGCCTTTGCATAACTGCTCTCAGCTCCTGAGCACTTGTGGTGGGTACTTCTGCTTCTGCATTCAGTGTGAGGGCAGGCACATCAGCCGCTCCCCAGGGGGCGGAGCCGGCATTGAGAGGGCAGGAGCGGCCTGAGTACTTTGTTGACAAGCTTCGGTCCTTCCTGGGCCAGGTGCAGGCTGAGTCATCAGTCGCTCCCCAGGAGGGCGGAGCCAGCATTGTGGAGGCAGAGCACAGCCTGATGCATCATTCAGGGGAAACTCCCACCACCCATTAAGGGGTCCTCCTGCTAATCACTACCTGTCAACTCCCAGCCCTGTCACTCACACACACCAGACAGTCAGATCCACATCCAAGCAGAGGCGGGCTGAAATGGTTAGGCAAGCAAATGCTAACTTTCTAAAAGTAGCATTTGCAAACACAGGATATTAAAATAAACTTTACTAAAAGAAGTATTTTATTATTCTGAGTTCAGGCATACTAAACATGAATTTCTACCATGTTCCCTGAGCCTGCTGGGATTATAGAGTGTAATAATTCCAGCAGCCCATCTGGCCTAGAAGGGAACAGGTAGCCTTACAATAGTGAAAAACGAATTTGGCAGTAATTCACTATTAGAACATGCCACACACATCAGGGCATGTTCTACCTTATCCTTACAATGCACCCTGCCCTCAGGCCTACCATAGGGGTGACTAATATGAAGTTTAAGGGAAGGTTCAGGGGCTGGCAAGTGTGTGCACTTGCCCAGCCAGGGTGACAGTACCAGACTGCACGCAGGTTCTGCAATGGCAGACCCTAGACACATTTTAAGGCTGCTTCTGTGGGTGGCGCAACCAGCGCTGCAGGCCCACTAGCAGTATTGGCATTCACAAGCCCTGGCACTCCTGGTGCACTTTACTAGGGACTAACAGTAAATCCAATGAACCAATCATGGACATCAATCATATGTACACTTTACAGTAGGGAGCACTTGCACTGCGGCACGGGTTGGCCGTGGCGCAGTGCCCTGAGTAGCAGACACCATCAAAACATTTGAGGCACAACAGCAAAAAGTGGAAGGGAAACTCACGCCAAGGTGCCAGGTCTAACAGTCACCAATGAAAATGCATGAATGAAAAGTTAATAATGCCCTCCGAAACTCCCCAACAAATATGATGTACAAGCAAACTACTCTACATATTGCCAATAGTCTACACAGTGAACGAAAATTAAAAGAAAAATGATTCTTTTTAAAAAAAAAAAACATACTTCTGTCTGAAAAAAAGGAAACACCAATTGCACAACGAACATGCTCACGATTGTATGCTAATGCAGAAGTGTACTGCTAATCCTTTTTTCAACACTGACCGCAAACACTGGGGTTTCTTAACAGGAAAATAGCAGCGTGGGTTTTGTAGCCTTGCATCATGTGATGCTGCACAAATAACTTGCTGGACAGCTTCATAGAGCATAAAGAAGTTCTAGTAACATGAGGGTAAACGGGAAGGGGCCAGGAGACCGCGACTATTTAGAAAATGTAATAGCATTAGCAGATTAATAAAGTACATAAACAAACTGAACATTGAAAGTTTTATAATGTTCTGCACGTGAAGGAATTTAAAATTGGAAACTAAAAATTAAGTTAGTGTCTTCATCTTGATTCATGGGAGCAGCGCAAGTACTGCAAACGGAATCTAGTATGGACGATTAGAAGCCTCAACGGAAGCAGTCTTAAGCGCCAACAGAATGAGAGCATGCATTAGTAACAAAAAGAAAGATACGCTGGAATATAGAATATTGAGTTATATTTTAGAAATAAAACAATTAATAATTTGTGTATTGGTTTGATGTATATGTAATACTGTATTTTTGTGTATTGTTTTAGGCTCAAATCATCGGAATTGCTAGGCGGGCACCTGGATTCCAGTAGTAATTCAGTGGAAGTCTACAGACATAAAAAGATTAAGAACTTCTAGCCCATGGTATACTCTAGACTAAAGCTTACACTGAAGTGCAAGAAGGACTACTGTGCATGGCAAGATGGCTGCACATTAGTGTAGCTCCTGCGGCTCGGAACACCAATCCGGTAATTATCCCCCTCACTATGTAACATCAGCTCTTTAAATGAGGTAAATGTTAAGTGGGAAGTGTGTTGCATCACATGCATGCTGCTGTTATATGGCGAGTGTGAGATGGTGAAAGAACTGCTTCGCCTTCCCAGCCGGGCCCGAGCGCACTTATGGTAGGAAAATAGCAGCATCCCGATTACTGTACCCGACTGAAAAGCGAGACGGAATCCTTGTGTTGATTGGGAGACCTGAGGGAGATAACACCCCACCACTCCGCGCCATCGACTGAGACCCGGACCTGGATGTGCTGTGGTCCCAGCGGAGTTGGTCCTGACCCTAGGGCAGATTGGCAGGATGCAGAGCGTTGCAGTCGCAGTAAGTGGACAGCGAGAAAGCACAATCGGCCTGCAGCTGGAGATCTGCATCACCACAGCTGACAGTCGCTGCAGGTGACGAGCCCTACAGATGATTGCTAACTTTGGTACACTATTGTGTGGCCTCAACGGAGCGGAGATCACGGACCTGTGATGCCTGGCTGTACGACAGGTTGAGCGATGCCGGCCAGAAGACGAGCACTCTGACAGCTGAAATTCCCTGATCTGCACTTGTGAGGCCTCCGCGGCCTGGAAGTCGAAAACACTGCTGTGAGTACATGCCGCCCTGCCCAAGTTCTGCATGACCACACTCCCCTTGCTGCACGGGGAGCTACAAGAAATACTCAAGAGGCCCTGGACTGCCCAGCATAATCACAAATATTGCTGAATGAACCTGCCTGCGTTGCTCGTTTTATGACGTGACTGGCACCATGCACAGCCGTAGGGGAGAGCAGTGTGGCTGCAAACCGCTTGCCATCTGAGAGGAGCAGGAAAGCCACACTGATCTGGAGACCCCCTGTGGCTAATCGTGTCTGCGCGAGAAGGGTTCCTGGGGCTTGCTCCAGCTCACGGAGAGGCTATCAGCCCGAGCTTGCTGGTTGCCTGGATAGATTTTCTGGATGTTGCCAACCCCCTCCCCCCACGGTGGTGCCAACACCGGGCAGGGCCCTCCCTTTCTGAACATGCCCTGGAGGAAATCGCAGTACAGTGAGGTCTAAACACCTCACGATATATACAGCCCTCTGAGCGTAGCGCTGTAGGATACAACAATCGTGGCCCCTCCTATTGCCTGCCCATAGTCTCCACAGACCCCCACTATTGTCTAAAGTGAGCCCCATTTTGTAGATACGGTTGGTGCGGCGTCGCCTGGACTCCAAAGCGACCAGTAGGCTGTCAGTGACCAGATTATACAGCTATGCCAAACCTGGCCAGTACACTACTTGCATCATTGACAACCATGGGAAAACAGACAAACAACAGGCTCGACTCACGTTCGAATCAAAGAGGATGACAAGGCCGCAACAGCACGCACACACAGATTCTGAGCAGGCCCCATAACACCTGTCACTCCGCCACTAGAGACCACACTGCTTGCTATGCAGGAGAGTTTGCTGCAACTGATAGAAGGGAAAATAAACACTCTAAATATTAGAATAGACAACATGGCAACCAAATGTGACAGGCACGCAAGATGACTAGCTACGGCGCAGCAACGCATTTCCGCTGCGGAGGATGACATACAGGCTCTCACTAACAAACTAAACATGGACAAAGTACTGGCCAGAACACAATCCAAAAAGGAAGACCTGGAGGTCAGATCATGGCGCAGTAATTTTTGCATCTCGGGCTTGCAGGCAGGAGTACTGAGAGCCATACGCTCTCGTCTTCAGTCATTGAAAGCTACCTTGCTAGCCATAGAGAAAACCTATGAGGCCTGACTTGTCCCCACCACATTAGCAGTTATTAGAACAGAAATTAGAACACAAAGTGCACAATATAATGATACGACGGACCAGGAGATACAACACATGTCCAGACGATGGGTGGAGAGAGCCTAAGGGGAGGGTGGTCGCTCAAGACACAGTTTAGCTTCTAAAATCAGAGCACTACAAGAACATACACATATAGTAAGCATAATTATCCAGGATGGCAATACATAGTATGATACACCGTCTATTGTAGCCCAGTTCGTGGAGTTCTACACCAGGCTGTACAGGGCCCACACGTTGGTCACAGAGCAGGAAACTGCAACGTATCTGAATGTCGTGGCACTTGTCTGGCTCTCACCAGAATGCTGGCAAAGATCCTGGCGGCTTCTCTGCAACCGATATTACCCTCGTTAGTGTTGCTGTATCAATCAGGCTTTGTTCCTTCTCGGTCCACCATGCATAATTTACTCACAATCTTTGCAGCAATACCATACATTCGAGGAGGTGGCTTTACTTTTCCATGTCATCCAGGCATTCAATTCTATATAATGGTTCATTATGTTTAAGGTTCTGTCGCGCATGGGTGTCACTCAAGTGTTCTTCCAGTGTATTTGATTACTGTACGCAGACCCAGTGGCTCGTGCCAGAGTTAATAGCGTCAAATCGGAGACATTAAAGATCCACAAGGGGACACAATAGGGCTGTCCGCTGTCACAAATCTTATTTGCCTTGGCACTTGAACTGCTGGGATGCGTAACTAAACAGCGACATGCTACCACCGCCCTGCGTTTTCGTCAGTGGCCCTTGGCCATCTCTCTTTATGCAGATGATATGGTAATATATGTCCATGCCCCTCCTACTCATTTGGCGCCAGTTGTCAGAGAATATATAAAATATGAATGGTACTCTGGTCTCAGTATAAAACTGGTCAAAATCGTCTGTCTTCCCGCTGACCCCGAGCATGGATCCAAATGTCCTGGAATACCCACTAGAGTGGTGAATGGATCCAGTGAAACATCTGGGGGAATGGGTGCACATGGATCCTGAGATGGTTATCCAGAGGAACTACGGCATTGCCATTTTAATGTTGGGGGGTCAGGTAACCTGATGGATACACCTTCCCTTATCACTGGCTGACAGATTGGAAATAATGAAGATGGTCATACTCCCAAACTTCCTGTACTTACTTATAACTATCCCCATCCCCATCTCGAGCATTCTTTAGAACCCTCAAATGTTATCTCATAACTTTGGGCTGGGCGGCAACCTAGAATTAGCTGGCATATGCTCACAAGATCATACGAACACCGTCGGTTCGGAGCCCCAGATTTGTACCTATATTATATGTGCGTACAAGCGTCCATTGCGCATTACTGGTATCAACTTCAAAGATATATGCACATCGAAAGTGATGACACACTCTTTATCTCCCTTTGGGCTATACAGCCTCATACACGCATAGACGTTCCGGTTGTTGAAATAAATGGTTGGTAGAACAATGAAGGCTTGGCAGGCATTTAACACACGCTTGAGCAAGATCCCATTGTATGCTTCAGCATTGTTACTTCTACACCATCCAGCATTATCAGTCACCCAAGAACCCAGAGTGCTCTCTACACTGACCCGGTACCTTCTTCCCCCCTCGACCAGGTACCTCCCCCATCCCTCCCTCCCTCGACCCGGTACCTCCCTCCACCCGTTACCTTCTCCCTCCACCCGTTACCTTCTCCCTTCACCCGTTACCTCCCCCCCTCCCTCCCGCCAGGAACCTTCCCCCCTCTCTCGAGCCGGTACCTTCCCCCTCTCTCGAGCCGGTACCTTCCCCCCTCCCTCGAGCCGGTACCTTCCCCCCTCCCTCGAGCCGGTACCTTCCCCCCTCCCTCGAGCCGGTACCTTCCCCCCTCCCTCGAGCCGGTACCTTCCCCCCTCCCTCGAGCCGGTACCTTCCCCCCTCCCTCGAGCCGGTACCTTCCCCCTCCTCGAGTGTGTACCTTCCCCCCCTCCCTCGACCCGGTACCTTCCACCTCTCACTCCCTCGACCCGGTACCTTCCCCCCTCTCACTCCCTCGACCCGGTACCTTCCCCCCTCTCCCTCCCTCGACACGGTACCTTCCCCCCTCTCCCTCCCTCGACACGGTACCTTCCCCCCTCTCCCTCCCTCGACACGGTACCTTCCCCCTCTCCCTCCCTCGACACGGTACCTTCCCCCTCTCCCTCCCTCGACACGGTACCTTCCCCCCTCTCCGTCCCTCCACACGGTACCTTCCCCCTCGACACAGTACCTTCCCCTCTCCCTCCCTCGACACGGTACCTTCCCCCTCTCCGTCCCTCCACACGGTACCTTCCCCCCTCTCCGTCCCTCCACAAGGTACCTTCCCCCCTCTCCCTCCCTCGACACGGTACCTTCTCCCCCCTCCTTCGACCCCGTACCTTCCCCTCGCTCCTTCGACCCCGTACCTTCCCCCCTCCTTTGACCCCGTACCTTCCCCCCCTCCTTCGACCCCGTACCTTCCCCCCCTCCTTCGACCCGTACCTTC